>NC_141689.1:1275897332-1276515979 GCF_964263255.1 Lissotriton vulgaris
TTTCATAAATATCGCAATGATGCCATTGAACTGCTAGGCCTGGTGTAGTTGTGGCTGACCTCAGCAAGTCAAGACCAATTCAAAAAGGAGTTATCAAAATCATCTAAAATTTCAGCATTGTGAGAGGATAGGGCAGCCCTAACGAAATGCCAACATACCTGGGTCGTACTGAACAGCTACACATCCCTGAGACCTTAGCAGTACCTTGCGGGAACTCTAAATCCCAAGACAAAAAACAATTCTTGCTTTGTCAACTAGGCAGTTTCCCATTGCTACCATTTATCAAGCCCTGGATGATGACAGCAAGAGACACAGCCTACAGGTTATGTGGCTTGGCAGTCGAAAACCTGGTCCACCATCTCTCGTTGTTCAACCACACTAGGAATTCCCGGGAAACGTTTGCGCCCTCATTGGAAACAGTAAGGGGTTCGCACCTGCAGGGAAGCTATCTTGAACTTCTTCAACTCATCAGACGCAAGCTCCATTGCCAGAATAGTTAGGTACATCCAAGGTGTGGAAAAGGCACTAATAAAGGCAACAAAACATTGCCAGGGACTAATACCCTCATCTGCCCCAACAACAGACTGATAACCACTCCCAAACTGAGGAAATAACCCGCTCCTTGGACATTGCCAACAAAGCACCCCTCACCCTGTTTACCTTGCCATCTTCAATGCCTTTTTGACCAACTAATTTTATGTTATTGTCATTTCATTGATGTACAAAAAAAGAAAATACCGCTAATTATTTAAAGTACACAGTTCTATTGACATTTTAAAAGGACTAGCATTAATGCCTCACTTCCATTGCTTTTTATTGTAATGATTTTAAATAATCAAAAAATAAACATATTTACATTCTCTGTTACACTTGCCTGCCCCACATACCGCTTGGTGTTTAGAGGAGGCATGTTTACGACAATGTTCTCGATTTTGATGTTAGGGTGGCCAGCCGTTGCTGGACTAATCTGGGTTGGGGAGTTTGGGACTGGTTTGCTTGTTTGCTGTCTCTAGGACTGTTGTGCTAGCTGTGGGCGGGGAGGGGAGGGCGTTGGGGCTGTCTTCAAATGTTTTAGCTGCAGTCTACTCTTTGACAGGCCCACACCACCGTATTACATTTATGACATGGAATATTCGGGAAACAGGGTCGGCCACAAGGTTGAGCAAAACACACATGTACCTCAAACGCAGAAGATTACATGGCTATGCTTCAAGGAACACATCTTATCGTGTGGAGGTGGAGCGCCTGCTGCGCCATTGGCGAGGGCAGGTGTACTCTGCAACATATTCTGCTTTTGTCTGTGGGACTCTTTTGTGGCTGAGAGCTGGGTCACCGTTGTAGCTGCAAGCACCAAGGTAGACAGAGACTGCTCTTATTGCTCCCACATACGCAAAATACATGCGCGTCTTGACCTGGATATCTGCTTGAGAAGTCCGAGCAAATATGTAGCTCACACAGAGTATGTGTCGCACTGTTAATGGAATTCCAAATGAGGGATGAGCGCCCAGCCATACTCACATGGCGACTAAGCTCGGCAGCCTTTATTGATATCCCTTTAGAGATTATTTGCAGGAGGCCATGACAGGCTATTTTGAAGTGAACCAGAATGCATTTTCCTGGGGGACTAGAAAGCCCAAGCATCACTCTGGGCTAGGAGGAGGCACGTGACTTGTCCGCAACTGCTGTCACCTGCAAGGGGTAAACATTATTAAGTGTGCACATCTCTTCTGCAGCGTCGAACGCATTCTGGCAAAGCATCTGCATCTGAACGAGGTAAGTGTTGCTTTGACCACCAATCCTTACTTCTACACAGTGTCTGCCTTGCTGATTGGACATATCTTTTTCCTGGCAATGTTATGTTACTTCAAGACTCTCATGTTTTTGAAATTGAGGACTCTGAAGGCTGTAATATGCATCAACTATAATGGGCAAAAGAAAGTTTCCTGGTGGCCCAACTGTAGTACCCACCCCCCAACGAGCATCAATAAGATGCCCCAGCGTGCAATGGGAATTTATTTCAACGAATATTGCCTTTAAAGAAAGGACGCTTAAGTGCGTTTCCCTCACCTAATGATCTAATCCCTTGTAGTTCCACTGGTGTCTGCATTGCAGGTGATTATTTGGGAGGGGCTGACGCCCCAAAGCAAGCTGTAAGCACCAGTCCTGATCCCATTGTTATTTGGGGCTCATCCAAAGGACTGCACAAGATCGACTAAATCTGTTAAACAGAACAGAGTTCATCCCATGTTGAAAGCAATCCCTGAAGTGGTTGCTTGACCGTCAGTTTGTGCAACTCAATTCAATTCAAATCTTTATTCGGCTATTAAAAATAAAACAGTCATAAAAGTACACACAATACAGTACATTATAAAATGTTGCACATTTTAATAATACCAATTAGTTAAAACAATTCATTTTTTATTTATAGCACAATGCTTTTCCTTGCATTAATCGATTTCAGAATGAACAGAGCAACATTTTCGCATGTTGGTGGCTCCTCTAGGGTAACCAGAAATTTCATTGCAATTTTGTGGGACCTAAAATTATGGGCAACAAACAGAGGCTTAAAATTACAGTAACATTTACAAAATAATAAAAAGTGCAGCGTGATTTGTTTGCTCTTATTGTCACACAGACATGGTGTCGAATCTGGGGGATGTGATTTTATTTTAGGAAATGCGACAGAATAGTGTGCAATACCACATCTTAATCTCAGTCAAATGAAACGATGTGTGGCAAATAGCTGTTAACTCCCTCTTCTAACATAAAAGATTTATATAAGACAATAGTCGGTTTATTTGAATCCGATTTTGCTCTGAGGTTCTGTCTTTGTAGCAAGAAGGAATCTTTGATCTCTTTCTTTGTGATTGTTAATATTATTTCAGGATCCGACCATACAGACATATTGAACAAGTTCCCCAATGTGGCATTGATATAAAAATTTCGGAGCATTATCCAAATTTAAAAAAGTCTAAAATAATTTACCTAGTAAAAGCCGTTTCTTCCCGTCTCAAGATTGATGCCCATAATAACAGTGACCCTGTCATCAAGGTATCCCCTAAACATTGCAACCCCAGCTCATGGTGTACTATGGTATTTGATACAGATGATGGTAAAAACAGCAGGCGTTTTAAGAAGCAATTTCTTCTGTTTGCAGGGCCACACTATTGGTATAGCCCAAAGACCCGCCCCATACATGGCTGTACTTACTCCTTTAGCTTTATAAATAGTTACCATCTCCTTGATTGGTCGATTACCTAATTTAGCAGCAAATTTGAAAATCCCTTGGTTGGCCCTACTCATTTTTGCTCTTGCATTTACAATGTGGTGGGTTCATGTGCCATTTCCTGAGAATAGGATACCAAGGCAGCAGAAGGAGTTTACTGTATATATTAGGGTTCTATCAATAAAAAATCTTTTGCAGGATTTCTGTTTGGCCCCACAAATCATGCTGAATGCTTTCAGTTGATCAATTACCATCCTCCTTTGTTTCATGGAATCTGAAAAAGCATCCATCAATCTTTGGAGACCTTCTGGAGCCTGTGTCAATAGTACTACGTTGTCTGCATATCACAGTACAGGTATCAGACGACCAGCCACCCTCGGAGCATCAGCCTGTATTTTTGTAAATAATTGTCAACCTCGTTGATAAAAAGGGAGATCAAAAGTGGTGCTAACACACATCCTTGTCTTATACCCTGTCCTACTTTAAATTTGGGTGAGCATTCGGCCTGGGGACCAAAACGGACCTGACTAGTTAATTTTTCATATAGGCGAGAAAGGAAGCACATAATTGCCCTAGGGGCTCCCAGGAAGGTCAGGGCTTGCTAAAGTAAATTGTGGTCAACTAAATCAAAAGCACTACTCAAACTGGCAAAACATAAATATAAGGTACCTGTCTTTGCCCTAGTGTAGTTACGGATGAGTCTCTCCAAATTAAGGCATTGTTCAATTGTCCCCAGGCGTTTTCTAAACCCATACTGCACAGGCGTTAAAATAAAGTACTCCTCTGCCCATTCCTTCAGCCTTTTTAGTAATACCCTGCTCATAACTTTTACATAGGTATCTAGAAGGGATATCGGGCGGTATTTCTTCGGGTCGGTTTTGTCCCCTTTCGTATATATTGGGACAATAATGGACTCGCTCCATGTTTGTAGTGTTGTTAAGGCAAGCTCGTCTGCGCTCGTCCGCGCCAAGTCCGGGCCTTGGGCCACCCCTCCTGCATCTCAGCCACCACTACGCAGATGCTATTCTTCAGCAACCCTCTACAGACTAAGGCCTTCTGCTAACATTTGCACTCAGCATTCTTTTCAAGCTGAAGACCTGCCACAAACCTGCCCCACATGCTCCATATTGCTCAAATCCAAATCTTGCTCGGCGCCCACACATGATTTCCATATGCTCCTACTAAATTGCCGCTCCCTACCCAAGCATAGCGCTGAAATGGCCCTGCTGTTAGAGGAACATACCCCAGATATATTGTTCCTGACGGAAACCTGGCTCACTACTGAGTCTGACCCCGCGATAGTAGACGCACTCCCTGATGGCTATCAAATCATACGGCAAGATCGACCTAAAGGGAGAGGAGGAGGCCTGGCTATTATCCACAAGGAACAATACCACTGCCGAATCATCCCCGAGACCATCCCGGATTGTGAGAGTATTGGGTTTAATATCGAACTCTCACCCAATAGCTGTTTCTCGGGCACCCTTATCTACCGCCCGCCCGGCCCCCCGAAACAGTTCCATGAAACAATGCCATCTAGCGTCGCCGACAGAGCCAGTACTTCCTCTAACTTCACCGTGCTAGGTGACCTGAATCTTCATTTTGACTCCCCTTCTGATCACACAGCCGCCACCCTACTAGAAGATCTAGCAGCTCTTCAACTCATCCAACGCGTCACCATTCCCACTCATGCCAAAGGCCACTTACTGGACCCAATCTTTACCAACTGTCCTGACATCTCAGTGGACACAGGCATTCCCCTGCCATGGACAGACCACCTTCTGATCCCTTTCAGCTGGACCTCGACTAAAACTCCACCACCCGCCCCCACCACAAGGCTCAGGCGAGCTTGGTCGCGCCTCGAGGTTGATAACTGGTCTATTAAACTGGCCAGCTCACAACCCGAGAAACAGGAGGATCCTGCCTTAGCAAACCAGGCCTATGTCAACTGGATCAATCATACCCTTGACACCACTCTCCCTATGAGCAAGACAATACTGAAGCGGCCCCAAAAAACCGCCCCTTGGTACACGCAGTCTCTTAGGGACAATAAGCGTCTTTGTAGAAGGGCGGAAAGACGCTGGCGTTTGGATAACTCAGCAGATAACAAAACCCGTTACCGCGAGACTATTAACGAGTATAAAATCCAAATAAAAGCAGCCCAGTCCACGTACTTCGCTGATAAAATTCTGCAGGCCAAATCTAAACCCAGAGAGATCTTCCAGATCATTAAAAAGCTAACTAACCCCCCCCCCTGCGTTACATGCCGAGAAATCTGTCACACAGTGCAATAATATCGCCGAATTTTTCTTTCAGAAAGTAAACAAGATTTATTCATCATTTTCCTCCCCAAAAATGAATTCATCAATCCAACCCAACATCTCCCCAACCCTGCCCCCTCCCCCCGCTAGACACAGCCTAACCAACTTTCCCCCATTGAATCTTCCCACCCTAGAATCTCTAGCTCTCAGTGTCAAATCAGGCTCACCGGACGACCCTGCCCCGCCTGACATCTTAATGGCAGCATCCCGGATTACCCTGCTCGTCATCATGGAGGTACTAAACGCTTCCATCTCCTCCAGCACTGTGCCAACTGTCTGGAAGCAAGCCATGGTCAGGTCATTGATTAAGAAGCCCAATTTGGACCCGTCTGACCTAGCCAACTATCGCCCCATCTCCCTGCTCCCATGGGTGAGCAAGGTCCTGGAAAAATATATTAACCAACAGTTGGTGAACTTTTTGGAAGACCATCACATACTAGACCCCACTCAGACGGGTTTCAGACCAAAACACGGGACTGAGACCGCCCTCCTCATGGTCACCGAGGAAACTAGAAAAATCCTAGATCAAGGAGGATCAGTGGCAGTGATCCTCCTTGATCTAAGCGCGGCATTTGACACGGTCAGCCATGACACCCTACTGAACCGCCTGTCCTGTGCGGGGATCAAGGATAATGCCCGGGCTTGGTTCAAATCTTTTTTGGAGAATAGATCCTTCAGGGTCTTTGATGGCGAATCCGTATCCTCTAGCAGACCCCTAAAGTGCGGTGTTCCACAGGGCTCCTCCCTAAGCCCTGCGCTTTTTAATCTGTACATGAGACCCCTGGCCGATGTCGTCCGCCCATTCGGAGTTAAGATCATCTCCTATGCGGACGACACGCAGCTAGTGGTCTCACTGGCGGAGGAGGCAAATCGAACTTCGCCAGGCGGGCTTAGAGAATGCCTGGAGGAGGTGAGGAACTGGATGTCGTCATCATCCCTGAAGTTGAACGGGGACAAAACAGAGCTGATGCTCCTAGGCCCAGCAGATCTGTCCCTTTCTCCCTCTCTGTGGCCCCCATGTCTAGGCCCTCCCCCAACCCCCAAAAATAACATCAAAAGCCTTGGCGTGTGGCTGGACAATTCGCTATCCTTCAATGTCCAAGCCACAAAACTTTCAGCCACCTGTTTTGGCATCATGAGGGTGTTAAATAAAATATTTCCCCTCCTTCCCATGGAAGCCAAGCAGGTGGCTATTCAAGGTCTTATTCAATCACGCCTTGACTTTAATAATGCACTCTATCTTGGCGCACCAGAATATACCCTACGCAGGCTGCAGATTGTACAGAACTGCGCAGCACGCTTATTGCTTAAAATTCCCCGCAGACACTCAGTGAGGGCCGGACTGATTAGCCTTCATTGGCTTCCGATCCGGCAGAGAGTACTGTTCAAAACACTATGCATAGCCCATCAAGCCTTCTGGGACACAGGACCCAGTATCACTCGCGACCTGGTCACCCATTACACCCCAAACCGAAGTCTTCGTTCCAGCCAGACTTTCTCGGCAGTGGTACCAAGAATAAAAAGATCCAGATCTGGCGGAAGGACGTTTACATACAACGCGTCCAAGACCTGGAATACCCTTCCACTCAATCTTAGAGCGAACCCGAACCTCACTGAATTCCGCAAGCAACTAAAGACCTTTTTGTTTGCATCAATTCATTAACTGCCTGCCTTCCCCCCCACGCCTTTAGTAGACTCTGGTTATCCTAGCGCTTGTTAAACACTCTTGTTAGAATAGGTCCCCATAATTTAGGTTCAGATTTAAAAACATCAACTGGGACTCCATCAGGCCACGGTGCCCATCCCTCTGCACTCTCCTGGATAGCCTGGAAAACTTCTTCACAGGTAATGTCCAGGACATAAGACCTCCCTTCATGAGGATCCTGATCTGGTCCCCCTTGCATCTCCTCATTATTGCTAAAAATGACAGTAAAATGTTTCACCCATTTATCTGCCAAAATAAAGGAGTACAACTCTATGATTTCATCATTTGTTTTAAATGGGGCATTTACTGTATCCCAGGAAAGGTTTATAAGTCCTGGTTTCTGAGGAAATTATCACATTTTCCCATGCTTCTTCCTGTAAGTCCTTTTCCCGGGCTGCTAAAGCTATTTTATACTCTTGACATAGGGATTTAATCGCCAGTGTGTCTCGCTGTGTTTTGGACAGTGCATACTTTAGCACCTGTAATGCTTTGGTGCAGGTACCATCGAACCACCCCTTTTTATTTATTTTCTGCCTAGATAAAAGTGATTCAATATGCGTGGTAATACAATTAAAATTTGTGATTACTGTATTTGGGAAGATCTCATCCTGAAGACAGTAAGCTATTTCTTGCTGATTGTGTGTTAATTTTTGCTGTAGTATCCTACTTGGATCAACACCTGTCCACTTTATTCTGATACCATTTGTCCTAAAAGGAGTGATATGGTCAGCTAAATCAAATACTTCACTCCTGGAGCCCCAAAAAGGAAAAGGTGGGGTGAGTAAATTGTGGTCACCTAAAATAGACGGAAAAATTATAGGGTTGCCACACCTTAATATTTCCGAGGTAGACAATAATATATGATCAACTATAGAAGACATAGGTCTCTCTATAAAAGTTGGAAATATGACCCCATTGTGTCCACAGCCCCCTCTGAGTAGGTGGAGATCATATTTTGATATCAACCGGTATAGAGCTTCTTCCTACTCGTTATGGCAAAAGTAATCAGTTCCCTTCCATTCGCCATGGATTGGGCTGTACGCCTGAATTTTGGGCATATCACATGCCTGTATATTAAAATCTCCTGCCCACAGCAGAGCAATAGCAGTGCTAATTAAAACTAAAAATATTTCTAGTGCCCGGTCAAGGGCTGTTACCACATTATTACGTGTCAAATCAAAAATGTTGTTATAAAAATCTACTAAGATAAGATCTTTCCCTGCCTTTTTACTTAGCCATAAGATCTGTGCATGAGGTTCCACTAATGTAACTTTTTCAATGCTTACAAAAATGTTATTTGTAAGTGTCTGTAGACCCCCTTTTGCTCGACCTGCTTGTGAACCAGCAGCTGGTAAAAAATAGAAGAAATATCTGCCAATATGTACAGTATTTATGCACCAGGTTTCCTGTAGGCATATAATATCATAACTGGATATAAAAAAGACTCAGTCAATATTCTCAACCTTATTTATCAGCCCATTCACATTCCGGGTTGAAAATTCAAACCCTTTTCTGAGGAGTTGTCCTATCAGCCCAGTATCTATTGCACTGACTCTAAGGAGATCTTTATCAGGTACCTCACATGCCTCTACTGCCTCAGATGCCATAGTTTCAACTCACCCACCCATGGAGGAGGCTTCTATTTTGTGTGTGTGTACCAGCACTAAACCCTGGCTTGTTTAGCTGACTATCTATATGAGACAATATGGACGGCCCTTTCTGATAGCTCTTGGGGTCCTCAACATGGGCTTGGATGAGTCAATCATTATCATCTAGTCTACACAGCGTTTTGTATCTATTGAGGGCAGCAAAATCCTGAACATGTTGTGAAAATGACACTGCTCCCGGTGTCAACTCAAACATCAGTGAAAAGTACCCTACACGGAGTATACCCATTGTCTGCCTATCTATATTTGGTGCCCCAGTTGCTTTATGGATACTGCCAGCTGTTCTTGAACTACTAAAATATTACACAATAACCAGACAAATATTTTTCCAATGGTCCAATTCACCCCACTCTTCTGCTAAACAGAATTTACTGTGCTCTATTTAAGGTGAATAAGTGACTAGAATTTAGCCAGTGAAAGACCTTATTTTTAAACATTCCGTTGTTTCAATAGCACTGGGATTCAAGGGGGGGTACATTAACTGACACTGCCGCATACAGGGAGCTAGCAGGTGCAGGTTAACGGTGAGTATTTCTTGGGCGGACACATTTGTATTATAGTTTTCTTTATTTAAAGTTGACTGGTTTATGTTTGGGTAACAATTACTGGTAGATTTACTTAGAGGCTCTTGTGTATCCATATTTGTCAACCCCTCTTGTCTCGGGTGATTTAAGGTTTCGACATGGGTGGAAGTGCGGCCTATATTACTACTTATACCGGTATTTGTTATTTGTGGCACCTGATTCAAATACATTTGGCTCTGATCTGCACCCTTTTTCAGGCCCCCCTCTACTTTGGACAACCTTTCTCTAAGTGGGTTTAATAAACTACTAACAACCGCTGTTCATTTATCCCAGAAAGGTGCCCATATCTGATTCTCTATATTGCTTGAACCTATATTGTTTGAGCCAATCCCTTGTCCCCCCGCAACAGGATAATTTCCTCAGGGATTTCTGAGACAACAGATATATCAACTTGCATCTTCCTTTTGCATTTGCCTAAAGGCTTACAAGTAGTATTACAAGTTTTTGTGGCTTGTAAGGATAGAGGACCTGAGGCATCAGAAGTGGGGCCCGATCTGGTACAATTAGTTTCAATATTTTGCCCACAACTTCGCTTGAACATCCAGCGCTCTGGGCATCATAAATGCTGCCTATATTGGCTGCCCCCTCAGCTGTCCCCTCGGTAGATGTTACCAATGGTGAATCTCCAGTTTGGCCTGTTCTAGTGAGCGACATACACTGTTCTGCCAAATCAATTTCTTTTTATCAGAGCACCAACTGCTCGTACTAAAAATGTGTCCATGGCAGTTCATTTGGTGGGCTGGTCAGTCGATGGCTTCGCACCCCCTGCCTTCTATTTACCCATATTGCTTATGATGTTATTATTGGATCTTATATGGGGAAATAGAGACCCATCAGACACACAAGCCAAATCAAGAGCAAGGGGAAAATAAACAGGCTTACTCCTCTTGCTGCTTGCTCCTTTCATAGGGCCTCTTGGCTGTTCTCAGACCACAGGTGCAGGTATTAGGTTCCAATGACCATTTCTCACTAGGCGATGAAGACAAGGGACATGGCCCAGCCAGCCTCATCTGTCCTTGGACAGGCGCAGACAGCCCCACACTTGGCCCAGGCTTTGCCCAGGCATGCCTGCGCAGGTTCCATGCTGAGGGAGCCCACGTTCGATTTTATAGCGCCTCCTGGCGCTGTGACGTGATGTGAGCGTCTGAGTGCCACAAGGAATGCTGGAGCTTGTGGAGTTCCCCCGGTCTCTGGTCCAGCAGGGGTGGAGAAAACAAACAGGCAGAAAGCGGGTCCAACACTGCGGGAGCCCGCGGCTGGTTTTATAGCGTGTCCTGGCACAACGCAGTGACGTGAGCGGCTGTGCGCCACAGGGAATGCTGGAGCTTGTGATAATCCCCCTGGTCTCCTGTCCAGCAGGGGTGGAAAAAACAAACAGGCAGAAAGCGGGTCAACTCAAGACTTTAATTGTACAGGCCTGGAGGAGGCCCTGCTTAGCTTGGTATGAGTAAATGACTTAATTGAGGGTTGCCATAAGAAGGTTAAAAACATATTGATGTCAAAACTCACACTAATACTGGATCGATTGACAGCTATTGAAAAGGGGTTTAGTGAAACCGGGCAGACATTGACCAAAATAGCAAAATTCTCAAGCCCAGAGCCTGAGGAGCATCATGTTAATACCTCAAAAGATTTGGTCAAACTTGCACATGAAGGCCCAATTACTGCAAAGCATGGAATATTTGTCAAATGACAGAATGAGGATATTGACTGTCAAAGAGCTGCCCATGTTGCTTTTAGGTCGGGAGTCCAGTGAATTCTAAGGGAGGAGGCAGGAGTAAGCCTAAGTTGTTGGTAACAGTGTTAGATGTGTACCAGAAAAATGGTTTTATTGATCTTCCACCTTGTGCTTGCCCCTATGTGATCATTCTAACAGAAGTACCGCGATAGCACGTGGACCAGAGGGAGGATCAAGAGCAATTCACTAACAAATGCCTTAACTGGCTGGTTCTATATAAAAAAAACAGAAGTGCCAGTACTGATAACTATTCAGATAACTTTACCGGACACAAAAGCTACTAGTCAGTCTGTGTCCCGATTAACCAATAATCTTTATTTAATTGTAAAGGGTTTTGATTTTTCAGATGTTTTTCTTGTACATAGATCAATGTTGTTTCAACACCAGTTGTGCTGTTTATACTTGTCTAACACGTTTTTACATTTCTTGTTAAATCTGGCGTTGTCTCCTTTGAGAAAAAGCTTAATAAAAAATTGAAATAAAGATTATTGGTTAATCGGGACACAGACTGACTAGTAGCTTTTGTGTCCGGTAAAGTTACCTTAATAGTTATCAGTACTGGCACTTCTGGTTGTTTTGATCTTCACTGGCTCAGCCTTACTGATTAGAGCCATACCCTATGTCATTCTTGTTTGTAGTGGCGGGTGCACATTCTCCAAATTAATATGGAGATAGTGGAAATTGGTATCCCGCTTTAACTTCAGTGGATTCATTCTTAGTTTTATATTCACATTGTTTTTTTGTTGAGTTGTCTATCGTTATTTTCCTTATTTTCCTTTTTGTGTTGACTGACTTTATCATGACTGAAAATGACACCTTTGCGTACAGCGAAGAACACATCAAAAAACTCATGAGTGTGCCACCTCTTTTTGCTTCAGCCACACTAAGAGAGACAGCTAAAACACAGAACAAAACTGACAAACTGATACGACAAAAAAACAAACAAATTCGCACTGATTTGCATGGGCAATATTTAATGCAGCATTTGAAGACTGGGACAATACCTGGAGGTTTACAGATCCGACCCCTTGTACAAGAAAGGATACAGTCGAATAGAGACAAAGGGCCCGATGTAGGTAAATCTTTTTTACCACTTCATAAATACCGATTCATACCGAATCGGTATTTAAGAAGTGGTAAAAAAGAGAAGGGCAGATGTAGGTAAATTTATTTTAAAAATTACCGAATCGGAAGGAATCGGTATTTACCGATTCAGTAAATATACCGAATAGGTAAATACTGGCCCCCTACATCTCAAAGTGCCAAATACCGGTCCGAAACGGCCGATTTCGGCCGTTTCCGACTGGAATTTGCCACCTACATCGGGCCCTAAATGCAGTAGGGTCCTGATGGTCCTTACTGTAGAAACAGCTTTATGGATCTCACAGCAACAACTAGATGAAATTGCCACCTTGGAGACCCAAATCAAGAATAATCAACTAATTACTGACTCAAAAACTCTACTACAGAAAGTGGACAAAGAAATCCTGGAATTCCAGGATTATACAATTAGCCAGAAAGAGGCCAAGTTTGAAAAAGGCAAAAATTATTTTTCACTGAAAGCAGCGTATCCGTATTTGGAAATGGATTTTTACACCAGAGCAGAATCACGCAGATTTTTATCTGATAATCAAGGAAGGTCAAAAAATCAGTTTATCTCATTTTCGGATACTTCATCATCATCCGGAGGGGAAACAGACAGCAACGAAGGACGCTCTAACTCTAATCCAAATAGGAGATGTAATGCAAAGCAACAACCAGGCCAGCAGTCTTTTTATAGGGAGAGACCAGTCAAAACCAAAAGGCCGAACCAGATTCAACAACCAGCCGTGGGAGATGACCACCTGCCGGCAGCATTACAAAGATTTAACACTTCACCAATTTTCAATCTGTCTGGAAGGATACTCACAGACGCGGAAGAAAGTTTACTTAACAAGGGTCTCCCCTTTGTCCCCACGAGACACACAGACTTCATTACAATGAAAACAGAAGCAATTGAATTCTGTCACAAAATTCGCTTAAAAGTGTTTTTCGCTGAGAATGAAAGTCTGACAGATTCAGAAGTCTCAGGCCTTTGTAAAACATTCAATTTTTGACCACCAGAAAACAAAACTCCCCAAGAGATCGAGACTTTTGAAAGAACTATATTGTCTGCTATTTCAAACATGGAACAAAAATCCAAATACTTAAAATACAACATCACGAATGCTGAACTGAATGCTATCATCTCTCTGAAAGATGACCCTGCAGTAACGATAAAACAGGCAGTCAAAGGGGGCTCAATCGTGGTTTGGGGAACCCCTGAGTACTCAACCGAGGCACTAAAAAACTCAATGACCCTATATGCTATAAACGCATTTCAAAAGACCCGACAAATGAACTCCAAGGTCAACTTTTTTCCATCCTGAAATCAGGATTCGAAGAGGGTTTTCAGGGTAAAAAGGAATACAACTTTTTGCAAAATAAATTCCAGAGAATCCCTGTTTTTTATGTACTTCCTAAAGTACGACTTGTCCCCCAGGTAGACTTTTTCTTAAAACCCTTCATGGAGAGTGTTCAATCTTACCTCCAAGACACCGCTGATTTTATAACCAAGTTGGATTATGTTTCCTTTGAAACCAACAGAGATATAATGGTTACACTAGATATTACTTCTTTATATACCCAGATTCCGCAAGACGAGTGTCTAGCTGTCTTGGAACATTACTTGGAAAAAAGACCTATGCCACTAAGGGTACTCACTGAATTCATCATGCAATTAGCAACTTTTGCACAAAAACAAAACTACTTCATGTTTGGGAAGGAGTTTTTCTATCAGACAAAAGGAGGGGCGATGGGATACCCATTTGCCCCAGAGCTGGCCGTACTATACATGTCAATGTATGAAGAAAAATGTGTTTATACCAATAATCCATTCAGACAACCCATCAAATCATGGATGCGCTACATTGACGATATTTCCCTAGTGTGGTCCGGCAATACCATTGAACTTCAACAATTTTATGATTGGCTCAAGCAAAGATCGCCTGACATAAAATTCAGTATGAATCAGTCAACAAGCAAAATGCCTTTTTTGGATGTTGAGGTACATCCATCCGACGGGGGCCTTGCAACAACATTATATATAAAACCCACAGACATGAACAAGGCCCTCCTCTTCTTGAGCAATCATCTGAGAAGTATCAAAGAGAATTTACCGTACGGCCAATTCTTGAGGATTCGCCGTAATTGTACATTCAAGGATGAATATAGTGTTCATGCCAAAAACTTGAGTGAGAAATTAGTAGAGCGGGGCTACCCAAAAAAACTGCTGAAATCTACAATGAAGAGAGCTCGTTGGACTCCGAGGGAAACACTGTTACAAAGAAAATAAAAAAAGTCAACAGACCGCCAAGTTTTCGTAACAACCTTTTCTCCCAACTCGAACCTGCTCAAGAAAACCATCACCCAAAATTGGCATTTGATTCAAATTCTTGACCCGGCGTTTTCCAATGTTCCACTTTTTGCTTACAAAAAAGAAAAGAGTCTATCTAACCATATTGTGTGAGCAGCTCTTAAAACTGAGCAAAAACCATCACTGAGACAAATGATCGGACTACCTCCAATCACAGGCCACCACAAATGCGGAACGAGCACCTGCTGCAACCAGACAGAGGAGGGTGCATTATTCAGTCATAATGGAATCCACTGGAAACATGACAGTTTCACAAACTGTAAAACCAAATACGTGGTGTACGGTGTCCTTTGCCCTTGCTCTTGCTGTATATAGGAAAAACAAACCAAGAGGTGCGAAAACGCATCACCCAACACAATCACGCATCCGAAAGCAAGTGGCCACGGCCCCATTAGTCAACCACTGGATTAAAAAAGCTCATACAGAACAAGACCTACGCTGGACAGTGATTTCTAAGATTCAAAAGGACCAAAGAGGCGGCAATCCTGAGTTGAGATTATCGCAACGTGAGGCCTTGTTAATCGTTAAGTTTAATACAGCGTGCTCAGGCCTAAATGATTTATCAGAGATCTTTAATCTGTAAGGACTAAAAAGGACTCTAGATTGTTTAAAAAAATGTGTGTATTAAGATGTTTAGACTGTGCTCATAGAGATCACCGCACTACAGCTACCATAATTCTTAGCAGTGGTGTTCTCCCACAATACATGCCCATTAATTCCGCCTGGAGCCCGACAGGAGGCAAGCCACACCCAGAGGCACTTGTAGCAGACTTTGCTGCCACTCGAAGAGCCACGCCGCAGGTAAGCTGCTTCCATCCAGACAAACTTGTGCAGTAGCAAGCTCGCTTCAAGCCGGGACTTAATGTTGTTGTGCATTTGTTGCAGCTTCAAACATAGAAAATGCAGACCTCGCTGCATCCCGAAGAGTCACGCCGTATAAACAAAATGCAGGTACGCCGCGAAAAGCTATTAGAACTCGCGCATTTATAAGTAATGCAGGTCATAATATGTATCAACTATTCGTTACAGCCTTTAAAAGCACAAAGCGACACGAGCACTACTACGGCAACCGCGCACTCAAAACGCTACGCCGATAACTTTGCCACTGTAACCTTAAGCGACAAGGTATGCTGACAAGTTTGTTTGCAGACTAGCTAACTGCCCTGCTACCGTCACAGAGGCATGTTGTTGTGTTTTCTTTCATAAACCACCCCTCGAACACGGTTCAACACTAAATGATATGCAGACTGCTGCCCCCCTAAAGACAATTTTCCAAGCTTTTTTTAAACGCAACGTACATAATGGAAGCGTTTGGTTCGCTGAAACTCTCCTGTGTCCATTTTAGAACTACGTTATACCAACTGGCTTTGCCTGCCAGACGCCCGGCAACATCTGATACAATCCGGAACTTCAGGTACATTTGAAAGAATTACATACCGACATTAAAACACTGATCTGTTAAAAACCACCAGTCTCAACACATGTCCTCAATATGTTCTTCCCCTAGGAAGCGCAACTAATTTATAAGTCAGCTAATCCGACCATTACATGACGCCACTTTGGTGAAAATGGGTAAGAGCTTACCATCGCTGGTAACACTAAGACATTAACTGAAAAACTCTTTTTGACAGTAGTTTTATCTTATGTAATTTTCGGGCTATGTGTTTTGTTGCCTTTAGAACTCACCATGCCCCCCTAGTTGAACAATAACTTTATTGATCATTAGGGGATCTACAAAGTAGGTAAGAGGCACTAATGGCATGTTGCTTCTAGGTGGCTGACTTCTGAGATTGAAAGTCAGAATTTCTAAAAACAAGTTTATTTCTTTTTCTTTTTCAGCTATTGTCGGTCCTGAGGAGAACCCCAACAATTAAAAGGGGTTCAAAACGCGTAGACCCTTTTGTTTTATGTTGTATATCAAACAAATGCTCTGTCTTGACAGATAGGGCTGGTTGTGTATGTTTAAAATCGTTTTTTGAATGTATCATTGTTACTTAAGAGTCTGTGCACAGCCAAGCCTTCATATTGAATCTTTGCATTGTTTGGTTGTAGACCCCCTAGTCCGTCTAAACTCCTGAAAACTTCTCCCTTTTGTCTATGGGGTCATGAGTATGTGGGTGAATGTTGAGCAGGATGATTGAGGAAATGTGGTATGAAAGATGACATTTTGGGTGAATGAATTGGGTTTTGATCTTTCAGACCTTTTTCTTGTCCATAGATCAATTTTGTTTCAACAGCAGTTGTGGTGTTTATACTTGTCTAACACTTTTTTACATTTCTGGTTAAAACTGGTGATGACTCCTTTGAGAAAAAGCTTATTAAAAAATTGGCTGTGCTTTTCAATGAAATAAAGATTCTAGACTGCTCAGCAAGGGAGGGAGGAGGGGGGGGTGGGTGCACCTAAAAATCAGACATGAAGGGGAGCACTTAGACACAGTAGGTTGGGTTTTAAAAAAGGGGAAAAGAAAGGATGGTATGAACTGAAGACGGTAGTAGAAGTTGAGGCTAGGAAAATCAGGCCGACAAAAATAAAGAAAGAAGAATGAGTGAAATAAATAATCTGAAAATAGTAACGCTAAACATCTGCGGGCTGAATGATATTAAGAAAAGGCAGAAGGTTGCGCTAAGACTGCGGACAATGGGCCCAGATATAATATGTTTACAAGAGACACACATTGAAGGGGCTCAAAAACAACTTTTAAACTCGATGGGATTTAAACTAATCGGGGCCACCACCCAGGGGGTCAGAGTGAAAGGAGTTGGGATACTAGTAAGTCACAGGCTGCCGCTAAAAATAGAAAAGGTCAAATCAGATAGTTTGGGACGATGGGTAATTGCCCGATGTTCACTACCGTCACAATACTCATTCACACTATGCTCCGTGTATGGGAGCAATTCAGACGTCAAGGGGGTAATCAATTGAATAACAGACGAACTGGCACATTGGCAAACTCCTATTATATTATGTGGAGATCTAAACTTAAATTTACCAAGCCACTGGCAAACTGAGAGGAATTGGAAATACACGGGGAGAAAACCAAGGGTATATCAAGCAATACTAAACTTGACTGAAACACATGGGCTCGTGGACGTCTGGGCAGACCTAAGACCTATGCAAGATGGATATACGTTTTTCTCAGCCCCTCATGGGTCACTTGCTAGACTTGACTACTTCTTAATTACTGCTGGTTTGATTGATTCTTCACAAGTGGAAATGTCCCCCCGGTTTTTATCAGATCACAATCCTATTATACTAACTCTGAAAGGTATAAATCCAGAAGTTCCAAGCATAACATGGACTTTTCAAAAAGCATTATTATTAGATGATAACTATAAAATGCATATGAAGAGTTGGATTTCTGAATTCTTACAAATAAACATGGGAACCGCTCCTCTTATGACTGTTTGGGACACATTCAAAGCTGGAGTCAGGGGCGAGACTACTAGTTATTCACTAAGGAAGAATAGAATTGAAAGGGAGCAGGTGCGGATACTGCAGGAAAGGTTAAAGGGAAAAGAAACTAAATTAACACAGGCTATTAAAACCGGTGGGGGAACTGAGGCCGCTCAGCAATTGATAGCTAAGTTAAAAGCTGAAATTGGCTCAGTATTTGCAGAAAGAATAGCAGCAAAATGGGCCTCAACACATGGAAAAATCTATGAATGTGGAGAGCAAATAGGACATCATTTAGCTCTTGCTATTAGACAGCAATCAACTATCAACACAATAACGGCAATTAACACAGAGACTGAGGGACTTACCAAAGATCCAGGGAAGATTAGCAAGGGCTTTGAAGGATATTGCTCAAACCTTTATCTTGAAACAGATACTAGGCCTGTAGCGATCAGGAGCTCTAATATCACAGACTACTTAGACTCTATACCCATGTTAAGACTTAGGGCCCGATGTAGGTACCAAATACCGGTCGGAAACGGCCGATTTTGGCCGTTTCCGACCGGTATTTGGCCTACTGAGATGTAGGGGACCTTTTTTTGTCCGATTCGGTATTTTACCGATTCGGTAAAATTACCGAATCGCAAAAATACCGAATCGCTAATTTTACCGATTTTTAAATTTGGGATGTAGGTGGGACTACTTTCTGTCCCACAGGCCCTTCAGATTCGGTATTTTAACACCCAATCCAATTGGGTGTTAAAATACCGAATCCAGGTGTGCATGCACATGTGTGCATGCACACCTATGCCATGTGACAGACAGACATGCCCTTAGGGCATGTCTGTGTGCCACATGGCTCACATGCCTGTTTTGGGGGTGCTAGAGGGTGTCAAAGTGACACCCCCTGCACCCTTGCACAAATCGGTAATTACCGAATTGGTAATTACCGAACCGGTAATTACCGATTCGGTAGTGCCCATTGATTCCTATGGGCTTCAAGGCCCATAGGAAGCAATGGGGGATACCGAATCGGTATTTACAGAATCGGTAAATACCGAATCTTACAGATTCGGTATTTACCGAATCTGAAATACCTACATCTCCCCCCCTCTAATTTTCCACTTCATAAATACCGATTCGGTATGATTCGGTATTTATGAAGTGGTAAATGTAGATTTACATACATCGGGCCCTTAGCCCTGACAAACATGAACTAATGGAACTCCCTCCCTCCTGGGAAGAAATAGAAAATTCAATAGAATCTTTACCGGATAGTTTAAGCAACTGGATGGACAGTATCCTTGCCGAGTTCTATAAAACATTTATTGGGCAAGTCAAGGAAATTTTTACTGCAGTCGTGCTTTCCATCTTTGGTGGCACCCATCCTCCTCTCTCCTGGTCCCTTGCCAAGATAGTCATCTTTCCGAAAAAACATAAAAATCCACACGAAATCTCTTCAGACAGGCCAATAACCCTGATCAACACAGATTCAAAAAAAATGTTCTAAATATTGGCTACCAGGATTAATCTACACATACAGGACTTGGTCTCCAAGTGGCATCCCCAAGAGAAGTACCACCGAGCATGTGCGAAGAACAATTATGTTGTTTGACTCCGCAAAGATAGCAGGGGACCCGATTGCCTTAATATTGCTAGATGCCGAAAAGGCATTCGATCGGGTCTCCTGGCATTTCTTATGGGACGTCATCAAGAGGGCGGGTTT
This sequence comes from Lissotriton vulgaris, assembly GCF_964263255.1. NCBI lineage: Eukaryota > Metazoa > Chordata > Amphibia > Caudata > Salamandridae > Lissotriton > Lissotriton vulgaris. The sequence continues at coordinate 1,275,917,148 of NC_141689.1, forward strand.
CGGCCCTATTATTCTGCAAGCAATCCAGGCACTGTATAGAACCCCAAGGGCCAAAATTATGGTGAATGGTAAACTCACAGACACAATAGAAATTACAAGAGGGACCAGACAGTGATGCCCTTGCTTCCCTCAGCTCTTTGCTCTATTCATTAACCCACTTATCTATAAAATAGAGACTAATTCTGAGATACAAGCCTATATTAGACATGGTAAAAGTACAAAAATCATGGCATATGCGGATGATTTAGCTATAGTGACCCCAAATCCCAAGAAATCCATAGGAGCCCTAGAAAAAGAAGCCAGGAAATGTCTGGATATGCACTAAACAAAACAAAAACACAGATAATTGTGAACGAAAATATTGTCTGGATAGACAGCCGGGTAGTTCCTCAGGTAAAATATCTAGGAGTAAATATTTTGGCTAATCTAGATCAGATAGTTGAGAAAAATTTGAACCCCCTAGCCATAGACATGAAAAAAACCCTCAAAAGAGTTGATAATTTACATCTGACTATTATTGGACATTGTAACGTAATAAAAATGACGTATTTCCCAAAACAACTATACTACTTCTGCACGATTCCCCTTGAATTTAGTCATTCAATTCTACATCTTTTTGAACAAATGTTGTGCCAATTCATTTGGGCCTATTCTACTACAAGGGTACTTATAAATTACTATCATTACCTAAAGAGAGAGGAGGTTGGACACTTCCAAATTTGAAATTGTATTACTGGGCAACTGTCTTACAATACAGTACATGGTTGTTACAGGAGAATTGTGGCACGATAAATTTGGGACTACCCTCCCCATACATGGTATTACTAGGAGAAAAGAGCAACTTGAGTTTGGGTACTACAAGTGTGTCCGCTTTAAGACTCTTGAGAATGCATACCGGACATTTCATAACTTCCGAAAATTACTTAGACTAGGCATACTTAACTACTATACACCGCTAATTAATAACCCGCTGTTTCCTGTGATATTTGGCAACACATACCTTCAGAGATGATACAGGTCAGGAGTCATATGGCTGAGATACCCGCCACCCCCTCTCGACGCAGTCCCCAAGGATGGGAAACAGAAACGGTTCTGAACTTTTGGAAGGCGGGAGGGAGTGACCCTCCCGGCCGTATTTATTAAAATATGAAACAAAATCAAAACATTAAAATAACAGTTTCATATTATGTACAATTTCATTTCCACATTACGATGTTTGGCTAACCTTAACATATTTCTAATACAAAGGTTCTCCTAGCCGAACTAACATCCTACAAAACATTTAACTTGAAATTGTACATCCTAACGTTAAGGGCCAACGGCAAGGTCGTAACCGGTGTCAGATCCCTAAACCAGAATTACCCCCCCCACTTGGGAGGGGCGACCGCACAGAGGCTGTACCTCAAATGCATCTACCAATTTCCCTTGACTTTACGGGGGCCCCAATGAACTCGACGCCATTTAAAGGTCGTCCGAGGACTCGTGTGAGGTGTCTAGAAGGTAGCGTAAACCCCCTCCCCACCCCACACAACTTACCACCTCTGCCGTCGCAGGTGTCCTGGCCCCGGGAAATTCCCCAGGAGGGGCCCGTAGCCCCTCCTATCAAGGAAGGGGCCTTGACCGCCTTTCCTTTTCTTTCGGCGGCCCATCCTTAGAAGGGACCGCCTCCCCGTTGAGGGGCCAATGGCCACCTCCCCCGGGCGCTCCCATCCGTAATGGGTGACGCCCCCCCATAGGGATCTTCCAATTACTGCTCACCGATCATGACCTTACCGCCCGACCAAAATAAATACGACAATTAACTAAATTACTAAATTAACAAGACAACCATAACTACTTCACGTATGATTACTGATCAACACTAGTGCAAAAACTTTATTCGAAAAACATACTCTAAATGATCATTCTCTTTATTGCGTATACAAATAACACGTTAATCATCACAACCTGTAAGAAATAGAGTTACCACATCAAAACTTTATTTAAAAAAAAACACTTGCTGTCTTCAGGGGCTGGTGGGTGGGTCAAAATTGACTCTTCGTTCCGTCTCGAGCTCACGTGCAGCGGGGAGGTGCAGCTTCAGAGCACAGGAACAAGAGGATGCTTTCTTGGCTTGTTGCTCCTTTTATCCGTCTTCGGGCGGGCGTAAACCCGCCTCCGCCTGCCTCCGGGGGCGTGGCCGGTGTCGTCAGCGATAGGACAACCCACTCCAGGGCGGGAAAAGGCGCGCCCCGGCTACGCCGCTTCGGGCATACCAGCCGAGACTCGCCTCCCGCCCAAGATGGCCTCCCGGGGGGATCGGGGCACTCCACCATACGTTCGGGGGGACCGAGTGGTCGCCCCTTTCCATATGGCTGAGATACCCGCCACCCCCTCTCGACGCAGTCCCCAAGGATGAGAAACAGAAACGGTTCTGAACTTTTGGAAGGCGGGAGGGAGTGACCCTCCCGGCTGTATTTATTAAAATATGAAACAAAATCAAAACATTAAAATAACAGTTTCATATTATGTACAATTTCATTTCCACATTACGATGTTTGGCTAACCTTAACATATTTCTAATACAAAGGTTCTCCTAGCCGAACTAACATCCTACAAAACATTTAACTTGAAATTGTACATCCTAACGTTAAGGGCCAACGGCAAGGTCGTAACCGGTGTCAGATCCCTAAACCAGAATTACCCCCCCCACTTGGGAAGGGCGACCGCACAGAGACTGTACCTCAAATGCATCTACCAATTTCCCTTGACTTGACGGGGGCCCCAATGAACTCGACGCCATTTAAAGGTCGTCCGAGGACTCGTGTGAGGTGTCTAGAAGGTAGCGTAAACCCCCTCCCCACCCCACACAACTTACCACATCTGCCGTCGCAGGTGTCCTGGCCCCGGGAAATTCCCCAGGAGGGGCCCGTAGCCCCTCCTATCAAGGAAGGGGCCTTGACCGCCTTTCCTTTTCTTTCGGCGGCCCATCCTTAGAAGGGACCGCCTCCCCGTTGAGGGGCCAATGGCCACCTCCCCCGGGCGCTCCCATCCGTAATGGGTGACGCCCCCCCATAGGGATCTTCCAATTACTGCTCACCGATCATGACCTTACCGCCACAGGCCGGATAGTTGACCGTCTATCCGGACCCCCCACAACAACTCCTGCCTAAAGGTCATGTTTTAAACTCTTCAGCCAAGCTATGAGGTCTCCTATGAGTAACTCATTCCCCACCCGGGACAAATGGACCCCATCTCCCAAATACATACTGTCCCCCTTGATACAACCATGCGGAATAGAATGCAGTGCCCTTGAACGAAACAATCTACCCAACTTGTTATTTACTTTCTTCACTGAGTGATTCAGAGCAGAAACCGAAATCGCCCCCCGCCACACTTTTCGTGGAATCATATGGGACCATGCAATTGTGCACCCTGGAACTCTTCTCGCCAACCAACTTACAGTGGAAAGCATTGCCTCGAGAAGCAGTCGTCTACCAGTGGTCACCAAATCATTACCCCCAAGATGGACTATGATTATAGACGGCGGTGACCTTGTCCGCCCTAACAAACCCTCGAAAAAGGATTGAAACTGGTCAATACAGAGCCCGCCCCTTCCGTAGAAGGTCACCCTGTACCCGTATTCCCAAGCCTTGTGAATCATGTCACCTGCTTTGAATACGTCCGCGGCACGCCTCACGTATGAGTGGCCCACGACCCACACCACTTTTTCCGCAGCCGGTGATGTTTGACCGCTGGTTCCCAGGTGTCGGGTCGACTGCACAGTCCGCCCGCCTCGTAAGCTTGCGAAACTGTAAACCAAACAAAAACAAGAAGCGTGAGTACATGATAGCAGCTTCACAACATGTGCAACCGCACATACCTTTTGTAACAATTCGAGGACCAACGCCCCAAACGTTTCACTTTTTCTACACTCAGACCCCTGGCTGTAGCCTCAGTAGCAGCCCCTATCCGAAAGGAATGGGTCCCAAACTCGCCGGGGTTCAAGCCCGCGGCCGAAAGCGCCATTGCAAGCACCCGCTGGAACTGAAACCTCGTCAGTGGGGTGGCATCAGCGTGCCTCAACAAGGTCCCCCCCCATGATGACGCCCTCTGCGCTAAATATTCCTCTAAGCAAACAACCGGGCACATGGGAGATCCGGGAATCCGATGTATGACTACACAATCCCCTATCGCACCCTGATCGGCCTTGGACCTGACAAACGAGACGGTCATTGTCTCCCTCTTTACCTGAATGTGCTCTCGGCACAGTCCCCCCACCGTATCCCGCTTGTTCTTCGCCACCAGTTCGCTGACCCGCATTGCCCCATGGAATGCTAACGCAAAGGCGGCCCGGAATAACACGGTTTCATACTGGGATGAACATGTCGCAGGGAGTACGGATAATAACAGGGCCAACCTATCCAGACCTATCGGGTGCCTCTCATCTACTCTGCGACCCTCAAGGCGTTGCCACCCACGTAGCGCTTTCTGCACCACAAAAGACGCTGTCGGGTCCTGGATCCCATGAGCCCTTGCCATAAAGGAAATGGCGGCCCGATGCCTCTGGGCCGTAGCTACTGATTTGCCTGCCTGATGTAAAGACAGCAAGAATTTTACGACAAGCTCTTCCTGGCCCCAAAGCTCCCCCCTAGCAGAACCCAAAAAGGACCAATAGGAACGGAACGCCCCTTCATATGCCTTCCTTGTCCTGGGTGCTAAACTCTCTCCCACGAGGTTTTGTAGTTCGGGGCACCGAGAGACCAGAGAGCTTCGGGAAAGGGTGCCGCCACCGGGTCCGCTGTGGGCAGAAAACCCCAGAAGGCCTGCATACGGAAACGAGAAAGCGCATCAGCCGCTTGGTTCAGGACCCCTGGGACATGTCACGCCCTAAAGAGCACATTCAACTGCATACACAACAATACAATTTCTTTAAGCAATCTCAGAATCCATTTACAACGTGCTGCCTGACTATTGATACACTCAACCACGGTCATGTTATCAGACCAGAACACCACAGAGTGATCTCGGAACCCCTCAGGCCATGTTTTCAGGGCCACCAAAATAGGGAAGAGTTCGAGGAAAGCAATGTTACTTGTCAGCCCGCACTCGTGCCACCATGACGGCCATTTCTGAGCCGACCATTGCGTACCGAATATGGCGCCAAAACCTATACTCCCAGCCGAATCTGTCCACAGCCCCAGCTCCTCGGAGGACACCGCCGGCTTGTTCCAGACAATTCGACCATTGAAATCCGCCAGGAATTCCAACCAAATGCGCATGTCCTGACAAATCTCTGCCGAGAGCCTCGTGCCGTGATGTCCCTCCTTAAGGCCGACCATGGCTTGTGCAATCGAGCGGGAAAAGGGGCGGGCCATTGGGATTACTCTAAGGGCAAAATTCAACTGGCCCACCGTTTGTTGCAATTGATGCAGGTTTACCTTAGTCTCTCGAATACATGTTTCAAGAGATGCCCTGAATTTCAACACCTTCTCTTTGGGCAACCGAAAACAACCTTCCTCCGAGTCGAGCTCGATCCCCAGAAACTCGAGTGAAGTCGAGGGACCCACAGTCTTACCTGGTGCCAATGGCACGCCAAAGTGATTCATTAGGACACAAAACTCTTTTAAAGCCTGCTTACATTCTGGATCCCCGGCTGCCCCCAGGAACAGAAAGTCATCGAGATAATGCATCACATGCTGAAAACCCGTCTTTCTTGTGAATACCCATTGCAAAAAACAACTGAACTTTTCAAAATAAGCACAAGATATGGAGCAACCCATTGGCATACATTTATCCATGTAATAGCGACCCTGAAACATGAAACCAAGGAGACGCTGATCGTCTGGGTGTACCGGGAGCAACCGGAACGCTGACTCGATGTCTGATTTGGCCATCAGCGCTCCGGGCCCCAGGCGATTCAACATGGCGACGGCCTCATCGAAAGATGCGTACCGCACCGAACACACTTCCGGGTCTATCGCATCATTCACGGAAAGACCTCGTGGGGCTGACAAATTATGTATTAGCCTAAACTCACCCGGGTCCTTCTTGGGGACCACCCGAAAGGGGGAACAAACAAAGTTAGCAACCGGTGGTAAATCGAATGGACCAGCAACCCGCCCTCGAGTCACCTCTTTCCCAATCTTTACCTGTACCACCGCCGTATGTTGCAGGACCGACAGTTGGTTCTTACAACTAGTTTTACCCTGAAAATCCCCCACTGGAATGCGGAAACCATACGAAAACCCGTCTCGCAACACCCCAGCGGAGACATGATCCGGGTATTCATTGAGCCAAGGAATCATTGCCATGGTATCAACCGGGGTAGGTAAAGGCGCCCCTCGGACTATTTCAGACCTGTTTGGCGCTTCCCCTACCACCGTTATCACCCGTTTTGGCTCTGCACATGGTCTCGGGATGAGAGGACTGTCCACACCCCCCACATTCGTGTCTAAACTTGCATGACCCCTGAGGCCTAGTACATTTTCCCCTGTTAAAATTCCAACAAATCCCCTTTTTACCTGCGTTGCCACTCGACTTCGAGTGATGCTCGTTACCTGCACCCGTCCGAAAGGGTGTCCCAGAGGTTTGGCGGGAAGACTCACCCCGACACCCCCCGACAATGGTACCTTTAACATGCCTGAATTCTCCATTTTTTGCCAAAAAATGGAGTCATAGCAATCCCAAGTTAGAGCTGGGTCGTGCTCCTTAGCCTTCCTAAAAATATTGTCATAACAAAACCACTGATTGCCCTCGTACGCTAGAGAATACTCCATAATACGTGTCTGATAAATAGGCAATTCCGTCAACAACTCAGGCCTTCGCTCACCCATAATGGAGGTGAAAATGCCAAACGCTCTGCCCCAAGTACCTATGTTCTCGTCGACCTTAAAGGCGGCCATTTTTGTGCGCCAAACACTCGGATGCATAAGCTCTTTTTGGGCCTTCACATGCTCGAACTCGTAATGGTCAGTAAGCAAAGAAAACATGTTCACATACTTATCAGCCCAAATCTTTTCCTTAATTTCGAGTGGAACATGCTGGGCCACTTTCTCCCTTCGTGAGGGTACAGACCCCTCCCCCGCAATCGGCAGTAGCCGCTTACCTGAACTAGGTGCTGTACTTGCTGCCGAACTCGCGCCTGTTGCAATCTCAGCCACCGGAACCTGTGGGGGAACAGAAGATGGTGCCTTCGCAGCCTCTCTAGATTCCCGCAATTGTCTCATTACTGCCCTGGCGTCGTCTGCCGTGGTGCCCTCACTATCCTTTCCCAACCACGCTGCCAGTTGTGCAGCCAACTCGGGAGGCATATCTTCCCCGTTCACGGGGGTGACTACAACGGGGATCGGTCGCCCCTCCTTCGGAACCGGGGTTGGCTCCTCCATCGGTGTATCGGGAACCGGGGCTTCCCCCCCAGGTGCCCCCCTCTTGGACCTCTTGCCTCTCCCGCTAGGGACTACTCCCGGCAATGCTGGTCCGACGATTCGCTTCGGGCCTCCCTCCCCGTTCTTTACCGCCATCTGTTTCTTCAACTCGGCTACCTCCTTTACGAGCATGCGGAGCATCTGATCGGTACCGACCCGCTTTCCGACCTTCTTGCCCGGCATTCTCCAACGAAGATATCTGTAAAACAAGAACAAAATTACAACGCTCAAAATTGGCTCTTCGTTCCGTCTCGAGCTCACGTGCAGCGGGGAGGTGCAGCTTCAGAGCACAGGAACAAGAGGATGCTTTCTTGGCTTGTTGCTCCTTTTATCCGTCTTCGGGCGGGCGTAAACCCGCCTCCGCCTGCCTCCGGGGGCGTGGCCGGCGTCGTCAGCGTCTAGGACAACCCACTCCAGGGCGGGAAAAGGCGCGCCCCGGCTACGCCGCTTCGGGCATACCAGCCGAGACTCGCCTCCCGCCCAAGATGGCCTCCCGGGGGGATCGGGGCACTCCACCATACGTTCGGGGGGACCGAGTGGTCGCCCCTTTCCAATAGATTGGGTGATCTGATCACAACCGAGGGGGTAAAGTCCTTCTCTGAGCTTTGCTTACAGTCCTCGATAGAGGAGAATCAGAGCTTCCATTACTATGCAATCAGGCATTTTCTAATACGCAAGACAGGAGGCTCAGCCGGCTTTTTAAGGGTAGATATTGTTGATAGATTACAAGAAGAGACAACACCTTGGATATGTATAATATATAGGATATGAACGTCAAAATGCCAGATGACCTGCAAAAAATTGATATAAAATGGCAGACTAAATTTAATAATAACCAGAATACTTTTCTCAAGGCACTGCAGAGTCCCACAAATACCTATTGTCAACAAAATTACAGACACAATTCTACAAGACAGGATTCTTTCTCTATATAACACCCAGCAATATTGCCAAATGGGGAGCTGGTAATGGAACTCTCTGCCCCAGATGTCAGGTATTCTCAGCTGATCAAATACATATGTTTGCTACCTGCCCAAAATTAAATACACTCGTAGAACAAATACAGCACTTCCTAGGGGTGGTTTTGGGACAGGACATAGATTTAACACCCACAATCATTACTCTTGGACTGGATGACACGAGCCAGACAGGGGGCCCCTCCATCTTTGTAGCAATGACCATCTTTAGAATTTGTATAGCGTCTAACTGGAAAAGTCGGGAACCCCCATCATTTGCACAATGGCAAGCTAGGCTGCTAGCTACTTGTAAAGTAGAGATAGCCATTTAAGGGAAAAAAGGCAAGCAAGCTAGGAAAAATGGGATGCTGGTCTGGGAACAACTGTCTAGATGGTTAATGGGGACAACATCTGAATTTACTAGTGGAGATTAGTAGGCAGCAATGGATAAACATTGACACCGGACCTCAGCCTTAGTATGCCTTTATTATGTTTTGATAGTTCCAGATATTAGGTCGGTTAAACACAGACTATCCTGTGCTTGTTAAAAAAGTATTATATATAATGTATAATATATGCCAGATTTTTTTTATTAATAATTTTTCTTTCCTTCCTTCTTTACTTTCTCTTACTACCTGCCTTGTCCTTTTTCCACCATTCTATACAGTAAGGCTTCAATCTCCCCTTTTTTTCTCTTTTCTTTAGTCTTAGTTACAATGTGACTTAAAGGTGTGTGGGTGGAGGGAGGGGGGGAACGCCGGAATTATGAAAGTGACTGTAACTTTGTAACTCTGCATCTTCTTTGTGACAAAAAATAAAGATAAATAAATAAAGATTATTGGTTAATTGGGACACAGACTGACTAGTAGCTTTTGTGTCCGGTAAAGTTACCTGAATAGTTATTAGTACTGGCACTTCTGGTTCTTTTGATAATCACGGGCTCAGCCTTACTGATTAGAGCCATACCCATTGTCGTTCTTGTTTTAACTGGCTGGTTCAGCATAGAATTTTCCCTCTTTCAATGTCTAGCGAAATCTTGTATACCCACAGGGAAGATGGTTGGGGCCAGACCCAGTGGACTGGAAGATTGATTGCATTGTGGTATACTTTAGAACACATCTGGTAGTGCAAAGTCTTCTATCTTAACAACACTGGCGGCCCAAGTATAGAAACTAATGTAGAGCTGCTATCATTGGGACGTTTTACAAACCATGATTTGTTGGTAGGTACACTAGAGGCACATACAAAAGTTCCACCCACTCCAGTCAGGTGTTATAGGATGGCATTAATGCTACAGTAAGCTAAATCAGCCCATATGGAATACTGGTGTTTAATCGCTTTGACACTCTGAAGGATGTGGACTTACTAACCATCCCAAAGTGGACACACTTCCTAGAGAGAGAGCCTGGGACTGGGGGAAGAAAGCTCTGTGTATATTTATACATATTTCATATCTATACAAGCATGTATGGACTGCCAATACTGTTGCATATTGAAAACTCCCTTTGGCAAACTACTTATGTGTTCACTCCTTTACAGATGGGTCTGTATCATTATGCTCGGATCCGTATGATGACTCCATAATTAAGTCCCCAGGTCAAACTGATATCATGGAATAGTGCTGGGTTAGCTTCAAAAGTTGAATCTCCAGAATGGGGAGAATTTATGGACACACATTCAATATGTTTTTTCAAGAAACGTGGTCCACTAAGCCAACGTATAGTTCTAGTTATGCTAACTTTTGCAAAGACGCAGTCCCAAAAACCAGTGGTAGACCTTCAGGAGGCCTCGTCATATGGGCGAGTACTGCACTCAACTGTAAGGCACAGGAAATAATGATACCTTCACAGGACATCCTGTTTGGGGAAACAAGCAATACAACGTAGTCATTACAACACACTACCTTTACAACACAACTGTTACAACGCAACTGCCTTTACATCGCATGCCATTACAACGGACACCATTACAATGCATGTCACTACAATGCATGCCATTACAATTCATACTGTTACAATGCATGCCATTACAACTCATGAAATAACCTATAAGGTAAGTAAGGGAGATTTTTTTAGTTTAAGTGTGGGTATGGGTTTTGGGATACATGGGAAAAGTAATTTTAACCCCTAGCCCATCCAACACTTTCCCTACTGTTGCACTCACTGGAGTGGGAATAGTCATTTTTTTACTTCTATACTATCCAACACTTACCCTACTGTTGCACTCACTGGAGCGGGAATAGTCATTTTTACCCCTACACTATCCAACACTTATTCCACTGTTACCCTAAAACTATTATGCGTTGTAATGGTATGCATTGTAATGGTAGTTATTAAAAATGCATTGTAATGGCATGCGTTGTAAAATCATGCAATGTAATGGTTGTTACGATGTAAAAACTGTATTTTAAAGGCATGCGTTGTAATTGTTTGCATTGTAATGTCATATATTCCCTGTGTGTCTCATTAGTTTTCCAAAGACTCAGGGCCTACATCTACAATGTCTATGTAAGACAAGGGGGGACCAATAGTGACTCTCCAATGCCCCGGGTGGGAGTGTTGAAGCTAGTGGGATGGGACTTCTACTGTCAATTTAAGCCTCTGAATGCCTGTGCTACAGTGTTTACACAGGATGAGGAACGTGTAAGGTTCATCCCCAAATTAGGAATCGGCCCATTAAGAAATGGTCTGCCTTGGCAGTACAAATCTATCCTTTAACAATGGATCAGGGACTGCGGGCGGGGAATAGAAGGACCTTACAGGATAGAGAGGGTAACTATACATTCACAATGCCAGCTTGCTATAGGCGTATACAAACGTACTACATTTTAAACATATATTGAAAATGTCATGATATCAGAAATCATAAAAAATACATAAGAAAAACATGTGTGTTTGGATAAAAAACAATTTATTACAAAACATTAAAATAAATGTCGTATAACATCAGTAGTGCCGTACATACAAATAAAGATTCGTTTTTTGTTAAAAAAAATTTGGTCAGAATAAGTACAAGAATAAAAATTTAATAAAAAAATCTGTTGATTTTTGAAATTTGATACTGGAAATAATAGACCAGACCCTCTATCAATCGAGAGATACCGATTAAGCTACCTCCAATTAAGAAGAGAGGGATTACTATTACTCACAGGTATGCACCTTGATTTTTTTCTTTGAGCTACCTTAGGGTGACGTTAAGTCACTATAGTTAAGAACCCACTTGTGTAGCCCTACATAACTCAAAGTGCCAGAATAACTCAAAAACGGGAATATATCTATGTTGTTTTAAAAAAAGCGAATAGAATCATGTGTGAAAATAAAATTGTGCCCTGTAAATGGTTTAAATACTGTTTTTTAATAAACCAGTGATTGTATCTAATTGTATGCTTTTTTTATATAGAATTGTTTTGTCCTGATGAAGGTGGTATCGTTACACATCGAAACGCTGCGTCGACAACCTTAAACAACTGTGATCTTTTTATTACATTTTTATTCTTGTACTTATTCTGACCAAATTTTTTTTTATCAAAAACTGAATCTTTATTTGTATGTGCGGCACTACTGATGTTATATGACATTGATTTTAATGTTTTGTAATAAATTGTTTTTTAACCAAACACACATGTTTTCTTATGTATTTTTTATGATTTCTGATATCATGACATTTTCAATATATGTTTAAAATTTAGTAATTTTGTATACGCTTCTAGCAAGCTGGCATTGTGAGTTATCAGGGTAGTACACATAAGGGCTTTTTTAGAGTTGAACCTAGTGGGACCTCTCTAGTTTTTCTCTCTAAATCTCCTTGTCCCTAATTGGATAAAAAAGGAGACCTCCCTTACTTTTATTTTTAACTATACATTCAACCATATCCCAGGTGGAATTCTAATTTATTACATTTTGGTGGATGTCAGGGTGTGGTCATTAATAAAAGACATGGTAGTACTTGATAGAGGAGATCATAATGACCTAGTTCTTAATATTGAGCTTCCTGCAGGTCGAGCCCTTAGACCGTAGGTTACAAATTTCCAATAACAAACATTGAATCAAGTGGCCCACTATGGCTAATTCTAAGGAGCAGAGACGGGAGGTATATAAGATGGTTGTATGTAGTATGGAGGAGTTCCAGATACTGGACTGGGCTGTGGTTTAGGGGATCACAAGTCTGTACTATTCACACTAAGCTTTTTGTACAGTTAAAAGACCATTTGTATGTGACAGCCAAAGGGGCATTGAAGAGCAGACCTCCGAGTCCTGGTAAAATAAGATACATAAGTTAGCTAGGGCAGCTCTAACATCTGCTGTGCAATGCCCAGACAAGGAAGTAATAGTAGTAAAGTGGGAGGCATTCAAGTGGTCCATTAAAATTGCAAAAAGAGAACGGGAAAATGAGAAATGGGAAGGGTTGCTTGTTGCAGTAGGGGAGGACAACCAGCTTGCCTTCTGGAATCTTCTTTCAATGGGAACCAAGGAAGGCCACTGTTCAATCGTCCCTGCTGCAGACTGGTTTGCTCACTTTTCCAGCATACATTCTGCAAAAATAGAACTGGTAGCACCCTTTCCCACCCACCACCACCGTGGGAAGCTTAAGATCAAGTTAAGGGGAGTAGCAGAAGGGCCCCAATTGATGCTGTACAGATCTTGCTGGCTGAACTAAAATCAGCAATATCCAAGATAGTCCCAAACAAAGCACAAGGGCCTGAGAAAATTCAGGGGGACTTGTTCAGGGGGAGGCTGAGATTTGGAGTCCTTATTTTTTATTACTATTTAACTCTATCTTGCAAGGGGCACCTATACCGCAAACATGGGCAGGAGCAGAAATAATCTCAATACATAAGAAGGGCTCCTTAATGGACCAAGTCATTATCAGCCTATACGTTTGATTGACTGTTAACAAAAGGTCCATAGCAAAATTATCTTTGAGCAGTTACAGGCCTGGATTGGTGATAGTTAAGAACTTTGCCCCTTGCATATGGGTTTCTGGGAATGTATTAGCACAGTGGATCAAGTCTTCAAAGTACAAATTATATTCTGGAAAATAGTGGCATTGGATGTAGGACCACTCTACGTCACATTTGTCGACTTATGCTAGGCATTTGATTTGGTCCTAAGGGTAATACTCTGGTGTGTTTTAGCAGACATGGGTGTTCCCTAGACCTCCTGACTACCATTGTAAATCTACACAGCAATAATAATGCTGGGTTGGTTGGGTGAGGAAACAGAATCCTTCCCTGTCAGCCAAGCTGTAAGATGCCTGTGTACTTGCCCCAACTCCCTTCACGCTCTTTGTCAATGGCTTAATTTCATGCCTGACTCAATGTGATAGATTACCTCGGTCTTGCTAACATTAGGGCCCCAGCCTTGATGTTTGCAGAGGACACCTTGCTGTTATCAAGGTCACCAATGGACTGCAGAAAACTCTGGATTGTTTTGAGAGCTTCTGCAGACTGAGAGGCTTAGAAATGAACGTGGCCAACATGAAATATATGATTCTGAACCCATGCCATTCTAAAAGATAGAACCCAAATCTCCTAGGTACCCTTTTGGAGCGAGCCTAGAGATTTGAGGATTTGGGGTTAACAATTACAGAACAGCTATACTGGAGGCCCCATACAGACAAGTTCAGACTTAAAAGTGGCGCAAAACAGGGGGGGCTGACTAGATTACAGAAAAGCTCACACTCCCACCCAACTTCCCCAGCAATTCAAATTTATAAGCAGCAGGCATTAGGATCAGTCCTCTATGGAGTGGAGTTGTGGGGCCACAAGGATGTAGGAAAATTACTAGTTGTGGAGAACAGTTTTTTTCGACAGCTGACAGGGCTCCTAAGAGGCACCCCCCTGTTCCCTCTTAGGTTGGATATTGGTCTTAGGCCAATTCCAGTGGTGGTTAGAGTTAGGCATATTATCTACTGGAAACAGATTTGCCGACACCAGAGCTCTGGTCTTATTGTGAGGGGATAAAGGAAGTCTTGAGCATCCCAGGTCCAGGTAGATTGGCCGGGACATAATACATAGAGACCATGATGGTTAAGATGGGGTGTAAACATTTTTAGGACAATCGCTCGGAAGTCTCTGTATTTAGCAAATTTCTTCTGAAGGAAAAGTATAGGCGATATGTCACGAGGCAAGCACAGACACAAGCCTCTCGAGGCACCAGTATATATTTATTTCTCTCTTTCAAGGATGCCTATGTCTTTGAGTTCTTCCTTGTTGAGATGGAGCCCCCACAAGCTAGAAAGTTATAACTGCAGTTTAGGCACAGTGTTCCACCGATTGCATCGCTCACTGTAAAATGAGGGGGTATGCTCGGGAAGGACGAGTGCGCATGCACTGACTGTGGGCCAAAGAGGAAACTGAAGGTTATGCCTTATTCGTCTGTTCGGTTTATCAAACTGGCAGGACAAAATGATTTGTACTGATTTGCTGTGCTCTTGGTAAAAGAAAATATGCTGAAGCCTTACATATTTCAAAATCAGACACTTCTGTGGGAGTAGCCACATCTAGATAAAAAGCTGCAAGACCTGAACAGCACGTTACACAACCTAGATAGCACTTGCGGCACTGGCACTGAGGCGCTTCAAAAGCAACTACACACGAAGGAAAGGTATACTGTTGCATGGTAATGCCTATAGTGTCACAATTATAAGAGGGGTCTATGAAGACGAATAGATACCTGGGAGGCCTGGTTTATTAAACTCTAACTCAAGGGCACATCTATTAACCATTTGCTTATGGCAGATGGTGCAAGGCTGTATTCTCCCTTGGCCATAAATGCGGCCTAAAGGGACTATTATATTGACTTATACAGACAGAATGAATGAATTTATTAATTGTTCAATTAATTAAAATCATTACAGTAAGAAAGAATAAAACTAGTGAGTAAAAAAAAAAAAGATCACGTTAAAAGACTACTGATTAAAAAGTTTTTTGTTCAAGTATTATATCCCCTTTCCGCTGCACCCACTCGGACCACCAGCACCGGGTCTTTTTAGCATAAGTCATTGCACCAAGTTTCATAGACAGCTGCGTAGGCCTTGGCGGTTTTCACCTACAACCGTCTGTGGATCGTCCTCCTTGTCCTTTCCTCTTCGACCCATTGATGTGGTGCAATATCTGTAGGGTGGGTGGATGGGATCATGGCTCTTCCCTCATTTGAGGGGAGGCTGCATTGACCCCCTTATTATACCTCGCTGGTGGCCCTGGTTTGTTTTTGATCGTTTGCTGCCTTTAAAGCCATACTAATCAGATGAATACATTTCCCAAGACTCTCCAAGGTCACCGTGGTTATTCTAGAAAAGCACAAGGCTGATACTTTGCGGCATGTCTTGATTCCCTTGATGATGCAGACACAGTGACCACTATGACTTTCATTAGGCCGGGTCACCCCTCCTCTCCTGACGCCTGCCGCTGCCTTCCTCTGCCTCCCGAGCGACCTAGCCGCAGCTGAGCTGCCCGCCTGCCCAGTTTTACCGCCGCTGCCCTCCTCTGCCTCCCGAGCGACCCAGCCGCAGCTGAGCCGCCCGCCTGCCCAGATTTCCCGCCGCTGACTCCCTGCGGCCCTGCCCACCACCAGCCCATTCACCGCCCGCTCCCGACACCCAGCTGACCCACCCTCCCGGCTGCTTACTTAAGGGGACCCCAGGGTGCATTCTGGAGTGACCACTGTGCCTTTCATTAGGCCGGGTCACCCCTTCTCTCCTGATGCCTGCCGCTGCCTTCCTCTGCCTCCCGAGCGACCCAGCCGCAGCTGAGCCGCCCACCTGCCCAGTTTTACCGCCGCTGGCCTCCTCTGCCTCCCGAGCGACCCAGCCGCAGCTGAGCCGCCTGCCTGCCCAGATTTCCCGCCGCTGACTCCCTGCGGCCCTGCCCACCACCAGCCCATTCGCCGCCCGCTCCCGCCACCCAGCTGACCCGCCCTCCCGGCTCCTTACTTATGACGCCCCCAGAGCGACCGCGCAGCGGACGCGCGCAGCAGGAGCACCGATTGAGCGCAGAAGGTACGCCAAAGGTAAGCCCATCTGCGCCCGTCCGCGCCTGGACCGCGCCCAGTGAATGACCCCCTGGCCCCCGCAGAGGCCACCACACCCGCCGGACTTACGACGCATCCGAACTCAACGCACTCAACACCGGTCGGATCCCCGGCTGCTACCGAGCCACACCGAGATGCACCCACGGACCCTTCAGCTGCCACTCCTGCAACTTCTCCTGCATCCGGACCTGCACTGCACCCGCTCCCACCAATCCGAGCACCAACAGCAACCACCTGAAGTGCATCCTACTCAACACTTGCTCCACCCACAGACACGCCGTCCAACTCTGGAACCTGATCAAAACAACATCACCAGACGTCGCCTTCCTCACAGAAACCTGGATGAACGCCTCCTCAGCGCCCGACATCCCCATCGCCATCCCGGATGGATACAAGATCACCCAGAGGGACCGCATCAACCAGACCAGAGGAGGCATCGCCATTATCCACAAGAACACCATCCGCATCACGACCAGCACCGACGACACCCTCCCAAGCGCCGAACACCTTCACTTCCAGATCCACGCCGACCCCAAGACCACTCTCAGAGGCACCCTCGTCTACAGACCCCCGGGACCACGCACACAATTCAGCGAAGACATCGCCGACTTCATCAGCCCGCACGCCCTCCCCTCCGCTGACTTCATCCTCCTCGGGGACCTCAACTTACACCTGGAGAACAACTACGACCACAACACCACCACCCTGCTGGACAACCTTGGCAACCTCGGACTCAAGCAACTGGTGACCACCCCTACCCACTACGCCGGCCACACGCTGGACCCCGTCTTCTCCTCCAGCAAGGACATCTCCTTCAGCCATGCCACCGGACTCCACTGGACAGACCACAGCTGTGTCCACTTCAGCTTTAGAAAGAACACAATCCACCACCACCAGAAACAGGCTGCACGAAGAAGCTGGAACAAGATCACAGCCGACCAGCTCGCCGCATCCCTGAGCCAGGACCCTCCCGCCAGCTCAGCAGACCCCAGTCAGGCCGCCAACAACCTCTCGAAATGGATCAACAACAGCGCAGACGACCTCGCCCCTCTCAGGACCCCACCCTGCAGAACCAGCTGCAAGAAAGCGCCCTGGTTTACCGACGAACTCAAGAGCTCCAAGAAGAGACCCGGCACCAGACAACATGACCACCCTCAAGCTCGCCACTCAAAAACACCTCCAGCTGATCCGCACCACCAAGAAAACAGCATTCAAGGAACGACTGGACAACAATGCCCACAACAGCAAAGAACTCTTCAACATCGTCAAAGAGCTCTCCAACCCCAGCGCCGGAAACAACGACATCACCCCATCACAAGACCTCTGCAACTCCCTTGCCTCGTACTTCCACACCAAGATCGCAGACATATACAACAGCTTCAGCACACAGCCGACGCACCCCATGGCCGTACCAACGCCCCCCACCACCACACTCCGCGCCTGGACCCCGATCAACACTGAAGAAACCATCCGCACGATGAACTCCATCCACTCCGGATCTCCGACCGACGCCTGCCCCCACCACGTCTTCAACAAGGCCGACTCCGTCATCGCTCCCCATCTACGAGACATCATCAACGCCTCCTTCGACACCGCAACCTTCCCAGAGAGCTGGAAGCATGCCAAACTCAGCGCCCTCCTGAAGAAACCTTCAGCCGACCCCACCGACCTCAAAAACTACCGCCCCATCTCGCTCCTCCCGTTTCTTGCGGAAGTCATCGAGAAGACCATCAGCAGACAGCTGACCGCCTTCCTCGAGACAAACGTATCCCTCGACTCCTCGCAGTCCGGCTTCCGTGCCAACCACAGCACCGAGACCGCCCTCCTCGCAGCCACTGATGACATCCGAGCCCTGCTTGACAACGGAGAAACAACGGCCCTCATCCTCCTGGACCTCTCCGCGGCGTTCGACACCGTCTGCCACCGCACTCTTGTACAGCGCCTCAGCAACATCGGGATCCAAGAGAAGGCACTGGAATGGATCATCTCCTTCCTCGCCGGGAGGACACAGTGAGTCCACCTCCCCCCGTTCAGATCCGAGGCCACCGAAGTCATCTGCGGCGTACCACAGGGGTCATCACTCAGCCCCACCCTCTTCAACGTCTACATGAGCCCCCTCGAAGCCATCGCATGCCAACACAACCTCAACATCATCTCCTACGCCGACGACACCCAGCTGATCCTCTCCCTCACCAACGACCCCACCACCGCCAGGGCCAACCTACACGAAGGGATGACAGACGTAGCCGAATGGATGATGAACAGCCGCCTGAAACTGAACTCAGACAAGACGGAAGTCCTCATCCTGGGATCGTCACCCTCCACCTGGGATGACTCCTGGTGGCCCCCAGCCCTGGGCAACGCACCCAAACCTACGGACCACGCACGCAACCTGGGTTTCATCCTGGACTCCTCCCTCTCCATTACCAGACAAGTCAACGCCGTCTCCCCGTCATGCTTCAACATCCTGCGCATGCTATGGAAGATCTTCCTCTGGATCCCCACCTACACCAGGAAGACGGTCACCCAGGCCCTTGTCACCAGCCGATTGGACTACAGCAACTCCCTCTACGCCGGAACCACTGCAAAACTCCAAAAAAGACTCCAACGGATCCAGAACACCTCAGCTCGACTCATCCTGGACATCCCTGGTCACAGCCACATCTCCGCACACCTGAGAAACCTGCACTGGCTCCCCGTCAACAAGAGAATCACGTTCTGACTCCTCACCCACGCACACAAAGCCCTCCACAACCAAGGCCCAAGATACCTCAACGACCGCCTCAACTTCTACACTCCCACACGCCAGCTCCGATCGACCAGCCACGCCCTCGCCGCCGTCCCTCGCATCCGGAGAGCCACAACGGGAGGAAGATCCTTCTCCTACCTGGCCGCCAAGACGTGGAACTCCCTCCCCACCCACCTCCGTCTGTCCCAAGACCACCTCGCCTTCAGGAAGCAACTCAAGAACTGGCTGTTCGAGCAGTAGCGGACCACCCTCCCCAAGCGCTTTGAGACCCTCCGGGTGAGCAGCGCCCTATACAAATGCCGTGATTGATTGATTGATTGATTGGACAGAGAAGTTGACAATGTTTGTTCGTGAGGGAGGGGCAGCAGCATAAAAGGTGAAGCCAGGAATCTCTTGTGTAGGGGCACAGTCTGCAGCTTGTATTTTCCCCATTGCGAGCCCATGTGGGGTTAAATTCAGTGATTCCTAGAGTGCACAGTCTCATAGAGAGGATTTTGGTTCTGGCTTGTGGTGTCAGGGCCTCATTCAGGTAGGGTTGTGCCTTGCCTACCATGTAGGAACTGTTCAGCGGGTCTAGGTGGGGGCTACAGCGAGGGGATTTAGGGTCCAGTTTGAATAAGATTTTGCGAACTTGTCTATTTATGGCTTTTTTCATGCATTTAGTGGGATTTCTGGCAGTGGGTATGCTCTTTTCCTTGATCTTTAAAATCTTGAGTGCTTTGCCAAGACTGATGTGCCATGCTAATCTTGGCCCTTCAAAGATGGCTCTCAATTGGAATCTTAGGCAGTTTGTTGGAACCCTTATAATCCTTAAGTATAATGTTATGATCTCCCCTTGGCACATCAAGTCTGGCCTTACCAGGTCTAGCTCTAATCTTAGTCTTGACTTCTTTGCCAACCTTGGGATATAAAAGACTGATTTATATGCTTTGGCTTGGATTGCTGTGAGAAGGGCATCCTGTAACCCCGTAAAAGCCTGGTGGCCATAGCTAATGGCTGGCAGTAATTTTGCTTTTAAGGCAGATAATATTGGTTCGGCCGTGGGGTTTATCAGATGTAAGCTCAGTTGCTTTAACAGGAATATCACCTAATTGGCCTTGAACGACTGCTGTTTCAGATGTATATTTGCCTTGGCCCATTCCGTAAACCAAACCCCTAGGTTATTATACTCTGCCACTGTACTGATCTGCAGATCTCCCATTAGCACTGTGCATTCTTTTTTCAGATGATAGCTCCCAAAA
Source organism: Lissotriton vulgaris (assembly GCF_964263255.1). Taxonomy (NCBI): domain Eukaryota; kingdom Metazoa; phylum Chordata; class Amphibia; order Caudata; family Salamandridae; genus Lissotriton; species Lissotriton vulgaris. The sequence goes on from NC_141689.1 coordinate 1,275,937,530, forward strand.
ATTATGACCTTAGTTTACCCTTGGTTTACTAGAAGGTTGTTATCTTTGTTAAATTGATTCAATGCATTTAGGGATCTGTGTAGGCCCACCCTCGTGTGGTCCATTACGGCTGTGTCGTCGGCATATTGTAGGACCGGCAGCCTCATGCTGCCTGATCTCAGTTCTACTAGGCTGGCGACTTTCAAGGCCTCCCCCAAATCCACCATATACAGGTTAAAAAGGATGGGCGCCAGCACACATCCTTGTTTCAGCCCGTTGTTTGTTTTTATTTTGGGGGACACTGTTCCAACACTGGTTTTAACCCGCAACCAGGTGCCATCGTAAAGTGATCTGATTGCCTTCAGTAGGTTTGAGGGAACGACCCAATGTTCTAGTTTACGCCATAGCCTGTTTCGTACTACTTTATCGAATGCTGTGCTGTAATCAATGAAGCAACAAACGAGGGGAGGGTTTTTCTTCTTTATTGCTTCAGTTGCTAGGTGCGCTAATACCGGGATATTGTCCATTGTCGATGCTTGTGGTCTAAAGCCAGTCTGATAGCAGGGTATAATGCTTTTTCCTTCGGCCCATGTCTCCAGGTCCTTCAGTATGAGGCGGGCGTAGCCCTTGGTTTCTATGTCAAGAAGAGCGATGAGCCTATAATTCGAAGGCTTTAAACGATCTCCCTTTTTAAAAATTGCGACTAATATGGAGCCCCTCCATGAGTCTGGGGTTATTGCGGTCGTTAAGGAATGGTTGCAAAGAGGAGTGAGGACGGATGCCCCAAAAGTCGGGGACCTTTTTAAAAACCGGGGCGGGTATACCATTTGGTCCGGGGGCCCCATCGTTCTTCATGTTCTTAAATATCTTAACAACCATTTGAGGGTTTATCCGGGCTGACAGGGTACGGCACATCTCTGCCTGGTCTCGCAAACCCTCAGAAGGATTCCGGGGTCTAGAGGTTTTTTCTTCAATCTTTGCCTTTGGTAGGTTGACAGTCTGCCCCACAGTTAGAATCTTCAGAACTGCATGTGTTTACATGGGCAATTGAATATAGCTGCTTTACATGGACCAGTCAATCTTGCTCTGCCACCCCGTTTTCCCTTTGAGCACCTCTGCTGCTTAGCCTGTTTATGTGTCTCCATAATCCTGCTGAATTCTTCTGTTTGAGCAGGGAGAAAACTTTGATCCATTCCCTCTCCATGTGAGCATTGTTGTGTTCCCACCATTTTTTTCTTAGGGCTGCCCTCAATGATGCAATCAATGTCCCATTTGTTTGTCTGTCCCCTCTTTTCTTTATTACTAGTTCCTTACACAAGAGGCATTTGGTCTCTCGCATGACCTTGGTTGGACAGATACTTACAGCTGTTTTTTTCTTTTTGGGCATGGAGCATTGTGGTTGGGGATGGCCCAAGCTTGTTTGTACCTCATCAACTATGGTCTCCCATATTGCTGTGTAATTTTTTCAGCTGGTGCATGACCTATGTCCTCTGACATGTAGTATAGTGGTTTTTTATCATCTGGCAGTGGCAGTGATCTTGACCACGATTGCGGTATCATTTTTTCAGCTGGTGCATGACTTGTATCCTCTGTCTTTTGGCTCCCTGGTGAGTGCCCTGTTCTTAACTGCGGTTTTTGGCCTGTCGCAGGCGGATTAGCTGTTTTTGCTGTTCTGCTGGAGGCAAAACCGTCTCAAAAGCCTTTGTGCCCCAGTTCTTATTTGTGAAAATTGGATAAAGCTGGCCCACTATGGGGTCCCCTTGTGACGGTCTGCAAACAATCTTCCTTAGCTGCAATTGTCTTCCTCTTAGCTTGATTTTTTGCTGTTGTTTCTTAATCTTCTTTTTTTCACTTTTTGACAGTGGGTGCTCAGGGACGGCAATTTTGCAGGGAGTGAGTCCTTTTAAGTCCAATTCCCTGTCATCAGGAACTTCATTGCTCTCTGTTTCCCTGCTTTTTGGGCTTTGTATTCCGTGTGCCATTTTGCCATTGTGCGCAGAGGCCTCACTCCTTTGTGCTTCTTTTTACTTCAATCCTGCTGGTAACCTTAAGCCGAGATCGATTGCTTCCATTTGTCTCACTCCTAAAGGGTAGCTGCTTCCTGAGATCCTATCGTCTGTGTTGCTTTGCAGCCATGATTCTTTGTTTCCTCTGACTTTCTTTTTTATGTCGGCAAGGATTTCAGGAATTAGCGCCCATTTATCCATGAGGATTAAGCAGGAACACAAGCATTCACCTCGGTTAGGTAGCAAGTGCTGGTCGATCGTCTTTTCCAACTCTTCCACTCTAGAGCTTATGTCAACTAGGCGGCCAGCGATTGACTGCAGAAGATCGATTTAGACTTCCATTTTGGTTGACTGCCACAGTAAGTGTTAGTGTCACTGTTTAGTTCCGGCCTCTGTGTTCGCCGGAAGTCTGCTTCTGGGCTGTCATAAAACGTGCAATGATCTACTTTTACGTTGGTAGCCCAGGGAGATACTCTTTGTTGAGGTTGCCCCCACCTCAGCAGGTTTGGGGTCAGTTATAGTGTTCTCTCGATTTTATCTCCTAAATTTTGAAGAAACAAAGATATAAGCTCCCCTGCCACTGGAGAATCTAAGTGTTGAGCAATTAGTTGCTGTTGGCTGCTTGTGGGGGATGGAGCTGGTACTATGCTCCCCATGCTCTTTCTAGCCGAGCTGTGATCGTGATCTTTTGACCAGTGGATTTGCGCCCTTATCACTGCTATGCCCGCAGCTCCTCTTGGTGTTGTTGCGTGGTCCGAGTCATTAGTGACGTTGATGGCTTTCTCTGTCGGTGTACGGGAATTTTGTACGCTGGGTGTTTCATTTGATTGTATAACTTTAAGTTGTTTGCACTCTGGTTTACCCAGTTCCTGTTTATGCTAGATTCCGGGTGAGGAGGTGAGGAGGTGAGCCTCCTCAGGGTACGGCAGAGTGGATTGGAGGCTGTTTAGTGCTACTTTCTTGCATGGTGCTCGTGTCGCCCCCTTCCACTGGTATGTTCCCAGTTACTTGCTCCTGCCTATCCTGGTTGGTATTGGCAGTGCCCTTTGTCCTAAAGATGTTTCTAATCGACCCCCATTGGTTCTGAATCTTGAGGCAGTTCATTTAGATTTTCCATGAGTGATTTACTCCTGGTGATCCTTTCAATAGGCAGACGCCTATTGGAGGGCTCCTCAGAGGTTGTATGTTGTCTGGCTTCTTTTTTGGGTTTCATTTTACTAAGTTTCACTCAGGGAGGATGCTTATAAGCTTGGCTAACTTGCCCATTGTTATTATAATCTTTGTTCACGTTTGAGACTGAAAGTCTGGCGTGATGTGAATCTGGTGTTTAAGGGCAGTATGTTCCTTAGTTTTGTGTGCAGGGTTTGCCCGATTTAATTGTTGTGATCGTGCGTAGTTTTTAACAGTCCCCTCAACTTATGTCGTCTGCAGTTGACCACCTGTTGTTCTGGACACTGAAAATACCTAATGATTGTGCTCATGGTTGAACTTATCTGTAAAAGAAATGGAGCTCTGGAACAGGCTCACCTGTGCTCTCTTCTGTGCTCCACTGAATGGTTAGTGTCTGCTCCTCGATGCTCCTTGCAGATGTAGCGCTCTCTTGGGTTGTTGGTTGGTTGTGACGTCTTACGCCGTGCAAAAAGTGCCCTACTATGTACTGTCATCTGGAGGAACAGCTACCAGCGGAGTCCCATTAGACAATGCCTGGGAACTCTGGGGCCACACTTCACTGCCGCTGCCTGCCTCCTGTTGCTGCAGCTTGGACGTATAGAGGTGGTCGAGCTCCCACGAGGCAAGGCAATAGATGGTTAGGTCGGACTAGATGGGGAGAGGCAGCACTCAGAAGTGGCCCCTCAACCCCTCAACTACCTTGTCCGACTTGTGGCCAGAACACCACTCTCTGTGCTCCGGCAGCAGGACCCCCGGTTTGGGGGGAGAGTCAGCAAGATACAGCAAGAGTCAGAGTCAGCGAGGAGTCTGCAAGGGAGAGAGCCGGTCAGAGCTGTGGTAATTTCAGCGTCCTCCTGCTCGCATCCTCCCGCCCTGCTTGTGCCTGCAGCCTGTGCCAAAACGTGGCTCTGGATTCTCTGCAGCCATGGGTCTGGCTTCTGCAGCCTGATTGCTGGTGCATTTTTGTTGCAACTCTCCCTGACTGCTATAAGATGTAGGATGTGAGGTGAGCGCCTCTGTGGCTCTGCTACTGTGGCTGGGGCCAGTGGGTGGCAATTGGTAATAATGAAACTTCTGGGTGATCAAGCTTCCGGGGCCAGGAGAGTTGAGCTGAGTGCTAAGGGGCTGCTTCACCTGGCTCCCCACTTGGCTTGTTCTCAACTTGGACACCCGCCTGCCTCCTATATTTTATGCAGCTCGCACCACCCCTCCCCACTCACACTGCACAGGGGGTCCAGGGAGGTCAAGCACAGGATGATGGAGGCAGTTGAAGGCCACAGGAGCCGCCACAGCAGGGGCTGCAGGAAGCTGATGACTGGGGACAGGACTAGAGACACTAGGAGGCACTGGGCGAACAAATGCACAACAAGCGTTCAAGCATTCAAACGATCATGCGGCTGATATGGCGGACCACCAGCAGTCCGTTAGCAGGTCCGTCATGCTGTTGGCCGAGCTAGCGGCTTTGCGGCAATCTTCGGAGCTGGGGCCTCATGCATTTTTTTTCCAGCTGTGGCTGCCGCGGCTGTTCGGGAGCATGTTGTGGCGCTCCAGCTCTGCTCTGCTCTCTCCCGCTCTCTCCTACTCTGGTGCTGCTGCTGTTTCAGTGAGTATTCTCTTATATGTCTTTGCCGTCACAAACGCCCATCTGTATGTTTGCCTAAAGTGTTCCAACTTTGCCGTCGCAAACGCCCATCTGGATCTTTGCCTAAAGAGTTCCAGTTTTTTCTTTGCCGTCGCAAACGCCCATCTGGATGTTTGCCTAAAGAGTTCCAGGCCATCGCAAACGCCCATCTGGATGTTTGCCTAAAGAGTCCCACAGACAGACAGAACCTCTCCCCGCCTGGGGGCAGTGGGCACCTTCTTGGAACAACCCCTGCTCTGGGCACTGTCACAGGAAGACTGCGAGTACTTGGGGGTTCTCGTGATCTCCCAAGAGATAAAGAGAGGCATTAAAGACATGGCTACAGGCACAATCTCGGGCTTTGACTGGTTACTGGTGGAGTTTTACTCTGCCTATGCATCATTACTAGATCCAAAGTTAGCACAGGTCTACAACAAGTTGTTTGAATATGTTGCCTGCAGTGATATGGTGGTAGTTCCGCTCCCCAAGTCCAAGACCCCACTGCAGCATTCCACCCTCTCTCTGTGTTGAACATGGACTTTAAAATTCTGAGAAAACTGTTTGGGACTAGGCTACTGGAGCACATGCAGACACTTATTGACAGGGACTACAATGTTCCTATGACAGTTAAAATTACCTCTCTCAATCTTCGGCTCTGTATCATATTCTGTATGACCCGGAAGCCCTCATCATGTCTGTCGACCTTGAGGCGGCCTTAGACACGGTCCGATGTGACTTTTTTGAGGAGTTCATGCTCTGAATGTATCTTGGAGAGACCTGGACTTAATGGGTGTGATTGCTCTACACCTTTTGATAGCCAGGGTTAAAATGGGTGCCACATTTTCACGTCAATATACTATCCTTTGGGGCATGCAGCAAGCATGCCCTCTTTTCCCCTTGCCTGTTTGCCTAGCAATTGAACTGTTGGCGAAACTGTTTAGACTGAAAGGGAAAGACAGAGGCATCACAGTAGGGGGCTGAGGCACATAGTTCTGCTTTATGCCAATGAATTGCTGCTATATTTGGCAGACAGAGTCCTGGGCACCAAATAAATGGTGCAGCTCCTTGAGGACGTTGGTGCCTTTTCAGGCTTGAAGATGAATCTGGCTAAGAAATGTCTGTTTTCTGTTGTCCAAAACTGGCCTCAGCTACCAGACCCTCCGCCTGGGCTGGTATGAGACCCCACTACCTTCAAGTACCTGGGTATTCAGATATACCACATGTTATAAGATCTGCAAGAGGGTACCTTAGAAGCGGTTTTACTCTCTCTTAAGTCCTGGGCTCCCTTCTGGAAATCACAAAAACTGCCTATTATGGCACACATTGCAGTCTCTAACTTACCAATTGGGGTATCTATGTTTTAGTTCCGACAGTGGTATTCCCTCCTTCAAGATATGATTTGAGATGCAGGCTGCCACAGGGTTTCCCTCAAGACTCCTCTGTGACCTTGCTTGGAGGGAGGATTGAGAATCTCCGACATTGAGTTATACTTTGAATTATCAGGTGATCCACTCCAGCCCAGCTGCAGTGGATAACCTGATGGCTAGATGGCGTGAATGAGGCAGAGCTTGGTCCCATTGGACCGGAGCCAAACCAAGTGGCATTATTGACGAAGCTGCTCCAGCGGGCGATGAGGATTATGCATCCCAGACTCCTGCTGACTGCTGCTCTTAAATGTTGGTGCAAGTGTGTGAAGCAAATGCAGGGGCACACACTTTATGCTCCTGCTGTGCCAGTCATGAGACTTTCCCATGGAGATCCTTTATCCTTCTTTACAGGAGCACAGCTCTCTGAAGTTGAACTCATAATGGTGGGAGATCATTTCCACATGGGCACATTGTTGCCTATGTCGGAGATGATGATACAGAACAAACTGCTCCCAGCCAATTTCTAACCTATGAAGCCCTGGGGAGGCCATTCAGAGATCTATTGGATAGCAGCAGGTATAAGCTCTGACCCCTGATGTGTTCAAACTGCTGGTGACAATTGAATTGGGAAGGCATCTTGTGACATGATTCTACAAGGTGTAAAACAGGATGGTCCCGGGACCCCTTGGATGCACTTAAAACCAGGTGGGAAGCAGTGTTAGGCCCCTGGGACCCATAGTGGTGAAGGATGATGGCACATCTCCAGAACATGTCATGGAACACACCCCTGTAATACTTACCATTCAAATATACTCAGATGACAAATCTAACGCAGCAAAAAGTTAGGGTCATATATGGCGGTGAGCCTTGCGGATTCCCTCGATGTGCACACTTAGATGCTGATTTTTGTCGCATGACCTGGAGCTGCCATCAGCTTTACTGGGCCAATGTCCTGGACCAGCTAAATCACATGCTTAACCTAACTTTTGCATGCAATATGGAGATATGCCTCTTGCAAGTGTACCCTAGGCTCTAAACACTAAAGGTTGGTAACCCTTTCTTAGATCTGGCTCTTATTCTATCCAAAAGGTAGATGACAATGAGTTGAATGTAGGCCTGGGCGGCAAATTCTGTTCCGCTCGAGGAATATGCGGAATTTGTGTAATTTTGCGTTCCGTGGAGAACGCAAAATTGCCAAAAATTCTGTGTTCCGTTACTTCGCGAAATGTTTTGCTTGTTCGTGTTCTCAAAATGCGCGTTCGCAAGATTTTTCCCCCCGAGCACGCAAACAGGGATTGTGAACAGGAAAAAAGCATCGATAACAAGCAATTCCGCGTGTTCGCGGAATTTCTACGTGTTCGCTGAGATTTTTTTCTGTTTCGCAGAGATTTGCGTAACGCAATTCCGCAAATTCCGCCCACCCCTAGTTGATTGTCCTGAACGGGCCCTGGAGTGGAAGTGTGGGTGAAAGATGTGGCCACGTGGGGCAAGGCAGTGGAGAGAGCACTGCAGAAAGAGTAAGCAAAGAGCGGTATTGTGAGCAGAGGTAGTAGTGGTGTTGGAGAGTGCCGTAGAGGAGACGTTCCCCACTCCTGAAGCCAGGGGAGGCCGACTCCAATAGCAATTAGGTGCTCAGTGGTGAAGCCCACAACCACCCAGACTGGACCTTTCTGTTGTCCCAGATTTATAGCGCTCCTCAGATACCAGTAGCCCTTGAGTCCGTGACTCCTTCCTATGGCCACTTTCAGGCAGTCCTCTTTAATGCGAAACCCAGGATCCCAGCAGATCACCTTGGGTGGCCCCTCTCCGCACACTCAATTGGCAATCTACAGCACAGTTCCCAGAGCCCAATGTTTAAGAGTATTTTTATTTGGCTTTGTTGCACCCAAACTCGCATATGACTCGCACACCTGACGGTTTCACATCCTCGTAAAATGGTGATCTTCGGGATGCACTGAATAATTTAGAATCTGGGTTGGAGCACTTTCAGGTCCCTTCATTAGGGGACAACATGGATACCGGATGACTGGCTCTCCCATCCTTCATAGCTTACGTCTGATTATCCCAGTGGGATATATCCAGCTGATATATGCCAAGCAGCATTATCCAAAAAACACAGTTGATGGACAGAATGTAGAACAATGTCATACATTCACCCCAGTACAAGGATCTGGGCCTAAATCCATCGTTTTTTTGCACTCCACACAACCCTGGGTTAGACACTGGCTATATGCAAATCAGCTCTGACCCTGTGCCTCATGGGAACAGTCCAGTCCGAACTACCAAGCCATCTCTTTCCAAGACCGGAATCAAGCATCCAAGGACCGGTTTCTGGCTATTTGCCTTCTTCAGCCTGGATAGCTTGACTCCAGTGGTGTGGAGAGCCTGGGACTCACGTCTGAGTATACCCAGCACACTCGGGGTGAAAATTGCAAAAAACACAGTGATGGACAGAATGTAGAACAATGTCATACATTCACCCCAGTACAAGGATCTGGGCCTAAATCCATCGTTTTTTTGCACTCCACACCACCCTGGGTTAGACACTGGCTATATGCAAATCAGCTCTGACCCTGTGCCGCATGGGAACAGTCCAGTCCGAACTACCAAGCCATGTCTTTCCCAGATCTGAATCAAGCATCCAAGGACCGGTTTCTGGCTATCAGCCTTCTTCAGCCTGGATAGCTTGACTCCAGTGGTGTGGAGAGCCTGGGACTCACGTCTGAGTATACCCTGCACACTCGGGGTGAAAATTGCAAAAAACACAGTTGATGGACAGAATGTAGAACAATGTCATACATTCACCCCAGTACAAGGATCTGGGCCTAAATCCATCGTTTTTTGCACTCCACACCACCCTGGGTTAGACACTGGCTATATGCAAATCAGCTCTGACCCTGTGCCTCATGTGAACAGTCCAGTCCGAACTACCAAGCCATGTCTTTCCCAGACCGGAATCAAGCATCCAAGGACCGGTTTCTGGCTATCAGCCTTCTTCAGCCTGGATAGCTTGACTCCAGTGGTGTGGAGAGCCTGGGACTCACGTCTGAGTATACCCAGCACACTCGGGGTGAAAATTGCAAAAAACACAGTTGATGGACAGAATGTAGAACAATGTCATACATTCACCCCTGTACAAGGATCTGGGCCTAAATCCATCGTAATTTTGCACTCCACACCACCCTGGGTTAGACACTGGCTATATGCAAATCAGCTCTGACCCTGTGCCTCATGGGAACAGTCCAGTCCGAACTACCAAGCCATGTCTTTCCCAGACCGGAAATGCTGGGAAACACTAGACTTTTTGGGAATTTGGGTTGTATTGCATTAAAGTTGGGGTGTTTATATTTCACTGCATCTTCCTCTTCAGACTAACTTAAGATTCCTAATGATGGACAAGCTGTTCATAATGTAACTGTCTTGAGATGCCACCCTGTACGTGTAAAGTTATTTGAAAAACTTGCAAAGAAATGTAAACGATTAACAAGTTTACAATTGAGATGACAATAAACACAATTAAAAACAAAAAGAGAGGGTAGATCTGTTATTCCACATAGAAGCCCTCAATAATATTGGAAGATCATATGTTTCAGGGAAGGGGGGCAGATTTACTCTTCTAACTCCAACCCGAAGCATAGGAGAAAAAGAACATATTAAAGAGAAGGGCAGATTCATTTTTCTAACTCCAATCCCACAAACATTGGGAAATTTGCATATATTTAGGTCAAATTTAACCTTCTATATTTATTTCCCAAAAGTTTTTTAAAATCTGTATATTTATTGGAAGTTGGATCTACCCCTGTAACTCATATATCTAAGTAACATTTTGAATCTCTAAGCGTATCTTGGCATGGAGTCACTTAGCCATTAAGACACTTTTTGCTGTTTCTCCCACGCTTAATAGCTTAAGTCTGATTAGCCCAGTGGGATATAAGCAGCTGCTATATGCCAAACACTCTTGGTATGAAGTCACTTAGCCAGTGAGACATATTTTGATAGAATTGATAATGATCAAGGCTTTTAGAGACGTTGTAATTGCAACACAAGTACAATGGGAAACAGCCATTACATTGCATGCATTACAACGCATGCGATTATAACGTGGTCGCTACAATGCAGTATATTACATCGACTTGATGTAGGGAGCACGCTAACCTAAGGAATATTATGAGTTACTATTTCAACAGCTTTCCTACTGTTGCGCATACTGGAGTTGGAATAGTAAATTATACTAAATAGTAATAATAAATTATACTATTCATAAATCCAGCGCGCCCCCACCAGCAAGTCGATGTAACGACCTGCGTTGTAATGTACTGCGACGAAACAACGCGGTTGTTGTAAATGCATGCGATGTAAGGTGCTATATTCATGTACAAGTGGTAGTGCCGTAGACACTCACATGATCCCTGGGGCAAGTGAACATAGAAACATAAAAAATTATTTATATTCTCGACTTTATATGTTGTTTACGTACTTGAGTGTCTGTAAAGAAAGTTGTAGATTGGAAGCATAATATTTCCAGTACAATGTGTTGGAGACACTTTGAACACAAACATGATAGCAACTGTAATCAACCTGCAAAGCTATAAACCTAATCAAGGGGTGATAACAGAGAACTGGAATTAAGTAAAGAAGAGTCACGATACATCTTCACTCTAAACATACATAGCTTCATTAGATTGAATATTGATACAGAAATGTCTGTTTATTTACATTGTTGAGTTGTTTTTCATATGAGGTATAATAACCGTTCTTCTCTTATAATGATACTTTTAACATTTTATTTTTATTTACAGCTGACAGAGCTAAATGGAAGAATGAAGATTTGAAACAAAGAAAAAAAGGTGAAACAATTGTTACTATTCATATCTAAACAGTTGTGGAATTTATATTTATCTTTGCTCTTTTGAATTTGGTTATTATTTGTCATTGCCATCACAACAATATCCTCTACCTAAGATTTTTCACTTCATAAACACATGCTTACACGATAGAGCAGTGGCAATGTAGCATGTTTATTTAAATACCCCAGTCCAATTCTCAATTTGGATTATATTTTTAAATATACTCAACAATTTTCAGACTTCCCTTTCTTATAATATCCCTTGTTGTATTTGTTCAATTACTTTCACGTGTTTGATGTCTACATAATGTAACTATTCTGCTGCATATTTTTTATCCTGCAAAATGGTCCAGCGTGAAAAGCTGAGCCATGTTGCTGATGTACATGTGCACTGAATAAAACACATGTTTCTTACACCACAAACCCTCCGTGTAGTGCTGGCTTTCTTGCAAGGAAGAAAGGACTATTCATACTATTTTGGCAGGTGCCTGTCTGGGTTATGCTTCTGGCACAGTTGATCAAGGACTGACCTTTAGGGGCTTTGCAGAGCACTATTTAATATTTATATGCATTTTTACAAAGATTCTCTTTTAATGTTTTTATTATGAATATATGTTTAGATTTTTGCATTCTGTATTAAAAATGTAAGCATCCATTTTCCAGTTGTATTTAATTCATTGTATTTTTTAAACTATTTCATATAGACATGTGCGATTTAAGCATATAAAACAATCATTTGTGTAATAAATTAATTATTTATTCCCAAATGCCTATGTAAATTAGTCAAATACTAGTCTTAATTAGATTGTTTATATTAACTAAATAATTCATTTCAATTGTTTAAAAATTATGTAGTCTTATTTCATTCAATAATTAAATTATTATGAAATACTAGTCAACCAAACCGCTAATAAACCTCACCATAAAAATGAAATAATAATTTTTTGTATTTCAAAGAACAAATAAAGTTAAAAAACAACTTCATTGTAATATAAATAAAGCAACTTACACAGGCAAAAATATAACATTATTAAATCCACTACCCACCTACGTAACTAATAAAGGACCTCAAAAATATTTAGATATTAATAACAATGATTTAAAATATATTTGGATGTAAATTAAAATACAAAAAACAGTAGACATAAATCTACTATTTATAACAGTATTTAAGTTTATGACATTTTCAATATCAATATATTTTGCAATAATAGAAAATGTATATTTACTAGTGGTGGGTTAAATATTCTCTTCCGCAGTGATGTTAGCAGAATTTTGGACAATCCGCATAACTCTTTAATGCAGAGTTGTAGCCAAATACCGCCAATCACCATGTGGCAGGATTTTCCTTTTGTGAGGCTGCAGAATATGCGAGATGGTGAGCACAATTTGGAGTCCCTAGAATGATTTTCCAATGCTGGAGGTCACCAGCCTTTGAGACCGGTTGCAGTCAGAGGGCTGTGATTTGAATAGATTTTCTGCTGCTTACGTAAATTTTCTCCTTGAGCGACAGCAAAATCAACTCAAATGGGCCCTCATTTGTGCTCAATTTGTACTGCAGTTCCCACTGGTTTTCAGCACTGCATGTACTACTATCACTAAATTGTGGTGCGATCTGCGCGAACTGCATATTTTCTGACCATGGGTGATTTCCGCTGAATTTTTCATGGTTTTTCAATAACTCTGCAGAATTCTTTGTCCCACCCACTCTAAATACTTACCATTGCTACACTGTCCCACAATATTTTTGAAGTCCCAATATGTTGACCAATGTGATATTGTCTCACCACTGGGACAGAGATCATTCTAAAATTAGACATTCTGAAGAATGAAGTCAGAAAAGACATTCTCCTGTATGGTAATGCACCTAATTACATGCATAAATCAAAGTCCAAGTTTTTTCTACTCCCAGGCAATTAAACCTCATATTAGCTGCTGAAGATGGTGATGTTCAATTATGTACACAATGCTAGACATCAAAAAAGTTATGTGGAGTTCTATTCACAAAAACATACTTTAAAGTGCACTTGGATATCTAAATATATATCCAAAATTTGTTTTGCTATGTTTTGTTATTGACAGCCTGCTCTAGGAATATGATTCGAATTTTGCACTCTTCTTAGCTTTGGGTTAGACACCTCTACAGTTATGTACAACCTGTCCAAAGAGCAGGCCTCATCGAACCATGCACTGATTGCTGTTTTTGAATAACCTCAAGATGCTATGCAAATGTTATTAACCTCAATTTTTTTAATGCATCTCATTTTCCAATAAGCTTCCGCTGGGTGCCGACTGACAAAGCCCCCCTCACCCCACCCGGGTGCGCTCCCAGGGGCCGGGGCTGCAGAGTGGTCAAAGGGGGTTCATTGGTAAGCTCCGGCTGTTGTGAGTGTCTCTACTGTTCCTCCGGCTCGGACTTGGCCCCCTCATGCAGGCGCCCAGATTTCGATCATGGGCGCTCGGGGCTCCGGTGCCCTTGGGGAGTGTCACGGAAATGCCCGCACCTTCAATGCCCTCCTCTTACCCCACCCTGTCCTGGGGGACCCCAGGTCCATGGTCTGGGACTACCGGCCACCCCCCGCCTTAACACACAGACTACATTACCAATTTAACAAGTCAACACATGAGTCTTTGGAAGGCAGGGGGTCAGAGACCCCCTGGCCGTATTTATTAAAATATGAAACAAAATAAAAAAAATTAATAAAATAAACATTTACACAATTATTAAATGCAAACTTCAGAACATTAGATTTACATCCATTTTTGACATGAGATGATGGGCTAACCTTAACAAGTAGCTAGTACAGCTTGGTTCCTAACCAAATCTAACATCCTGAAATGAAGTGTGCATTCTAATAATTTTGGTCCTACGGCAAGGTCGCTAACCGGTGTCAGATCCTTTTACAGCTACGCTCTCACGTCCGAGATGCACATGCGCAACCAGGGCCCGTTTACTCGCGTGCGCTCCCTGAACTCCATTTACCTATAACAGGAGGGCCCTTACACTCGCGCACCTTGATGATGTTGTAGTGTATGTGCGGGGTGGCTACCAGCCTGAGAAAAGCGTAGACTCCCTCCCCCGCACCCTTCTAAGCAATGGATATCCTGCCCCTGAAGTTCTGGGAGAGACCAGTGGCCCCTCTCCCTGGGCGGCCCCTTTCGTGAATTAGACCGCCCCCCCTAAGGACCTTAAATTGCTGCTCACCGATTATGACCTTACCGCCACAGGCCAGCATAGTTGACCGACTATCTGCCCCCCCCCCCCACAGCCTACCATGAAAGGTCATATCTTCCTAATAAAAAACCCTCTACCCCTGCTAGTAGGTTCCCTATCAATAGGGCCTTCCCTGACTGTCAAATGTGCCCCATCCTGTAAGTAGAAGCAACCCTCCAACCATGGCCAACTATTTTTTGTCTGCAGCTCACTGCCTGAGTATACTGCAAATGAGGTGTTTGAAATAATTTCTCAATCCACGTGTCGGTTCTCTTTACCGAGTGGTTCTTTACCGCGTGATTCATCGCACTAACAGCATCCACCCCCCGTTTACTCTAACCTAGGAAACAACTGAGACCCCCCTGGTGCCGTCTGGGTTTATTTTTGCTAACCTGCTTACTACTGAGATTATCCCTTCCACCAGAAACCACCTGCCCAGTTGAACCAAATCGTCACTACCCGCATGTTAAATACTGAGGGTGGTGGGGTGTGCCTATCGAGTACCTCTCACTCCCCACTCTGGACCAAACCCCATCTTTTGGGTCCCTGTAGTTGTTGTGACCAGGGGTATCCTGGCCCTATACATGTACACCCAACCTATCTCAGTACCCTGCCCAAGTTGCAGGGTCTAAAGCCGGGGCTGGCCTACACATAGGCACCTAAAGCCCCTTCTCGGTGACGCTACCTGGCCTCCGCCGTCCGGGTGCTGAGGTGTTGCATATGCCTATTACTCCTGGGGTTGCCCAGGCTAGCACTGTGCACTGCCACATCCCTATCGCTGGCCCTACCAATTGGTAACCTATGAATAAACCATGATGACCCTGGTGGCCCTGCGAGCATGGGCGCCGTTACTGTAGAAATACATTTTTCTGATACGGCATGCCATTTTATGTGATGCAACATCCCGCTACATTACTGGGGCCCTGCCCCTGGCAACCCAAATGCGTGACCATCACACATTACAATTATGATACATGGGTAGCACCTTTACCAGCCGGCACCGCTTTCACCGTTAAAATGGCCGCTCCTCACACTTGATGCTTTTCTTCGACACTCCCGATGCCGGTGTACTGATCCTCTTGGCTTTCCACCTCCTGCAATTGTGGTGTGGAGGTCTTCCCAGGTATCAACCATGGGTCCAGCCAGACATAAAAGAAAACAGACACAGAACGATTAGTGTTTCTGGTTTCTGTACAAAAAATACATTACACATGCCCGTACTATGTTTTGTCACACGCTAAGCCATAGCTAAAGTCTGCCCCCAGATGCATTTCCAACCAACATGCAACCGCCAGTGTGTCTCATAGCATCCGTCTTGTGCCACCTGCGAGGCATTTACATCATGGCAACCGTGAGGGTGCCTGGTAGTATGACCTTTGTGAAAGCCTAGACCTGTAGTCCACCGTAAATGCAATAGCCCATCCCTGATTCCTTCATGACAATACACAGTGTGAAATGCTGTGCAGCAGCGCTGTATGATGGGTAGGGTTCCTGGCTTCCCAACTACAGCTGCCCCACCTGTGTCTGCATTCATTGTCTTCAGATGCTAAGCCCTAGCTGGCATTAACCCTGTATGTATTCCCTTCCTTACTCGCCACTTGCGAGTGGTCAGCATAGCATCAGCTTGTGTCACATGTAGCGCACTTAACTCAATGCTACTGTGGTGTGCCTATTAGTATAACCTTGCCTAATAATAAACCTGTATACCACAGTGAATGCCATAGCCCTTTCATGACTACTACTGTCACTACCAAAGCGCACTACCAGCACATGGAGCCCCGGGATTTAGACCCAAGCAATCCCACTCCTCCGGCAGCGATGCAAACCGCGCTTTCGGCACCTGGGCTACTAGCCACATTAGACCCCCTGATGTCAGGCCTGTGCTCCTTAGCGTGGGAAGTGCTGCTTGCAGCTTAGGAAGGAATTTGAAGGAGGGAGTTCATTGTTATTTTTACCTTGCTGATGCAAGGGGCGGAGGGGGTAGACACCAGAAGAATGGGCGGCAAGGAGGACAAGAAGGTGTGCTTTCAGGCCTGGCCAGAAAAAACAATTAAGACATGGGGACAGGCCTTTGCCATCCTGGCAGCGGTAGTGATGGAGGGATACGGAGAACAGGGGCCTCGTTTGTTTCAATATGCCAGCATCATCAACAATGAGGCTGAGACAAACGGGGGGATTGGTTGGTACAAGTGCAACTGTGAATTTAGGAAGAAGATAGCCATGTGCCCAGAACTGGGGTGGGACCAGATGGAGGTGCATCTTTGGGTTCAGCATACGGGCAAGGGCAGGGTTGAGGTCGGCGAGAAGTCTACCACTAACCATAAGAAGGGGGAGACGAGCAAGGGCCGGAGGCAGGACAAGAAGGGTCAGTTTAGGCAGTCATTTTGGGGAGGCCGTGGTAGGGGGCAGAAGCAGGGAAACGGAAGATTCTTCAATGGAACATGCAGGCTGTATAACACAGGGCATGCTCTTGAGGGAAGGCATGTAGAATCTCCCACACCTGCAGCAAGTGTGGCGGCACACACTCAGCCACCTCGTGCGATAAGCGCGAGCCCTCCGCGGTGCCCGCCCAACAAGACAACCCTGGCCAGGTTCCCCCCTCCCTCCACTATGGCTAACTTTGAACATCACCCTCCCACCACTATGGCTATTGCTGCATGTCCTCCCATTGGTGCACCTCCCGGGAAGCTCCTGGACAGAGGTCATTCCTCCATTGTCATACCTAACTTGCTACCTCTGTTACGGGAGTATCCAAATGCTAAGGACAGAATGTTATTAGCGCAAGGGTTCCTGGAAGGCTTCAGAATTCCTTATCAGGGGGCCCTGGTTTGCAGGAATTCTGAGAACTTGAAGTCAACTAGGGATCACCTGGAAGTGGTAGGGGCTAAGATTAGGAAGGAAGTGGCCCTGGGGAGGGTGGCGGGCCTCTTTCAGCAACCTCCTCTCACGAACTTTGTTGTCTCTCCGTTAGGTGTGGTCCCTAAGAAGGAGCCAGCAGCCTTCTGGTTGATTCAGCAACTGTCTTACCCAGAGGGTGATTCTGTGAACTTCTGGCTGGAGGAGTGTTCCTGATCGGTCTCATACTGTTCCCTTGACATGGCCATCAACATGGTCAGGAGGGCAGGCAGGGGAACGTGGTTGGCTAAGGCTGACATCGAGTCAGCATTCCATCTGCTGCCAGTCCACCCAGAGAGCCAGCACCTTCTTGGTTTCAAGTGGCAGGGGTAATTCTTTTTCGACAAGTGCATGCCCATTGGGTGTGCCATGTCTTGTGCCTTCTTTGAGGCCTTCAGCTCATTCCTGCAGTGGGCACTCTCAAGAAAGTTTAACGTGGAAGGGGTGGCCCACTACATTGATGATTTCCTGTTCATCTGGGTTGTGGGTACGGAGGAGTGCAGCAGGGGGCTACGATGCTTTCAGGATTTGGCCCGACACCTTGGGGTGCCGTTAGCACCTGGTAAGACAAAAGGCCCTGCGCAAGTTCTCACTTTTTTGGGCATTGAGCTGGACACGGTGATGGGCGTGTCGAGACTCCCTGCTGAGAAGGTGCAGGCATTGCAACAGGACATCCAGTCACTTCTGGGGAAAGATACGGCTCCTTTAGGTGTCATCGAAAGCCTCTTGGGCAAACTCAACTTCGCAGCCAGAGTCATTCCGGTGGGGAGGGTGTTCACCAGGAGATTGGCCATGGCCACTGCAAAAGTTTCCAAGAAGCACCAGCTTGTTAAGCTGGCATTAGGCCTAAAGAAGGACTTGGCCATGTGGGGTGAGTTTCTGTCTCATTTCAATGGGACAGTTATCTGGAGGGCTCCATGGGCGGACAATTCCGAGCTTAGCCTGTTCGCAGATGCATCAGGGAGGGAGGGCTTCGGGGCAATCCTGGGTGAGGAATGGTATTCAGAGGAGTGGCCCAAAACCTGGTGCAAGTGCGGCATTACTGCCAAGATCACCATCCTGGAGCTGTTCCCCATCGTCATTACACTCCACCTGTGGGCAGGGATCCTGTCAGACAGAAAGGTCTTATTCTGGTCTGACAACATGGCGGGGGTGCAGGCCATCAATGGGCAGGCAGCCAAGTGCCTGCTGGTGTTTTGCTTGCTCAGGGAACTAGCCAGAGGGAGCCTGCGCTGCAACATTGAGTGTAGGGCCAGATATATTGAGGGGGTCAAGAACGTGGCAGCTGTCGCTATCTCTCGTTTTCAGTGGCTCAGTTTCCGGGAGGCCTGGCCAAAGGTGAGAGCGGAGATGACCCCCTACCCGGCAACCCTCTGGAGGATCTTGGAGTGGAACAACAGTTGAGAACACTTGGGGAATGGTCCTTGGCCCCAGGTACTAGGAAACGTTACCTGGCCCAGCTGGCTTCCTTCAACAAAGTGGCAAATGCCATGGGCATGTCTGGGCTACCCATGGAAGGCAAAGTACAGGCTTTTGTGGTTTGGGCCAAAAAACAGGGGAAAAGCCACTCCTGGGTATGTGGACATTTGGCGGCAGTCAGCCATGATGTTAAGTTGAGGGGAGGATAGGACTCAGCTAAGTCCTTTATCATCAGGGCGGCCCTGAAAGGGTGGGCCAGAGAGGAGCTCAGGGTTCCAGACAGCAGGTCCCCGATCAACTTTACCATTCTACAGGTCTTGCTGGACGTCCTAGGAGGTGTTACCCACCCACCCTTTAAGGCTTCCCTATTTGCAGCTGCATTCTGCTTGGCATTTTTTGGAGCTTTCCGCATTAGTGATCTAGTGGCGCGGTTGAAAACTGACAGTTCAGAGGACACCTTGGGCATATTGGATATTGGTTTGGAGGGTAGGTTGACTATCCACCTCAGGAGGTCTAAAACAGACCAGGCAGGGAAGGGATTGGAGCTAATGTTAATGCCGTTGGGAGACCCCAGATACTGCCCTGTTTTCAAGGTCAGGGAGTACGTAGCGCTTCGCCCAGTGGCACCTGGCTATTTATTGATCCATTCAGACCGGTACCTCTAACCAAGTATCAGATGGAGCGTATAATGGGGGCAAGCTTGTCCCGGGCTTGCCTCCTCCAGACAAATAAAAAATATTTTCCAGCCATTCATTCAGGATTGGGTAGCCACCACTGCATTTAAATCAGGCATGGAACAAGCAGGTGTGAAAAAAGTGGGACGCTGGGAGTCCCAATGTTACAAACGCTATATTTGCCCTTGAAGGCGTCTGTGGAGTCGAAAGTAATTTTGCAGTGTTGTGTGCTAATACGGATTGCTGTGTTTTGCAGGGTTTAGGTGCAATGGCATAATGGCTTTGAATAATAAAAATAATGAGTTTAAATGTGTCCTTTGTTTTATCAGGGTCCAGAGTATGGGTCATTGGGCACTCAGCCATCTCCAGGATAGCCTGTTGGCCATCGATCAGGAACTGGATGCGTGGATTTTCACAGTCAAAGTTTGAGTGGTTGGGTTTCACTGGAATGAGATGGAGCAGCCTCATCAACAGACTTGAGCACTCGCTAGCTACACTTGGGGCCCCGCCCAATTGTTTGGTGATACACCTGGGGGGCAACAACCTCACTACATCTGGGAGGACATTACTCCTGCAAACCATGAAACCTGACTTGGGGGAGGTCCGCAAGCGCATGGGGCAGTGTGAGCTCTTATGGTCAGAGAGTGTGCCACGTAGGGTGTTGCAGGGGGCGAAATCTTGCGCTCCAGGAGAGGCATGAACAGCTCCATGCACAAATTCACTGAGCAGAGGGGCCTGGGATTCATTAGACACAAAATGATCCAAAAGAGGGTCGAGGGGATACTTCGAAGCAGACAGGGTACACAATCACCAGTAGGGATGAACTTGTTCCTGTTAGACTTACAGGAAGCGTTAGCGCAAAAGGGTTGCAGGTAAGGACAAGAGCGGTTTGGTGGGGGGCCCTGGAGGCAACGGTGGCCTCCTCCAGGGTGGTGGCGGAGTTACAGGGC
The DNA here is from genome assembly GCF_964263255.1 of Lissotriton vulgaris. NCBI lineage: Eukaryota > Metazoa > Chordata > Amphibia > Caudata > Salamandridae > Lissotriton > Lissotriton vulgaris. Next base: position 1,275,957,671 of record NC_141689.1, read on the forward strand.
GATCTGGAAGCAAAAGGGTACAGAAGGGTACCTCAGCGCGGCACATAGGGGTGCCAGAGCCTAACCCCAGGGGCCTCATGGGAGGTTCCAGGAATCTGTGTCGGCGCCCCGTTAGTCCTTCTGGCGGTTTTTGGGCATGAGCAACCAGGGGCTTGCCTGGCTACACTCAGCCCAAAAAGGGGCGTGAGTATAAGGGACCAATGGTCATGTGTTCCAGGAAGGGGATCACCAGAAGGTGCAGTACAAAGGTGGTTCACTACAGTGCAGCTTGGCTCATCAGGCGGCCAGATGGCGAGAATGCTGTCTGCCCTTGGATCGCCCGTAAGCTAACTCACCAGATTACATAACGTTGTATGTAATAACCTGCAGCAGTTTTTCCCAAGTTTAAAACTTGTTTGGTGTGTATTTATTTGCGGGATGCATGCTAAGACGGGGGGACCTTTGCCATGATGGTATTATCCACTGTGCAGCTTTGCCTCCTGGATCCATTTCCACTGCCCAAAGCCAAAAAAGTCCCTACGAAATGTATTGACTTAATATTATTGTTGTCTAAGAGGGTAGTGTTGATATGATGAGGCCAAACGCGGCACCCTCAATTGATCAATGAACCGAGAAAGAGCTCAGGTGGGAGCTGGCAATCACCACAGCTCTTTGCAGAGCAGAGAAGTGAGACCTGCAAAGGCGTCCCCAGGCAGTCCTTTGAGATGTGATTCTTCAATTGTTTACAAAACATGCCCAGGATGACAATCACTATTCATAGACACCCTGTTCAGTGGGGTCTCTGGGCTCTATGAGCGGCTCAGAGATGCCTTCATTTGATCCCTCCTTTTACTCCAGCCACATTACGGGCTGAATCCTACTTCACAGCACCAATAGACTGATCCTGCTCCCTTTCCAGTATTGTTGCTTCTATACACATTGGTGTATGGTGATGCCCTTGCACTGAGCTTACAATTGCCAGTGTTCTGGGGGGAAGAGTTCCCTCGGAGTTTGGGTCAGTGTTATAACTATTGAGCCACACATAGGACAGTGTATTGCTTGTTACCTACAAATGCCAATAAAGATGTAGTGTAAAAAAATGAATTCAAAGACCACTTTTTCTACATATATTTTTCAAATTGAAAACATATCTTTTAATTTTATTTTTATTTTTTATTAAACAAAATCATAAACATACATCAGCTTATGATTGTTCTTATTGACGATACTTCGTACATGGTATATTGGCGATCAAAGAAGTGATGTTACATGTAAATGAGATATACAACAAACACATAATCAAAAGGGGGGATGTTAGAGGTAAAAGGGGGAGGGGGAAATCCATACATGTGGTCTTCTACAGTGTTATATATCTATTATTCTGGAGGAGGTGCAGCAAATTCACTTTGTATTAGCCCTTGGTGAGCCACGAAACTAGAAAGTATCTTGTGTGATATTTTTCCAAGCATAAGTACCTGCGGCATTATTGCACCTAAACTGTATCTGGGTCTGCTGAAGTTGGGAACGTAGGGTCTTTAAGTGTCACCTGCCTTTTGGGGGAGGATGTTTGGGAAGGATGTTGTGTCTGTTGCAGGTAGCGGCAATAAACATACCATATATCTTTGGGCCATGAGGTGGGTGGCTGAAGTTTTGCATATATTTCAGTTTGCAAGTCATAATTTGACATGCTGCGGAGCCACGCAGCCTTGCTAGGACTGCGTTTGGTTCCCCAGTGTATTGCATTTTCCCTTTTTGCAAGCAGCAATGCTATGGCGATGAACCTGCAATGACATCGTTTTATAACACTGACTAGGCCCAACAATGCCATTTTTGGAGAGAGGGGTGTTATAGAGATCACATCTGAGACTATCTGGAATACATCCATCTAGAATGCAGCTATTCGGGGGCATACATTGAAAAACTGAAAACTTACCCAGGAAAAATTCTTATCATGATTATGTATGGGATTTCATTTTAGTTACTAGAAACAATACACATTAATGACAATATTTGACCATGGCAAGTTAAAAATGAATATGTTACACCACTTACCTACAGGTCCATTGACTTCTGTCCCCAGGTAATACATTAAATGTTTTCCATGCAATACTTCTCCATAGACCACCACCTTGCCAGAGCCAAAAGGCAACCCTATTCCACTGAATTTGTTGCTTGTCTAAGGGATAGCCCTGCCCTACACACCCTCATACCTGAAGCATTTGTTATAGGTATCTTACCAAATCAATACCAGTACCTCGATTTCTTCGACAGCAACAATTTTTTATCTGATGATAGTGAGTGGCCCTCCTGTAGCCCTTGGCTACAATTAGCAACATCATAAATGAAAAAAGCCACAAATGCATTCCAGATATTGGATTTATATCAGTTGTTGGTTACTTAAGTTTAGAGTATAAGCCTAACTTCTTACAAAGTACTTACTTAGAAAGCTTGCTGACAGCCTTTAATCTTCTCTAAAATCTGAAGGGTGAAGCAAATAGATTCATTGATGCCTTTTGTACTGTTTTGAGTGGGTTTGCATCACAAAAATCATACATGTTCAATAGCATCATAGCATTCCTATGTATGAGATTCTTCATACAACAAACAAAACTTAATTTTCCATTTGAATCGCATAATTATATTGGTAGGCCTTAATTATAAATCAAACATTTATATTTGACATATAATACATTGTTGGCCACTATACATTTCATTGAAATACAATTTTCTTTTTTAAATAACGTAAAAACAAAATGCATATATCTGTACTATATATGTCATGCTTAATAACCAATTTAGTAAAATTGATATTTTTTAAATCATACAGTAAAAACAAATAGTTATTTGTTTGAGGTGTATGAATACCTACTTCAAATAATAATCAAAATCTTCTCAGGAGAAAACCCTCAATGTCTCAAAATTCACTTGAGCTGAAATCCCCAGTGAATGAAACTGGGTTATTTGTGAGGAGGTGGAAGCCCTACTCAGGCAACAACCACAGTCTGTGTCAGGTTGAACCATAAAAGTAACTAAATTAACCTGTGCCTAACCCTCTGGTAAGTTGCTTCAAAAGCAATCAGGATAAACTTAGAGCCACTGTGTAAAGTATTTATGTATCACACCCACAAGAAAAATCCCAAACCAATTTAGAAAAATAGGCTAACTTTTAATAAATGAAACAACACAAAAACAAATTAAATCAGTAGGACCGGAGTTATGAATTTTTGGACGAAAATTTCAGGGGATGGTAGAGATTAGTGGGGCAAGGCAGCTGTCTGTATCCGAGGGGGAGTTGTCAGCGCAAAGGAACATTTTAATGAAGTCATGGTGAAGCCTTTGACAATGGCGGCAAAAAGCTCAAAGTGGAAAATGCTGGATTTCCAGATCGACGAGGTTGTTGTCAATGGGGAGTTGGTCACTATCGAGCCTGGTGAAGAGTTTTACCTGTGGACTTAGACAATTTTTTGGAAGTTGACAACCTACAGTGTGATGAAGCTGCAAGCTGTAGCCGAAGAGGGCTTTACAAGTCTAGACACATTTGCTGTGTGGTCCCACTGAACCAGATTTGCTACAGTGGAGAAGAACATATCAGGAGCTTGCACTGCACGAAGTGAGGCCAACCAGCGATGCAATTTGGGTGAATTAGCTGTCTTTTGTCTGTTCTACATACACCTTTTGATGTTATTTCTACCATCAACACAGCTACAAAGGACCCAGGAGCTAAAGGGCACCACTTGAGGGGTTGGGACACATTCCAGCAGCAGTCAGCTTTGGAGTCAATTCAATTCAATTCCAATCTTTATTCGATCAAATATGAATGATCATAAAAGCACAAATCAAAGAAAACATATTTTCAAAAAAGAAGAGAAATAATCCTCCTTATAATTCATCATAAATACTCAAATAAAAAAAGACCAAATCTAATACAATAAAATTATTTCATATGTTTAAAAAAAAGATACTACACAGCTGACTAAATCATGAGGTAAGTGCACAATACTTGGCTTGGCAAACCACCCTTCCTCTTTCTTATGCAGGCCCATCAGATAATGATTTAAAAAAATATAGTGCCACTCGGCACTGTTTAAAATTCCTTTGTTTTAAAATTGGGAAAAGGTGTTGTTTCCTTTCTTTCTTATAGAGCCTGCAGAAGAGAACTAAGTGCAACTCTGTCTGTAATGAGAGATTGTCGCATGGGCATGCGCTTAAGACTGAATGATTGTATATTTTCCCTGGGTACCCTAGCATCAAAGGAATCATGTTCAAGCGGAGTCTCAGCAGTTTAAATCTGTGCTGTGGCCAAGTAACATTTAGTAAATATAAAAACCCCTCTTCTAATAATTGGGGGTTTTGGCGATATAAGCAAACCACTTGTTTATTTTTATGTAGCTCCTTACGTTTGTACTCAGACCTTAGTAAAAACATGTTTGTAACTTTTTGTTTGGAGACCTTTTGGCAAGCCAGTGGATTGTAAAACAAGTTAGGGAGGCCAATCTCCTTTAAAGCAAATTCCACATAACGTAGCCATCTGGATGTTTTCCACTTATCCATACTTAAACAACTCTTAATTATTGTTTGGGTGAGTGTCACTGTATCTGTCCGCCAGATTGAGTGCCAGAGGTGAATTGGGGCTAGCTGTATATAGAGTCTGAAATATAATATAGAGCCAATTCTGAGTGGAGGATGTAATTTGAAGTCACTTCTGGTAGTCTTGGGTTCATGGAGATTGTCCAGTTCTCCTTCAAGCAGCGAGGTAGGCCCCCAGCAGTATGACCTTCAAAATGGGAGGGAAGGGGTACCTATAGTCACAGAAATCACCACAACACAAGTTTCACCAGGACACTGCCTCACCGCGGCTACGTGGTTCCACTGAGCCACGGCAAGGCAGTGTCCTGGTGAGGAGGTAACCTTGATATTTGTGTGACTATAGTTACCCCTTCCCTCCCATTTTGAAGGCTCATGGGGCATTATCTGGGTGATATAAGAAACCCATTCAGCAATATACCTACTGGGGTATAGTATACTGTGCATGTTAAATTTATTTGCACCACTTAGTAAGGATTACAAGTAAATACACAGTTGTTTTGATTTGAGTGTAGAAGGGATCTCTTATAGGTACTGGTGAGAAGCCAGGGGAGGGCTTCAAAGCATGTTGACCCAGGAGATACTGCTCATTAAAGCATAGTATCTCCATTTCATTCCTCACTTTTAATGATACCAGCTCAAAGGAACATTAAAATGTATTTATTTACTGAGCCAGGTATTTTTTAATGTTTCACCATTCATTAACTTCTGACCCTTCCACTCACACTCCTACACCACACATAGTATTTTTTTTCATAACCAGCGCTCCCACGTAGTCGTAGGTTGTAGCACACCCCGTCTCGCAGTAGGGCGGGAAGACCCTGATGATGAAGCATGCCACCAAGGGTCCTTTTGGTGGGCGAGGGTCATTTAAACAAAGCTGTGTGCTTTCCACCTTTGTAGGAGACACAGGTAGCCTGTAGGAACACTTATATACATTCCCATAAGGGTGGATCCCTTTGGTTTTTGACAATATAATTTGAGGAGGACATATCCACCTCTTCTGCTCTTTTGAACATTACCTCTTCACTCCCTTCTTGTGTTACTTTGATATGGAAAGTTCTCCCCTTTCCCTGAGGCTACAAGAAGTCTAGGGTGACAAACGTCTAGTGTCAGGTTCCTTTGTGCTAGCTGGATGCAAGACCTTTGATATGTAAGTGAGGTAGGGAACAGCTCCACCCCAGCCATTTATTTCCCTTTTGTCCCACTCTCTGGAAGGAATACACACAGCTCAGCAGCTAAGCCATTGACTCATGACACTGGCAACAGGCGCCAAATGATAAGGATAAGAAAATAGCAACTTTCTAAAAGTGGAATTTTCAGACTTATAATTTAGAATCCAACTTTACCATTAAAAAGAATTTTAAATTACAACTCATCGGAGTCTCTACTTGACATTCCTATCTGTTCCAAATCATAAGTTAGCCCTCTTTAAATAGAATAAGTTAACCCAAAGAGTAGAGATAGGCCTTATAGTAGTGAAGAAACAAACGTATTTATTTTTACTGCCAGCACATGTAAACTTAACAACACATGGCCTACTTTTTAAGTACCATGCACCCTGCCGAGTGGCTTTTAGAGTCTACCTTAGGGTTAACATATATGTTTTAGCCGCTTCGACGCTGATAAGCCGTCATGAGTCACGGTGGGCGTGTGCTAATGATGGCCGTGAGCCGTCATGACAGCGCCCGCGATTAGAATCTTAAGCACTGCGGCGGAATTCGCGCCGCAGGGATGAGGTTAAAAAGGAAGGTTTAGGTTTGTAAAACGGTTTATATTGGTAGGTCGAAATGGCAATTTACGACTGCACTACAGGCTTCAGTGGCAAGCCTGAGGTTGAGGCATGTTTTAAAAGGCTACTTCATTGGGTAGCACAATGAGTGATGCAGACCTAGATACAAGCAGTGAGATATAGTAGGGACATATAAGTAAAGTAAACGTGCTAATCAGGTGTAGACCAGTTTTACCATTTTTGAGGGAGAAAGCACAAGCACTTTAGCACTGGTTACAAGTGGTAAAGTGCAGAGTCCTAAAACTAACAAAAGCATATTCAGTAGTTCATCACTTTTCTTGATCCCATCATTTACATAACAATGACAATACACCAAACTACACATTACCTATATCCATGGGGCACATAATTTAATAAGAAATATAAACATTAAGACAACCCAAAAGGGAATTTTGAAACAAGGCATAAAAATACCATTAAAAAACATTGTTTTGTAATAATTACAAGATTGAGAATCGTGATGAACGAGACGTGACCTGTTTGTCATGGCAACATGCAAAAAAGCTCCATATGCACTGCACATACAAGTGAGCTGTATTAGCACAGAGGTGCACAAAATCATGGCTATAAACCATTAGCATGTAATAACTGTAGAATCCAGGAATGTGTTGGATTATATGTTGATAATCTGCTGATACGATATGCATAAAAACATTATCATATAGGAATATGTTGAACTGCATGCTGTAGAGCTGCTGATAAAAAAAGACTTGATGTGCACCACATATATGAATGTGTTGCAGTAGTACAGCATATGATATCACCAACAATAGAGTTGGGGGAAACAAACAGCTGGCAGATGACCCCAGTTCATGAGAACGTTTTACCCTACCATTTAAAAACATGTATATCACCTGTGTTAGACCTGTCTGGCCCTTTGCGTAGTCCCTCCTATTACTTATTTATTTTGTCCCCTTTTTGCCCCTCATGCCTTTATATATTTTTGTGTCCACTAGAGTTTTATGGTGCTGGCCTGGGGGGATAGGTGTTCTTTTACCCTCAAAGTTCTTCACCTTGGGCCTAGGTGCCTTTCCTGACAGGAATTCACTTGGAGTCACAAAATGGTGGCTACCAACTGTCACAACTGTCATACCTAGGACCTATCCCATAGGATAGAGTAGGGCATTCCAGAACTTTCTGGTCCCTTCTGGACCTCTGAGGGTCAGCCTATAAAAGGCGGAATGCTGGGCAACCATTTTGTCTTGCAGTGTGGGCTGGCTGGAGTTAAGGCTGGAGTATAAGGCGAGGGTAGGATCATCAGAGGGTTGACCTCCCATTGTAGGGACGCTCCTTACTGGTTCACCACCCTTCTCCCCTTATAGTTGTTGACCTGACCCTGCCTGTAGGAAATCCTGTAGATCCTGGGCACCTGTTCCCATCTGGTCCCAGAGGAGAGAGTGGGTGTGGGAGGTTACACTGAAGTGAAATTCCTTCCACCGCCATTGAGAAAAAGGGACTTGGTGCAGATTAAAGAGAGAGGGATTCCTGCATGCCTTGATCAGAAGCCACGAGAACAGAGAGTATAGGAGGAATTCCAACCGAGTTTCCCCCACCCCCTGTGGTTACCTCTGGTGTTAACTCGCCTCATCAGGGGAAGTGGGATCTTCCTGGTTGGGGCTTAGAATCAAGTGCCCGGCGCAGTGTTGCTGAGGGAAACTGGCCGTGTGGTGAAGGCTGCCCCCATCTCTCTAATCCTGGTAACTGAGGCGGTGAGATCGCGTGAGGAATCCCATCCCCTACTGCTCGGTGCGAAGAACTGTCCGTGTAGGGAAGGCTGCCCCCTCTCGCTGTGCCCGACAACTGAAGCAGAAGGTTCGTTTGGGGAAATTTCACTCCCAGGCACTGCGCAAGTCTGGCGGACTGAACACAAGTCCCGGGGCGTGGGCGGAACCCAAGGAGGAGGTCCCGCGCAGCTGAGGAGACTCCGATCTCGAGTCACTACTCGCCCGCGCATGCCCAGTCACTCCGCTTCCCTCACGGAAGGTGGAGATTTCACCAGTGAAGGAGGCGGCTGGGAGGTGAGCAGCGGCTCCTCTCCGCTTGTGTGCCCTCTTTCCCTGCATCAGGTATAACAAGGAGGAGCGGTCTGGTGCGGGAGAGGAGGGACGAGGGGCCGCGTCAACTGCCTGAAGAGAATGGTTCCTTTTGTCCCCCCCCCCCCAACAAACGGAGACACAGGCCCAGTGGGCCCAACACAAAGGAAGTAAGGAGAGGGGGAAGTTGGAGGCCATAGATTCTCTTACAAAGGAGCAGAGGCTTTCGGTTGGCCATATGAGGATTGGGCTAGCACTGGGCAATGCCCATCAAGATTCTTGAAAGGATCTTCTGAGACCTAATATTGAATGCTGATTGTTCCCCTTCTGTGATTAAATATATATATATATACCCACCCCCCTTGAGACAGCTCTAGTGAAGAGCTTGCATAGAGTAAATGAAGTGAGTAGGCTAGCCAATTCTTCTGGAGACAAAGGTAGAGAGGGGGTAAATGTGTAAATCACTTCAGAGGAGTCAAGTCTAGTAAAGTTTGGAGGAGTGTAGACACTGCTCCCTGGAAACGAATGTAATGTGTTCGGAAGCTTTCCACACGACATCATAATCGGTCCCATAATATTTATCATCAAAATTGGAATACAAACACTTGAACAAATATCCAAATCCCCTTCATACAGAATAAAACAGTAAAACATTTCATAATAAGAAGCAAAAAAAAGCATATTGGATCTTTATAACATACAGACCTATTTAAATCAAGTGTAGCACTTTCAATAGATCTTCAATTACATCTTAGGGGCCGATTCCAGAGGGAAATGCCTGACTGACACGGACCGGGAACTGACTCCGACGGTATACAACGTTTAGCACGCATTTTTTACAACGCACTACCATTACAACGCAGGCATTACCACGCATACCATTACAACGCATTGCGCTGGGGGGCGCTCTAGGATAGGGAATAAGTTTAATTATATCCAACACCTTCCCTAGTGTCCACGGGGACTGGAGTTGGAATATAAAATTATACTTACCACTATCCAGCACCTCAAAGCGCTATGCGTTGTAACGGTATTCGTTGTAAATACCGCGTTGTAAAGGTATGCGTGTATATAGTATGCGTGCTAACGTCATACATCCGACTCCGACCGACACATAGAGGGACCATATGACCTGTGCAGTACATTGTAAAGCCAGTGACCTACAACCGAGCCATACGGAAAACAAGCCGTACGACCGAGCCGTACAGAAATCAGTAATTCACCTGGAAACTGGACACGAGCCACACCGACCGACACGAACCAGGAATGAACCCGACTGATATGTACCCGCATTGTCCGACACGCACAGTACGATGCAATACGTATGAAACCCGATTGATTCGCACAAAGCCCAAGCCGCATGACCGATACAAACAGAAAACGTACCTGAAGAGCGACTTGCATGCAACACAGAACAAAGTCAGCCTGAAAGACACAGAGCAGCCCGCACGAGCCAACATGAGCGTCCGACTCAGTCCGAAGAACGTGTCCTACATGCCCACAAAAACATTGGAAAAAACACAAAAAAGGACCAATCAAGCAACGACAATGTCAATAAATAACAACAACAACAAAAAGTTACAAAGGCACACCCACAACTCCACCTATATAAAGGCCAACATTCACTACCATGATCCTTTGCAAAAACAACAGACCAGCCAGCACAGAACAACTTGAGACAGCAACCACAGACACACAAACAACTCACCCATCACACAACCTACACACTATCAGAACCCTTCCAAAAGCTCTCCCACATACACCTAGCAAAACAGACATCACTTGCACCCACACACACACATATCTCCTCACCTCCACCCATCACCATGCCCCCTAAGAAGAATCCACAATTCACAGACATTGAGTTAGAAGTATTGGTAGATGAGATCCTCAGAGTGGAGCCACATTTGTTTGATACATTGGTACAAATGACCCCCATGTCACAGAAAACCAAGATGTGGGAGAGGATTGTGGACAAGGTGAATGCAAAAGCACCAATGTATCGCACAACGACCGACATCCAGAACAGGTAGTATGATGTGCACAGGAGGGTCAAGAAGCTCCTCCAGAAGGAACACACCTTGAGTCAGCGCACTGGCGGTGGCCCTCCTTTCAAACCAGTCTACTTCAGGTCCTGGGAGGAAAAGGTGCGGGACATCCTACCACCAGAGAGCATCCATGGCCTAGCAGACATACCAGAGCCTGGTGAGTACACGACCAATATACTCAATATTGTGTCGCAATTAAGGGGACAGTGAAACCATGCACTGATAGCAAGGGCATATTAAACAAAAGTTTATTAGCCAAGAAGTGTATGCTAGTCAGACAAACACAATAATGGCCACATCATAGTGATACTTAACTGTGTCATGACAAGTACAAACCTAACAACAAATATAGCAAGGCAGTGGCACAAATCTACGTAAACACTGTCAGAAATTCATGCCACCACAACCACTACATCACAGTGAAGGTGACTGAGAGGAAGGAATAGTGGGTATGCTGGTGAAGTGAGTGTATTCAAAAGCATGATGGGGTTGTTGTCACAGATAATGCTCTCCCTCCCAATTGGATCATCAACACCTCTCTGAAGAAGGCTCACCACAGAGGAGGTGGAAATGGAATGGCAAGAACTCTGGGACTGGCCTCTGTTGTGGGGAACACAATGCCCTGCTCGGAAATTTCCACCACCAAACACCAGAACTGCACTGTCAGCCATCTTATCAGCACAGGCACACCCCCTCACAGGGAAGCAGAGTCAAAAGGAGGAAAGTGAGGGCATGCTGGGAAGGGGGGTATAGCCCAGAGCATGGTGGGAGTTGTAGTCACTCACAATCCTCAGCCACATACATGGTCCAGCAAGCCCACACTGAACCATGCTCACCTCAGAGGGGGTGGAAATGGACTGGCAAGAACTCAAGGACTGGGCTCTGGTGTGGGGAGCACAAGACCCTGCTGGGAAAAGGTCATCATCAAACACCAGAACTGTACTGTCAGCCATCTTGTCAGCACAGGCACACCCCCTCACAGGGAAGCAGAGTCGAAAGGAGGGAAGTGAGGGCATGTTGGGAAGGGGGTTGTAGCCCAGAGCTTGGTGGAAGTTGCAGTCACTGACAATCCTCAGCCACATACATGGCACAGCAAGCCCACACTGAACCATGCTCACCTCAGAAGGGGTGGAAATGGACAGGCAAGAACTCTGGGACTGGGTTTTGTTGTGAGGAGCACAAGGCCCTGCTGGAAAATGGCCACCACCAAACACCAGAACTGCACTGTCAGCCATCTTATCAGCCCAGGCACACCCCCTTACAGGGAAGAAGAGTCAAATGTTAACAAGGATTACACTCCTGTGTGAGCCACCTGATGGCCCTTGAGTACCAATGACCATGTACATCGAAATCCATACATGAGCTGGGCATGCACATACGTACACATGCATAGTGCAAAATATCAAGCTTTTCCGCATCAGTGTACTGTAGCAGCATCATCATTGGCTCCCCATTGTTGCAAATATGCTGTGCCTCTACCTGGAGGTAAAATGGCTGGTTTCCCAGTAGTGTCCGGAGATGAAAACTGAGAGCGTGTGTCTGTGCTCAAGTGCTGTGAGTCAAAATCACTCACATCACCCAAAGGCAAAGGAAAAATGGTGAACATTGTGATGCATGAATTTACAAAAAAAGGTGTTGCATGTGTGGATCCAGCTACTGATCCACCGCACCAGGGTTGTTCACTGTTCGTCAACATGTTGCAGCCCCGGATGTATGACTTTTCAACGCATGCTATTACAATGCATGCCTGTAACGACTTGCGTTGGGGGGCGCTGGATAGTGAATAGTTAAATTTACTATTCCAACTCCAGTCCCTGTGAATAGTAGGGAAGGTGTTGGATAGTAAATAAAACTATTCCCTATCCTAGAGCGCCCCCCCCAGCGCAATTCGTTGTAATGAATTACGTTGTAAAAGTTGCGTGGTAATGGTACCACGTTGTAATAGTTTAGTGGTAAAGGATGTTCGCCTGCAGCCCCATGTGATCCTAGAGTCTATTTATCCTCTGGACACTACTGGGAAAGCAGCCAGTCTACCTCCAGGTGGAGGCACATCATATTTGCAATAATGGTGACCCCAAGTAAGTGCTGCTACAGTACACTGATGCGGTGAAACAAGATGCACCGCCCCATTCCTGTGTACATATATGAGGGTATTTAGTAAGGAATGAAAATATGTAAATACCATGGTTGCACAGGATGAGTGATCCATTACCCCCCCTTCATTGTTAGTACTACCCATTGCAAGCTGAATGTATCAGTACCGCTTCTTCCCTCCCAGTTGCAAAATACATTGGCTAAACATTGATGCCTGTAGTAACATAACTGACAATGTCTGTCTCTTCCAAACACAGGTGCTACTGTGGAAACAGCAGCAAGTGAAGAGGAGTCCCTGTCCCAGACTCTGGTGGAGGATGAGCGCTCTGGTGTGGATCTGGTTCTATCCTCTTTGGATGATGATTAATAACCTGGCACCTATGGAGTGAGTCATTATGATGCCCCAGCATCATAAATATCTGCACCCTCTGCAACCACGCTAACAACATCTGGCCACAGACGAACACCCCCGCCAACACGGACAGACCTAGGATACAGAATTCAAACAGCACAGGGACACCGGTCACCCAGGAAGCTATGGACAATGACACCAGTAGCATCACCAGAGGAGGCACAGGGTCACCTGTGCGTGTCACCACAGGTCCTGCCCGTTTGGCAAGGGGTGGTGGGAGGGGTGTTAGGCAGAGGTCGCGGCCTTCAGAGGGCCCGGACTGCATTATGACCCCCAATTGGTACGCATCATAGATGTGTACCAGGATAGCACCGGAGGATTCATCCAGGTAGTGGGGATACTCAAGGACATGCAGCAGGAGTATGCTGGCCATCATGCACGCATGGAGGCCAAGTAGGACAAATTTACTGTGGTGCACAGCGACATATTGACTAGATCAGCAGAAATATGTCCACACCTCCCTATGTGCCCACAGCATCTGTTGCTCCAACATTTGCAAATGCCACAGGGAGGGAGGGAGGACGAATCTGGTGGAGAGTCTGATGCACCCACAATGCCTGCACTTGAGGATCCCCCCAGAAGAAAAAGAGGGGTTGTCTGAAGAATGGAGAAGTGAGCCACAGATGTCCATCCACATCCCCCAGGAACCCAGAACCTGCTTTGGATATTGGCCTTTGTGTGCAAAGTGTTCACCTTGTTGCACATGACACAACTCGTCAACATGACATGGAGGGTCCATGTTGTTCTAATGTAGGAGATGAATGTGGATTTCACTCTGGACATTTCATCTACCAAGACTTCAAACTCATCTGTGAACTTTGGATTCTAAACCTTATGTACACCACTATCTCCACACATGTATGTAAATAAACTCACTATTACACTATACTTGCCAGTGTTGTGATTCAAACTTTGTATGTGCCATGGAGCTGATGAAATGGCGAATGACACAGTGCATGCCAACTACTACAGCAATGTCATTACTGTTATGTGACTCATGTTGATGTGACACATATGAGGGAGACAAACCAATAGGGCACCACAACAGATACTCACCATGGACATGTGACACACTGCCTACAAAGATGTTTGCCAGATATACGGTGGAACGCACAGACACCACAACTATCCACAGTCAGTGCTAACAAGCCCACAGGTGAGGTAACCAAATGTCTGTCAGATGTGTGAAGACAGACAACACACATAACTAAGTGAAGCACAGGTTCATCACACATCAGCAACAAGTTTATTACACAACAGTAGCAAGGTAATTCCACCTGACAGTGGGCCCATGGTCACCAAGTGCCATCAAATTGAGCTTCAGGGGTGTGTGGTACATCACATGATGGGATACTAGAGGTTCCACAGTGGCAATGGATTCTGTTTTTGGGGTATCAAAGTTGACCAAGTAACAGGCAAAGTACCTTGGGAAGGACAGTCATAAGACACAGTCAGAAGCACACCAGAACAGGATGGAAATGCAATACACATGCACAAAACATGTCACAAGAAACCTACACAGTAACAAGTTAGCATGTTGACATTATTGTGGATGCAGACCATCTGACAGGACACATCACTGCACGCATCCAGTCAAGTACCACACGTACAAACTCAAACAGCAACTGAGCTGCACAAACACATCTCAGGTTAACTCAGGGTGATTGACATAGCAACCCTGTGAACTCACATTAAGCTGAAGAAGTTGTTGATGAGCTGTGTGCGGGCGTCACGCTCATCATCATCATCACTGGCCTCGTGGCCCAGGCCAGGATCCTCCATGGGTGGCGGATGTTGGTCATCGTCATCCTGTATGAGAGGCACCTTCTTCCGCACTGCCATGTTGTGTAGCATGCAGCATACTATGATGATCTTGCACACCTTTGCAGGCTCATATGGGAGGGCCCCTCTAGTCTTTTACAGGCAATGGAAGTGGCTTTTCAGGAGACCAAAGGTACGTTCAATCACTCTCCTGGTTCGACCTTGTGCCTTATTGTAGCGCATCTTGGCTGCTGTCATAGGGTTCCTGAGGGGTGTCAGCAACCACCGCATGCTTGGGTATCCAGAGTCACCTACATACAAAGAATTGCACATTAGTTGAGTATTGTAAGGGGGTGGGAGACAACATTGCAAAACACTTACAATGGTAAACAGTACACACCAACAAGCCAGGCACGCTGGTTTGGATTCTGTGACATCATCAACGCTATGCGACTCCTCCTCATGATGTAGGCATCGTGCGCAGAACCAGGGAAACGTACACACACATGTGTGATCACCATGTCCGCTAGACAAACCACCAGAGCATTGATGGAGTGGAAATGTTTCCTGTTGCGGTATGTCTCCTCATGTGCCCGTGGTGGTATCAGGTAACATGTGTTCCAACAATTGATCCAATGACGTTTAGCATCCTCCCCAGTCTATAAAAAGCATCCCTAATGTCAGTGAGTTCACCAAGGCTAGGAAACCCGATGTACACATCAAGGAAATCCAACATCTCCTCCAAGACATCACGAAGCACACGGCTGCACATAGTTTGTGACATCCCACCAGCAGTAGCCACAGTGTGTTGAAAGGTACCGGTGGCAAAGAAGTGCAGGGCTGCCATCACCTCCACCTTTGGGGTCAGTGCTGTAGGGTATGTCTGACCAGGTAGCAGATGTGGCGCAACTGCTCCGCCAACTCATCAATCAGTGTCCTGGTGAAGCGGTACCGTTGGATGCTGTCGCGTTCCACCATGGTTTAAAGGTCCCGTAAAGGTTTATGGACAGCTGGTGCCCTGCAGTACCGAGATGGTTAAAGTAAGATTTTACATTCCTCTAACCATGTGGCACTGACCTTGAAAGAAATCACATGATACATCTTAGCAATACACAATGAACTGAGGTGTGTGTTGTTAGGTATGGACACATATGTCACCTTCATGCCCATCATCTCACATATCAATGAGACATGTGTACAGGAGTTCCATGGAGTACAATGGAAAATCATTGGGCTGTGGCACAGTACCTATGTACTGCTGTCGCATTCAAAACACACAACACAGTGATAAGTGAGGACTGATGTTTCACAGGCATCACAACTCCATGTCAGGGAGATAGCCATGGTCCCTGTGTTGCCACATGTGCACTGGAATGACATGGCGTATCATTTACATCCCACAGCTACTCATGAGTCCCACAGGTAGTGGCCCCAGTGGTCCCTGCAGGCCATACATCGATGTCCCTGAGACACACACAGCAT
Organism: Lissotriton vulgaris; assembly: GCF_964263255.1. Classification (NCBI taxonomy): domain Eukaryota; kingdom Metazoa; phylum Chordata; class Amphibia; order Caudata; family Salamandridae; genus Lissotriton; species Lissotriton vulgaris. Next base: position 1,275,973,856 of record NC_141689.1, read on the forward strand.
AAATGTTGATGCACAAAGCACATGGTGGACACTGTCTCCCACTGGGCACATGGAACCACAGACATCAGAGACACAACATGCACACAGACTGTGGGTGTACATCATGATTGTGCCCATGGGTCTTTCTGTGACGTACATACCTTGCACCCCTGTACTCAGGGTATATGTGACAAGTCATACACATCTCCAAGCTGCTACTGTGTCCATAACTCATGTCCATAATTGAACAGTTGCACATAACATTGGTGAGGTGCACAACACAAAAAGTATTCTGTCCCCATGAACCCGTGCCCAGCCTGGGAGTGGCTGCACCAAAGTGCCACACAAGAAAACAAATGTTGCCCCCATACACACACAGGTAATGCAGCCTTACATGCCATGGGATGTAGTGTGGGACATGCTGTGGTGTTGAAGGTGTGGCCATGGCAATGAAATCTGTGTGGAATCCGTCTGCAAGTCCAACAATGTGAACTGACACGGGTGACTTGTATACAGACGCGTCGTACATGCATGGACCGAGTAGTGCGCACGCCTTGTCCATTGACTGCATGATGCGTATGCATTACAGTCGCCCACGTTGGTTAACATTGAAGAAAATGGGCTATGGGTGTGCATGCGCACGGCTTGGTTCATGCATGCAGGATGCGTATGCAATGTGATCCGATGCAGGAGACTTCTACAGAGACGCGTTGTGCAGTTCTGGACAGAGCCGTGCGTACAGCTTTGCCATTGACTGCAATTTGAACCGAAGCGAGAGACTTGTAAGCAGACACGTCGTACAGGCATGGACCGAGACTTGCGAACGCATAGCCCATTGAAGCATTTTGAGACGGATGCATGTGATTTAAAAAAATATGTGTTGTATAGTCAGTTTACCGAGCAGTGCGCACTCATTGGCAATGGGCTGTCATGGAGGAGGACACAAATTCAAAAATCGTACGAGTCGTGCACTGGAAATTAAGTTGGATGCCTACAACAATGTTGCAATCCTAGGCTGTCATGAAGGTGACATTTTGAACGATGCAGAAGACGTATATGAGTCTTATATTTCCATGGATTGGACAGATTCATACAATGCAACCGTGTCTGGCTTATCGGTAAGGAGCAATGTCACAGATTCTGCCTCTGCAGCACTGATTTAAGGCTGTCAGGCCCCCAGGGAGCTCACTTGCCTGTACTACATGCTACAGGACCACATCTCTAGTACCACTGCTGCTGTCTATGCTTCCTCTGGACCCTGGAATTGCACGTACTCTGGAGAGGGTCCCAGCATTCACAGAGGAGGAGAACCGGGCCCTGCTGGTCGGGGTCCTCCCATAGTACAGCAAGCTGTATGGGAAACCAGGGAAGCAGGTGAGTGTGCAGTCCACTGCCTACCAATTCTGCAAGTTGTCTGACTAGCAGTAATAGAAGGGTGCACAGTAGTGGGAAGCATATGCACGGACTACTTTCAGCACCCAATTTGACCTAACAGTCATATCCCGTGTTTTTGCATCCATTGCCCAGGAAGCAACACACCCTACGGGAACCAGTGGATCGGCACCTCGTCCAAGTACCTATCTAGCGGCAAGGACCAATTCCCAACTCGAACGATGCTCGGCTACCCATGCGTGAGCCCGGAACTCGTTTGTAGTCAGAGCGCAAACTCTAACCTCGCTCTTTCCTCTCGACAGCGGATCGCGTATTTTACCGACCATAGCACTGACAGCTTCCGCACAAATGGTAAGAAGCCCCCAGTCAGTAAATTATGTGGCTCGCCCTTCCCAATAGAGCACGTTTCTGAATCTGCTCTTTTTCCAGCGGATCGAATAAATTATCGACCGCAGCAACAAAAACAACAGGACGGGACCTCTAAACGGGACCTGCCTGAACACCCCAAACCTATCATTCGGTAAGTCACTGACCGATAGGTATCCGCCTCCCCCTAGCCTTCAATGTTACTAATGCCAATTCTCCCTTTCAGTGACTCGTAACTGATATACCGACCACTCTCGCCCTTCAAACGCACCACACGCAACCCAGGAGAATCGCTGCACTGTGGGTGCGCTCTCAATAGAATTTCCTCCCTCCACTCTATGGAAGTGAACAACCAGTTAATCCTATACTACGAACCCCCCTATGCTTAAACGCAACCTGAGGGTATAGAAGTATTAGATCGCTCGAAGCAACCAACCCTCATTCATCACTCCTCGCCTAATAAGTACACAGGCTTCTACCTCCCCATGCTCACGGAGGTGGCAGTCTTTCACAATCGCTCCCGCACAATTCCTTGCCAAATCACAAGACAGCTACCCTTGACGGACCTCATGAACTGTCCATGAATGTCAATACATCCAGTAGCACTGAGCACGGCACAACTCTGGTAAAGCATAGTAAAACACTGCTTGGCACCCTCACTGCACTGCGATTCCAAAAAATTTAAGTATTCAGTGTGACTAAGTTGACCTCGAACTCTTACTGCAGAATAGTGATTTAAATTTCTATTGCTTTGCTGTTTCTTCCCTGTTTTTCTCCACAGGCGTATGCACAATTGTAGTACCAGGCAATAAAAATACTAAGTCCTGATGATGATCCCATTATAATTTGAGCACAGGATCGTAACACTGTTAACTTTGTTTAGTAGACATACAGCTAAATTTGTGAATATTCTTATGTATGGACTACTCTGGGTATCACTGTCAATTCTGATGTATAGCAGTACCCAGTTTTGCTCACCTCTTCTTGCCTGAAGTAAACTGCTCTCTCTTTTATATCCTTTCCTTTAATGTTCTCCTATTTTCCAATACAGCACAGGCTTGGGCTTTACTTCACATCGAAATGTTTGTTGTGAAATTGTATTTCAAACTTTAAATACCTGTTATATTCAACACATAAATTCCTTGCCCGGCTGGGTATAGGAAAGGAATATATAGTTTCCCATTGTGGCCTATATAACATTGACTTTGAATAATGTTCTAGGCTTAGGACCTTTGTTTGTGAAAATACTTAAAACCCATGGTCCAAAGCCACCTAGTGGGTCCCCCTTGTTTTTTGGTCTCTGACATGTGTTCGGTATGTGCCTTTCATATGTGTTCCAATTGCTGGTCTGGCTCACCACATGTGTGTTGGGTTTTTGAAACACACCCATGCAGCAGGTGAGTCCAGGTAGTGTCCTCGGGAGTATATATATCAAGTGGGTAACACTTGCCCAGACACCTGCCTACTGTCCAGGCCTATACACTGTTTCAGGTTTACCTGGGCAGTCATGCCCACTCCACGGCATTGGGAGACTCTGTACTCACACTCCTGTGTATCAACCTACTGATTGAGCTTAGTGAAATGTGCCATCAGGTGTCTGACTCGATGTCATTGTGGTGCGGCTTCCTTTTTGTGACAACTGGTATGTTGAGGATTTTAGTGTCAGCAGGACATCTGAGATGGGACTATGGGGACGATACCTGTGCAACATAAAGGGTTGCGCCCACTTGACTGTGCACAATGCTGTCTGCAACAGTGACATTCAGGCAGCTGTGTTTCATTTGCAGCAGACTGTGAGGTGCTCATGTTCAGGTAGGTGTGTTTGCAGTCACTCATATGTATGATTTTAGTGATGTGGGTTCATCATAGTCCAAGAAACAGTTTTTGGCAGGGGACGGACAAGTGCACTTGTCAGCTGCAATATGCTGTAAACACTGTGTTGTGTGCAGTCAGTGCAGGCGACTAATGTGGGTCTTGTTTATCAAATTATATGCAGATACATCCATGGGCACAGGAGGAGACAGCACCACAGAACATGAGGAGCCAGAGAGCCAGCCTGGGCCAGCAACCAGGGAGTCGGAGGGACCCAGTGGCACGGAGGGTGAGGGGAGCCACACTGAGGAGCCTTCAGCACCATTCAAATCAACTGAGGGCCACAGCAGCTCAGAGGAGAGGATGACTCCCTTTTCAGGGCGGGTGTCAGCAGCCAGCAAACTAGATTGTGAGGCTGTTCCTGCCACCTCCATCACCACCACCACCCTCCCCTCGGCTCACATCCCAGAGGTCCGTGGCAGCTCCCGTGTTTGGGAGCATGTCTCCTTCATGCCAGGTACCGCACCCCCTGCCCCTGTGTCACCTGATGCCCTGAGTATGGAGTCTGTGGACTTGCTTAAACAGATCCATGTAGGGCAGACATCAATGATGAGTGTCCTCCATGCACACACCAGTCTGTTGACACAACTGGTGTCGTTCATGGAGGGCATATCATCGGGCATGTCTGCCCTATAGAGGACCAATCAGTCCATGGCCTCCTACCTGACAGCAGCAGTATCCCTCCTCCAACAGTCCCTCACCCCTTCTGCCTCTGCCCCATCAACAATTCCTAGCACCCTACCTGTCCCCAGCACACACACACCAGCACAGTCACCCAAACACACAGACACAGACAGCACACAATCACCCAAACCAAAGTCAAGACGTGCACGCAAGCAAAGTCAGGGGACTGATACCACACTCACAGGGGATGGTTTGCAAACACACACACAGGCATCCACAACTACTCCACAGTCCTCCTATTCCTCTCCCTCCAAGAGCCCTTCCCTTGCCTCACCTGCAACACCATCTCCAAAGAACCTCTTCCTGTGTGACCTTGGCCTCTTCCCCACCGATCCAGCAGATGCAGACTACAGGGAGAAGAGGAAGTCCCCACACACAGAGGGGAGTACCCCTCATACCCGGACACCCTGACCCAGGCACATGCAGACTGAATCCCCCACCCGCAAGTTACCCCGTACCTGGAAGAGCAAGACCCCACCCCCACCCCACAGCTCCACTGCACAGTCTCTTTCCACCACCACCCAGGTCAGCACTCATCAGGTTCCCCCGTCACACCCTGTCCCAGGTTTCCCCACAGACAGATACATCATCCCCAAAATGCTCAGGCCATCCCCCACTACTACTTGCTCTTCCACTGACACCATCCCGGTCAGCCTGTCTGTACAGCTGTTGTGAGGACCGTGCCCCCCCCCCCCTCTGTCCTGCAAACCTCACCTGGACCCCACTCTACTCCCATGGAGTTAGGCACTGCAGTGGAGTCCACGACCACCCAGTCTGACATGGGCACTGCAGTGGGGACCCTTTCTACTACACGGGACCTGCCCACTGCAGTGGTTCCGGCACCCACCCCATCAGACTTGTGCCCCACAGTTGTGACGGCACACACCTTATTGGACACCTCACTACAGTTGCCAGTGACTCTCCTGCACCCACCACCACTTCACAGCCTCCTTCTGCTGAGCCCTGATTCTGTCCCTGCGGTGCCTGGCCTGCCCTCATGTATGCCCCTCAGAGCGGATTTCCCCAGTCCTTAGCAGTGCAGGCCAGCAACGGGTGACAGGTGTCACTCACACCCTATTTGGACTTTGGATTTTGACAGAACATTGGACTTTGTCTTTTTTTGGACTTTCCCTTTCAGTTTTGAATTTGCTGAATAAAGCATTTTTTGTTATCCTTGTGCATTTGATTTAGCTGTACATTATGCTGATGATGTGTACCATCACCTTGCTGTGATGATGCAGGATTTTCAATGTCGGATACTGTGATGTTGATGTGATGTACTCCATGTGGTCCATGAGATATGTACCCTGTTCTGTTTGGTATCTATGTCATCCTTTGCAGCTAACTGAATGTGTCATGATGATTAACTAATTTAGTGCAGGGATGTAAACATTTCTTTTGCATTGCCACATCTGTGGCTTGCACCCATGCACATATGATGTGCTTCACATTGTACAATTTGTCTCTTTCCCTGACTGTGGGCCCATCTCCACTGGACATGCAGGTGTGGGCTGGCCTGGGTGGTAAATTCCGTTCCGCTCACGGAATTTGCGGTATTAGGGTAATTTCGCGTTCCACAAGTTTGTGAAATGTTTTGCTTGTTCGCGTTCTCAAAATGCGTGCTTGCAAGATATTTTCCCCCGAGCATGCAAACAACCATTGCAAACAGGAATAAAGCATCGCGAACAAGCAATTCTGTGTGCTTGCGGAACTTTTGCGTGTTCGCAGAGATTATTTACCGTTTTGCAGAGATTTGCGTCACGCGATTACGCAAATACCGCCCACCCCGAGTGTGGGCATCATTGGTGTAGGAGTCAACTGTGTCCTCTATGCAACTTGCTAGACATATGTATTGTGTATGTGCAGATGACTTAAGGGACCCAGGCGGATGTGACCAGTGCCTACATTGGGGGGTAAATGATGGTTGACTGAACCAGTGTTGTGCTGATATGACTGTGACCTGCTGGAACTGTGTTTGGCATAGTTGTCCTGTGTTCATCACATATATTTGCTTTGGGCTCCAAGATATGTGGGTGGGCGACACACTACTGTTCATGTTTGTGTGATCATTAGGATTTGTAAGTTCTGAGTGGTGATGTTGTGGTCAGATGCAGATGTTACACAGTTAGGGCTCCCCTGAGTATTTGTTTGTTCGCAATATCATGTAGATGCCCATAGGTGGTACCTTTCAGTGGTTCAGAAATGTGTGTGTGTGTGTGACTTCTCCCACCTGTCAGGTTCAGAGGTGCAATGTTGGCATGTTTCAGCATGTGTGCCTTGTTGTTCTCCTTGGCTTCTGCATTGTCCTGGGACTGTGTCAGGGATTCCTAGGGTCAATGGAGGTCTGAGTCATTGCCATGTACTGCATACTGTGCAGTGTGTCTGTCATTCACCGTGGTTGTAGACTGTCCTTGTGTGATGAGTCTGTGCACCTTAGATCCTCACAACATTACTGTGTTTATCACGGGTGCCAGCGCAATGTTACCAGTCCATGTGGGCTTCAGTGATGCACATCAGTGCAGTTCAGGCTGTGTGGTGTTGAGGGTGGACAGATGTGAATGTTTGCAGGTCTGGGTCCCTAGCTCCCTTTTGTCCCTGGTTGACGTGCCATGCTGAGTGATTGGTGTTTGTGTATGTGTGATATACGTTTATGTCACAGGACACCTGTCTGTGTTTCCCAGTTTGCACAATATCTCCCTTTGGCATCACAGTGGACCTTTCATGCAGGCTTGTGTCACCCCAATTTATGGACCCTGGGGGTAGTGCTGTGGTGGATCTGTCTCATGCTGTTTCAGTTGATGTTCATTCCAGCTTGTGTCACATGTGTCTGTTGGTTTTCCTCTCATCTCACGATGCCTGATTGCCCACTAAGGGTTGCACAATTGATGGCTTACTTTTGTGTGGCACTGTGTCCACATCTGTGTCATTGTGGTTCAACCAAACTCATGTGTTGTGTAGTTGCCTGGGGATACTGAGACACACACACACACATGCTGTGTGAGATGTGCAGTGTGAGGTTGCCTGTTGGTGTTTGTGCATCTGCGCCAGTGCATTGGATTTGCTGTTGTGGGCAATTGTCTGGATGTTGTTTCGTTTATTTTCCCTGCTGTCCCGATGAGTCATATCTCATCATTCTGCACATTGTTCCTGGTTGTCCTGTCCCATTGCTGCCATGGAGTGGGATTATGTGGACTGACACCTACAGTCTACACGAGATGTATTGCATTGTGTGCCTGTTTTCGAGATGTGTTCATGCATTATGACGGTCACTTCTGCTTTTGTGTCATTGTACACTGTATGCAGTGTCAACCCCCATGGGCGTTGCTTGTCTGCACATGGCTGAGTGTATGTTGTGTTTTCACAGCACTGTTTACCTCACCACATCTCTGTGGATATGTGACACAACCACTACTTTACCACAAAATGTGTGTCATGTTCTACGACTAGGAATCATACATGCTGTTTGGCATTTGCTGCTATTTCCATGATGACACTTACCTTTAGGTCACTGTGATGATGAGTGATGTAGACCCTTTGCCACAATGCTCAACTTTTGCTGCAGTTTGTGTCCACACATTTTACATTGGATCTACACACAATGGGGGTTTTGAGCACATTTGCACAGTGCTATTGTGAAGCTTGACTTGCTTAGCCCACACTCTGGTGTTGGTCATGCATGTGATGGTAGTTAATTGTGTGTTCTAAATCATATTCACTGTTGGGGGTATTTGTCAAACACTACACACTGTTGTCATGATGTTATGGGGAATGTATTTGGCTGACGTACCTGAGGTTGATTTTTGATGGATGTGTGGCACATCACCCATCCTATGGGTGGGGGTGTCAATATTGTTAGACACACAGACCCCTATGGGTGGGGTGTCAGTAGTGATAAACAGCATGCCCCTATGGGTGGGGTGGCAGTAGTGTGGGCAACATGGCACTAATGGGTGGGGTGGCAGTAGTGGAGTACAACATGCCCCTATGGGTGAGGTGGCAGTAGTTGAGTACAACATGCCCCAATGGGTGGGGTGGCAGTAGTGGTGTACAACGTGCCCCTATGGGTGGGGTGGCAGTAGTGGAGTACAACATGCCCCTTTGGGTGGGGTGGCAGTAGTGATAGACAACATGACACATATGGGTGGGGGAGCAGTAGTGGTTGGCAACATGCCCCTATGGGTGGGGTGGCAGTGGTGGTGGGTAACATGCCCCTATAGGTGGGGGTGGCAGGTATGAAGGCCATGCGACCCCTGTGGAGGCCTGTTGCTAGTGGAGTGGATCTGGACCCCCTGGGTGTGTGTGACATTTGGCGGGTACGTGTCGTTTGTTTTTATGGTGGGTATCATACTTACTGTCTGCGCCGTCCGCGTCTGTTCCTGATCCGGTCATAAGTGTACAGGACTAGTATGACGTGCGTGATGGGATTCATGTTGCTCCATCTCGTACCCGTTGCTAGCAGGTCCGTTTCGAAGCTGTGGATTGTGTTCTGGTGTGATTCATACCTGATATGCAGCTCTTCCGGATGCTGTGACGTGCTGAACGTGGAGACGCAGCCGGAACATAGGAAGTACGCATCGTACTTGACCGGCCGGAAATTGAAGTTTTTATGATGCCGTACGACGCGAATTATGTGTTTCCGGGTCAGGTTCGTATGGAAAATGTGGATGGAGTCGGAATGTACGAGTCGGGCGGTAATTTGGCACTTTTCAGCATCGTACTTCCTCGCCCGGACGGTCACGCTCCTGGTATGATTTGGGGCGTAAAGTAAGGCTACGGACAGCTCTCGGGGAGCTAACGACCGAGACCGAAATCGACCCCTTAATGGCTATTCCTTATGGATAATGCCCTCATGATAAAGTTCACGACTGCTAAGCAAAATAAAGGAGGTTTCAAATTCTGTAAGAAAAACAGTGCAATCTTGTAATGCCATAAATTCCACTGCTGAAATACAAGGACCAGAAAGTGCTTATGTATTGCTTTGTACCTTGTACTAAAAAGAAAGAAGTAGCAAGAAGATTGTTCTGATCTAGAGTCACACGGATATAAAGGCAGGGACAAAATCGAAGAGCTTAAGGCAGGGAAAGACACAAGACAGTACACTGTGCTGAGCTGAAATCGTGTCAGAAAAAAAACCTTTTCTGTATGCGACAAATATGGGGCAGGGCCTCCCACTGGGATCACAGGTTAGAAGTAGTATACAGAATGGTACCATGTTGTTTGGATACAGTCTCTAATGCCTCTGAATTGCTAAATTCATTGAAAATACCCATCCTTTTGAAAGTTTTTACCACATACCACTTTATTCGAGATTTAAACAATCTGTGATCACCTTACTTGAAAAGACTGCCTCTAGAATTTTCCAGATCCTCAGTCACAGCAATACATGTGCAATATATTGGAACGAACATTGGTGGGCAGCTTCCTTAGGCATTATGCCAGCAGCCAAACCAGTGGTCAAGAACTTAGGAGTGTGGCTGGACGCAGATCTCAACTTTCAGTGCCACACGAAGAAGGTGGCAGCGACATGTGTGGGCCTGCTGAGAGGCCTTCGCCCTATTTTGAAGTTTTTTAGTGCGCCTGTCTGGAAGCTTATCATCCAGGCTACAATTCTATTGTGCTTGGATTACGCTAGCGCACTACTTTTGGGCGCAAATAAAGCTGAGATTTTACGTCTCCAGTGAGTTCAGAACTCGCAAGCCCGGGCTCTTGTGGGACTTCCACGCAGATGTTCTGCTAGAGCCACTATCAGAGCTTTACACTGGCTGCCGATTCAAGCTAGAATCCAGTTTAAGACTCTTTGTTTGGCGTTCAAAATTTTGAATGGTACCAGCCCTGACCTACTCCACCCTCTTTTAACTCCGTATACTCCTCAGCGTAACTTGCGCTCTTTGGGTCAACATTTGGTAAATACACCCAAATTCAGACTTTGCCGTGTAGGAGGTCATTCCTTTCGACTGCTTGCGGCCAAACTGTTGAACTCCTTGCCTGTATATATTCGTAGTATTGATGAACTACTCCCATTTCGGAAAGCCATTAAGACCTTTCTTTTCCCTCTGATCTAAGGTTTCTTTCCTCTCAGTCTCACTATTTCCGGTACGATTATACGGTCAGCGCCGGGACGCCCCTTAGCTGGGGCAGCTGCGCGCTCTAACAAAACCTTAACATAACATAACATAATCCCACAACATCCTCAATATAACCCCAAATTAGTTTTGGCATTACAAATACTAATGGCAGTGCCCTGTGGAACTGCGAGCAACTGCTGCAAAAAAGTTGTTCTCTATCGTCTATAATGTAGCCAAATTGACGTAACCCCCTCACCCCTGAACCATAGCTTCAGACTTGCACACACAACAATATATATTTAACATTTCTTTTATCGATGTATTCCATAACTGGGCAGAACAACGAAAGAGTGCCTTGATGGCCTTCTCAGTCTGCATGCCCCTTATCTTGTTCAAATGAGCCCACTGTAGGCAAATATCAATGGGAATTCCAAAATATTTAAAAGAGCCTTTCTTTTCTAGGGAGTGATCTCCAATTAGATGTCGCAAGGATTTTACATTTGTAAGGCCACTTATCATTATAAAAGATTTACTTAAATAGACGTTTATGCCCAGGCCCAGCATACAGGAAGTAAAAAGGTCGAAGAGAAGTTGTAATCCATTTGCAGTTCTTGATGTGAGAGCTGCATCAACTACATGCATGAAAATAAGGACTGAGACTTACCAATATGAGGTAGATCATTTTCTCGTGGGTACAGGTGTTTGTCACTGCCTCTGTTTAATGAAATTTCCTCTGGGATAGCCAGCAATTGTCCATCATCAAAGATACCTGGGAAGTGCTGAACCCACACATCCCCTGAGATGGAACAAAACAACTGAGAACCAATTACTGGAGGAGTAAAACAGGACGATTCACCAATTCCCAAAAACCCTTAGAGTCCTTTGTAATGCTTGTGGCCTGTAGGTCTTCCTATGCTTTTGTTTGCAATTTCTTCGTCCCCTCCTGTGAAACCTTTTTAGACTATGCCCTGGCCTATCTCACATCCTCCCCTTTCTCTTGTGTTTTTAATGCAAGTAACACCTATTTATGCACTGCATAATAGGCGGTAATAAACTATCTGCATGTTTTTGTCTTATTTTAGGGTTTATTAACTAAACGATTCTTAGCACAAGAATGTCACATGAACTTTCAGTTGATAATAGCATGAGATGAAACCGTAGAGAGCTTACACCAGGGATTACCTTACTTGTAGAAAGGCGTACTGAGACAAAACAAGCCAGTTCCTCCTTAGCCCTACCAAAAGTTGATGGAGTGGCTGGGTTACTAGACGTGCTATATCCAACCATAGTAAAGCATTGCGTTGCCCAGGTTTCAGGAGAACTTAAAATGTTGTATTTGTATATATATGATAACCATTGCATATTTTCCATTTTAGAGGAAGCTTCCGAAATATTCCAGGTTAACAGTTTAAATCCCTTGAAATAACTAGCCGTTAGACTCTGTTGAATGTTACTTTGTACTGTAACCAAGGAAGTCAGTGACTTTGATTTTTCCAAGCTTGGCACACTCTGAATGGAAACTAGGGCCTAGCCCAGAGGCATCACTGGCACCCCAGGCTCATTCAAAAGGTGTCAGTCATTCTCCTCCATGTAGGTCAGTGAAGCAAAACAATTTCTGCTGTCAATGCTGAATTCAGCGGAGGTATTTCTACTTATTTGCGGCCCAGTTTCTAGGCTGTGCCAAAGAGAATCTATGTCTGTGTGTTTAAAAAATGTAAATAAAGCATGAAGCCTGATATTTCCTGAGTAGGATGTATAACTTGGTAGGCATTTTAATAGTTACTTTACTGACATTAGACCCCTAAAGTTTAGGCATTTTAATAAGCTTCAATTGTCATGATGATGAGTGGGCGATTAGACCCCAGTGTTTTGAGTAGGGTGAGGTCATCTGGGAATTTTGATCTTCTCAATTTCTTTTTTTTTTGTTTTCGTGTGATATGTTTAGGTTTCCTAAGCTTTTTTACCAGGGTGCTGAAATCTCTAGCTTGCGGGATTGGGTTTTCACTTAAATGGGTTCTCATGGTGGTGTTGTAGATGTAGAGAAAGGTATTGACACATGTGGAGGGATGTTAGTATTCTGGCAGGTTGTTTATTCTCCTTAGAGTTTTTCCAGATGGATGTCTTTAAATGGAGCAGAAGGCTATTTTTCCTCTTTGTGTTTGTACTTGATGCTGAGGTGTAGTATTTTGATGGGAATGGAGTGTCGAAGTGATAGGTCCAATCCATGACTATAGGTGTCTGGCTATAGATATTAAGGGACACTGATAAAATGGGGTCCAGTGTCTTGCCATTTTAGTTGGTTGAGGTATAGTGTTGTGTTATGCCAATTAGAATGAGAAGTGTCCAAACAGCTTTCTTCAGGCATTACATATTGGGGTTGCTAGAGGTGGCAGAGTCTCTGATGAATGTGGGTTGAGTGTGTTGAATGGAGGCCAAGGTGATGATTTTTTTTAGCAAGTACTTATTTAATCTGGGAAGTCTGTAGATCAGATGAAATGAAGCTGTTTTGCAGATATATAAAGCGAAGTGACAGGAGAGGGGCTCCAAAGTCTTATGTGTTAGAGTTGCTAGGAGTTCAGGGCCAGGATATTTACTGTATGACTGCAAGTTTTCTGTTTTGAATGTATGGCATATGTTATAGAGAACATCCAGTATGTGTATGTAGGAGGGTGTGAACCAGATGTCAATGATGTAGAGTGCCTCTAGGTTGTGTTGAGAGATGATGTCAGTGATATATGAAAAGTGCATGAATGCATTGATGAACGTTGAGTCAGGGGTGTGTTCTAGTGAGTGGAATGCGGATGATATGAGAAGCATTAGATATGTGATTATGATAAAGCCCAGATTTTGTGGTCTGGCTGAAAGTTTGGGACTAGTATGAAATGTGATATAAGCTAAGCACATGATGAAGCCAGTTCACATGGAGGAGGGATTCTAGACCTAGGCCTTTGCAGGTCTGTCCATGTCCAAGCAGGTGATGCCCTAGTGCGCGGCTGCCCTTATCTAGCTACACTCAGGCATTGGAACACTCCGAACAACTGACTGAAGCAGGAGAGGAGGATAGAAATGACAGATTAACAAGGCATGTCACTTGCTGTTGGGGTGGATGACAGGAAAATCATCAATCTCACTACCTGTTGTGATGGATGCTAGGAAAGTTGAATGTGGCTTCTTGTTCAAATGGAAATAAGTTCAGCTTGCCTGGCTTCTTTTAACAATATGTTTGATGGGAAACAGTGACAACTATTTCTGTACCGAAGATTGCTTAGGCACTAAAGTGACTATCTCCAGAGACCGTCATGGGGAAATCTGGACATAACTTTCTGTTGAGATGGATACTCAGACACAAGGTCTGCTCGATTATTTTCTTTTAATGGTAATTTTGGTGGGAAACTAGTAATGTCACCTTCTATAGAGATGAAATGCAGTGAGGTTACTTCCTGTATAGAGTGATGAGGAGAAATCTGGAGATGGCTTTCTGTTGAGATTAAGTACGCTTTCCTGGATTTTTCTTTTAAAGATGATTTTGATGGGAAACCAGAGATGCCACTTCCTATAGAGATAGATACTGGGAAATGCGGAGATGACATTTTCAGTAGAGATATATGATGGGAAATTGGGAAAGGGCTTCCTGTTGAGATTGAAGCTGTGAAATGAGATCTACTTGTCGTTGTCTTCTTTTAAATGTGGTTTTGGCAGATAATAGTGATGTTACTTATTGTAAAATATGGATGTTGGGAAATGCAGTGATGGCACTTCCTGTGGAGATGGATTTTGGGACTCTGGATTTGTCTTCCTGTTGAGATGGATGCTAGGAATTCCATCTCAACAGCAAGACTCATAAATTGGAAGGTGTCTTACGAACCTTTCAAGAACTTCCTAAAATACTGATGTATTCTCACTACACTCAGTGATGCATTTTAATACATCAACTGTAGCCTATTATCTCAATACATCTCTAGCTAACCACTCATTTTCTCTCAACTGTCCCCACTCAGAACCATCTTCACTAACCATTTCTTAGAATGCTACCTCAAGTCAATCAATCAATCAATTAATACAATCTTTATTCAAACTCTTTTGCAGGGATCATAAAAGCATTGTTATATCGCAAACTCATTAATTATACAGTACAAACAGTTATATAAAACATTTAAAATCTTATTAAGCTTTGATTGACATTAGATCAGGGTTGCCTCATACATGTAAAACACACAAGATGATGGATGGAATGTTGCACATCGGCAAAACATTCACCCCCATTCACAGATCTGGGTGTAATTCAGCCCGAACTGCCATGCCATGTCTTCCCTGTACCGGAATCAAGCATCCTTGAACCGGTTTCTGGCTATCAGCTGTCATCAGCCAGGATAGCTTGACCCCAGTGGCGTAGTGAGCACGGGACCCACGTCTGGCCATACCCTTCCCACATAGGGCGAACAGCAAAACACACAAGATGATGGGCGGAATGTTGCACAATGGCAAAACATTCACCCCCAGTCACAGATCTGGGTGTAATCCATTGTTATTTTGCTCATCACGCCACCCCAGTTCAGACATGGCCATATGCAAATCAGTCTTGACCCTGTGCCTCATGGGAACAGTCCAGCCTGAACTGCCAAACCATGTCTTCCCTGGACCGGAAACAAGCATCCTATGAAAATCTTATTAGGCTTTGGTTGACATTAGATCAGGTTTGCCTCATATATGTGCCTTGGTTTCTTATTTACAGTTGATCATTTAGTCCTCCAGCTGCCCTACGCCTTCATCTTTTTCAAGCAAGCCCACAAAAAGGTGGCCACAGAGAAACAAACAAAGGGGTCAAGGAGAGACTTTAAGAAATACAGAGTCACCCTACATTGAGTAAACATATGCCACCTCAAAAATGGGAGAATTAGAGCTTTTCTTTCAGTTTGGTAAAGCTTGCAGAACAGGACAAGATGTAGGTCTGACTGGAGCGAATGTTTATCACACAGGCCTGGGATCAAGTCTGAATACTTGAATTTCTTCTCAGGGTACCCTAACATTAAAGGAATAAGGTTCAAACGGAAGCGCAGTAGAATGTATCTGTACTATGGAATCGTAATACTGTATAGATTTGAGAATCCCTCCCCTAATCTTGGGGGATAAGGTCACATGTAAGGGAAGGTTTTTTTGGTGGTTCTTTGCCCTATGTTCATAAGTAGCCCTCTGCATAAACGCCTTAATCATTTTCTATTTGGAAACCCTCCTACCAGATATCGGATCACAGAATAGTTCTTTCATTCCAATTGCCCTGAGTTGTGTCTCCACATATCTGAGCCAGCCACATTTATTATAATGTTCCAGCTTCTGACAATCTCCAATTATACGTTGCATAAGATTGACAGTAGTCAAATGGAGAGCCATAGGAAAAATGGCGCTATTCAAATGGAGTCTACTATATAAGGTAGCCCTAGTTGAAGATCTAGGATATGAGTAGAGAAGGAATGGGGGGGCTCCACCCGATTTTTTAAAAAGCTGTCTTCAGGTATTTGGAGTTGGTCAATATGGCCCATCCCCCATACTCTCGCCCCATAGGTTGCAGCTGCTTTTGTTTTTGCATAATAAATATTTGTGATGGGGTCCAAGGGACTGGAACCCCGCTTTTTAGCAGAGCGCTTTATGGTTTGAAGACTTCTTTCCATTCCTAGGACTCTTACCACCACTAAGTTTACCCAAGATTGTTTTTTATCAAATAGGACTCCCAGGTTTGATAAGGACTACTACTACTACTACTACTACTACTTCAATTTTCTTTAAGACTAGGAAAAAATAAGGAGACATTGTACCTTTACCTGTTCCCACTATAATAATGAATGATTTTGTTTAATTCACTAATGAGGCCATGAATGAAGCATACTATGTTATTAAGCTTTTCAGAGCTACCCCTGTCCTAGTGTTTAGGATTGGGTCGTCAGCATATGCCAGTATTGAAAGGGGGTGTTATCAAACATGGGCACATCCTTAGGTGAGCCAGTTAGGGATGCCTTCTCCCCATTTGTATAGATGGAATAAAGAAACAGGGAGGATGCATCCCTGTCTGACTCCTTTCTCGATCTTGAATGAACGTGTACATTCCCCATTTGTGCCAGACCGAACGCAGGCAGTAGAATTGGTGTATAACTGACAAATGAAACTAATTATCAATGGATCAATCCCCATCCCCTCCATCATAGGCCACAGCTCCTGATGGGACACACAGTCGAAGGCCACAGACAGGTCCATGAAGGTCATGTAGATCTCCCCGCCTTTTACTTTAGTATATTTATGTATGCAATGTGAGAGATTGAAGCATTGATCTACTGTCTGCTTTCCCCTCTGGAAGCCATATTGGGCCTGCATCAGAATGTTATGTTTTTGGGCCCATTCCTCCAGTCTAAATAATAAAAGCCGGCCCATGAGCTTGGCCGTGGTATCCAATAGAAAGATAGGTCTGAAGTTCTTTGGGCTGCCCCTATCCCCTTTCTTGTAGACTGGAACTTTTACACTTTGCCTCTGGGATGGTGGGGGTCCCTCCATCGCTATGCTGTTAGCTGTTAAAGACGTTAGCTAGTAGGGGGGCCCACAGATCATAATTGTCCTGAAAGAGTTCGGTCTGCAAACCATCGGGGTCCGTGCCTTCCCTGGGATACAAGCCACCAGCCCTCTTTGGACCTCACATAAGGGGGTTTTAGAGTGCCTTGAGGTGAAGGAACTGCTTCAGTGGGGGGGGGGGGAGGAGAGACAAGAGGGTTGTTGAAACAAAGATCGCTTTCAAAGTATCCCGCCCTTGCATACTCACTTAACATGTACATCCAAGGAGGGATCTTTTGGGTCTTAAAATAAGGTGCATTTATGACCTTCCAGAAGTCACAACTGCTACCTAAGCTAGCTGCTTGCTGAAGATCAGCCCAGGCTTTCTCCCTGATGTTCTTTTCTCTTTTAATTCTAGAGGACATGTAGTCTCTGCTTAACAGCCTTATCTGTGCTGGATCTCTAGGCAAGGTTTTTAATGCATTGAGAAGGGCTCTTCTGGCTGATGAGCATGATAAATCGAGCCATCCTCTATCTGGAGGTCCATTTTCTGGATAAGGTCGAGTCAGTGGCGCATTTAATTTCACTATGAGAGCTCTAAACTGAGAGACTAATAACGCTAGGGAGGACTCCTCATCCAGACAGGATAGAATATTGTCCCTTGTTTGTGCTATAATTACAGGTGCCAAACTCTACATCTTGACCTGCACCCACTTTAGTTGGTACCCGTTTTTCCTGGTTAGCTCAATGATTGATGCTGCCAGTTGATGTTTATTTGGATTGCAGGGGATAATTAAATTACTAAGTAAAATTGCATGGTCACTGTAACATGTGAAAATGGTATCTGGATGGGCAATTTTTCCACTTGTGGAAAAAACTAGAATGAAGTCAATCAAAGACCAATAATGTATCCGCCTGAATGTTTTCTCTATAAGGCCCGTCTTTGAATTGTCAATTATGCCCATGTCTTTCATTCATTGGAGTCTATTAAGACTGTCACCATAGTCATTATGGGTGAAATGGAGGAGGGGGATACCTTGGGAATCTACAAGCCCTCATACCCTAGTTTCTGTGTATTCGCAGAGGTGAGCATTAAAGCCCCCCACCCAGATAATTTTTGGTGGGCCCTTTTTTTGTTTAGGGAATTTATTTTATCTATGCCGGTATTTAGTTTGTCTACCACAAGCTTCATGTTTCCCCCAATTTCATTATTAAAAATGTTCATTAAAAGCCAGGATCCTTCGTTAGTTAATTCCCCAAAAATAAAGTAAAAATAATTATTCGGGGAGCCGACCATCCTTACTTGTATAGCAAGGGTATTGAAGATTAAAGTTAGTTAAACCCCCCTTCGACCTGCCTCAGACTGAGTGTCTTGCCGCTCAGTGGGGTGTCGACACCCCAAAACAAATACGGACTCCGTGACCCATGTTTCCTGAAAGCATATGATTTCCAGAGAATGCCAAAGTTTATGCCACTGGTCATCACATAGCTTTGAGGTCATTCCTGCCACATTCCAAGATGCTAGACTGATCTTACTTTTATCAACTATATTACAGGTAGGAGGGATCGAAGGACTTCCCTGTGTAACTGGAACTAAGCTGTCTCGTATATGAACATTGTTTCTGGGAGGGGGAGTGGCTAGGGTTAGTCAGTCGCAGGTTTCCAGATCTGAAAGAACAACAAATCTATTTTCTAGTCCTACCCCAATGGAATTGCTTGAAACCTCCCCATGTCTAGTTGGCTGATTTAGCCCTAGCCTACCCTCTGTCCCGTGCCAATCATTGGGTCCTTCCTATAAAAGTAGTCCGAATGTAAGGGTATAATCTGTGTGCTCCTGAGGGATATTCTATGGTGATTACTTAGGAAAAAATTTCCCACACAAGCGTTGTTAAAGTTCACCACCAAATAGTCACATTAATCGATTTGGCAGAACTGTCCAGCCAACCCACTCTCCTCCTGGCCATGATGATTTTATTAGATAACAGGTAATTCCTCCTTTATGTGTCCATTAGGTGATGTGAGAGCCAGTGCAAACATTTGTCCATTAACTGCGTGGTGGATTCAAGTTGTTTTCCCGCAGTGGAGGGACACTGCTAGGACCAGTGCTAGGGGGAAGGCTGCTGGTGGATGATGGAGAATTGTTGCGACTGATTTTCCTTGGCTGCCATACATCTGTCAGGTCTTCCGTTTCTCTGTGGGTAAGATCTCATGAACCTCGTGGCTGTGGGTGCCTGGTGTGCTAAATCCATTTTATGCAATAATGATGGGATTGGAACCTCCATGACTTCATTAGAGCAGGTGGGGATTGAGATGCGGCCCACCGGAGAGTGTTATAGAAATTGATAGAGTACACGCCAATGGGCCCTGGCCACTGTAAACATGAGATAGAGTTTTGGCCACAGTTAAGGGTGCAAGCTCAGCGAGCAGGGGCTCTGGGGGGCAATGGAGCATTGCATTCTGGGCCTTCAGGCCGGCTATTCACTCTCCAATTTCTGTTAATATTTTTAGGATGGGGGCCAACAGGGAGGACATCAATTTGCTTACTCATGCCCATAGCACATCATCAAGTACTACAGATGGAGGTATGGAGCTTGCACTAGGTGGTATTAGTGGGCTTACTGTGACAATCTTGGCCTTTCCGCCAATAGGTTTGGGGATTCAGGTTGGTTTACTTAGCTTTGGTTTTGTGGGATGCTTCCATAGGTGGAGGGTCGTTAGATGGATCAATGTGTGGGGAAAGCTTGGGCCCCTAGTATCGATTATGGGTATATCTAGTGTGACAGGCAATATTTTCAGCTGGATATGTTGATGGTTAGTGCATGTTGGCAATTGTGAAGACTATGTGTGATAGACCTCCTTTAAGGCCCTACCTAAGGGTGACCTTGAAGGGGGAGGAGGGGTTTCATGGATAGGCACCTCTCTGCAAGTTCTATCTCATGGATGAGAATGCTCGCCGCTCTGAACAGGCATGCGTAGAGCATTGCTACACTTCCTCCACCCGCTTTCTCCATGTGTCCTTTCCTCTTTACCGTTTTGTCAAACAAGGGATGAAGACAATACCTTGAGTTGGATGCAAGAGTGTACTGGGAGGCTCAGCCCAGCCCCCTCCAGGCTCCAAGGGGCATGGACGTGCCTACCCTTGGCCCGGGCTTTGCACGGGCATTGCCTTGCGTGTGTCCCATGAGGCGGGCCAGCATCTCCCTATTGTGCGTGACTGTGTGCTGTGAAAGTCGGGAAATGCAGTCCCCAGCAGGTATGCCCAGAGTCCAATAAGCAGTAAGGCGAATACCGGGCACCATGGGCCGGAGTCTCCCTTTTGTGCACGTCAGCACACCATGGAAGTCAGAAAGTGTAGTATCCAGCAGGTATGTCCAGGGTCCAAAAAGTGGTAAAGAGGACAAGTCAAATAAAAAAATTATCTTTCAAGGAGTATTGAATTCGACAATATCATGTGCAAATTTGATGTCATTTGTGGCAAGCTAATATTATTCCACAACATCCCCCACACATACCAGCAGTCCACCCAGCTTATTCTTTACAAAGCCAGTATTCTCAGTCTCGTCTTTGGTGATTCACATCCCACCAAATGCTTCTTCCTATTTCCTAGTGAGACCATTTTACATTTCTCTACCACAATCTTGCATCCTCATCAAACTGGATCAATGATATCCCTACTGTTAGACCGCTTGGTTTTAGGACTATGGGCACCTTACCACTGCTAAACAGTGCTAAAGTGCATATGCTCACTCCACTAAACATGGTGAGATTGTTTTACACACAATTGGCCTATTTCATTTACTTAAAAGTCCCTAGTAGATCATTCTATATAAACCCAGGGCCTGTAAGTTAAATGCTACTAGTGGGCCTGCAGCACTGATTGCGCCAGCCACTTAAGTAGCTCTGGTCTGTCACTGTAGACCCTTTGTGTGCAGTTTTACTGTAATGTCGACTTGGTATTTAAAGCTCCTTTCCAAGCCTTAAACCCACTACTATTACATATACATCACTCCTAAGGTAGGCCTTAGGTGGCCCATAGGTCAGAATGCTGTGCAACTAAAAAGTAGAACATGATCTTTTCAGTTTTATATGTCCTGGTAGTAAAAGCATCCACATTTGTTTTCACAACTGTGAGGCCTATCCCTATCCTGGTTTAATACTAGGGATTCCTCATTATATTTAATAAGTATAATTACTGATTGAGAGGGAGTAAATCGGTCATGTTTTGTGCAGATGGACGTATAATATGGCAATGGCAAAGTTGGATTTATAATTACAACTTTAAAAATTGCACTTTTAGAAAGTTGGCATTTTTCTGTTCTTAACCCCTGTGTGCCTATTGTCTTTCTCCATGCCACTGGATACAAACTAGCCTGGCTGATGAAGGGTGTTACCCAGAAACTGGTCCCAGGATGCTTGTTTCTGCTTCAGGGAATACCTGGCTTGGCAGTTCGGGCTGGACTGTTCCCATGAATCACAGGTTCAAGACTGATTTGCCTATAGCTGGGTCTGAATTGAGCTGGCGAAGTGAGCTAAAGAACGATGATGGACTCAACCCAGATCTGTGACAGGGGGTGAGTGTTTGAACATTTTTAGCGTTCCATCCATCATCACCTTGTGTTTGCTTTGTTCGCCCTAAGTTGATGGGGTATGTCCAGACATGGGTCCCTTGCTCACTCTGCCACTGGATTCAAGCTAGCCTGGCTGATGAAGGGTGTTACCCAGAAACTGGTCCCAGGATGCTTGTATCCGGTTCAGGGAAGACCTGGCTTGGCAGTTCGAGCTGGATTGTTCCCATGAGGCACAGGGTCAAGACTGATTTGCATATAGCTGGTTCTGAACTGAGGTGGCGAAGTGAGCTAAAGAATGATGATGGGTTGAGACGATGATGGGTTCAACCCAGATCTGTGACTGGGGGTGAGTGTTTGAAAGTAATTTTCAGCACTCCGTCCATCATCTCCTTGTGTTTGCTTTGTCTCCAATACACATGAGGAGGAGGTGACAGCTGGGACATGTGCATTCCCTCTAGACAGCCACAAACAAAGGAAGCTTAGGTGAGACTGATGGGTTATGCACATCTTAGTAGGCCATCCAGGGCAGGGTGGGAGGGAGGAGCTGGACCAAGCCTCACACTTACAAACTGAATGGGCTGTGTACTCTCCCCACACAAAGGACTGTTTAAACCCCTATAGTTGGTCTGAAGCTAAGGAAGGAATGGGAGGACCTCTGTTCACTTCAAAACCACTCTTTGAATTCTCCCCAATTTCAAAGGCACAACTGGGTAAAAGTACTTGGCTTCTGATACAACCTACACATTAGACTTATGGACCTGTGGATACTTTGCTAGACTGCCATTCTGCTGGACTGCTGATCTGTAAGAACTGCTTTTATGAGGTGTATACCTGCCTGAGTGAAATGGACTGGACTTACACCACTTAATCCCTAAGTGACTCCAATGCCTTGTCTGCTGCCTCCTGTTTGAAGTCTCAGGAACACAGAAGACTTACAAACCCCTCCACAACCCTGCTAGAGCACCTAGACTCTGTCAACTCTGAGTCTTGTCCTGCCAAGTGGTACCAATCCAATATTGGATCATTGGAAGTTAGAAGAAAGTAATTCTAGAAGAAAAACACACATTGATGGCGTGTCCCTCTCTGAACCAGTGCATCTCCATTGACACCTATACATCGCTGCTGATGTGAGGATTGAGTGCATTGCATTACCAATGAAGAATCTCATCACCTCGATTCCTGTCACATCTTCAACTTTTGCGGCTTAAAGTTAATTTATCGCCTACAACACCAGCACAACGCCTCTGGGTGGGCTGAGTTCATGGAGCACCACTATGCAGAATTCCGTGGAGTCAAACAAAAACTCCTCCTCGCTCCATGGAGTTCCATGTATGGCAATTTGTCAGCGTGCCCATTCGAATTGCATTGGGAAAGTGGAGTATATCCACGTGCTCCAAAATCTCGCAGGAATTGCACTACACTGTCCTGAAGTGTGCTTGCGTTCTAAATCATGTGCGAACAGCACCATATGCGGTCCACATGGGCGCTCCATCTTGTTTTTCTGCTCTCTTTTAAGGTGCTGGGCCAGAATTTTAATCTCAAGTTAATCTTTGTCAACTTCCTCTTTTATTACTTTTCTACCCCTAATTTGTACTTTTTACAATAGTGTGTGTCTTTGTGTATTTTATGTTTTTGTTTATATTTTTCTATGTTTTTTTTTTACTTTTCTGACTTTGTTTATATTTCCTTCTTTCTTTCTTCTTTACATTCCCTTCCTTTCCTTTCTTAGTTTATTATTTCTCCACCCAGCGCAATGGCAGCAGGGCGTCTTCCAAGCAGGTGACACCGCCGCCCAGGTGTGCAGCCCTGGACGATTTTTAGAGAGCAGGAGGTGGCAGCACTATTTTTTTGTGTGGAGCACCACCTCCCCTCTAAGCTGGCTGGAGGTGGCAGGCCAGTTAGTGGCTATACCCTGCAGGAGCACCAGCAGTGCTGGGGGACAGGGCACCAGTACATGTGGCTCCACAGAGAGGTTCGGTACACCGCCCAGCAGCTGAGTCACTGTTGGGAGGACATTCTCAGCAGGGAGCAGGACCTGCTTGATGTGCTGGGTGTCGAGATTCTGGGGCTTGGTTAGTATTAATTATTTGTTGTGTTTGTGTTCTACAATGCTAAAAAAATTCAAATAGCATGCTGCTCACACTCAGAGGTAAGTTATGTGTTTAGTGAAGTTTACGCTGGTATGTTATTTTGTGGTACAGTTTCTAGTTTCTGCTAGGCAGGCGCCGCTACCTAATCGCATTCATCAGGTGCTCGCTTTGGCTGATCAATTAGGAAGCCATTGCAGACTGTTTCTTATGTCACTATAGTGAATCACGTAGTAGCGTGTTCTCTCTGTGACTTTGTTTATGGAGCTGGTACAGTTCCTAGTTATTTAAATGAATTGACAGTGAAAATATGCAGTATGCATCTATACATTGCAAAATATGGAGACTCAATTGGCTCATCAAGGGTGTTGAGAAATGGGAATATAATAAAATCAAAAATGATTAACTGCAATATGTTGTTTTTGTTAAGGAGATTTGGAATATGGATTTAACGACAATCGTAGACTTGAGTCTAAAGAAACTAGTAGTAACTATAGTTGATCTTTCTTAGAGACGGTATTTGCTTTTCATAAAAAATTTGTGGAGATACTTATCAGAATGAATATTATATTTGTATTTATCCATTTAATTTCTTTTATCAACACCCAAGGGGAAGAAGAGGGACGATTCCGAGGGTCCGGTGTAAGCTGGTCAGCCGGGGTTGACCACCAGCGCACTGCCAAGGGCTCTGTAGAGCCCAGCAAGTCCTTTTATGATTGTTGAGAACTTCTTAGGGTAGAACCATAGAATCCTGGGGTATTTTGATAATTTGGAATGTTGGTGCAATCTACAGTGATTTGTAAAGATTCAGTTACAGGCCCAAGTAGGCTAGTATTTTATATTAAAAAATCCCAATTTATTTTTGTTCAGAAAGCTTTCCTTTTTCTGCTTATGCCTAGCTCTAGCACCGTTCAGTTCACGAGACAGTGGCCATGGTCATCATTGACCACACCCAACCTTCAGTGTAATGTGCTGCAGATCAATTCATTTCTAGTTATATTACACCACCAGTTTCCAATGATAGTGTAGTAAGGCTGGAAAAAAGTATGAGGTCCCACTCACATTGCATTTGTCACCCAAACCCATAGGTTTTTCATTGAGCGTTATTCCACGCCTTGCTTGTCTAACTTTGGAAACCAACCAATCAAATGCCCTGAGCAATATTTTTAAAGATTTGTGCTTACTGAGCTGTATTGCTGTTGTATTTGGGGTTGGGTATCTGGGATCTAAATTATGTGTAATGTTTCATATTCTATTGCAACAGTTGATGGACAGAATGCAGAACAATGTCATACATTCACCCCAGTACAGAGATCTGGGCCTAAATCCATCTTTTTTTGCACTCCACACCACCCCAGTTCAGACATGGCCATATGCAAATCAGCCTTGACCCTGTGCCTCATGGGAACAGTCCAGCCTGAACTGCCAAGCCATGTCTTTCCTGGACCGGAATCATATTCTAGCCACATAGAACATCAGTGATGCTGACTCCCATGACGCTGCAGGAGGAGATGGTGACGGCTCAGTTGCAGGGGGAGAAGCAGCAGCAGTAACGGGCACTGGTAAGTCACATATTTCTTGCAAATACTATGCTTACTTGCTATTGCCATTGTTTTGCTCATCGTCAACATTGAAAATGACTGATAGGTGAAAATCCCCACAGCTTTACTAGCCACAGCGGTGGTTGAGGTATTATTGACTCTTTCTTCGGCAATGCAGTAAAACCTCACATAATCACTTTGATGGCTTGAGGGAGACATGACAGATGGAAGGCAACTTAAAAGAAAGGCAGTGGTCTATGAGTGTAAAGGTGGGTGGGCCATTCTTGGCATGTGCCACATTTAAACATGCGATACCCAAGAGAAGAGTTTCCAGAACATATATCGTGGTTTTCCATAACAGACTAATTTCCACTTGCTCAGATTTTTCTCAAAATGATGAATCATTGATCAGTGTAGTAGCCCCTCTATTATGTGTTAAAAAAGCTCTACCATTCTCCCTGCAGTAGAGAAAATCAAGTTTCCTTTCCTTAGTTCTTGCTCAGAAAATACATTTGTTGGAAAACGTGGTGGTGGGCGAGGCCACAGAGTAAAGTAGGAGTAAGTGCATGATTTGATATTAAGTTTGGCATATGGGATACACAGTGACGAATGAGCAAAATAAAATCTATATAATCCGTTCCTTTACCTGTAGTGCAGTCCATTAGATTCATTTTCCTCAAAGTCTAATTACGGTAGACAGGATAATATATTACGATCTGCATTGCATACATGAGGTGTGTGACTGACGTAGTATCTTATTTATTATTCATCAGCCTCTTTGGAGACAGGGTAGAATGAGAAATGCATTTGGTGAAGGGCAGGGCCATTGGAATTAGATAACTGTTAACTACAGCTGCAACCAGTAGCAAAATAGTAGACGCGGTAGCTAGCAACGAGCGTGGCTTCATTATTTTAGCACCACACACTACTTTCACTCCATAATAGTGCATAATGCCATAGTCATCAATGTGAAGTCATTTATTTTTCAACTCAAAGTGTCTGACTCTGTTTATAGTTACTTGAAAAGCCTTTAGAAGAAAAAAATAATCCAATCACTGTTTTTTTAATCCTGTGATGTTACTCTCTGCCAGTCTGCCTGTAACTTTTCTGCTGCACCCTCAATGCTTTTTATGTTTGGCAACATGTGTAGATAAAAGTAAACATAAAATTGACATTGTGATTCTCCTAATAATATTCATCACATCAAATAAATACCAATGGCCCAAGGGAGCCAGCAATGTACTGTTACTGTGTAACGCTGTTATTTAAAACAATTGTTTGCACAGAGCATTATTTACAATTTGTCTTTTTTGTTTTTCTCAATATAGCTACTCCTGCTCGTTCTGCCGGTCCCACTAACAGGCAGGAGAGAGAGAGGCATGGGTCCTATGTAGCCTGTTCACCTCAGTCTCCAGCCTCTCAGCGATTCTATCATTGGTGCCTCCACCAGCCAACAGCTGCCACCCCCCACCAAAATGGCAACAGGCCATTGCTGCATCGCATCCTGCAGCGGCTGAACACTATAGAGGGTTGGCTCACCTCAATAGAGCAGAGCAGGGACCAAATCCAGACCGACATCCATAATGCCCTTTTTTTATATTTGTTTTGGTGGCAGAGATTTGTTGTTTGTTGGGCCTGGGTGTATAGCGTGTTAAGGGAGTTGGGAGTGGGACTTAAGAGACTATCATGAACATCTTGAATTTTTGGGCTAGGGTCAGTTTTGTTTGGGAGAGGGATAGGCATGTTGTTTGGGTGGAGAGAGTTGTTTACTCTGTAAATGAATAAAGGGCGAAGCTATTTGTTATCATCTAAATTTATGTCTGAAGTAGTTTATTTTACTTTTACATTCCAGTGCTGCCTTCAAATAGTTTTACAGTTTTACGCAGCTTGTTTTTATGTGCTTGTAACTTAACACTGGAGCTATCATAGCACTTACTTATAGAGTATAGGCTTATACTTCTCTAACTATCTGGACCATTATGCAGAATGCTGCCATGATGAGATAACCTAGGCTACATTGTGTTGAGGGTCTGAATTGTCTAGATAAAAAACAGTAGCAGTACATTTATTTCTTACTAAGTTAAATTACATCCATACTAGTTGTCTTAACTGAATATATGTGCAGCAATGACACGGAAGGCAGCACAACTTCACAAGTGTGGTCCCACCCAGGTGAGCTCCAATTGTAGAATTGTTATGAATGATTGTTTGATGATTATCCAATGCAGGCAACTAAATGGAAGTAGAACGAATGAGTATTTGGGTTATATATATTTATCAAAGATTTACAAACAGTTGACACCACCTGAGTAATATGTGATGATGACACAATGAGAATGCATGATTGGGCTAAAACAGAAAAATAGCAATACTAGAAAGTTTTGGCTAGTGTGCAGCTAGCAGTATTATTTGTGAAATCCACAAGTTATCAAAAATGGATTCGCGTCTGGAGTCGACAAGCTTAGGTTAGGTGTTTACGGTTAGGCAACACAAGGCCTTAATGATGATACTGACAACTGATGTTCTTCACTCTATATCTAAAAAGATAAGGACCATATTTATATCACGGGTTGGGAATGGCCTGATGTAGGCTACTGCTGCGAAGATTCTACAGTAAGGTGGTGCTGCTTTCACCACATCCACCCCACCAAGTGTGTGATCCATTGATGGTGTAATTTAGGCCATAGCTCAATAAATCACACAGCTTGGGGTAGAAGGTTAAGGGTTTGATGAATGGATAGGCAATGGGTTTTGAGGAAATGTTTGACAAAGACAAACACTACAACACAAGGCCAACATTCTTCTGGGAAATAAGTAGCAGGACATCATACACCATCAAGAATGAATCAAAGGAATGAGTATGACAGAGTACAGATACATGCATTGCAAACAGTCCTTCTGTCCCCGAGACCCAATTTACCATATATACAAATGTTCTGTCTTTTAGGTTAGGGAGTGAACCCACCCACACACTGCTCTTAGTTAATATGATTGTTCAAATAAAAAGTATACTGTATTGCAAAATTGGGTGGTGCATCTGCATTCTCCTTGGTAATGTCCATTCTTTGCAGCCTCTCTGCAGTTGTTCGGTAGGTAAGCTGGAGTGTTGTTGAGCTCTGCTAGCTTTCGCCTTTAGTTCATGAAGAAAACTAGAAGAAGGCCGGCAGATTGTAAAAGACAAAACATATTTTAAAGTTGAGGAGAAGAACAGAAGGAATGTAAGCTTCATGAGGAGTGTATCAAAGTAGGAAGACTCAGAGGCAGAACAAAAAACACAAGAGGGGGGCTCAGAGTTTCCCTTTTGACACATGTCAAACACACACACACACAGAGTAGCATTTCACAAACATACCTCTCTCTATTTCAAATAGCTCAGTAGCACTAGGCCTCAGACTCTGGGTTTACATTTGAACTGAAGCTGATACACAATAACCTCTTGCTTCATGCTGTTGATGAGGTAATCATGCAGCTCCCAGTCCCACCCTGAGTTCTTACATGATACTCCTCTAGTCCTGAGTGACTCCATGTAACCCCATACCAGACCAGTGATCATCATCATTATGAATCGCGAGGACCCAAGCAAGATAATTGTGGAGTGCAGTGCGCTGTTGTTGAAGAACAAGTAGAGAATGTAACAGATTTGCAGTATTTTGCATACGTTTTTGTTGGATAACTAAATGGACTGTTCTGGTGTCTGAAGAACCAGAAACAAAGGAGAACACCCCTGTAATTTATTAACTCTGGCTAGGTGTGAAAGGGCTAATCATCACCTACAGGGAAAAAAATAGGCAACCATCACTAAAGTCCCAAATAATGCAAATCAATAATCATTTGAAGAAATTTCCCATATTACCATTTAACACACACCCTCCCTGAGAGTCTGCCACCACATGAATCATCACTCAACTTAAATCATCACTCACATAATCAGTCACTCACCATTGCAATAGTAGACAAAGTTACTTCATCCAATCCAAGGCAAGCACGGGAAGTTCATGTACTGGGTATTCAGTCATTCAGGTGCGCCAAAGGTAAGCCCGTCTACGCCCGTCCGCGCCTGGACCGCGCCCAGCGCCATACCCCCTGGCCCTCGCATTACCCCGCCCTCCTGCATTACTTACGACGCCTCCACCCTCCTAGCCCTTAACCCCGGCCGCTCCCCCAACTGCGTCCAAGCCGCTTCTGGATTCACCCATGGACCCTCCTCTTGCAACTCCTGCAAGTTCGACGGCACCAAATCCAGCTCATCATCCACCAACACCACTC
Source organism: Lissotriton vulgaris (assembly GCF_964263255.1). Taxonomy (NCBI): domain Eukaryota; kingdom Metazoa; phylum Chordata; class Amphibia; order Caudata; family Salamandridae; genus Lissotriton; species Lissotriton vulgaris. Next base: position 1,276,003,210 of record NC_141689.1, read on the forward strand.
AGAGACCTGACACCAACCACCTAAAATGCATCCTGCTCAACACCCGCTCGGTCCACAGACACGCCATCGACCTCTGGAATCTACTCAACACCATCTCACCAGACGTCGCCTTCCTAACAGAAAGATGGATGAACGCCTCCTCAGCCCCAGACATCACCATTGCCATCCCGGACGGCTACAAGATCATCCGTAAGGACCGCACCGACCAAACAGGAGGAGGCATTTTCTTCTCGTCCATAAGAACTCCATCCGCATCTCAACCAGCTCTGACGCCAACCTTGTCAACGCCGAACACCTCCACTTCCAGATCCACATCGACCCCAAAACCACACTCAGAGGCACCCTCCTCTACCGGCGTCCAGGACCCCGTGCACAATTCAGTGACGACATCACTGACTTTATCACCCCACACGCCCTCCCCTCCGAGGACTACATTCTATTGGGAGACCTCAATTTCCACCTGGAAAAGAGCAACGACAGCAGCACCACCCCCCTTCTGGACAATTTTGCCAACCTCGGACTCAAACAACTGGTCACTACCCCCACCCACATTGCTGGCCACACACTAGACCCTATCTTCACTTCCAGCAAACATGTCTCCTTCAGTCACACCACAGCTCTTCACTGGACGGACCACAGCTGCGTTCACTTCACATACAATAAGTCCACAATCTACAACCATCCTCAACCCACCATGCGAAGAAACTGGAACAAAATCACCATCAACCAGATCTCCTCATCGCTTCTTCAAAACCCTCCTGTCCACTCCTCAAACCCCGACCAAGCAGCCACTAACCTCACCCAATGGATATCCAACAGCGCCGACATCCTAGCCCCACTGAAAAAACGTCAAAGCAAACCAGCCAGCAAAAACGCCTCCTGGTTCAACGATGATCTTAAGAAATCGAAGAAACTCTGTCGCTCCCTCGAGAAGGCCTGGAAAAAAGACCCAAACTCCAGCATCAGGGACGCCTTCAAAAACGCCACCCGCACACACCACCAACTAATCCGATCTGCCAAGAAAGCCGCATTCAAAAACCGACTAAACAACAACACCCACAACAGCAAGGAACTATTCAACATCGTCAAAGAATTCACCAACCCATCAGCCAACTCCAACGACATCACCCATTCCCAAGCCCTCTGCGACTCCCTAGCTTCCTTCTTCTACAACAAAATCGCAGACATCCACAACAGCTTCGACAACCGACCCGGAGACCAACCCACCCAACCTTCTGCAGGACCTTCACCCCCCCTGAACATCCTCAACGACTGGAACCCAATCTCCACTGAGGACACCATCCGCCTGATGAACTCCATCCACTCAGGATCCCCAACTGACCCTTGCCCTCATCACATCTTCAACAAAGCAGACTCCATCATAGCACCACACCTCCGAGATGTCATCAACTGCTCCCTCAACTCCGCCACCTTCCCGGAAAGCTGGAAACACGTAGAACTCAGCGCCCTTCTGAAAAAACCCACAGCTGACCCCACCGAACTCAAAAACTACCGCCCCATCTCGCTTCTTCCATTCCCAGCCAAAGTCATAGAGAAAGCTGTCAACAACCAACTCGCCGCCTTCCTCGAAACCAACAAATCCCTTGACTCCTCACATTCCGGCTTCCGAGCCAAACACAGCACTGAGACCGCACTCATCGCTGCAACTGACGACATTCGAACTCTACTGGACAACGGAAACACAGTCGCCCTCATCCTCCTCGACCTCTCCGCTGCCTTCGACACAGTCTGCCACAGCACCCTTCTACATCGCCTCAGTAACGTCGGAATCCAAGGAAAAGCACTGGAATGGATCACCTCGTTCCTCACCGGAAGAACCCAGAGAGTCCGCCTCCCACCATTCAAGTCAGAGGCCACTGAAGTCATTTGTGGCGTGCCACAAGGATCTTCTCTCAGCCCCACCCTCTTCAACGTTTACATGAGCCCCCTTGCGACCATCGCTCGCCAACACAACCTCAACATCATCTCCTACGCTGACGACACTCAACTGATCCTCTCACTCACCAAAGACCCTAACACCGCCAAAACCAACTTACACGAAGGAATGAAAGAAGTAGCCGAGTGGATGAAGCACAGCCGTCTGAAACTGAACTCCGACAAAACAGAAGTCCTCATCTTAGGCACCTCCCCCTCCGCCTGGGACGACTCTTGGTGGCCAGAGGCCCTTGGAAAAGCACCCATCTCGACAGACCACGCACGGAACCTGGGCGTCATCCTGGACTCCTCACTCTCGATGACCAGACAAGTCAACGCCGTTTCATCATCTTGTTTCAACATTCTTCGCATGCTCAAAAAAACATTCCGCTGGATCCCCACCGAAACTCGAAAAACGGTCACCCACGCACTGGTCACTAGCCTCCTGGACTACGGAAACACCCTCTACGCCGGTACCACCGCAAAACTCCAGAAAAAACTCCAACGCATCCAGAACGCTTCAGCCAGGCTCATACTAGACATCCCGCGTAAAGAACACATCTCTGATCACCTGAAAAACCTCCACTGGCTCCCCGTAAATAAGAGGATTACTTTCCGCCTCCTAACCCACGCACACAAAGCACTTTACGAACTTGGACCTGAATGCCTCAACACACGACTGTCCTTCTACACCCCCTCCCATCAGCTATGATCCTCCAACCAAGCTCTTGCCACAGTACCTCGCATCAACAAAACCACCATGGGAGGCTGATCCTTCTCCTACCTGGCAGCTAAAACTTGGAACTCTCTTCCTACTCACCTTCGCCTTACTCAGAACCACCTAGCATTCAGAAAGCAACTTAAAACTTGGATATTCGACAAGTAATTCCCCACCCCCCCTCAAGCGCCTTGAGACCCTATGGGTATGTAGCGCGCTATATAAATCTTTTGACTTGACTTGACTTGACTTTGAGGCAGGCAACACATTGGAATTTGGTATTGGCAGGCAGTCCCGTACATAATAAATTATTTTATGGGGTAGCTGTTCTAGTACTGTGATGCAAAAAAGGACAGGCAATAGGCATTTGAGGGGGCAGGCATTGTCCCCACTATAATGATAAAATTGTTGAGGCTTCCTAAATGCACACTGGCCCAACTGGAATCTGTCAATATATATGTGACTCATAAACAAAATGTGGGGCAGCATAAATCTGACACAAAAATGTTAATGACACTTTTAAAGCGCACGTATACCCTCGTGTGTCTTGGCGCTGACTGGAGTAGGACCTTAAGACATAGAGAAGAGGGGACTAGTTTGAAAATAACCACATTTTTCATTTTTTCTGAAGGAAGAGAGAGAATTCAGCTCTCTCATGGCAACAGGGAGAGTGTTCTATAGTTTCGCTGCGCAAAAGCCATACTCCGCCTCCCCAGCTCGCAGTTCAGATCTTAGGAACCAGCATTAATCTGGCATTTGTCGACCTTAACAGTCTACTTGAGTAATACCATGAGAAGAGGTGTTTCAATGGTACCTGTCCTGTCCCATTCAATGTTTCATAGGCAAGGCAGAGTACCTTACCCTTTGAACGTTGCACCACAGGCAACCAGTGGAGCTTCCGAATCTCTTCTTTAATAGATTGGTGTTTGGGTATATTCGAAAGGAGCCTGGCTGCGGCATTCTGCACCATCTGAAGTTTCCTTAGATGTTGTTTCTGTAATCCAAGGTATAACCCATTACAGTAGTCTAACTTAGGCAGCACCAAGGTGGTCACCACTGTTTTTCTAAGGTCTTGAGGGATACAGGGCAAAACCTTCTTAAGTTTCCTCAGGAGATAAAAGGAGGTTGAGACTGTGGCATTAGTTTGATGAACATAGTTAAGATTGTTATCAATCAGAACACCAAGGTGTTTAGCCTTTTTTACTGGTTCAGGGGTCTGTCCTTATTCGGCAGGCCACCACTGTCCATCCCATTTTGGTTGAAGATTACCGAAGGTTACAACTTCGTTATTTTCCGAATTAAGTTTTAAGCAGTGTCTTCCCATCCAGAGGCTAATTTCCCTCATGCAGTGTTGAAACTGTGATGCCGGGGATACAGTGTTTTTATATGCCGTGACAACAATCTGTGTATTGTTGGCATAAGATGTCAAATTGAAGCCGAATTGCTGTATTAAAGGTGGCAATTCAGAAACATAGACATTAAACAGTGAGGGACTTAGCGATGAGCCCTGAGGAACCCCACATGGCAGTACATAGGGGATTGCTTGGTAGTGATCAAGGGACACTCTCTGCTTTCTATTCTTCAAGAAAGATGATATTAAAGCAAGGGCATGGTCCTTGATTCCTATATGTTCAAGGCGTGAAAGCAATGTGTTGTGGTTCACGGTATCAAAGGCAGCTGATAAATCGAGGAGAATCAGCACAGCGGCACCATCCTTCTCCATCACTGCTCTGATCTCCTCGGTGGCCTTCATGAGAGCTGTCTCCTTGCTATACCCTGAACGGAAGCCGAACTGGGAAGGGTCGAGCAGTGCATTCTCCTGTATGAACTGAGTGAGTTGACTGTTCATTATTTTCTTGACTATTTTTGAGGGAAACGGAAGCCTCACAATAGGGCGATAGTTACTGGTTATGGAGGGGCACAAATTGGCTTTTTGTAGAAGACGAAGGATGACTGCATCTTTTCAGACTGCTGGGAAAATCCCAGATAAAAACATGTTATTAAAAACAATGGTTAAGATTGGGCTTACCTCCTCTGCCATGCTTTTGAGAACTGCCGTGGGGCATGGATCTGAAGGGGGATCCGGATTTAGTATCTCGAAAAAGTTTTCCCACCAGCTCATTAGATACTTGTGAGAAAGTCAGCAGCTCATTCTTTTGGGGTTCAGTAGCGGAGTACACTTCAGTTACCTTATTTGAGGTGGTCATAAAGATGTTGTAAATTTCATAAACTTTGTTCCTGAAAGCACCAGCTATGTCATCACATAAGGATTGGCTGCTCATTGATAATGAGCTATTCGGAGGAGTTGCGAGCTTCTTTACTACCTGAAATAGCTATTTTACTGAATTTTTTTGATGACTCTATCTGTTCGGTGAAAAAGTTTTTTTTGTCCGTAGATAATAGATTTTTATAATTAGCTAAAGCATGTTTATAGCTCTCTTTTTCTTCAGCTTCATAGTTCACCCTCCAACGCCTTTCTAGTCTGTGACATTTTTGTTCCTCCAGTCGCAGAGTTTCCGTGAACCAGGGAGCTGAGCGTTGGCTACGATTCCCAACGACTTTTCCATTTGGCACAGTTGCCACGAAGGCATTGATCAGCAAGTCAGTATATTCCTCCGCTGCTTGATCAACCTGTTTACTCGGACTCAGACATGTCTGATTAATTTGAAGTTTAAGCACATTAGCATCTATTTTTTTCCATGCTTTAAAAATGATTCCCTGCACTTTAGTAATACGGGTTTCTGGTGTAGATTGGGAGGGGTATTCAAATAGAACTAAAGAGTGATCTGACCATACAATAAGAAGGGTGTTTTTTACTACCATTTCAGGAACTGATGTAAAAATACCATACAATGTATGCCCTGCCTGATGTGTGGGTTTATGTACCAGCTGAGTGAGCCCCAGCGTGCCTAGAGATTCAGTGAACATTAATGTGTCTTTGTCTGACAACAACTCAAGGTGTATATTTAAATCCCCCAGGATTGTAAACCTTTTCGTAGTAAAATAGGGTTCTAACATTGAGTCTAAGTTCGTAAAGAAATTAGTCCTTGACCCCGGAGGACAGTACACCAGAGTACCTCTAAAGGTATTTTTCGAGTTTAATTCAATAAAAAAATTCAACCTTTCATAGTAAGGATTAAGCACTGGGGCGAAAGTAGCTCTAAAATGTTCACGATAAATGACAGCCAGTCCGCCCCCATGCTTTCAGGGTCGGATGATGGGTCTGTCCAAGTTTCTGTAAGGAAAAACACATCCAAGTTATGTTGTAGGATGATGTCTGCAATTTCCACTTTGTGTTTAGCGAGTGATCTTACATTGATCAGACCACAATGACTCTCGATCTGCCCAAGGGTCTGTAGAGGTTTTGGTTTTATAATAGCAGGCTGACCGAATTCTATCTGATGAAGGTCAGGGAGAGCAAAGCCACATGGTCATGTAAACTGGAGAGACCCAGGTCTTTTATCCAAAATACATGTGATACACCCTTGATTAAGGTCACATCTATTAAGATTATGCATCTCAGTGCTAGTGTACTGCACAGCAACCGAATCTAAAGGACCAGGGGTTATGGCCCTAGGCCCGGGCCAGGCATGGATGGGCGCAGATGGGCATGCCTTCCGCGCGCTGCCCGCGCCCCACGCTGCGCGTCCGTTTCATGCGTGATTAAATATGGTCTGGCGGGAAGACTAGACCGCTCACCACCGGAAGTAGGGATTCCTAACCTGGCTCAGCCGCCGGAACTGTCCGTATGCTCACCTTGCCCTCCACGCAAACAGCACACAGCTGCAGAGGACCGGGGCGTGATCAGGTGCAACACAAGTTATATTATCAAAGCGGTGACAAAAAGTATTAAGATCCCCCCTAAGAGCAAATACACTAAAGTTAATGTGGCAGTAGCAGTGGTATATGTGACAGTAGCAGCAGTGTAATCACAATTTAAAAACAGTGAATCCAGTATCTGCAGTAGGCCCGCAGGACTTACTGTTAATTTAGCATATTTCTATTTTTATGTTTTTAGGGCAAAGAAAAAACTGAGTTGCGCCTATTTACTGCTGCAGGAGTTTGCCGCAGCTCCACCCAGTTGCTGATCCTCTACAAGCTTTGTTTGCGTGATCCTGGCCTCTTACTCGTCCCACCCCATATAGCCAAGCACTCAACCGATGGGAGTCCAGGGGTTGTCCCACTCGTTCTGTGGCACTGGGGTGGAGGGCAAGGTTTATTCAAATCAGCTCACCGGTTAACACAGTTGTCTGTATTAGTGTGCAAGCTTGTGGCTGTGATATGCCTTGTGCCCAGAGGGCCCGCGTTTCTGTAGGGCCTGTGTGCACTCTCATATAACCAATTTCTTTAGCCAAGCAGCTGCTCTGTAGTGTCAGTGCCCCAAAGTGAAGTTCGCACTTAAGTTGTGCCTGCCCTTTTGCTTCTGCAGCCCACTATGTGTCCTCGGCGGTACCGCCCACTGGGTCCCAACCGAGTCCGTGAATATTTGCGGGGCAACCGCTGGGGTGCTTTCCCGGTGTCTTGGGATGGTCAGTACACCTCTTCTCCGCCCTTGAGGGCACGCAAGGTCAGCAGATTAGGCCCTGGGACACGGGCCTGAGCCAATCGGGGTATTGTGTTACTCATGGGTCTCAGGTGCTCGTCGGGGCCTCTACAGACGTCCCGCCTCTCTCCCTCTCAATGCGGGTATTGTTGGGCCTCAGCGATCATGTCACCAACTTTTCCGCCACTCTCGTTCATGGAGACGCGGTCGCAGCGGTCGTCACTTTCTCCCCCAGCCACGCTGCTTGCTCTACGTCTCAGCGTGTCTTCCTGCTGTGGTCCACGACTTCACTTTCCTTTTCTCCGTGAGGGCTGCAAGTTGTTTTTCGCCGTTTCGAGGCTCGCCAATGCTTTCCAGAGTTGGACACAGCTCCACAGTGGTCTCGCTCCCGTCGCCTCTTGGCCTCCATCGGTTTCAGGCACTTGGGCCAGTGTTGGAAGGATTTAGCTGAAGGATAGTCGGGCGTGTGCGAGGAGCTCGCTTAGCAAGCAGCCATCTCGCTTCAAGGCTAGCTCCGCCCCCCATTCGATGGAGTTGAATGCTTTTCAAAAAAAGTTATTAGGATTACGCACACCGCTGATAAGTCAAATTGTTTGTCTGTGGTGTGCACTAGAGATATCACTCCCCGACAGAAGTGTAGCAATCAATGAGCAGTCTGCGACACCCAATGTGAGTGTCAACTCTTCAGGCACAACCTCTAAAAACGAACAAAGCGTTTTGAACAAAATAATCCAGTGAATTCAGTTTATGTAGTGATATTCTTGATAATCACGAATATTTATTCCATGTTATTATTCACATGTTTTTGTATCCATTTGAACAATCCAAATGGATACAAAAACATGTGAATAATAACATGGAATAAATATTAGTAATGATCAAAAATATCAGTACATAAACTGAATTCACTGGATTATTTTGTTCAAAACGCTTTGTTCGTTTTTAGAGGTTGTGCCTGGAGAGTTGACACTCACATTGGGTGTCGCAGACTACTCGTTGAATGCTTTTCAACATAACCGCAGCAGCCCGGAGAGCAGGATCAAGTACCTGGCTAGGGGTCAGACCAATGCAAGCTTTGCTAAAAATATATGGAGCAAACTTATGGTGCGGATATATGGGGTTTTAGAGAGGCAAGGGAAATTAAGGAAGTCGAGAATAAATTTTTAAGAAACGTGTTATCGGTACCACAATCCACGCCAACATATATAATCCATCAAGCGACTGGGACTGGCTTTGTTGAGGATTTAATTGTAATAGCACCTCTCTTGGAATGGATTTCAACCTGGTTAAACCCCGAAATGGAACTGAATCGTGAAGTTATGAGAGATTGTTTGGCTCTAGATCAAGTGAGTCGTATTCCCTGGCTGAGTCACGTCCAAAAGCTGGCTGTGAAACTGGGACAACCAGAGCTATTTAATTCATCAGGGAAACTAGTAAAGGATGATATGCAATGGGTGAAGAAATCTTACTTATATATGGCTTCAATGAAAAGAGAAGAAAGGGAGTTGTCAAAATCAACTGTACGTGCTCACAAATTGCTAAAAACGTCCTGTGCCATTGAACCTTATTTGCTTATGGTATCTAATCATAACCACAGTTTTCACCTGGTAAGATTTAGACTGAATCAGCTACATTTCCTTCTTGCTGATTCTCCGGGATGGAGAAGGGTGGCAGACCTGGGTGTATGTTCATGCGATAACTTTTCCACCCAGGACAGATTACACTTTTTTTAAAAAGTTTTCAAAAACCTTTATTGAGGAAAATCAAGGCAGACACAATACACCGTGCAAAACTGAAGCTCGAATCGACAAAGTACAGATCAGGTCAAGCATTTAGCAACCAAGTAGATTACATCAAGCAGCAAATGGAAACAAACGTGAAAGTTTAAATCACAGCTCCACTACACAGAGGTCCCTCCCTTCCAAGGGGAACACACATAAAATAACAACATCAGTGGGGGCACTAGAAAAGCGAAGGCGCATGTGGACAAGGAGAGGGCAGTCACTGACCAGGGCCGGCGGCCGCCGCGGACAAAGGGCTGGCGTGGAGCGAGGGAGAGGCAGCACCACTGGGATGGGACCGGGAAAGAAGATAGGTAACCACAGGGCCCCAAATGTCAACAGGTCTAGACCTGGCAGGCAATAGATCCCAGTAGGAGAGTCTGGCACTGAGAGGCATCCACCAGACAACTCACAGCCTTGGGAGCAGGCTGACGACCCCAACACATGGCCACTCTACACCTAGCAAGGACAAGCAGCATTGAGATCGGAGGTCGATAAGCGTCAGAACAGAATTTAACAAATTGAAGAAGGCACAGGGGTGGATCAGGGTGCACTGCAGCGCCGGTGATGTCAGAAATGGTAGAACACACCGCCCACCAGAACTCAGAGACCTTGGGGCAAAGTTACACTAAATGGGCAAAGTCCGCGGCAGGAGCAGCGCAGCGCACACAATTATCCCCAGGAAATAGCCTGAGCCTGTAGAGCTGCTCAGGGGTGCGGTACAGCCTGTGCAGTTACTTGAAATGGATCAGACGGAGCCGGTAGTTCGGTGAAAGCTTTTTCGTCTGATTACAGCAATATAACCAGTTGGTCTGCTAGATGTCAATACCAAGAACCGTGCTCCATGCCTCCCGCGCGCAGTCCAAGGAAACAGGGGTGGACACTAGGGTGAGAGCATATAATTTGATGAATAATTTGTGCGGCGACGGGGAAGTGTATATAAAATCCAGAGCAGGCATGATGGGCGGGGGCTGTGGGAATGTGGGGTGCAGTTTTCGGCAAGTGGCATGCAGTTGGTAGAATAAGAGCGTGTCCTGCGGCCCTGAAGAGTCAGGAAGAGAATAGAAGGTGTTTTCTGGGTATAGATCCACCACAGTCCTCAAACCCAACCACGTCCCACGTCTAGACATGCTAAAAGAATGGAGCGAGGGAAAATCTGAGTGGTTCACTATTGGCATGGAGTTGGCAGAGAGCCGAGGGATGCTGGAAAACAGGCGCATGCCGGACCAGGCCCATCGCAGTGTCTCGACTGTGTCGACCTCCGCTCGAGGGCGCACTGCGGGTGCGAACACAGCTGTGGACAAAGGCCAGGGAGAAGCAACGTCCGTCTCAACTGCAATGTGAGGCTGATAAGGGGTAGGGTGAATCCAAAAATACAGGAAGCTGGCCTGGGCACACAAGGCATAGATCCTAAAGCCAGGCGCGCCCATACCATCTTCAGACATGGGGCGAGTGAGGATATCATAAGCTACTCTTGGCTGTTTACCCACCCACATGAGCTAAATGATTAGGGAGTGTAATTTGCAGAAGGAATGAGAAGTGAGAGGGACAAGGATATTTAAAAACTGATAGAGAAATTTAGGAAAGACCACCATTTTGGCATTTGCGATTCAGCCCACCATAGATAGAGAAAGTTGGCTCCACAACAGAATCCTAGATTCCAGCCAGTCAACCGCACATCCGAAATTGTACCTTCCACAGTTCATCCAGATCCCTACTCAGCCAGATGCCCAATTAGTGCGTGGGGCCGGAGGCCCATACGAATGGAAAATCAGGTGGGAATGGCACGGTGGCATCCATCAAGGGGAATAGAACAGACTTGCTCCAGTTCACCTGGATGCCAGAGAGCCCGCCAAAGCGTATGATTTCCCGGACCAAGGGGCTGAGGATGAATGAAGTATAGTGTAACATCGTCCGCGTACATTGAGACGAGCAGGGAGCTGGACAAGAAGCCAATTACCCCGTGGCTATGGTGCTGACAAAGCCTGGCAGCCAGGGGCTCCATTGCGATGGCAAGGTGCATGGGCAATAACGGGCACCCCTGGTGTGTGCCACAAGCAATACTGATGGGGTCAGAGACCTGGCCAATAATACGGAGATGTCCCGAGGGTTTGGTATAAAGGAGTTTAATCTGACGCAAAAAGAATTAGCTGAAGTCCATACGCGGCAAGATGTAAAATAAAAAAGGGCCTTTCCAGTGTATTGAACGCCTTAGTGGCATCCAGCAGGGCAGCCACCGCCGGTAGGTTAGGATTCATTTGATGGAAAACTGAGAAGATTGTACGAAGGTTGTGTGAGGTTGCCCTACCGGGAATAAAACCTGATTGATCTGGCAGAGCAATGAGCGGCATAAGTAGAAGGAGGCGAGAGGCGATCAATTTAGCAAAAATTTTATTATCAATGTTTATAAGGGAAAGGGGGCAGTAGGAGTCGCGATGGTCAGCAGGTTTTTCAGGTTTGAGAAGCAAGGTTATCACCGCCTCACGCAAGGATGGCGGGAAAAGACCCGTATCGAAAGATTCATTGTACATAGCCGCCAGATGTGGTTCCAAGAGATCGGAGCACTGTTTGTAAAACGAGGCTGGGAAGCCATCCAGGCCGGGGGCTTTGTCTGATGGCAGCCAGGATTTCTTCAATGGAAAACGGTTCATCAAGGAATTTACGGTGGTAGTCTCCCAGCCAAACTAGCTCAATAGATTTAAAGTATTGATCAAAATCCTCCCGTGGCAGAGGAGTACCTGCAGAATGGAGTTGTGAGTAAAGATTGAGGAAGCGGGATTTGATGTCCTCCGGGGAGGTAGTCCTATCAGGACCACCATCACTGAGGGCCGTTATATAGGAGGCAGCTTGCGGTGGATGAAGAAGGTTAGCAAGAGTGTGCCCCGAGTGGTTCCCCCTCCCCAAAGCAATGCACATGACCCTCTCTACCCAAAAAAGACAGTTCACGGCCAGCCTCATATGAGAATTCAGTGTGTTTTTGGCATAGGAACGCCAGCGTCTCATGACAGGGGTGTGCCACAAGGGTGGCATCCAGGCCTTTAATTTCCCCCTCAAGCTTAGCCACAGTGGTGCAAATAGAATGGAGGACGCCGGCCTGTTTAGAAATACATTCGCCCTGGATGACGGCCCTAAACCCTTCCCATAAGGGGGAGGGGGAGGCGGAGTGAACGGAACCCGAGTTTAAATCAAAATAGTTGATTATCGCGGTATGGATGTCCGCAGAAAAAGCAGAGTCAGGGAGGGCGTTAGGGGGAAGATGCCAAATGAAGGCTCGTCCCAGGGAATGAGGAGGGTGAAGACGGACCTGAACCGGTGCATGATCGGAGAAGGCGAGCCATGTGCACTGTGTCGGTGAGCCAACAAAATGTCCGGAGAGGTCAGCCAATAGTCAATTCGCGACCAGCAACCCCTTGTGCAGTAATGCAGGTGCCTTCCCAAGCATCAGGGCGGAAGTGACGCCAAGCATAATAAAGAGGGTTATCGGTTAAAATAGATGTGAGAGCTGCAGCTGCACGCGGATGTGACGTGTAGGAGCCCAACCGATCCATCATCGCCAACAGAGTGACATTAAAATCACCCTCCCAGACTACCGCTGCGGGGACGCAGATAGAGATAAGGTGCCAGATATGATAAAATAATTCCGGGTCATCGAAGTTGGGCCCGTAGACCGCGGCAATTGTAACGGGCTGAGCCAGTAGTAGACCGTGGAGGATTACAAACCTGCCCTCAGGGTCGAGGAGTACCTGGGCGGTCTGCAAAGGGAGGCCCCGACGCATCAGAATTGATACTCCCCTGGAATACGATGAGTAGGTGGAGGACTGTGATTCCCCCCAATATCGGGATTGGAGTCTGGAGATGGATCCGGGCAACAGGTGGTCTCCTGTAAGAGACATATATCTATTTTGTGTCGCTCTAAGTGGGAGTGTTTCAATCAGGCCTTGCGGTGGTCATTCAGACCATGGGCATTCCAAGTCCAACAGACGATGTCAGCCATAAGGGGGCAGTCCAACGTGCAGCACAACGCAGCAAAGACGGCAAGCTACGCAGACAAGTACAGCGCACATGAGAAACAGGAAGGTCAAAGCAGCACTGGTAGGTGGCAGGGCAAGAAAGAGAGAAACGGCCCACAGAGGATTTCCACAAACAGGACAGCGCAGGAGAGGCGCGCAAGCAACTAACTGTCGGATGTAGCTCAGCTAACATAGCGCACCCGTGAGCAGTGATAGCGCCCCACGAACACAACCACAGGAGGACCAAAGAACGTAAACAGAACGAATCCGGAAGCACAATGCAATGTAGCAGTCTAGACTTACTGCGAATAGCAATCAACTTGAGACGAGGTGGCGCAGGAAACACAATGCAGTGTCAAAATCCATACATGTGAAAGCAATATAGAACAAACATACAGTGGCGAAATAAAGCCACAACCCTGATTGAGGAAACCCCCCAATTAGGCTGAGTCACCAACCCACCCCACCCCAGGAACCCAAAAACCTGGAAAATGAAGAGAAGGGAATCATCCTGTGGGGGCATGGCAGGCCTAGGCATACACCCCTGCAAGAAAGTAGGGTGGCCAAGCTTAAGTAGTGTTAGGCATCCCTTATGGTATAAGTTAAAGAAAAACAGAGTCTGGACAGTCAATCATTGTCACTGAGATGATCAGAGCCATCAGGTCAAGATTTAGGAGGGGAGGAGCGGGCGTCTTTGTCTAGTTTCTTTACGAATGCCAAGGCCTCCCTCGGGTCAGGGAAGACGAGCTTGGCAGGTAGAAATTCTTACCGGGCCACTTGGATAGTGAGAGTGTAGTCCGGGTAGAAGGAGAGAGCGTTACCCTTGTGATTGATGGTGCCCTTATCTCGTTCAGCACAAAATATGGTGTCACGATCACGGTAATACAAGATTTTAGCGATGATTGGACGTGGAGGCAGCCTGGGACCGGGACGCAGGCCAAGAGAATGATGAGCATGCTTCACAATGAACACCGAGGAGAGGACATCTGCAAAAAGCTCCCTGATCAGCTGCTCCAAAAAGTCCTCCATGCTTAAAATGTTGGTGGATTCCGGGAGGCCCGTGATGTGGAGATTGCTCCGGCGCGAGCAGGCATCCAAATCCTTGTTCTTCCCATGGATGACCGCCAGGATTTTGTCCATTTGGAGTAGTTTCCGATGGTCCTGGGTGGCAGTTTCCTCGGCGTCCGATACCCTGGACTCGACATGAAGCAAACGGTTGTCGTGGGAGTCGACACGGGCCTTTACTGAGTCCAGACGAGCTGAGAGTTGGTCCAGTTGGGTTACGATTCCAGTCGCTGTTGACTTGACGTCCATCACGATTGCCTTGAGGTCATCATCCCGGGTAGAGGGGGCATCCATGGTGACAGCAGAGTTGGCGCCTTCAGAGCCAGCACCATCCTGTTGGGAAGACCTACGGAGCTTGAAAGCTATCTTGGGCTGTCTTGGGTCCATTTTCTACATGTCGAGAGACCCAGTCGCCAGAAGTGAGTCTTACGCGAAACCAAAGGCGGCCAAGGAGGACAGGGGCGTGCCGCCCGCCAAGAGCTGACAATGGAAGGCAAAGAAAAGTCAAACAGGACCCCCACCAATGAAAACCTCAGCAGTCCGGAGGAAAGGCTTAAGGGATGGTATGAGAGACGATGAACATTCAAGGCAGTGTGTTGTGAAGCAGACAGTATTCCCTCTTTACAGCCTCCCACTGCAGCGGACGACAACTGAGGAACCCCCAGCACCACAAAGTCACACACTACAGATAAAAGGGAAGATGTAGAGGAGCCAGCAGCCAGCACTCTTTTGAGGGTTATGGAGACAGCCGCTCGACATGCACCAGGTCGCAAGACTGGGCCACATCACCCCGAGGAGGGGGATAATTTTAGGTGCTCCATAGACTCCAGGGGATCAGGCGAAAGAGAAGAAGGCACCTCCAGGCGTCAATGCTCCAGCGGTGTCCCCCCAGCGGGTATCAAGCAGGAAGGAGGCACGATGCGCAGGCTCAATGGCGGCAGCGAAGGACCCACTCCGGTGAGGGGGGGGAGCAACAAGCACCAGCGGCGGTCCCCCAGGCAGGGATCAATCAGAAGAGGGTGCAGCAGGGCCGCCAAGGCAAAGGCCCGATCCCCGTAGCACAGTACACAGGTGAGGGACCAGAAGCGAGGGGAGGCAGTCACTGCAGATGCGCCAGGCGCCGGGCAGTTGGACGCAGGCCACAGGCAGTGGAGAAGTGTGGCTCACTGGTTAGAGCAGGCAGACCCTAAAGCAGAGGTCAGACCCGGGACCAGGGTTCGATTCCCGACGCGGCAGGGTGTTGAGCTCAAATGTCCACGGACTCGATAATTCTCGCTTCGGTGCCTGACCTAATCATGGGTTCACACTCTGCAACTCTGGGCATTAAGCTTGCTTAATCTCCACAACGGCCCCCCGCGGCGGGATGCCTGGCTTTCACCTTGGGGATGCCCTGTAGGGGCTATCTCACAGGGAAAAACTAGGACGGGTTCCCAAGGCAAGCGCGGAGATACCCCTTCGGGGGTCGATCTGGCGCTATATAAGAAATACAATAAACAATAAACAATAAACGTCCACTCTGCCAGGCAGTTGGGTGGCTGATTAGGGGGGGCGCCCGCCAGACAGAGGCAGAACCAGTGGGGAGCCGTGGGGGGCCCGCCGCTTATGTCGCCGAGCCCGGGTGCCAGCGGCAGTAACAGGCAGTAGTTGTGAAGGTGTCGGGACGTCAGCGCTGAGGCCGCAGCACCCCGGGCCAGACGGAACAGCCCGCAGGCCCCTACCCCACCGATAAAGCCACAGAGGCGGCGCCCCTCACCCGGTGATGACGGTCGCAGTCCCCGGTACACACCGCAGCCACGAGCGGTAACACGAGTCCTCCACACTCCAGATCAGGATATTCCGACCCACGTGGGCCCAGGAACACAGGCCCAGATTCGGCCAAGAATGCCGTATCTCCACCTACAGACCTCGGCAGGAGGCAGCAGGGCGATGAACGGGTGCCTCACGAGCAGGTGAGGCAGGAATAAGTGTTGGTGTGCAGGTAAGGTGAGGATGCCTGCCGGATTATTCTGGAATGTCAAACTTGGCCGACAGAGCCCACTCAGAGTACGGCCATCTTGCAGCGGGCCAAGCCATGCCCCCCAGGACACATTGCACTTTATTTTCTTTTGTGACCCTTTTTTGCACATTCCGAAGTCTTTTATCCTCACAATTTTAAAGGACAAAGGCTTTCTACAAGTAAAACCAGCATTTATGTATTTACAGTTACTATCCAATGTCTGGGAGATTTTTAGTATAGCAAGTTTTCTTACTGCAGCAGTTAGAATAAGGAGCGAAAAATTAGAGTAGTTTTTATGATCAAGCTTATAATAATCAATTTTAACAAATTGAGTTTTTTTATAATGTCACATTTTAGATTGTCTGTCCCTGATTATTTAATGTTTATGATTAGTGTAATATCTTTGCTGCTACTTAATGTTTTATCAATTCAAATGTTGTGTATAGAATGCTTTTATGGTTTTAATTAACCGAATAAAGTACTTTTGACTGACTGATACGTCACAAATATAGTGCGTTAATTGTGGGACGTAGATATTTCTGGTATGAAACTAGATTGATCTGGTAAGATCAGGCCTGGCATAAAAGGCTGAAGCCTGGATTCCAGTATTTTAGCCAGTATTTTTGCATCTACATTGATAAGTGATAAGGGGCGATAGGACTCGCAGTGAGAGGGGGGCTTGTCTTTTTTCGTAGAGTTATTATCAGAGCTTGTCTGAGCGACGGGGGAAGGCTGCCTGTCTCATGTGCCTCACCATACATTTCCAGTAGATGGGGTATCAGGAGATCTGCTTACTCTTTATAAAATTCTACCATGAGGTCATCCGGTCCTGGAGCCTTTTCATTTGACAGAGCACGTATTGCCTCTTGGATATCAGATGCTTCAATCGGCTGACCTAAATAACCTTGGTGTCCTTCAGCTAACCAAGCACAGGCAATGTCTGATAAATACTCATCTAGCGCTGTAGGGTCTGCACTCCCTTGCGATATGTACATATTGGCATAACAGCCAAAAAATTGTTCAATGATAGCTTGTAGTTTGTAGTGGCCCTCACCTTGTGCATCTATGATTGCTGTGATGGTGTGGTGCTCAGCGCAATATTTGAGTTTGGACGCTAAATTATGGCCTGGCCTAACGCCCTCATCATGAACCCGAGCCACATGTCTCCTAGACAAATAGCGAATCTCAGTCTCTGCCACCTCATAAAATTCTAATTAACCCTGGGCGAAGTACTACGCTAAGCTCTAGTAGTTTGCGAAGTTTGCGCTTATTCGCACTACGCAAATTGCATGTAGCGCAGTGCAAACATGCATAGCGTAGCTGTTATTTTTTGCTTGCTTGCGGTCCTCAACATCAAGTTGGCGACCGCGAGCGAGCAAAATGACATCCGGCGAGACTTTTTCCTCTTTCGCAATCAGCAATATCAAGTTGCCGATCGGGAGCGTGGAAAATAAACCTCCCGGCGAGATTCTCAAAGCGGGGAGGTTAGGTTTCTCATTGCTAGTGGGCACATATGCTTGCAACCGCTCACGATGAGAAACTACCGGTCTGCGTTGAGAAAGCGACCGCTTGCACTGTGCAAGATGCGGTTTGCACTTATTGCACAGTGCGGACAAGAATCCGGCACTGTGCAATCAGTGCGAACAGCATTTTGCACAGTGCATTACCCAGTTCGCGTAGCTACGTGTAGCTCGCATAGTGCGAAGTGCACTTCGCGTAGCTACACCTAGCGCTACTATGCAAACTACGCTCAGGGTTAATTCTAATAGCAGCTCTTTATTGCGAGTTAGTGTGTGTGCACAGGGCCGGGATTCATGCTCCCTTTCAAGCTCTGAGAATGTGCACTCAATTCTGGTGATCTCTCCCCTAATCTCCTTTAAAATACCCACTGATGTGCTAATGCACGTGACTCTGATAGTGACCTTGAAGGCCTCCCATAAAGTTGCAGCCCTTTCCACCGTTCCAATGTTTAAATACAAAAACTATACTTTGGCTTCTCCGATGGTGTTGGCATATGTAGGGTCTAGTAGAGCTTCTGAACGGAATCGCCACATGAACTGGCACAGGACATGTTTTGGAATATGTATGGCAAGCTAAACTGGGGTGTTCTGATCAGAGAGAGTGCATGGAGGGGATTGATAGCAGTGACCCAGGCATTCGCCCCTTCACTTAACCACCAATAGTCTAAGCGGGACCAGCTCCAATGTGCCGTAGAGGCATGTGTGTCCTCCAGTGTGTCACAAATATGGAACCTCCAGGCATCCACCAAAACAAGTTTGATCATACCTTCCCTGACGCATTGAGCGGTTCTAGGTGTGCGCCCGCTCTGCTTGCTGGATGGGCAATTGAAACAATTTACAATAACCAATGTTCAGGAGTAAAACAAGTTTACAAACAGCATACAATGTCTAGTAGAATCCTCAGATAAAAAACATTTGACATTGATAATAATAGAAAGCAGGAGAAGAGAAACAATGTTCCCAGTATCATATTTTCTAAAGTGCAAACTGTGCTCGAAGTTCAAGTATATCAGAAATGACCGGGAGCCTATATTATTATTGGTACTAGGCTTTGCCCCTAATCCAGGTCATGTTCATTAGGTACATACAATTTCTATCCATTCTAAGATACCCCTGCTACATTACAGTAACAGCATGTCTTAGATAAGATAAATAACAAAAAAAGTGCAGAGTACTATAATTTCTACTGTCACAATTACAGTAAAGTGCTAAAATATTACAGGGATAAACAATCTTGTTGTTGTCGTTTACCTAGCCCCCCCAATGAAGATGTATTTTGCAGAGGTCTGGCCCGGGACCAGGATTCAATTCCCGGCCTCGGCGGGTCTTGGGCTCAAACATTCCACGGACCTGATAATTCTCGCCTCGGTGCCTATTCCAATCATGGAGTCCCACTCTGCAACTCTGGGCAATAGCTTGCTTAATCTCCACAACGGCCCCCACAACGCTAAGGATGCCTGGCCTCCACCTTGGGGGTGCCCAGGAGTGGACGCCTCACAGGGAAAGCCAGGATGGGTTCCACAGCGGTATTCGTACAAGCGCCTTGAGACCCTTGCGGGTGAGTAGTGCGCTATACAAGTATCAATTTACAGTTACATTTACATGTTTAATAAACATTGTGTTTATCCAGAGAACCCTGTTACATTCACATACAAACATTTATTTCACCCATTTTGAGAAGGATGGTATATCCTCTGACCTCCAATTTTGGAGTCTTAGTGAGCGAGCTATTAATGAACAAATCGCCGTGTATGCCTCTTCGGCTGTGGAAAAGTCAGATATTTTAGTAGAAATGCCAAAGAGAACCAAATGGGCTCCAGGATTGATTGTCTTGTCACTAGCCTGGCTCATTGAAGAAAAGATCTTATGCCAAAACATTTCGTGCTTGGAGCATGTAAAGAATATATGGAGCCATTCGCCCCCATCCCGAAGCTGGCAACAAAAGTATTTGTTTTCTACTCCAGGAAAGCGTTTATTAAGAGGTTTTGGGGTGAAATAGGCCAGCCAGCGAGATATAAAGGACATCCTTTCAAAATTGGCTGCTCTAAGGGCCTTGCTTCCTAACTGTGCAATCTGCTCCCATTTCTGCCTCGAGAAGGAACAATTACTGTTGCAGGTAATTTTGGCCAGCGCTTTTTCAACCAAAGGGGACTCTTCCCCCTTTCTCAATAAGGTGTACCAATTTCCCACTCCTTTTAATTTAGCTTCATAAAGGGCATTGATTGACCAGAGCTGGTGGTGTCCCACGGTGACAAGTTATATATTTATTTATAAAATTTACTATCTGCAGATATTCCAGAAACCCCGTTTTTAATAAATGTTCAGATCTATCTGTGACCTCTTGCCAGGTGATGAGTTTCCGAGAAGTAAAAAAAAACAATTCTCTCAGCCCACAGTCCTTCCATCTTTTGAGCTTACTGGAATGAATTTGAATCCCAAAAATCAACAAATCCAATCTGTTTAAAAAAGGACTATAGTCTATCAGAGAGATCCTGGATAGTCTTATATTGAGTCTTTTTTGGTAATTTAGCTGTTTATAAAAAGATAGGAACTTGCGATGCTAACTCCTGTATCATTCTATCATAAAAAAACATATCCAGCAAACCATTGGGATCCAATAGACGCGCTGAGAGATCCAGGATTGCTGCCATATAATAAGTGCAAATATTTGGTAGTGCTAGACCCCCTTGGGCGGTTCCCAGCTGTAATATAGGCAGCTCTACCCTGGAAGCTTTTCTATTCCAAATAAAATTCCTGATCATTGACTCCACCTCTTTAAAGAAATGGGAATTAATCTTTAGCAGTACATTTACAAATAGAAAAACCAAAAGGGGAAGTATAGACATTTTAATAAGAACAACGTGACCAATGAAAGTTAATGGTAAAAGAATCTATTGAGCAAAATTTAAATTTTATTACGCATCGTTAAATAATTGTTCAAATTGATTGGAAACATAAATACCCAGGTATCTAATAGGTTTTGTTTTTAAGACTTTGGATTTTAAGTTCAAGGGTTAAAAATTACAATCAACATTCAGGGGCCGATCAGGATAGCGGTTTTTCCGCATCCTCGGGGCAGGCGGAAGCCACCGCCGGCCCGAGGATGCGGAAAAACCGCAGCGGACTGACCAAGGACCCACCGCCACATTAGGATGGCTGGTGGGTCCTGGTTTCCGTCCGCAGCTTTTCCGCCGCGGTTGGCTTACAACCGCGGCGGAAAAGCTCTAATATGGTGACGGTGTCTCTCAGACACCGTCCACCATATTAGGATGGGCAGTGAAGTATGCTTTTCCGCGGCGCGTTTCCCGCCGTGGAAAAGCATACGGAACTTCACTGCGGGGGCCCGTTGCGGGCCCCCTAGGTGAAGGGGGGGTGGGGGGTGCACATGGGGGGTACCTATGGTACCCCCCTGCATTTGCATGCAGAAAGCGGCAGGCACCGCACGGTGCCTGCCTCTTTCTGCATGCAAAAGCAATGCGTGCATTTTTAACATTGCCGCGGGTGCAGCTTGAAGCTGCACCCGCGGCAATGTTAAAAATAGAGGATGTGACCGCCAGGGTGGCGGTCACATCCTAATTGCACAGGAGGGAACTCCGCATGCCATGCGGAGGTTCCCTCCTGCTCTGGGGTCGCGGACGGACGCAAGTCCGTCCGCGATCCTGATCGGCCCCTTAGTGTTAAACCTCAGTTTTGCTCTGATTTATTTTATATCCACCAATCAGTTCAAATTGACTGAATTTGTGGAGCGCCTAATCGAGGTTTATTTTGTCGGGTCGCAAATATAAAATTACATTGTCAGCGAATAATTTTATTTTCGCCATACCTTCTATTGGTGGTTTAATTTCAGGGTTTCCACAAATTCTTATTGCTAGCAGCTCGATAAAAAAGGTAAACAGGATGGAAGACATCAGGCAGCCTTGTCTGGTACCTCGATTTATATTAATTGCCCCTATTGTATTGGCATTGTCTACTACCCGGGCTTGGGCCCCTTGATAGATGTTATTCAGCATGTGGATTGTCTGGGCAGGAAAGCCAAATTTTTGCATGCCGAGGAAAAGTGCATCCCAGTTTACCAGGTCAAATGCCTTTTCAGCGTCAACCATTGTAACTAGAGTTGGAGTTGTATTATTTGTAGCAAAATTGAGGGCCTGTATTAAGAACCCGGTATTTGAAGACATAGACCTCCCTGCCACGAACACAGACTGATCGGGGGAATTAAAGCCTGGGCAATCGGGGTAAAGCTTTGGGCCCATATTTTCATTAAAATCTTGTAATCAGCGTTAAGGAGGCTAATCGGCCTGTAAAAGTTAACTTCCTTGTGATTCTTTCCTTTTTTGACAAAACTAATGATGATCGACTCCTTAAAACTAAGAGGAACAAGGCCTCCCAATCTAACTACATTAACTAGTTTCATGAAAAAAGGCATCAATTCTTTAGAAAAGATTTCAATTGGCAGCCCATCTGCTCCACAGGCCTTCGCCCCAGCTATTGATTTTACTGTATCCGAGATTTCTTCAACCAATATAGCGCGCTCATATAGGCCGCTAACGGGCAAAATAGGACAGGAAGCTTTATTTCATCAAAATATTTGTCAATAAGGTCTAACTTTTCCTCCTATTTTGTGGAGTAGAGCTGTGAATAATGCTCCATAAAAACTTGAGCTATAGCCTCTTTGTCACTAATGATATTTTGAGTCCTTGGAACAATAATTTCTGATATTAAGGCTTTCTCCTGTTTAGTTTTTGTTTGCCCAGCGAGAATTTTTCCCACCATTTAGCTCTCCTCATATACTTGCTGTTGGAAGGTTTTGGAGCTATTAATTTCT
Organism: Lissotriton vulgaris; assembly: GCF_964263255.1. Classification (NCBI taxonomy): domain Eukaryota; kingdom Metazoa; phylum Chordata; class Amphibia; order Caudata; family Salamandridae; genus Lissotriton; species Lissotriton vulgaris. The sequence goes on from NC_141689.1 coordinate 1,276,025,603, forward strand.
TCAATTAAAAAAAATCTTTTAAATCAAACATTGGCCTTTCTAGCAGAGAGACAACTTCTCTATTTCCCTGGGAAGGGTATCTCTCAAGCTCATAACATTGTTTATAGCCTGTTGGAGTTGGTTCATCTTCTCCTGCCTTATTCTTGACTAAACAGCTGAACGCGCGATCATCTGTCCCCGGATAGCTGCCACACTAACCACCTCTTGCTCCCCCCAGCTACTTTGGATGTTGCCATGGATCCGCACCCAGGGTGACCCCCCCCCAGCGGCACATGTATGCTATGGACAACCCGGCTGAGAAGATAGAAAAATAATAATACAGTCATTAATTCCTTCTGAGCCTAAACTGTCCTTTTTTCTTAAGAAGATCCTATGCCTCTTATAAGTTCTAAAGGAACAGAGGAAAAAATATAAGAGAAACCATCAAGACGTCAATCAGAAGAATAAGCATTCATAAGGCTATGACGGAGAACCATGCCTCCGAGTAGCCATAGGTGATCACGCCCCCTCTGTCGGCAATGGCAGCGTACCTAGGTGTTAAGGGGGCAGTAGGATTTGGACTTGGAAAACGTTTGACAGGGAGAAAGTCTGGCAAATCTGTGCGAACAAAACCTTTGTTTTTCACAGTTCCCCATGAAAATCTGCTGCCTGCGGTAAAACGCTGAAATGGTTTTACTGAGCTTTCAAGTGCTGGAAAGTGGTTTTGGAGTCCTTTTTCCTTTCTGGATGGATGTGGTGTGCAAGGAAGAGGTGCAGGCTGACATATTTATTTGTGCTAATCGCCCAGGCTGGAGACAAGAATTTGACGGGCAGTAGGAGAGAGAGGTGAGGAGTCCGGAAGGCTAGGAGTTGAGGTGATGGTTTTGAAAAGTAAATGCAAGAGATTAAGCAGCAGCTACAGTATATTTTAGGAAGAGAAGAAGCCCTGGTCCAAGCAGCCTCATTGTATTCATCGTTTGCACCCCTCTGCAAGACGTGACTATGGGGGACATAATAAGCAAAATATTCTAGACTCTAGAGTCGATTCAGCGACTGGCCTAAATGTAAAGACGCACCTGGCAAAGGCACAGGCCGAAGCATTGTCTGCTGGGGTAGGAAGAGCAGGCCTTCTGAGAAAAACTGCCTTGACCATAATTCCAGCTTCGAGAGCTCGGAAGATGAATAGGCGGAAGAGCATTCCAGGACATACCAGGGAGCCAGAACCTCCCCTACAGTGCCCACAGTGGTGACCGGCGAGGTTAAAGTTAAAAGTTATAAGGCAGGAACAGCCGAAAGTAGTAAAGAGGAGGGAAAAAGTGTTAGGGAGTTTCCTCTCTTTATGAAAAAGCTAGTACAGTCTATCCCTCCTCAGTCCAACTTACCTCAGGTGGTGGTCATTGATCTTGCCTCCCCCTGCCAGCATCCACTAGACCTTAGTTCATCATCCTCACCTGCTACCTCCTCTGCCTCTTCTGCTCCTCCACACGCCCAAAACTCTCCAGCCTCAACCTACCTGATATAAGAATTGAATGCTAATTCTCTGAATCTCGTCACTTCGTCCCCTGCAGAATATGCACTGCAGCTATTTGCTCACCTGATCCAGAACCAGACTTTGAGTGGTAGCAACCCAGTGCTCTCTCCAGGGCCACAGGACAGCACAAAGTTTCAACCCAGAAGTTAAAGACCTCATAAAAACTCCACAATTGACTCATAGCTAGGATCAGAAGATTTCTAGCGTCCTATTCAGTCTCAGATTCACTTGAAACTCTAATAGATGATCCAGCAGTAACAGTTTCCACCAAACAGCTAGATATTAAAACGCTGCTCAATCTCATCCTTGATGAAATAGGAGACATGAAGAGGTCACAGGAGAATGAAATTGCTTCTCTTCTTTCCCGCCTAGGAAACATTGAAGACGCAGTGGTGTGTCTTCCAGTTAAAATCCAGGAAGCAGAATCCAGAATCTCTCAGCTGGAGGACCAGATGACCGTATTGCTTACTAAAGTACGCAAAGTTACTAAGGACAGGAATTCACTAGAAAATAAACTTGAGGAGCTGGAAAATCACTCACGCCGTTCCGACTTGCGTATAGTGGGAGTTCCCTCAAGGATGGAGGGTGCCCAGACACAGCAATAGGTGGAATCCTTCATTAAAGAAAAAGTCCTTTCCAAGTTCAGCGGGGATCTGACAATCACCAGGGCCCACAGAGTTCCTTTCAATCCTCTGCCAAGCACGAGTGTCCCCCGCACTATCTTAGTTAACTTCGCAGACTATCGTATAAAGGAGAAGATCCTGGACAAAGCCATACAACAAAGGCAGTTCCCGGTTAATGAAACTTCCAACTGTAGAATTTTCCCTGATATGTCTGCAGCTGCAGCTCGGAGATGCAAAGAGCTTGTCAAGCTGCTTTTTTTGTTTAAAGCACAAGGTGCGCAGGAATCAATTGCCCAATAGTCGAAACTCTGTGTGTTTGTTAAGGGGAAATTCCATATTTTTGCTAATGTCGAGGGTGCGCAGGATCTTCTCAAGGAAATTTCAGGGTCTCAATGAATCAATGGACTTGCTGGATTTATTCTTACTGGGATCCAGGTGAGTGTTGAAATTGCGATTCTCCTATTAACATGCCTAGAGAATCTAGATTTCATTAAAGACACGGAGAGTCACATTATGCAATGACTTTTAATTGCAGTTACAAGCAGCTGCATGAGTCATATTACAAAGGTTCCAAAAGAAAATTGAGATAAACTAAGAGACATAACATAGCAACCATCTGCCTCTTTTAAATCAGGCGAAGAGAAGATCCAATAAAAGGTAGACATGCACAACTTGAAAATTGAAATCCAAAGGAGAGCTGATGAAGGCAACCAGCCAATGAAAAATCCGCTAACGTAGCTCAGGTAGAAGGATTATCTGAAAAGAACGAAAGCAATAAAAATTGTGCCCAACAGGACAAAGTAATCACAAAACATGTCAAGAGAAGCAAATTAAACAATTTAAGTAACATGTCAATGAAAACACATGAGCAATCAGATTATAAGTGAGAATAAATAACGAGACACCAAATACCAAACAGGGAATGGGATAGGCGGGATAATGTGAGCCTCCATGTCTTTAATGAAATCTAGATTCTCTAGGCATGTTAATAGGAGAATCGCAATTTCATTACAAGAGCGGAGGCTACATTATGCATGTTGGTAGCCTTGTAAAACAACATTAGACATGTGTTCAATTGGTTTACAATAGTGTCTTGCGAAGGTACTAGCATTAGACCAGTCGGCAGCTTTAAGAATATCATCCAACTTACCTCCGGACCAAAGTGACTTACTCGCCATAGCACCTCTGAGTGAATGAGCTTGAAACTTGGCTATATCGATACCTGCTAGGGTCATAGCGGACTTAACCCATCTAGCAATTGAAGTGGAGGAAACGGCCTTATGAGGTTTAACGAAGGAAATAATACGCTGATTCTCATCAATAGGCTGCAGGTTAGACATTGTCTGATCATAAGCTTTCATACATTCAACTACACAAAGTTTCAGGCAAGGGTCGAAACGAGGATAAAAGATTGAGTCAGACATGGTCTTGGTTCTACTGTAGACCTCAAATTTGACTCCAAACAAATTATAGGACCTGTTGGAGATCTCCAGAGCTTTAACGTCAGAAACTCTACGACAAGAGATAAGGCAAAGAAGAGTGGCGAGTTTAATAGAGAGACATTTTTTATTCAAAAGAAAATTGTCGGGCCAAGAGGTGAAAAGATCTAGAATCAAATTCACATCCCAGAGTGTATCATATTTTGGTTTCGGGGGTCTTTTGAGACGAATGCTCTTCATAACCCTACAAACAATGAAGTTTTTACTGACTGTCTTCCCATTAACAAGAACATGACCCGCAGAGATAGCGGATCTATAGCAATTGATCGATCTATAAATCAAACCTTTGTCAAAAAGTTCAGCCAGAAAGTTCACTATATCAATGATAGGTGCCTGTATGGGATCCAAATCCTTCTCCAGGCACCAACGAAACCAAGATTTCCAGATATTATTGTATCTGTAGGGAGTTCCCGGCGCCCATGACTCTCTGAGGAGAGTAGCAGCTGATGTTGAAAGTCCTGAGACTTCGTTGAATCTCCTGACACTCTCCAAGCAGGAAGGTTCATCCTCCCGGATAGGGTCAGAAGGTGAGGATCTCCGTTTACATCTGTAAGGAGATCTTCTAGAGAAGGTATCAGAAAGGGAAGTTCGTAAGTTAGCTCTAGAACTGTGGGGAACTATGCTTGTGACGAGCAGAAGGGAGTTATCAGGACTAGAGAGCATCGGTCTTGCCTCACTTTCTGCAAGACTCTCTGGATCATTGCAAATAGGAAAAAGGCATATGCATTGATCCCTGACCAGGGTTGGAGGAATGCGTTCTCTGCTAGAGCACTGGGATCCGGCAACCAGCTGAAGTAATACTCTAGTTGAGAGGTGAGACGGCTCGCAAAGAGGTCTATTTCGAAGGGACCACAGCAAGAATTCAGCGAGGCGAAGACAGCTACGTTGAGCTTCCAGTCGCTGAAGTCTGAAAGGAATCTGGAATTCCAATCGGCAGAGACGTTCGATTTCCCTGGGTAGTACTCCGCTTTGAGTGCAATTTTGTGTTCTAAGCAGAGCATCCAGAATCTCTTGGCCAGGTTGGAAAGGTCGGCAGATTTCGTACCTCCCAACTGATTGATGTAGGGCACTGCGGAAACATTATCCATCTTCAGGACGACCGACCTCCCCAGTAGGGAGTGCTTGAAACTCATAAGAGCGTACAGGCCAGCAGTTAATTTGAGGAAATTTATGTGGTGAGATGACTCCTCCCGAGACACACAGCTTTAGGCCATTCGCGCAGTACATTAAGAATCCTTGCAACAGTTCAGGGTCATCTGTGTTTGGCCCATACACATTAACAATAGTCAATAGCGAGACACCCAGCTTGCCGAAAACAATAGTGTAACGGCCCTTCTCATCTGTGCATTTTTTAATTGGAGTATAGCCAAGTCTCCTTTTTATAAGAGTAAGGACCCCTTGCGCATAGGACGAATATGAAGAAGCAAGTTTACAACTGGCCCACTTAATAGCAAGCTTGGCCTCCGTCTGTTTGGTCAGGTGCGTCTCTTGAAAAAGGGCAATCTACACCCCATGACTGTCCAGACAAGCAAAGACCTGTCTAATCTTCTTCGGGGAATTTAGCCCCTGGAACTTCCACGTCAAACAGGTGAATCCATCTCTATCTGTCACAATTTAGTGTGTTAAATGATGATATGCATAGTTACCTGCTGTGCAAAGCTAAACAGGTACATATGAACCATAGCCTGAGTACCAAGTCAATCACATGTAACAAACCCTGATTCCCATGTTTCAGTACATCCCCCACCCACTTTAGCATAGCCAACTTGCGATAGCCATCCCGCCAACTAGCAAAAAAAAAACAAAGTGTCAAACATGGACATTGTGTAGTATGGGGAGAGCACCCATTGGGGTACGCTGGAGCGCAACATACTCCCTAGGAGAAAAGGGAGGTGGACGAACAATGTAGACCGAGCTCTCAAGGTAACCCATCTTTTAAAACAATGAAACATGTAGACCCAGATCCGCAAGACTTGCCAATGTATCCCACCTCTACTCCCACCTTATTATGCAAAAGGATACAGATACAGTGGGACAGTTCAGCAGGAGCATCTCGCCCCAATATGTACGAAAACCAAAGCAGTCATTGATGTCGTCAAATGCAGCCACTGCAGCTGTATCAGTTAGTTTAGAGAGCCCCTGAGTAATGTTCTGCAGAACTTAGCCTTCATCACCAGAAGCATCAGTGACAGACTGCTTTTTCCGCCAGGGAGTTTTGACTTATTCCATGGCTTATTTGTCATTGGTAAAAATCCTGGTCTTGTCCTCTGATCCGATGCTCAGCCTGGCGGGGTACATCATGGCATACTGCACAGTTTCTGCGATCAAAAATGTCTTCACTTGCTGGAACTCTTGCCACGCCACTTGGACTGCATCCTCGAAGTCAGGATAAAATGCCACTGTATTACCCTGATAATTGATGTTCCCTTTCTGGCGGGATAGGCGTAGCACCGACTCCAGGTCCCTATAATTCAGCAGGCGCGTGATTATCAGCCTGTGTGGGGCCCCCGGAGGGGGATGAATCGCCAGGGAGTGATGCACTCTCTCCACTAAGAGCAGTTGAGAAAGACTACTGCGGTGAATATCTCACGGAGCATGTTTTCCACAGAGGTCTGCAGTTTACCCACATTTGTCGATTCCGGCAGCCCCATTATGTACAGATTATTGTGATGGGACCTGGTGTCTAGGTCTTCATTTTCGGCCTCAATTACAGCGAGGACCTTCTCCATGTCCAATGCCTTGGAGGTCACATGTTGCAATCCGATATGTGCTGTTCTGCCTCTCCCAGTCTAGTAGCTTGTCTGTCTAGTTTGGCAGACATGTGGTCCATCCGGCCGCTGAGGGCCTTGATTTTACCGTCTATTGACTGAAGTCTGACTTGTATGGCCGCTTGTGTCTTTTCCAGGGAGGATGAAGCATCGGTATGATTGTACAATTCAGAATCAGAGGGGGCTCTTTGTGGCGGTTTGCCAGGTTTCCGCAAGTTGAAGGTTAGGAGCGGCTGGCTTTTTTCTGTTTTTCCCATAGTGAGATTGTCCATGTAGTGGGGCCACTATCAGTATTTCTCAGGCCACACGCGCCTGCTAGGCTAACCCCATGTCAGCGCTCTCTACCATGGAGGCCTTTAGTTTGCGGAAGTCTCTGATCCTGTCACTTTTATCTGTGGGGCTGAAGTGCAGTGTTCACAATCCTACAGCTCAGGCCAGCCTCCAAGTCCAGAAAACTTCAGGTGGGTGGGCAGGGACCCACACACTGACCCCACGCTCAATGTGGCACAGGCAATCTACGGACGTGGGATGGCAAGAGACTATTGAGTCCCAGTACTGTGCAGTTCTCAGAGCACCCAAACCTCATTGTGCAGCAGATATGATCTGGATGCCGTCTCAAATTCTCTGTGTACCTGTACCAGGAAGCAGTGCAGCCGCAGGCAGCCAATGCAGCGGTGAGTCTATGCGCGTCTTTGTTTGTTTGTTTATTGTTTTATAGAGCTCGAACTTGACCCGTTAGGGTATCAGAGCGCTTTACATGTGAACACATTAGGCAAGGAAAACATTAAAGGTAGAGGACAAAATATATACAGTTTACATTTAAATAGCTCCATGTAGCGCCCCCGATTTCCTGACGGGGTAGCGTGGTAGCCCGATGGAGTCGCTAGTCAGTGGTTAGTCTGAGTCTATGTGTTGGTAGGAGGCAGCATTTAGGCGAGGAATTTGCCCATAAGGAAGGTTTTGGCCTCCTTTTTGAAACGTGCCAAAGAGGGGATTCTTCTGATGGCTGGCAGGAGAGCTTTCCATGTTCTTGGGGCGGATCCAGAGAAAGCCCGGTTAAAGTTTTTTTTTCGTAAACGTGCAGGTTGGAGTAAGAGGTCTCTGGTTGACCGGGAGTTTCTGATTCCGCCAGATACCACCAGTTTCTGTGCAAGATAAGCAGGGGAGTTTGAGTATAAGGCCTTGTGAGTAATACAGGCCAGTTTGAGTTGTATTCTGACCTCGAGGGGAAGCCAGTTCAATGCTTTAAGGTGTGGGGTTATATGTTCAAATTTTTTTGAGCTAGTAAGCAGTCTGGGGGCAGCAATAAGATAGGCTCTCAAGGGTGCCAGGGAGATCTTGGGTAAACCAGAGAGGGTGGAGCATCCATATTCCAGTCTAGAGATTACTAGTGTATGGACCGCACTTTTTAGGTCGGTGGTGTCAAGGAAGGGTTTCAGTTTCCAGAGGTAGCTCAAGTGGAATCTGGCTGATTTGGCCATAGAGTTGATGTGGTCCTGCATGTTCAGCTTGCAGTCAAGGGTTATTCCCAGAGATTTAGCTGAGTCCACGATGGTAGGTGGGCAGTCTAGGGCTGTGAAAGCCTTGATCCATGACTGCATCTCGGGATTGGTTTTTGGAGGGGAAATTAAGACAAATTCAGTTTTCTTGGCATTGAGCTTGAGTTGATCGGAGGTGACCAAGTGGACGGTTGATTTCAGGGCCTCATTCAGGGAGAGAATATTCTCGAGAGAGGAGGCTTTGATGTAGAGCTGGGTGTGGTGCGCATACATATGGTAGGAGACATTTGCTGAACCTAATACATCTGCAAGTGGTTCAAGGTAGAGATTGAAGAGGGTAGGGGACAGGGTTGATCTTTTGGGGACTCCGAATTTGACCAGAGAGGGAGCAGAGAGGTTGCCGTTGATAAGGAATCGCTGTGATCGGTTTTGGAGGAAGGATCTAAACCATTTTAGAACAGCGCCATCCAAACCCATCCTGAGTTTGAGGCGTTCGATTAGTTTTTCATGGTTGACCGTGTCGAAGGCCGATGAGAGATCTAGGAGGATTAAAAGGCATGTTTTCCCTTGGTCTAAAGCTAGGAGGGCGTCCTCCACGATGTGGAGCGTGGTCATTTTAGTACTGTGCCCAGGTCTGAATCCAGATAGGAAGTCATCGAGAAGGTGGAAGTTGTTGATGTGTTGACTTAGTTGCTGTTGCACAGACTTCTCCAACACTTTGGCTAAGAGGGGGATGTTGGTGATAGGTCTGAAATTGTCTGGAATGGCTGGGTCCAGCAACAGCTTTTTCAAAATGGGGAGGACTTGGCCGGCTTTCAGAGAGTCCGGAATGAAACCCTGCTGGAGCGAGGCGTTAATTATTGCTGTCCAGCTAGGGATAATGGATTGGGCAACGGCTGCTAGGCAGTTGGAGGGGAGTGGGTCATTGAAGTGGTTATTCGGGTTTAAGGGCGATAGGATTTTAGATACAGAGTCTTCGTCGTAGAGGTTAAAGTCAGTCCAAAGTGCTTGGTTCTTCGGTGAAGTCTCTGGGGGTATCTCAGGAGGAAGGTGCAAGCCTGGGAGGGATAGAGTGTATGTGGCTGCACTAAGTTCATTTTCTAAGGCTGTGACTTTGTCAGCGAAAAAGGAGGAGAGTTCCTCCGATGATATTAAGGACTTTGGTATTTCTTTCGAGGTTTTGACCAGTTTGTTGGATTGGTGTTTGACCAGATCGAAGAGCTTGCGAGGTCTGTTCCTGTCGTTTTCTAGTTCGGTCTGAAAAATTCTTTTTTGGAGTTCAGGATGTTCTTGTTGTAGGTTTTTCTGGCCTGGCAGAGAAGTGTAAGATGAGCTGCAGAGGGGTGCTGTCTCCAGATTCTTTCGGATTGCCGGAGGCATCTCCTCTAATCGTTGAGGGGTCCAGTGAATCAGGGGTTCTTATCTTTTGATTGGGTTCTTTTTAGCTTTAGTGGGGCTAGTTCATCCAGGATGTTCGAGATAGTTGCAGAGTAATGAATATTGAGGTCATTGACCGTAGAGAGATGGGAGGGGGGGGAGGTCAGATGTGCAGCGAGCCTTCAGTTGATTGTGGTCTAGGTTTCTAGTGTCTCTAATCCAGTGTTTAGGGATCACAGGTTGTGGGGCCCTTATCTTGTGGGTGCCAGGTAGTAAGAATGTGATGGCGTGGTGGTCAGACCAGTCACATGGGTCAATAGAGATAAGCTTGACTGTTGTTTCCTTAGAGATGATCCAGTCGAGGGTGGCCCCTTTTGAGTGTGTTGGGAGTGAGCAGGCTTGGGTCAGGGCTTGATCGGATAGGAGAACTTTGATCGCAGTTCCTTGAATGTGGCATGCACCAGTTCGCTGTCCCGCCTCAGCGTCGCCTACTAGTGAGCACACCACTGAGGCCTTTGCTGTGATGCATGCTAATCAATCGCCTGCTGTCACACCCGCAATGCTGCGGTCTCGCTCGATCAACTCCGCACCCACCGGTCGCAGGCACACGTCCTCCCCGCAGAGCAGCGTCTTGCTGCAGCCCAGGCTCACCACACGCCCACCCTAATGAGCAAAGGTTGGAAGTTTGCATACCTGCAGAGCCCACCGGTTCCAGCAACGAGTTCACAGCCAAGCAACAGCCTGCAGGTAAGCTCCAGGACTCCGACAGCCACCACTCGTATCAATGGGCTGCCCTGTTGTTACTCGCACTTCGGCACAGTATGTCAGCAAGCTGCACAATTGCGACCATTAGACACTAGGAAAAATGCCTCACAGGGGCACAAGATGCTGCTGGTTTTATCTCCTATTCTGCGTCTCAGTTATGCCTTTATTTGACCCCCGGCAGTATTAACCCCTCTACTACTACCTATCTACAACATCTTGGCCTATACAGCTCCCCTCCATATTCTCCCCCTGGGTTAGTATCACATCTAGCCTCACTAGCCTCCACACCTCCCCCTACCCTCCCTTCACTCCCAGCCCCCCCGCCCCTCTGTTTACCACCTCGGCTGCCCTCCTAAACACTAGGTCTGCAGTAAATCATCAATACGAACTATTTGAGTACATCGATTCTAATGAACCAGATCTCCTATTTTTAACCGAGACCTGGTTTAAGACCGACTCCCTGCCCAATGTGCTTGCCGCCTTACCACCGACATATTCCGCCATCCGTGCGGATCGTACAGAAGGCAAGCGGGGTGGAGGAGTGGCTCTAATAGCTCGTACTGATTTCAATTTTCAAGTTCTTCCCTCCCCTCCTATCCCTGATGTTGATTAACTTGTAGCTCATTCCACTTCCCACCAAGCCCCCCTCACTTCTGTCCTTATTTATCGCCCTCCCCAATCCACTCCTTCATTTCTTCCCAATATCCAGACCCTTTTGGCTACCCTGGTAGTTAACAATTCATCTGTGTTAGTCTTAGGGGATCTCAATTTCTGGCCCAATGATCCTGCCGTAAGCCCTCAATCTAAGGAGTTTACCAGCCTTATGAACAGTTTGAATTTTGTACCGCTTATTCATAGTCCCACCCACGTACATGGCCATATGCTAGACCAAATTTGGACACTGAATGTTCCATTCACACCCCCCATCATATCCCCATGTTCATGGTCAGACCATTCCACCATTACGATTTCCCTTGCCCTAGCGCCCCGGTCAAACGCCCCCTTCCCAAAAACACCTGGGTTCGGAAATGGGGAAAAGTAGACATGCCTTCCTTCTGCTCAGCCCTGGCCAAATCCAGCTCCGATCTATCCGGCCTTGCAGCCACCCCTCAGTTGGCCGCCATTAACAACTGGCTCACGGCGGCGGGTGATGAATTCGCCCCCCTAAAGCGGCTTTCAGTTAAACGGGCCCACGCAGCCAATCGTTGGTTTACTCCCGACCTTAAAGTAAAAAAACTAGCTGCAAGAAGGGCCGAACGAGTCTGGGGAAGAACTGCCCAAAAGACAATCTATTTGTCTGTTTTGCAAACCTACAAAAAAAGCATTCTGGAAGCAAAAGCCGAATACTACACCAACAGGATAATGATCGCTGAGTCCCAATCAAAGGAAATTTTCTCCACTGTCCATGAACTTGCCTCATCCACTAGAGCCACGGTTACCATCCCCCCTCCCAGTCCCTCTGTGATTCGCTTAACGAGTTTTTTATAGACAAAGTTGTCAAAATTAAACACAACATTCCCCTGCCCTCCTCCACTTTTGTTAACCCTTCCCCTCCCCTCACCACTGTTAAACTGACTAACTTCCCATTACTAACCATTGACACCCTCCTTCCTCTGCTTCATCGGGTCAATTCAGGCTCTCCCATGGACTTTGCCCCTGCTTGTATCCTCAGGGAAGTTTACTCAGCCTGTCCCCTTCCCCCGTTGACCCTCCTCAATGATTCACTTGCACACGGTTTTGTCCCCAGTCCACACAAATCGGCGGTTGTCATCCCAATCTTAAAAAAACTGGACGCCGATTCTTCCTCCCCCTCCAACTACCGCCCCATTTCACTCCTCCCTTACCTTGCAAAAGTTCTTGAAACTCATATCACCTCCACTTTGAGCACTCATATTGAGGCAAATCATTGCCTCTCCCCCTGCCAAGCCGGCTTCCGTCCCCTGCATTCTACTGAGAAAGTGGTCATCTCAGTCATGGACAAGCTGCGTGAAGGTATTGACATCAACCTTCCGCAAGCCTTAATTCCCCTAGACCTATCCGCCGCTTTTGACACGGTGGACCACTCCATCCTCCTTAACCGTGTCAGGGCGGCGGGCACAGAAGGCTTAGCCTTCTCTTGGCTGGAGTCCTTTCTCGCTGGGAGAACTCAAGCGGTCCGTTTGACTGGATTTGCTGCAGCCTCTCGCAAGGTAGAGTGCGGGGTCCCTGAGGGCTCATCACTTTCCCCTCTTTTGTTCAACCTCTATATTTTTCCCCTCATTTCTATGTTACAGCAACTGGAGGTCACCGTGTTCAATTACGCGGATGACCTCCAGTTAATCTTCAATCTGTCTCACTCACCCTCATCCGCCCTGAACGTCCAAACAGTAATGACGTTCATTCAAGATTGGATGAACTGCAACCACCTCAAACTTAACCCGGACAAGACCGAGCTGGTCTTGACCAGAGGTGGTTGCAGTCCATGGTCCCCTTCCTTTTGGCCCCCTTCCCTTGGTGTCCCTCCACTTCCTGTGTCCAAAGTAAAAACTCTGGGAATCCTTCTTAATCCCCAGCTCACTGTCCACTCACAAGTCAGTTCCGTGGTTTCTTCCTGTTTCTTTTCCCTTAGAGTAATGAGGAAAGTTTCCCGTTTCTTTTCTCCCTCAGCTTTAAAAATTATCATGCTGGCCATGGTACTGTCCCGTATAGACTATGGCAACATAGTCTATAATGGGGCCCCTGCATACGTGATCCATCGATTACAACTGGTGCAGAACCAGGCGGCCCGCCAGATCCACGGCCTACCTAAATATCATCGGGTCACTCCACTACTCAAAACACTGCACTGGCTCCCTGTGAGAGAGCGTGCCCTATTTAAACTTGGCTGCCTCACGTATCAGGCCAGATCGGGCACTGCTCCTGAGTTCATCTGCTCTCTCATTAAGCCATACTGTCCAGGCAGAGAACTTCGCTCGACTCATTTGGCCCTCCTTACCATCCCTCGCTTTAAAAAGCAGAAGGCGGGCGGAGCGAGATTCGCTGTCCTGGCTCCAACCTTTTGGAATTCCCTTCCGGTTACCCTACGCACCTCACCTTCCTACCTTCTGTTTCGGAAGAATCTTAAAACCTTCCTTTTTACGCAAGCCTACCTGACCTAATCTTTTTAGCTGCTGCCGCCCACTGTTCACCACTAGCGCCATGAAACCGCTGGGTATACGAGCGCTGTACAAATGGTTTTAAATTCAAATTCAAATACATAGCTGGGATGTAGCCACGAAGCAGTCGCCTCAGCATAGATAGCTCGGATAGCCCCGTGGGAGCAGGATAGTGACGGGATTGACAAGTCAGCCGGCGGAGCTGCACTACAGCGCAGCCATCTTGCTGTGTGTCCTCTAGCACCCCCTGTTTTGCCATCACCTTTGCACTGGATTTGAGCCCTGTCAATTGAAACCATCACAAAGCAATGGAAGAACAGGACCCAATCTCTGCAGTTGTTGCTGGTGTTCAGATTGATTGTCTTGGCTAGTGTGACAAGAGACTGCCCTCCTTGGAAGTTGAAGGCAGCACCCAAGAACTGTGGGTTCGGACTTGAAGTTCCAGCCATTCTTCCAAGTCTCCAGCTTGCTCTACAATCCACCTCTCGTGTTTTAAAAAATCCCCTTCAAAGAACGGATAAAAGTGGGCAGAATTTTGTTGTACCATGGGTCAAGTAGTATGGCACATATGTGCTCTTTGGACTTAATGATGTCACGTTGCAGCTTTATCTTAGAAGCCACGGGCAGGACTAAGCTCTCAACCAAAGCATGTGCTTTTGTGTTTTCATTCACACCTGCAGGGATGAACCTTTCAGATGCCTTTTTTAACTGGTCTTGTAGGAGATGCAACGTTGGGATAGCTTGGCCCATCATACTCTCCTCCTTGCTAACCTCCCGCATGAAAACCTCAAAAAGGGAGTAACATCTGTTTAGAGCATTTGACTAGGCTCCATTTGTCGACATCCATGGCCATAGCTTTCCCAACTGCATGCCCTCATAGTCAATATGTTGCTGACTATGTCTTCCTTGTGGATGAAGTCTTGCACCACCAGGTTGATGCAATGTGCCAAACACAGGACCCTGAAATAGCCTCCATCTGAAATGGCCTTGACTATGTTACTGCCAATGCCCATGGCAAGAAATCCAATTCTAAGACCTCTGGATTGCAGCCATTCATTCGCCTTGCTGTTATATTTCTCTAAGATGTTTACATTTGTATGTGATTTCTCCATGGCAAACATGGCAACTGTTGCATGCTTCCGAAAGCTCTTAAAACTTTCTTCAGGGCCAAGACCTGAAGATATCTTTTGCTTTATCCCTGCAAAAGAGATCCAGCCCGCAGTGATGCACATGTATTCAGTCGCCTGACAACTGGTCTACATGTCTGTTATCAATTGGATGATGAGAATAACACTTTGCTGCAAAGCTTGTTCAACAAACAGAGGCAAATAGTGATGCAGCACTGGAACAGACACTCTGGCAAAATAGGTCCTACTTGGTACCTTCCATTTTGGGCAGATGGCTGCAACAAATTCTAAAAATCCCACTCCTTCCACAAATGAACAAGCACTGGCGTTGCCAATAGGTTTCGCATTTGGAAAGTTGGAGCTATTGGTTTTGTAAATGACATTTTATATTTATATATTGTTATTGACAATGCCAATAACGATATATAAATATAAAACGTCATTTACAAAACCAATAGCTCCAACTTTCCAAATGCGAAACCTATTGGCAACGGCAGTGCTACAGAAAGTAGCAAGACAAATACAGGCAGCAGCAGGGTGCACACAGACAGCAGCAGAGGACATAAAGACAGCAACACAACAAAAGAAAGGTAGCAGCAGGACTCACAGAGACAGCAACACAACAACTACATTCAGCAGGGCACATAAAGTCAGCAACAGCGAACATACAAACAAAAAATATAGACAGCTGCAGGGCACAAACAGAGTAACACAGCAAAAATATGTGGCAGAAAGGCAAATGCAGACAACATTAGGGCACATAGAGAGAGCACCACAACAGATTCAGATAGCAGCTAGACACATAAAGACAGGTGTCATGCACACACAAATAACAACATAACAAATACAGGCAACAGCAGGGCACATGCAGACACCAGCAGGACACATACAGATAGCAACACAACAAATACAGATAGCAGCAGGTCACACACAGAGAGCAATACAACAAATACAGGCAACTCATACACAGAGAGCAACACAACAAATACATTTATCAGCACGTCGCACGCAGAGAGCAACACAGCAAATACAGACAGCAGCAAGGCACATACAGACAGCTGCAGGGCACACACAGAGAGCAACACAACAAATAGCGGCAGTAGGGCACGAACAGACAGCTGCACAGCTAAGGCCTAGAAGTCCCGGTATCCGAATGACCGAGGTATGGACTGTTAGAAAACAAATGATATGGACTGCAACACAACATGCAGCAGCACAGAGAGCAGTGCGGTGCACCCCATAGTAATTCTTACCTTTTTACAATCACACTCAGTTACGGTGACATACACCACAGAGCTTATAACAGTGCTGCTACCTAGTTACAGCCAAAACCAGGACCTGATACTACGGGCTGCCCCCTAAAACTGGTGCTGTCCCCTGAGCCGCCTCTGGAAGCGGCGCTGGTGCATCCTGCAGAGGAGTGTGCGCCTCATGCAGTGATTGGTGCGAGCACCTATGCTGGTCCTGTGCCTCCCGCTGTGGTAGCGCGTGTATGCCCCCGGAAGAGTGATGCTCAAGTGCGTGTGCTTGTATGTCTGTGTCTGGTCTTCTATCACAGTGATGCGTTTTGTGAGTCTTCTTCTGAGGAGTGTGTGTGTGTGTGTGTGATGAGAGTGGGTGGTGTTAATTGTATGTGGTCTCTGCAGAGACAGCAATACAGGTGAGGGACAGGCGCACAGGGAAGACGACGTTGTGCAGCAACGAGTGCACAGAAGCACATGGTATAGGAGTGATGGAGAGTCTGAGGGTGTGGTGGTTAAGAGAAGCATACAATGGCCTACCCCGATCATTTTGTCTGGAGGGAAAGCGGCCGCAGCCCTGCAATTTACACGCTCGTAGAGGGAAACTGTGGCGAGCAGACTATGACGTCTCACAGACAGAGGCAGCCTGGGGCTTTTGCAACCGAAGTGCTTGTCAGCATGTGTATCCTTATGGCAAACATGGAAGAGCCGAGTGTGTGTCAAAGGCTGGTTGTGGCAAGCGAGAATAATTAAAACAAGAAGCGGTGAGGGGACAGCTCACACCGCGAAGCGGGGACGGGTTAGGGGGACAGGCAAGCCACACCATGAAATCCTCTCACTTTCAAGTCAAAGTAAGCACAGCGTGTATGCCCCCGGAAGAGTGATGCTCAAGTGCGTGTGCTTGTATGTCTGTGTCTGGTCAAGTCAAGTCAAGTCAAAATTACTTTATTCGATTAGTTAAAATCATAAAAGTATACTACAAGACACATAAACACATATCAACACATATAAGGCATATAAGGCATATCAAAAAACATATAAATATATAAAGAAATATAAAGAGATATAAGATGGGGATAGCATTTCATTCATATTTAAACAGTATGGTTTCAGGGATGTGGTATACGTATAAAAGCATTTTAAAAGACATTAAAAAAGAACAATTATGAAGGGGAAATCGGGGTCGGGTGTTACTTTTTCATTTCCCTTTTTCCTTTTTACTTTTTTCTTTTTACTTTTTAAAGTAAATTCAAACCCCTTAATTCAACATCACATTTGTATTCTACAAGTAATACATTCATTGGCAATTTCAGAAAACAATTAAAAAACTATATGGAGCAAGTTATTTATACAAATCTACAGACATGGATTGTGTAACATACTACACCTAAATTTACGTGAATCAATCAACATTTATGCAATTTATTGATCTGAGACGTTTAGCTCTCATGGCTGCCACCAAAAAGCTTGCCACCCCATACATCACAATAGGGGTCTCCATAATTTGTAAAAACAGCAATGCAGGTTTCACTTGCATAAATCCCCTATTTCTCATCAGTGGTAGTATGTATTTTTTTCTCCCCTCCGCAAAAAAGGGACAAAAAAATACAAAATGGGTCAGGTCTTGGTCGGAAAAGGAATCACATTTGCATGGGGTATTATCCCTTGGTTTATTCCATTTCTGGTATTCTCCCAGAAGAAGGTGCATCTGGTTGAAACGGAATTTGGTGAGAAGCCACCGATGATACGGCCTGTTCACTACCCTTAAATACGGCTGGATGGACATGGTGGATACAACAATATAGTGAGCCCTCACAGTAGTTTTCTCTATTTCTTGTGCTTCTCGCCGCATGTTCCTAGACTCTAAAAATTGTGTTTTGATCCATGTAACATCTTCATTACACAGCCTCTCGGGGTTGCTATACAGGTCAACACGACCCAGGAGGGTAGCAGCAGTCTTAATATAACTCAGCCATTTAATATCATTAGCTCTGTCTCTCCCCATGCAATCAGTAATAATTTGGCGGTTTAAAGTCAAGTTTGGGTTCAACCACATTTTCACCCAAAGAAGTAGTGGGGCCAGGTTAAGGGTGTCTTCGATGTAGCCTTGCCCTAATTCAATTAAAACAGAAAAGATGGGTGTGGACTGTGGTAAGCCCAATAATGAACGCATGGACCTATTCTCCTCCTTCTGTATCAGGGCCAAATCCCTGAAACCCCAAATCCCTGCCCCGTATCTAGCCAGAGCCAAGGTCTTGGCTCTATACAGCTTGAGAATGGCTTCCGTTGGTTTACCCCCCAGTCTTTTAGTGAAGCTCTGTATCGCTCCAAATGACCGTCGGATCGCCATTGCTTTATTAACCACCTGTGGAGTCCAGGTGCCCCTATCATCAAAAATGACTCCTAGGTATGTAAATGTTTTAACTTTAGTTAAAATCACTCCATTACATCGCAGGGTTTTGGTGATGTTCTTTCCTTTCCCTATGGACATAACGTGTGATTTATCCATATTTACAACCAGGTCTAGTTTTTCCATAAATGCTCCAAACGAGTCAAGGAGCAGCTGTAGACCATTAGGGGTTCTGGCAATGAGGACCGTGTCGTCGGCGTACATCAGTACGGGCAACGGTGATCCTCCCATCATAGGTATATCTGGGGTAGCAGTTTTTAAGACAGAATACAGGGAATTAATGTACAAGGAGAATAACATGGGGGCCAAAATGCACCCCTGTCTCACCCCTCTGGCTGATCTAAACCCCTTAGTGCACTTGCCACCTGTAGTCATCCGGACCGATGCCGTCAGGTCGCTGTGCAAAAAAGCTAAAAAATTTATCAGAGCGGGGTCTAGACCCAACTCAGAGAGAATTGTCCACAGCTTCGACCTATTTACTAAGTCGAACGCTGTGGACAGGTCCATAAAAGCAAGGTGGATTGACCCGCTAGAAGCAGCAGTATATTTAGAAACAGTCATGTATAAGTTAAGGCACTGCTCCTCAGTACCCCTCCCTGTTCTAAATCCATATTGAGTATCACATAAAATTGCATTTTCCTTTTCCCATAAGTTGATTTTATTTAAAATGACTTTGCCAAGAATCTTAAATGAAGAATCGAGTAATGATATAGGTCTATAACACCTAGGGTCACCCCTTTGCCCCTTCTTAAAAATTGGAATAATAACTGAGTGTGACCACGTAGTGGGGGTGTCATTCAAATTCATACATGCTAGGTTAAAAACATTCGCGAGTACTACCGCCCATATGTGGGGATGAGCTTTATACATTTCGGCGGGTACCCCATCCGGGCCTGGAGCTTTCCCGCCGGCAGTATTTTCAATTGCATTTAGTACTTCTTTTACCGAAACCCTTAATGGCATGTCAGTAGGTACGGAATCTATAGGAGTAAAAGGGGTAGTAGGGGCCTTGCTTCCATAGATGTTTTCAAAGTGATCTAGCCATTGTTTCTCTGTGATATTAGCCTCTAATATCTCATTCTCATTGCCACTAAACAAAGGGGAGTTCACTATTTTCCAAAATTTTGCACTGTCTTTTAAAGTAAGGTTATCATAGAGTGCTTCCCAGGCCTTATGTTTTAGTTCTTTTTTACGAGCCTCTACCGTACTCCTATAAACTTTCCTCAGTTGGGATACTACAGTTATATTTCGAGGCTTGCATTTAAGGGCTTCTAGAAGGTTTTTGTGCGCCTTTGAACAATCGGCATTGAACCATCCCTGAGCCAATCGCGGTTTGTCAGATGATTTGATTGTGAGTGCCTCAGCGACACTTTTGCATATGGTACAAAAAGCATTAGTAACATTTCCTCCAGTTGTTAGCGGATCCCTACATATGTTAAATTCCACACTTAAATCGTCACACAATTTTATAAAAAACTCCTCAACATTAATCTTAGACCATTTAACCCGTCTACCTTGGTCGTGAGCCTGGACTACTGTAGGATATGTTGACCGCTGGTTGTAGTTTACTACAGTAGGGTTTATGTTAGATAGTTCCATAACGACCGGGTTATGGTCACTAAATGCTGTTATAATGGCATTATATGAAATAACATTCATGAGGATACTAGGTGACACAAAAATATAGTCAATGATAGTGTTACTACCTCTCGCACTATATGTTGGCACTCTGTCTTTCGGGTTCGCAAAAGCTGGTTCAGACATATCCATATCAATCAACAATTCTTCTAAAGCGCCCCCCTTAGCAGAGTGTTCAAAGTGCGGGTGAGTCAAATAGTCATCATCATATAATTTTCCGTTATAACAGTTAAGCTGACAGAGATGTGTGTTAAAATCACCAAAAACAATGTAATAAACCAAAGTAGTTTGACTCTTCTTGTAATTGTTTAAAAAATCAGTCAACATTAGGATATTTTCACCACCTTGGGACCCTTCTGTTGAGTTATAAAAATTGACATATAGGAGTTTTTCCCCCGTATTCATCAAAACCTCTAAAATGAGACAGTTAGGGGAATTGATGTCTATAATTTTCATCACCCCCATATGATGTACTGAGGTTAAAAGTGCAAGACCTCCCTTGCTTCTGCCTCTATTAGACTTTTGTGCTGCTTTAAAGTGGGATACATATCCTTCCACCCAGAAGTTGCATTCGGTGTCCCATGTTTCTTGGAGTGCAATCACTTCATGTTGCTTAATGATTTCAAGCCATTCTTTGTCTTCTCTTTTAGTTTGTAGGCCTGAGATATTCCAAGTCATTAGCTTCATGGTTCTTACAACCTCTTTAGACCCAGAAGGTTCCTGCTGCCCCATCTCGGAGCCCAGTCAGATGTTTGTATCCAGGGTTGCGAGTGCATCAAAGCGGTTACTTAGCTCCAGACCTGGAATCAGAGCTACTTGGTGGTGACTGTCTAGGGTAAGATATGAGCTAAGGGGTAAAGTGGCCCAACTGGCTAGATGCACTTTTTGTTTTGGGATATTTTTCCTATGAGCTAAGTCCCGGGTGGTTTGTTGTGATGGGCGGGGATAGAAAAAGCCCAGTGGGACTGCACGTATTTGCCCTTGGATAATGTCAGTTGCATCCCAAAAAAGTCTTGAGCAAACGTGTGGATTCCTAAAGTTGACGATGACACAATCATCAGGGAAACGTTTGGCCGTCGGGCCCAACCAAGTAACTCTTCTCGCCAAGCTAACATGTGCAGAAACATCACTGGGGCCTGTGCAGTTTTTGTCGCACCAACTCTTTACGTTTTCCATAAGAGTTAGTTGGGTTTCTGTTTCTCCCAGATTAAGTTTTGGGACATTCACCAAGACTGCCACGAAAGGAGTTGCCTCGGGGGGTAGATTCACCATAGGCTTGGGATACAAACCATGCCCCGTTCTCTTGTGGGATGTGTTGTCTGTAGCCCCTTCATTTACCTCACAAGTATTGGGGTCCGAGTTGTTCTGCCTGCTAAGGTGCAGAGTGTTTCCAGCAGCTTTGGGAATATTTGTAGGAATCGCTGATGGAATGAGCGGCAGGTGTGCAGTTATGGGCATTGTATTTTCAGTATTGGTCACCTCCATGGGTTGGCTGGTGTGCCCTGTGGGATGCAGTGGATCCTTTACTAAATGCTCTGCCACTTTTTGGAGCAACAGGGAGTTCATCCTCTCACATCGGGTTATAATACCTGCTACACACTCTTTCAGGGTTTCTACTATGTCACTTGAGATCTTAATGAGTGTGGATTCAATAGTGTCGGTTAATACCCTTTCTATCAGTTCCTTGATAGAGCCTTCCAATTTAGTTGAGGTTTGTCGTGATTTGGTAGTGGCTCTATATTGTGAGGGTAGAGTTTTATATGATCTCGCTCTTTTCCTAATTTTACATGTCTTGGCATCCCCCACTAGTGCTTGGGCGCGCACAGGGGGGTCAGATACCCCTGTGGAGTGCTCCTGGTGCACTGACTGTTGAGCCTTGGGAATGTTGTCACAGGCACTGTTAATAACAATATTGGGCTCTAAGGGTATCCTTAGCTCATTATGTTCAATCGAGGCTCCCTCCAAACCAAGTTCCCGTTCTGTCTCAGCAATTTCCTTATTAAGCTTCCCAACAGCTGATGTTAGATATGTCAAGATACTTTCAGGAGCACTAGTTTTACGTGCCATTTTAACTTTGCTGGTTCCCCCTGTGAGCGATGTCTGGAGTTTTCTCTTACCCATGACTGGAGTTAGATGTTAGAGGACCGGCCTGTCCTGTCCTCTGTCGTCCCCTGACGGCCACAGACGGCGCGCGCGCGTCCCGCGACGCGGATGGAGAGCCTGGCCTTTGTAGCGCCTCCGGGCGCGAAAACAGCGGTAAACCGGAAGTGCGCGCTAAGCCCGCTGGGAGCTGTAGTCTCCAGCCGCACTGATGGTGTGATGGCGGCGAGACTTACAGCGTTCCCCACCCAGGGACTGGCGCTGTGTGCAGGCGTGTACCGGCGTGCAGGTAAGGGTCTCCTGGCTCCTGACTTGTCCCCCGCTCCACCGAGGGAGAGCCTGGCCTTTGTAGCGCCTCCGGGCGTGAAAACAGCGGTAAACCGGAAGTGCGCGCTAAGCCCGCTGGGAGCTGTAGTCTCCAGCCGCACTGATGGTGTGATGGCGGCGAGACTTACAGCGTTCCCCACCCAGGGACTGGCGCTGTGTGCAGGCGTGTACCGGCGTGCAGGTAAGGGTCTCCTGGCTCCTGTGTCTGGTCTTCTATCACAGTGATGTGTTTTGTGAGTCTTCTGCTGAGGAGTGTGTGTGTGTGATGAGAGTGGGTGGTGTTATTTGTATGTGGTCTCTGCAGAGACAGCAAATACAGGTGAGGGACAGTCACACAGAAAAGATGACGTTGTGCAGCAACGAGTGCACAGAAGCACATGGTATAGTTGTGATGGAGAAGCAGCAACGCTCTCGCAACCACAAATACAAAGTAATGAATACAAAATATATTTCAATGGAATTATGACAGCTCTTCAGTAGTAAGCAAAGGCAAATCTTTGTGTCTTTTTCCCTTTAGGAAGGTCGTTTATTTGATCCACATTCAGCCGACACGTGTTTCGTCGTGTTCAAAATTGAGTCAACACGACACTTCAGGGCTGATAAAACAGAAAACAACATGTGTATAGTTATCTCACATGTCCCACATCTTAAAATTACTGTGCATGACGGAAATAAGTTTCAAAGTGCATGGTTGTCAAGCTTATTCTAGCCCACAAATTACTTCTGTGTCTAGCGGCAGTTATCGTGACAGTTGAAACATGCACTCTTCCAAACTCAGAAAGATTGATAGTGGCGCGTGACAAAACATTCCAGGATATGGTTCTACAGTAAAAGTGCTGTGAAAGATATCGTGCTCACGACGTTCCTACATTGCAAAAGGGCTCAGGGTGAATAAGTGTCATTTTCCAATGGTGAACGGTACCAGTGAGTGTGTAGCCGTCAAACAATCCAAAGGTGCGTTGACTGATTGTGAAAGACTTCATGCGTGAAATAATCCTTAAGTCTGTCAGCCTACGGAAACGTATACCTGGTGGAAGGACCCACAAGTCAGTAGGTCGGCAATGAAAGACACTAGGATTACAGGTGAACAGTTCTGTATAATAAAAAGAGAGGTTTGCGGGAGAGGCATCAGAAAAGAGCAAGTGGTCGGGTGTGGTCGGGTACTATAAAAAGATTCTCTGGAAATCCAGCTTACCCGTGTATTTAAATAGTAAGCGTTGGACTGTACAAATAGAATCACCGCTCCGAGTTCAGAGCCAACAATTATCCATCTATAAAAAGTTCCTCAAGCCAAGTACGGCGGACGAGCACCAAAGTTAACTGTATGACAAGGGAGATTCAGTTATTGCACGGATTATAATAAGTTTAAGAGACGTATATAGCGCTGGTTAGCCTCTTTAAGTGAGAGAATAAACATACCTGGACACGTGTGTGTATCCAGCTGTACCGGGAGGGGATCCGAAAAGTGCTAGAAAATAGGTGACGTTCGATCCATCTGTGGATTGCGAACTGTAAGGACAATAAAAATACAAGTGGTCAGAGACGAAAACGAATGGGGTTTTGCTTTTTTTGGTTACGAATATATCCAAGTTTAGGCCAGTAATTGCGTATCTCGACTCACCAAAATAGTGGTATCCCTCCTCTGTGT
Source organism: Lissotriton vulgaris (assembly GCF_964263255.1). Lineage (NCBI taxonomy): Eukaryota > Metazoa > Chordata > Amphibia > Caudata > Salamandridae > Lissotriton > Lissotriton vulgaris. Next base: position 1,276,049,269 of record NC_141689.1, read on the forward strand.
GTTCCCGGTCGCCGTGTTCCGAAGACGGACACGTGACCGGAAACAGGAAGTGTTTATATACAGATTTGGCCTGAAAGACTAGAGCGTGAATACCCACTATTGATCCCTCATGTTGGGAAGGTGGTACTATATGGTTACGAAGATTTAACATGTTGTAAGATATTAAAACGAAACGTAGAGATGACTGTGAGTTAACCATCATGAGATATGAAAGTATGTAGTCGATAACCATTGATAATAGTAGTTCGGGCGCAACGTAGTAGGAGCCCATCATCATCGTGAGTGAGTTACGTCCAATAAAGGCGGGTTTGTCAAGTGTGATTAAAATTGAGTCAGGTACACATAGTGATGCGTCACAGATTACCGCTACCTGGTTAGGTTGTAGGATATTAAGGCAGCGACGTAAACTTGGTTCTAAGAGTAAGAATTGTAAGTGATTTGATGGTATATAGTTCCTGACCGTAGGTACATCTATCACAGGACCGCATCGTAATCATGGGTGAGTCGGTTACTTATGCAGCCGGGTATTGCCGGGTGTAAATAAGTTGATGTCAAGTGCACCCCAAACGTGAAAAAGTGCCTATAAGTGTCGTTTTAAGTGACATGACATATCTATGTATAATTTTAAACATTGTTGTACGCAGTGAACTGTAAATATTATCACAGTATCAGTCAGATAGATAGTGACATAAACATTCCCGATTCATACAATGAGAGCATATTACAGGTACACAATTCTTGATCCAATATTTGGTGGCATAAACAATCTTAATTTATATCATAAGTACATATTGCTGATGAACATTAACTGATTAGAAGTTCTATGACATTGCCCACACAGTTCAAAATCTCAGTTCTGAAAGATTTATTCTAGATTGTTAAGTGTGTCTATATAAATCATTATAATAACCACAGTATTTCAGAACCCACACATTAACGGGTGTTTAGTTCCCCAGAAAGAATTGGAGTTCTTGGTCATAGTTAAGTCCGTGTTCCACGCATTGCAAACGCATGATCCACGTGGCTTCCCTACGCCTCAGTGTAAGTTCTCGGTTTCCCCCCCTGATGTTGAGAGGGATTATGTCTATTCCGAAGAAACATACTTTGACTTCATCCTCAAGTGGTTGACATTCTGCAATGTGTAAAGCCACTGGGTATTTCGGATCCCTTCTTTGAATGGCTCTCATATGCTCAGCCAGTCTTTCTTTGAGGGGCCTGATGGTACTACCCACATATATTTTTCCACATTGACATTCAATAATGTACACCACGAATCTGGTTAGGCATGTGATGTTGTACTTAATTTTATATGTCGTTCAATCATAGCCTTTGAACGTTTTTGTTCCATGTTTGCCCCATACGCACATCGAACAAAATCCACATTTGTGAAAGCCTATGCTCCGTGTGGTGAGCCAGTCAGAAGATGTGGTGTTGTGTGGAACAGTAGGACTGAGTTTGTTTTTCAGTGTACAACCCTTTCTGTATGTGATGGCTGGTCTCTCAGATAACCATTCTTTGAGAGTTGTATCACCAGTTAATAGGTTCCAGTGTTTGTTGAAACTCTTTTGGATGGTATGGTTCAAAGCATTGAATTCAGTAATAAGTCTTATCTTCTTGGTGGAGGAATCAGTCTCCGTACGTTTCTTCAAGCAATCTGGTCTTAAGGTGCGTCTAGCCCTTTCCTCTTCAGATTTAAGTGTTTTCAGGGAATACCCTCTATTAAGAAATCTATTCCTCATATTAGTTATGCAATTGTCAAACTCAATTGGTTCGCTACAATTGCGTCTTGCCCTCAGGTATTCGCCATAAGGTATAGCATGTATCTGGTGTGTTGGGTGAGAGCTGCAAGCATGGAGGATAGAATTACACGAGGTAGGTTTTCTATATAACCTACTGTGCAATTCATTGTTTTTTACATAAAATTCAAGATTTAAGAATTCCAACTTTTCTTGGTTGTGTTGCATGGTAAATTGGATATCCCATGTGTTGTCATTTAGATATTGGAAAAAGGATAAGAGCGAGTCTTCGGTGCCAGACCATAACAAGAAACAATCATCAATATAGCGGCCCCAGAAAACAATGGAGTCGATATATAAAGATCCTTTAGGGCCCCAGATTAAGTCAGTTTCGAGGGCTCCCATGAACAAATTAGCAAAGGAGGGTGAAAATTTGGAACCCATAGCCACCCCCTTTTTTTTGGCGAAACCATTTCCGGTCAAAAATGAAGTAATTATTGTCTAAAATCAGTTCCATCATTTGTAACAGCATCTTCGTGTAAGCCCACAACGAAGCTGGTCTGTTAGAAAGTATTTTGTCCATAGCTTGCATCCCTAGTTTAGGATTAATGCTGGTGTACAAAGACACCACATCCATTGTGACTAGTAACGTGCCTGGTTGCCACTCAATGTCAGCCATTATGCTCAAAATGTGTTTAGAGTCTTGGATGTATGACGATAAGTTCTTAACCAAGGGACATATAAAAAGATCCACATATTCCGCTAGCTTCTCAGTAGGACCCCCAATTCCCGAAACTATTGGTCTGCCTGGAGGAAAAGGTAGGTTTTTATGTATTTTAGGTAGTGTATATAACCATGGAAAAGTGGGTTTAAAAACCTTTAGATAAAGGTGTTCGTCGTCATCCAAAAGACCAGATTGCTTCCAATCAAGTAGTAGTTTGTTAATAAGATTTGTTTAAGGACCCATAGGATTATGGGACAGTCGTTCGTAACATGAAATATCATCGAGTTGAGTAAGTATCTCATTGTTGTAGTCAACGAGATCCATAACAACCACATTGCCCCCTTTGTCTGCCTCCCTAATGATAATATCAGGATTGTTGTTGAGAGTAGGGAGTGCTAGGCGTTCCCCTTTAGACAAATTGTCTTTATATTTAAATTTATCATTCAGATTCTTGGTGTTTATCTTGTTTAAATCCTCTAGGACATGCCTATGAAAATTATCTATAGCATTGCCCCCCGATAGAGTTGGGGTCCATCTGGATTTACTCTTAAGGCCACTGGCCATCCCATAGTCAGTCTCAACATCCAGCTCTTCTAAAAGTTTCTCCATATCATATGGGCTCTCTTCTCTGTCAGTTAAAGAAAGAAGCAGATGAGTTGTTTGAACATCTTTAATAGTCAGTACTTCATCATCAAACACAGTAGGAATTTGTCTAGAGTGGCTGAAAGTGTTTGGTTGACCAGCAAAATGTTTCTTCAGTTTCAAATTCCGCACAAATTTAAAGATGTCAATTTTAGTTTGGCAAATGTCACCATTTGTGTAAGGGTTAAAGTTTAGGCCTTTACCAAGTAAAGAGATCATGTCTGTGGTCAAGGGAAAGGAAGAAAGGTTTACTACTTGAACCGTGTTCTCTAGATTACTTAGTTCCTCTGTGTGCCTGATCTGAGCTTCCTCCGATATTTTTCGTTTGATTCTACGTTTACCCCTGTGGGTTTTGGGTCTGTTACGCCCCTGGTGGGTAATGCTCTGTTGCCCTTTCTGATACGCTCCATTTCCAATAAAAAAGGCATGTGTATAGGGTTTGTGTTATCTAACACCTCATTCTCAGGTTCGCTAAGTCCGGTAGAACTTAGAGAGGTGGTACTGGAATTGATTGAGCTGGCGGTTGTTGATAAGCTTGACAACCATGCACTTTGAAACTTATTTCCCTCATGCACAGTAATTTTAAGATGTGGGACATGTGAGATAAACTATACACATGTTGTTTTCTGTTTTATCAGCCCTGAAGAGTCGTGTTGACTCAATTTTGAACACAACGAAACACGTGTAGGCTGAATGTGGATCAAACAAACTACCTTCCTAAAGGGAAAAAGACACAAAGATTTGCCTTTGCTTACTACTGAAGAGCTGTCATAATTCCATTGAAATATATTTTGTATTCATTACTTTGTATTTGTGGTTGCGAGAGCGTTGCTGCTTTTTCAAGTTGTGAAAGTCTGAATGATTTTCTTATGAACGGTTAAGGGCTTCTCCGTTCGCGCTTCACGCACCGCGCCCTAATTTTGTCCAAAATACCTCGTAACGTTTACTCTAGGTAGAGCGCCCTAAATTTCTGAATTTCTAAAAAAAACCCTCACAGTTATTCTTAGGAGTGATGGAGAGCCTGAGGGTGTGGTGGTTAAGAGAAGCATACCATGGCCTACCCCTTTCATTTTGTCTGGAGGGAAAGCGGACGCAGCCCTGCAATTTACACGCTCGTAGAGGGAAACTGTGGCGAGCAGACTATGACGTCTCACAGACAGAGGCAGCCTGGGGCTTTTGCAACCGAAGTGCTTGTCAGCATGTGTATCCTTATGGCAAACGTGGAAGAGCCGAGTGTGTGTCAGAGGCTAGTTGTGGCAAGCGAGAATAATTAAAACAAGAAGCGGTGAGGGGACTGCTCACTCCGCGAAGCGGGGACGGGTTAGGGGGACAGGCAAGCCACACCATGAAATCCTCTCACTTTCAAGTCACAGTAATTAGAGAAGAACAAGATTCATAGGCCTCTTTAATAGCGCGCTTGGAGAGAGTGGGAAAGAAAGAGCACTCTGAGGAGGGCTGGTCAAACACTATCAGGAAGAAATAGTAACCCAAAACGAGAAACATACCAGTAATTGGGCGGTGCTCCATGGGAGGAAACAAAACACAACAAGCTGCGGGCGGGGGAGAGCTCCTGGCAAATGGCCTCGCAATGCTGGCAAATGGCCAGGGGGAAGCCTCATGGGGGCGGGAGAGCCTGGTGGGGGGGGGCGGGAATGCGAGCGAGGGGAGGAGAAGTGTGGCAGGCGGATTAGGGAGATGCGCGTGCTTGTGTGGTCACGTGACCCGCTTTTGTGGTCACGTGACTCACATGCACTGTGGAAAAGCCTCAGTGGTTTGACGAGTCGATCGAGCACTTGAATTTTCGCCTATTACATTCGCAAGCGAATGATAATAGGTGAAACCTAAAGGAGGTCCAACGCAATTTTTTTCCCCAGCTTCCTATAGTACAAATGTGCAGTTGAGTGGTTTCACTCGTAGGTCCCCTCCTGTCTAAACATGCCTGTAAAAGTAGCCTGGACCTTTTTCTTTTTTTGACGCACTGGCACAGAAATCCTTTGAGAAGCAGATGCTAGTGGTTGACTCAATGTGTGTTGTGGTAGTTGAGCAGTCACTGTATGCTGCGGTATCACCATCATCTCACTCTGAGTCTTCTTGTGCCATTGTGAAGTCGCTGAGCTGGATGATGCTGCTGGTTCACTATAGGAGAGAGGGCTGCTTTGCAATAAGATATCACTCTTTTTTCCTTGTCATCATCACCTTCCGTCTTGATTGGACTTGGATCTGATATTCCTCACCTCACCCCATGATCATTCATTCAGCAAGTTTTTTAAGGTGCTCCTCCCACTTGTGTGGTGTTTCTTTTTATATGGGTCATCCAGTACCATAATGTGTACCAGGCTTACCTCAGCAAATATTTGTGTGGCAAATGGAGCATACTGCAATGTGCTCCCCCTATTTTCTAACTGTAAAAAAGTCCCAAACTCTGGAGGAATACTTTTTTATTGAGCCACTGCCAATGCCTGAAGATGATTTAGAGGTAGTTGGGCATGTCTTCGATTGCCTCTCTGCTTCTCCTGAGGCCATGGTTGGTGCAGGTCTCAGCTGGGACTTTTAAAAAAAATGGGAGCTGGTGGAGGTGCTACCTGTGACACATCCCTCTTAGCTGGTTAAATCTGGCAATGGCAGATTCCTCTGTGTCACCTTACACCATGACTATCTCATCATCGTCATCCTCCTCTTCTTTCCTTTCCATAATTCTAAGTCTTTGCTGGAACTTTTCTTTTCCCCTGCAATTCCTGTTGTCTCCTGGTCTCTATTGAGATCCACTCCATGTCCCTATCATCATCATCAGAAGTGGTGCTTATAGAAGATGGTGCAGTAATACCCTTCGTTTTCCTTTCTGGAGATGTGGGAGCCAATGATTCGTAAAGAGGAGGTTCAACTTCTTGCTCTGAAGGAAGCACAACCTCCTCTTCTGCTCCAACATCAGACAATGTCATTGCTTGCTGCGACTGCTGTCCACTTTGCTGTGTTTCCAGAAAAGATTGTGTACTACTTTGAGAAAGGGGCAAGTCCAATTCAATATCGCTTTTCGTTGGCGTCAATATAATTGCTCTGGCTGTCTCACTGACAGACATGGTCCTGGGCGTAGGTTGGGTAGGTGGTGCTGGTGTTGGAGGAGTGCTGCTCTCAGCTTTCTCGCCGAAGGGCGTGTGCGCAGGAACAACTTCCCTGAAAAAGGTTGTGTTTGGCACGCCAGTGGTGGAAATCTACTTCTTCTGCTCCCCACTCGCCAATTTGGTAGCAGCACCTTTCTTTGGGGCTATCTTGATGCTGTCAGTTGGCAGTGGCACTTAGCTTCACAACAAGCTTAAGAGATGACGGTGTTGCGTAGTCAGTCATGCAGAGGTCTTCTAACAAGCAGTTCTGTGGGTGATGTATCTTTTTTTGTGACCTTGTGGATTTGCCACAAGGTCAGAGAGCCTTACCGCTTTAGCAGACGCCTCGTCTTTTGGGAGGATAACACCGCGTTCCTGCACACCCTGCCCGCCTCCCGCCGCTCGCTGTCCAAGCTGAGCCGCCGAGTGGAGCGCGGGTCAGGGGACTACAAGCCCCATCAGCCCAAGCGGGCTGCAACGCTACAAGCCGCGCCAGGAGGCGCTTAAAGCCGAGGTCAGCCCGACAAACAGCGGATTTGCCACAAGGTCAGAGAGCCTTACCGCTTTAGCAGACGCCTCGTCTTTTGGGAGGATAACACCGCGTTCCTGCACACCCTGCCCGCCTCCCGCCGCTCGCTGTCCAAGCTGAGCCGCCGAGTGGAGCGCGGGTCAGGGGACTACAAGCCCCATCAGCCCAAGCGGGCTGCAACGCTACAAGCCGCGCCAGGAGGCGCTTAAAGCCGAGGTCAGCCCGACAAACAGCGGATTTGCCACAAGGTCAGAGAGCCTTACCGCTTTAGCAGACGCCTCGTCTTTTGGGAGGATAACACCGCGTTCCTGCACACCCTGCCCGCCTCCCGCCGCTCGCTGTCCAAGCTGAGCCGCCGAGTGGAGCGCGGGTCAGGGGACTACAAGCCCCATCAGCCCAAGCGGGCTGCAACGCTACAAGCCGCGCCAGGAGGCGCTTAAAGCCGAGGTCAGCCCCGCCTCGCGGGACGCGAGCGGGACGCCGGGCGAAGCCCGGGCCAAGGGCGGGCCCGTTTCAGCCCGTTCCAGACAGATCCAGGCAGGGCTGGCCCCCCCCCCTAGGTCCGGACCGAATTCGTCTGACGACCATCTCTTCATTTAAAGGTACTCTTTGGTTCTGAAATTGCGACTCTATTGGACCACTGCCTCTGTGCTTGCATATCCACATCATGTCAGTAACAAGGGGATCCAGAAGCAAGACTGCACTTAGAACTGCACAGTTTATAGGTCCTATTGACAAATTCATCTCTACTACCACCGAGGCTATCAATTTAAACATTTCCCTTTTAGAGCGCAGGGTATCCCAGGACCTTGCGTTTGCTAAGAGATCCTCCCTGGGCCTCATAGCCACAGCTTTAACCCCAGTCCCAGCAGTTTCATCTATTCCTAGCCTTTCTCAACCTGGAAATGTTATAGCACAATTACACTCCATTCCCAATGCCGTAGATTTATCGGCCACAAATTTGTCATTGGGTCTAGACTCTACTGAGAACCTTGAGACTACTCCGGATTTAGAGCGGATTGTAGTTGACGACCACTCTCAAGGTATTCAATCCATGGGGGTGAGAGAAGGCGCCATTCCTAAGCAGTCAATATCTACAAATAAAGGGAATAAGGCCAACCAACATCCCAAAAACAAGAAAAAGAAAGGGACTACTACAGCACCAGCTATGAATATTTCTGCTGGTACCAACCACACAACATCTGTCTTGTTTAACCCTCATTGTACTTCAAATGGTATTGTCCAGGGGGGTGCACCTGGTCCATCCGACTTCGATAATATCCAGTTATTTGCAAAACTCAGGGATTTATTTAAACAACAACTTATGCCCCTGGAACGGAGTATCATGGTCATTGAGAAACAGCTTGCCATACTTATTGATAAATCTCCCAATTACCCAAGGGCAGGAACAGCTAAATCTGGGGGGGTTACACCAGCGGTTTCAGCCGTGGCATCCTGTCCGGGGGTTCCTTTAGCTAAGACTAATACAGACAAACCATCTGTTAACACAGTTATGTTTAACACCAAATCCGTAACAAAGGATCCTATAATTGAAACTTCGTCTAATTCTAACATTTGCACTAACTGTTCCAAATCTAAGCCGAAAGCTAAATTACCACCTCAGACACCGTCATCCAGCCAGCAAATTTGTGCTGTCGAGGCCCCACAAGTTACTTCCAATGATGCTAACCGTATTCTTACTAATGAGCCCTTACAGCGATCCACCAGCAACAGTAAGGCCCCAAAAGCTAAAGCTAATTCCCATGCAGATAAAAAGAGGCCTAAACCTAAACGCCCTTTTCAATTGGCCCCAGAGGTATCTCCTTTCACGGCAATTTTAACAGGAGTACCGGAACTCCCAGAGGGAACTGATGAACCCCAATGGTCCCTCCGGAATAAAATTCTGCAATGGCTTTGCATTCATAGGCCTCTGAAGCCCCCATTTACCTGTAGAATATCCTCGGTACGCAGGGTTTCTTGGGTGGGTAAGATCCCCAAGAGCATTCAAGGGGACTGTGTCATTGTTACATGTGAGGATGCCTCTACTGTGAACCACATATGTTCATGGCCTGATCTAGAGAAGAAGGGAGGAATCGATACCCATCGACTCTCCTTTTTCTACCCCCCTACTTCTAATTATCATTACCCAATTCCTCCGCCAAATTGGGCTATGAACCAAGAACACCAATGGGACTATGGCGACCCATGGCAAATCCAACAATCTAGAGGTAGGGATTGGGTACCTCGTCCCTGGTATCCCAACAATAACCGTTTTACAGACGGCGGGTGGCAGGGCATCCAAACCACTAACAGATTTGACTGCCTGGAGATGGTTGATTGACTTCATGTTCCATCTTCACCGACCTCAACTGACAACAGGCGGTCAGCATCTGATGTGGCTGTGCGACCTGACCCTGTCAGCCCTAACTCTGCTCCTGCAGTGACCCCTGTGTTCTCTAGTGGTCACATGGTTTTACATAAGATTACAGCACCCGAAAGTTCTTTTATCCAATCACCCCCCTCTTGTTCCCACCCTCTTAACATCCAATCCCCCACTTGTCGGGTAGTAACTGGACCTTCCAAGATACCAGTTCATGTAACTAAGCCTGGTGACCTTATTTTGATATCATGGAATATTGCTGGTATCGCAGGGAAACTAAATACCCCTTTCTGGTCTAAATTCATAGGAGAAGGGTTTGATATAGTCCTCCTCCAGGAGACCTGGAGTCAGGAAGACATCAACGTAGAAGGTTATTCTTCACATTGCCTGAATGCCACTAAATCCAATTCTGGTAGGGCAAAGGGGGGTCTTCTGATTCTCCTTTCCAACAGATTGGAAACCTTCAAAGTTAGAAGCAGCACAAATGTGGGAGCTTATAGCCAGGTACTGCGGATTGCATGTGCTCAGGGTAATGACCTGGTTCTTGTCAACTTTTACAACAACATCTTTGATGCCTCCAGAGGGAATATCCTGTACCCCCTGGAAAAAGAAATTGCTAAGGCTATAGGCATCTCAAATAAGCAGTTAGACATCCTATGGGCTGGAGACTTTAATTTGCAGCCATGCCAGCTATCTAAGGGTAACCCATGCGGTTTTGGAGTGGAGTCGGATAATTTTAATGGGGGTGCGGGAAGGAGCGAGGATTTTCCCCACTTCCCGCACTGTCATTACGGCTCCACCTTAAATAACCTGCTACTAAAACTAGATTTATCCTTACTAAATTGCAACAAAAATAAACAGAACGCCAGTTGCCCCACCTTTACAGGGAGGGAAGCTGGGACTTTTATCGATCACATCTTGTTCTCAAGCAATGGGGACTATTCTAGCTTGTATGTGAGAGAAGAAAGTCTCAGCAATCACAACAGTATTTGTGTTACCCTTCCTTCAAGGGGTGTCAAACAAAGAACTGGGGAAACCTGTACCACCGATATAGTGTCCCAACGACCTAACGGTCCGAGAATCAAGTGGACGGGGGTCAATTCTGTGGCTAAACAAAGGGAGGTAATAGTCAGCTGTAAAATTGAGATTAGCTATTGCCTTAAAGATGTTGTTAACCACGAACTATTGATATCCCAGTTTATTAACATCAATACCATCATTGAGGGTATCTTTACTAAAAAACCCTCAGCCAATAAAACGATAAAACTGGGATGGTTTGATAAGTCCTGCACTGCAACTTTACGGGAATTAAAACGAGTTTTAGGGCTCAAACCCCGAGATGGTATTAGCATCAAAGAAGCAAGGGTTAACTACAAACTGGCTATCTCTAACAGGAAAAAGGTACTACAGAGAGAAGCTTGGGATAAACTGAATGAAGCTGTTGAGACAAAAAACAGTAAACTCTACTGGGAAATAGTCAACAGTCCATTCTTAAATTCGGAAGGTGTCCCAGAAATTACTTCTTATGTTGCGTGCGAGGACTGGGTCTCTCATTTCACTAATATTTTTAACCCAGAAAAGGTATTATTGACCCAACCCTCGGTTGATTTGCCATTGTGGTCACCTATACCTTTGGAAATTACGCTACAGGAGGGACTAGAAGGCCTTGCTAATAGCAAGGGGGGGAAGGCCCCGGGACCTGATGGGGTGCCCATAGATTTATTAAAAACAGAACCTAACCTGTGGGCCCCCATTTTGGTTAGGACATTTAACTGTGCAGCAGTAGGCGATTTTCCTCCCTCTTGGGGTCAATCGGTGATCGTGCCCTTATTTAAAAAAGGCAGTAAATCCGAGGCCTCTAACTATCGGCCAATTTCTCTATTGGATGCCTCAGTAAAGGTTATGAGCAGAATCCTGCTCATTAGACTAGAAACTTGGGCAGAAGATATGAGTATTTTAACTAAAGTGCAATACGGCTTCAGGAAGGGGATGGGTACTCTGGAGCAATGCGTGAACTTGGATCTTTTAATTAACAAATACACAGTAGCCAAAAAGGGTAATTTATTTTTATGTTTTGCTGATCTGAGCAGCGCATTTGATTTAGTTGACCATGGCATTCTTTGGCAGGTTTTACTGGAGTTAGGAGCACCTAAAGAAATAGTACATTTCCTGGCTAGGCTTTACCAGAAACTCTCTTGTAAAGTCCGATATGGCAGCCATGGTGAATGCACACCATTCTTCAAGGTATCCAGGGGCATCCGCCAAGGATGCGTACTAGCTCCTCTTTTATTTTCTCTTTTTATTAACTGTGTTGATCGCACTTTGGCAACCATATCAGCAGATGCCCCGCAGATTGGAGGCAATCCTGTCTCAATCTTACTTTATGCGGACGACGCAGTACTTTTATCACGCACTCAGATAGGCTTACAACGTCTCATTGATGGTTTTATGCTGTTCATACAAAACAGGAGACTTTGTGTAAACAAATCTAAGACCTATGTTATGTTGTGCGGTGAGTCAGCCAATAAACTAAAGTCCAATTTCTATCTTGACAGCGTCAAAATGCTACAAGTTAAAACATTTTGTTATTTAGGAATCACCTATGCTAATGATGGGTCCTGGAAATCAGAGCTTGAAAATGCTAGGTCGAAAATGACTCGTTGTACCAGCAGTGTTTTTCGTTTCTCATCTAAGCTCGGCTCAAGAAGCGTTCGTGACATGATTAATATTTACAATATTCGCTGTGTTCCCTCGGCATTGTATGGGGCTGGAGTGTGGGGCCACACAGATGGCACCTCCCTCCAAAAAGAGGAGAACAAGTTCCTAAGAAAAGTGCTATGTGTCCCCCACTCCGCTTCCATTCAATTAATTCATGACGAGGTTGGGGTCGAGTTTATTTCGGACTTAGCAGCCGTTCGTCCACTCTTATTGTGGCGATCTATTTGGGCTAAGCCTGAAACTCGATTCACTCAAGAAATTATTCTTGACTGTATAGGCTTGGACTTTTCTTTTCGTATTCTTTGGCTGAAATATATTAGTTTCTGGTTTAAGACTTTGTTTGATATTGATGTTCTCACTGACCCCGAACTTGCGGTAGCAATACCCAAAAAAGAGATTAAACAAACGTTCTTGATGTATAAAAAGAAAGGGCGAGAAGAGGTATATGGCAAGCTAACTACCGTAAAGTTTTATAGAGAACTTAACTTGCCATCGGGGTTCCAAGCATATCTTCTACATGTCAGTCGCCCATCTCATCAATATGTTTTAACTCGCGTCAGGTTGGGCATTGCACACCACCTTGTTGCGTTCCCAGTACAGAAACAGAAATCTGAAACCCCCTGCCCTTGTGACAATGTTTCACGCCAGAGTTGCTGCCATTTCTTACTTTTTTGTAAATTTTATCATTTTCTAAGACTAAGGTACTTAAAACCTATATTTATTAAATACAAAATACGGTCTTTTAAGAATGCCCTTGTGTTACTGTCAGCTTTAGAAAATGTGGACATATGTTTTTTTGTTGCCATTTATATTTTGAAATGTACAGCTGCCAGGAAAAGCATTGTATTGCCATGATCTCTATATTCCTGTCTGTACTTCTCAAAACGTACAGCTGCCAGGGGGAGCACTTTTTTTTTAGTAGTGCTCAATTTATCTTTAACCCTGTCTGTACATGTTCTCTTTTTCTTTTCCTTGATTCTTTTTTATCATACAGCTGCCAGGATATATCTAGTGCTGCTATATTTCTATACCTTTCTGCCTGTTTTAACAAATTTTTAAAATCTAAAACTTTCAAGTCCCACGACTAGGTGGGGGCTTATTGTTCAACGTACAGCTGCCAGGATAAACATTTTGTGCTAATTTATTCATTCCTGTCTGTACGATTTTAACTTTGTTTTTAATTATGATCCAATGTTAAACGCTGGTCTGTATGTGTCCTACCCTTACATGAATTATCTTGGATTCCCCTGTATAAATTTTGTATTTCATAATAATTTTTAATGTAATGGATTGATTTCATGTTTGCTTGTATGATTTGTTTACAAATCGAATAAAAGCTTTGAAATTGTATTGTGAACCTAAAAGCAAACAAGCAGGAAAAACTTCAATGAAATGTAGCATTGTTGCAGTTCAAGTAGTATTACAAACAAACAATATAATGTGGTGTGGTTACTTAAGTTATTGTAAATAATTGGCAATTGTATACAGTGTTAATTCGTAAAACGGAAAACTACACTAACATAAACTTTCATTGTGACTGTACGCTCAGAAAGAATTAGAAAGAGCAACAACAGCAGCAAAACAATACAGCTCTAACTGTTTGCTTTATGTGCAATGCATTCCATGGTCAAACAACAAGCAAGGAGGCATGAGGAACAAAGAGAAGACATACAGGCCTATTGCAAAAGCACACTGTCTACCTACACAAAATGGCCACCAGCCACATGGTCAGACAACAAGAACAACAACCAGCATGACGGCATGGCCACAAACAAACAAAACATGCAGGCCTATGGTGAAAGCACACTGGCTGGCTACACAAAATGGCTGGCAGTCACATGGTCACACAACAACAACAACCAGCAAGAAGGCATGGTCACAAACAAGCAAGACATGCAGGCCTATGGGGAAAGCACACTGGGAGGCTTCACAAAATGGATACCAGCCCCATGGACAGACAACAACAACCAGCAAGGGGGAAAGGCCACAAACAAAGAAGAAATGAAGGCCTACGGGGAAAGCACACTGGCTGGGTACACAAAATGGCCACCATCCACATGGTCAGAACAACTACACTCAGGAGGCCTGGAAAACAAAGAACACATGCAGGCCTAGGGTGGACACCAACTATACAAAATGGACCCTGGCCACATGGCATAATGATTCTTAAACAACAAAGGCAAATTATGGTGTATGCCAAACACACATACACACAATGGCCAGACAAAAGAGGCATGGTAATACTGAGAACACATCATTAACTCAGCAATGCCAAAAATGAAAATTAACAGGGCTAAAAATGTTCACAACAACAAACATACTTCGAATGCTATTCTCTACCTAAACATTGTTTGCAGGGAACAAAAACGTGAAATACCGCAAAAAAACATTTTGTATTGTAATCCAATGCCCATCCATGGCCTAAATGATGTTTCAATTCTACAGACACCACAAAAATTGTTGTTTCATACACCTGTGAATAGTACAGGGCCTACTAGCTGGAAGGCCCAATGGCAGACTAGGCTTCATAGTGAATTAACTCAATCAATATTGCAAACTCATTTAAAAACCTGGAGAAGAAAATGTACTCAACTGTGCAACATTTTTCCTGTTCAAAAGAATATACATTTCATGCACAAACAAACTAGCCCCTTTTAAACACTGCTGCCCACCCACCACAAGACACCAGTTTTTCAACTTACTTGTGATATCTCAAAAACAAAGTCCTTAAATCCAAAGGTATATATGTAGCCGATAAGGAGAGTGATTCTTCCAGCTCCAAATCCTAATGAAAGGTGACTGGGAGTGGGGGAAAGCATTGGGAGCAGCCGCTGGACAGGAACAGAAAGTTAGAGTTTCTGGGGCACTTCGTTCTGGTTTTAAAAAAAAAGATTTATAAAAATGGCGTCTCGCACAAAAAATAACTCCAACAGCCAGAAAAGCTGCTTGACCCTTCCATTTGTGATCAGCTCTGTAAAAATGCTAGATTGGTGGCGTCATGCATTTAAGCTGTGAGAGTGTGCACAAAGTTGCGCGGGAGCTCTCTAACGGTGTGAAAAGTCTTGCACATGTTCCCAAGCAACCTGAGAGTCTTGGCACTTGCGGTTGAACTCCAAAAGAAAACTGGAGAGCACGAACCGAAAATAAAACATCTACTTCACGCCCGAATGGCAGAATTCTGAGATTCTGCATTCCTCCTTGGAGTGTGGAGTGCCCAAATTGGGAAAACTATGCAAAGCTGCAGAGTATTTCTGCCGGGGTTAAATGCCTCCTTTGCTCCTTGCATCCTATCCTCGATGCAACCGCGAGCCAAGGTTCTGTTTGAGAGTGCCAATAATGCTGTTCGCTGTAGCTGACCCACACTCCATTCACAGGTGGCCCAAAGTTTTGGATTGGACCCGGTCTATCGCGACCAGACTGCCTACATTGGTGCTTTAAGCCATAAAATTCTACTTTTTAAGATACTCTTTAAAAAGTCATAACTCCTGTTGTACTTATTTGATTTTTGTCATTTTGGTCTGTTTTGTTAAATAAATCATGCTCTAGTATTCTATTTAGGTGTGGTATCTTTTTGTGTAGTGTTTTTTCTGTTTTGTCTAATTGAAGTGTTGAACTTGTACTTTACACGTTGGCTCTTACCTTAAGCCTGACTGATCATTGCTGAGCTACCAGAGGATATGCACAGATAATTTAGGGTGTGTAGCTGACTTACAGTGACTAGGATTGTGGTTCTACCTTGGACAGGGTGCATACTTCTGCCAACCAGAAATCCCAATTTCCAAATTCTACCATATATGGAATTGGAATATTAGACAAAGGGCTGGGTGGAGGTTGGACAGGGTTCATACTTCTGCCAACCAGAAATCAAATTTCCAACACCTACCATATATGGAATTGGACTATTAGACAAAGGGCTAGGTGGAGGTTACCCACCTCAAATAATTAACCACAATCGTGGCAGGGTCAAGCAAAACCATAGAACCAAGGTTGGCCCTTAATGCTTATTAGTGCTATTTTTCAAATTCAAACTTTAAAAATTAAGAGCTCTGGTTATACATATTGGATTTGTGTCATATTGGCTATCATTTGGGGTGGATACCCACACACCTCAACTAATACCCCAGTACTTTATTCCAGATCATTCCTAAATTAAGGAAACAAGGCACATTGATTGACACTGGCCGGCTCAAAAATAATGTAATTTATAAAGTAGTGAACTCAGTGGATCCTTAACAACTAAAGAAATTTCTCAAAAATAAAGAAATCCAATCAGAAATGATGAGAATGAATGGCAAAAATCCAAATCCCTTATACTCCATACCAAACTACAAGGATGAGAAAAAAAATAAATTTTTTATGCCCTGTTTTGTGGCCAGAAGGGTCTACTGACTTCACCTGTAAAGGTTGAAGTTGTTTGCCACTCGTGTCCTGGGGTCCGTTCTACTATGGATCTACAAACAGGGGCAAGTGCACTCTGTCCACACTTAATTCTCAGGCAGTATGGGTGAGCAGTTAAAGGGTTCTCAGGGAATTAGAGTGGCGGTCAGGAGCTCAGAACTCAATATTCAACCAACAAACCCAATGTAATGTCCAGCTATAGCTTTTTGGGTTTGAAGAAAGTACTTTTACCAAGCATCATTACATAACAATACATAATATAATACTTTTTTTAATTTTTAATTCTTTTGTATTGATTTTACCCAAGTTAAATTCATCATTATGCGCAGCAGGCTTTTAATACACATTGAATCAATTAAATCATTAAAAACAGCCCTACCATAGGAATATGAACTCAATGGTTACCAAAAGTTCTGACTTTAGATTTTTAAAGTGCAAAAGTGCAGGTGCTCATTCTAAAGTCTAAAAAATATCATCATCAAAAGACTCTGGGACAAAATGAACAAATACTTCCTAATATTACAATAAACAAGTCAGTAATATCCATGTCAACATAAAATACAAATAAATAGAATCAGACTGATACATTTATATCTGCATGAATAAAAACATTAGTATAAAATACCAATCCATGCTATCAACATACAATTCAGAAGCCACCATAAAAGACAGCACACCCTCAATTCATCATAATCATCAATTCATCTCCATCAGTTTTTGGATTAGTGATCATAATGCCCTAGATGCTAAGAAGCAGTTCTTAATCTTGATCTGAAAGTGCATATGCTGAGTCTAACCCTTAAATTGCAGAGTCATAGCAGCGTTGCTTGTCCTTCATTAAAGTGGCATTCCATTACTCCAAGAATACCAAAGGATTTACAAAGTGCAAAAGATATAGATGGGAAGCAAGAATAAATCCATATATTGCTAAATTTGTTGCCTTCCCACCTATTTGTTGCCACCCTTCTGACCTTCCATCCATGTAATGACCGGGGCCCATATTTTGGCCTCCATCACTGTTTCCTACGCCCTTTGCATCGTTTCAAAGACACTTCCATGTGATTGCTAATAATCTTGGTTTCCACATTAGAAATATAAGGGGGGGGGACAGAGGTTAGCCATTCTGAGACAATATATAGGTGAACAACCATCATAGCGGCAAATAATAGATATGCTTCTTGTCTTAACACAAGATTATCCTCCTTGCTATCAACCACACCCAAAATCATTAGTGCAGCAGTGACTTGAACGTGATCACCAATGATTAGCATCAAACATCTCCCGATCTCCTACAGAAATACATCTAGTATGGGGCATGAAAAAACATATGAAAGTTTTCAGGGTGTTCCGAGCTGCACCTCTTACATTTGGGACTAAACCTGGCACCCCACTTTGCTACCTTTGTCAGAGATTGATATACATTAAAAATCATCCTAAACTGTTGTCTCCTCATACTGGCTGTTAACAGCACTCTGTTGGCTAAATCTAATTATTTCTTAATGTAGAGCCCCTCCACCCCAAACCTAGCTACCCATTAACATAACATATAACCTCAAAAGGCCTTTGAGGACCTACAGGAAGCACTATGCATTGTCCCAGTGATGAAGCTTCCTTACTGTGATCAGCCTTTCATTATACTGAGTAACACACCGGAAAAGGGAGTTAAAGCACCACTAGCTCGACTTGAATGCAAAGGCAGAGAATGTGCAGTAGGCTCTATTTGGCATAGATACTTCCTAGGAAAAACATGGTTAGCCACTGTAAGAGAGATCTTTGCCATGGTATTGACTATATTGAAGTTTCAATCTCACTTGCTTTATTATAAATCACACCCTTCTGGATTTACTCTGAAGTCCCATCCTACTTTCTTTGATGAGCTTGAGTGTTCCATGCATTAAGTGCCCAAAAAGAAGGTTAGCGACTAAGAGACATGAAAAGAAAAGATCCCATTCCCTCCTGAGGTTCTCTGGCAGAGTTATCATGCTCTGGGTCTTGCTAAACCTTTCCTTTAAGCCATTGGTTTGCAGATGGTATGCCATGGAGCAGTGGTAGGTGTCACTAGCTTTCTTTCACATTTGCCTCATAGGAGAAAACAATAAAGTTGGTTCCCCAGTCATAGATCAATGTCTTAAAAAAATCTAACCCTAGAAACGATCCCTAGGGGAGCACTAACCACTACTCGTGCAGTTGTGTGCCTCAGAGGTAGCATCAATGAGCACCTGATAGCACCACAAACATGATATGTTTATTGCTAGATGCTGAAGAAGGTATCAAATCAACAAACAATGTCCATGCCCTCCCACTTGGAAGAAATACCTAAAACAGACACTGGCATCAATGGTGCCTTGGTCTTACCTTCTGACTTACTACTGAATTGGCAAATGGGATAGACTCTACAGAACCTCAGGGTATATCAGTGCATCCCTGGCCAATAGGAAAATGAGTCCAACCTATTGTGGGTTTCCTTGATATCCAAGTTGCTTTCTAAAGGCAACTCATGGGCCAATGACAATAGGAAATTTGGTTGAATGCAGAAATATCAACTACATGAACATGGTGCTACCAAGATTTTGTGCCCAAAATACTGAGGACCAACATATTGACAAGATAGATTGATAAAATGTTATTTTATCAACTTATTTCAAACCATCACAATATAAAAACAGCAACCTGGATACAACAGATAAAACTGAGCAACATACAAATTATAAATTGATCAATCAATCCATGTAGCAGCACTTGACTCCATTGAAATCCGGATCCACTAAAGTGAAGGTACAATGTTGTCCACTATGAAGAGAAAACAGCAACCTACTCTATACACAGAAGGTTTGTGAAGTACCGAGCGTTCTCTAGAGATGAAATGGTTAATAAATATATTATTATTGCTAAATTGTACCAAGCAGAACAATCAAAAAGCATCTCTGCAGTATTTCCGATAACAGCAGCATCATTTCCATTATTGTTTCCCTACTAAGAGAAATTAATTTCGTCTGGGGTCTACTAATCAAATTCAGTACAGGGTGAGCCAATGTAACCTTGTTCAATGACAGGAGCAGTGAACTCTAGCAAATACTACTGCGTCCGATCTAAAGCTGAAGTAAAAATCTGTAATGCGGGGGCAACTTCCTACGGCAATGCTTTTCGTCTGTAATCTGCACAGATGTTTGAAAATAAAAAGTCCAGGAAGGGGGGCGTGGCTTAGCGCCCGATGAGGATGGTGGCGTCGGCGTGAGTGCTCCTCTCCCGCTGAGGGGAACAAGCGGTTCGCGACTTCCTCCAGACCCGCTGACGGAAGACTCTTGCACCGGAAGACATGCGGGCATGCTGTGACACCCTCCTACGGCTTTGTGCAGCTTTTCTTTGCCGTTTTTCGCCGTTGGATTCTCCGACCGCGGCTCCGCCACAGCCGCGACCGCCATTTTGTGTGTTTGCTGTGCCTATGCCATTTCTGTAATAGCACAGCATTTCTCTTCCTGCGACTGCCTTCTATGATGCCTGCAGCTCTACCCCTCGCATATGGAGGGCCATGTTTTCTTTATTATTGACTCTCCTTGCCTGCTACCTGTAACTGTTATTCCTCGTTTTCTCAAGGATGCTGCTTCTACTCTCCTCAGCTTCCCAGCTTTGGCGGCCATTTTGTGACTACTGATATCTCTCCTCTGGCTCCATCACTTTTGGCTGCTGTTCTTACCAATCTTCCTCACTACATAAGAGACTATTTTTGTATTTTCTGGCTCCCTGTTGTTGTCCAGCTACCCCGGAGTTTACGGAGGTTCTACATATATGTTGCTTTGGTGTCCTTCTCCTTGACGGTTGTACTACATGGGCAAGCTCATACCGAACTGCGTCAACAAGTCTTCGCAGTGTGCCTTTATTGAAAATTCCAAGGTGTTTTCGGCCTTTACTCAGATAGAAGCTTCCCAAGCATTGTCTGCCCACACAGCACAGTCTACGATGGAGCAGTCTGCGCCGATTGTTAGGAAAGGCACTACCAAAAGGCTGAAAAAGGACCCTCCTTCACCATCTAACCCTGCCTCGGCCATATCCATGGAATTGTTGCTGGAGGAGATAAGAGCACTCCGCCCTTTCATGGAAGAAACCAACGCCAAATTCAGGTTTTGACTGATAATTGGTCACAAATGGATGCGAGAGTCACGTCTGTAGAGCGTCTCCTCTCTTCAGGAGTCGTCTACCAAGGTCTCCCACTTACACTCAAAGGTCTCATCCCTTCAAAAGCAGGTGGAGGATCTTGAAAATCGAAATAGACGCAATAATTTACGCATTTATGGCCTGGTGGAGGGCTGTGAGGGGAATGACCCCATTGCTTTTTTCAAATCTTTTCTTCCTAAGCTCTTGCACATGCCGGAAGACACTGTGCTTAATATACAACGGGCCCACAGACTTGGCCGGGCTCCCTCTCCTACCTCCAATTCTCTGAAGCCGAGAGGCGTCATCATGCATTTTCTAGAATACACCGACCTACTAAAAGTTCTTTTAACAGCCTGAGCCTCTCCTCGTCTAACTTGGTCGGGGTCCTCCTTGTTCTTTGCGCAAGTTTATGCTAGAACCACGGCTAATCGACGTAAGGCCTTCCTGGATATGAGACCTGCTCTTTGTTCCATTGGTGCCAGATACGGTCTTTTCCACCCGTATCTCTTTAGGGTTACCTACAACAATAAAACCACAACTTACGAAGATCCAGTCCGACTTCAGAGCTTCTTGAATTCCTGCCAACCTGCTGACATGGACCTTTTTGGTCCCTTCTCCTCTTTCCCTCCATGACTTTTCTAGATGGTTGATATTTACCGTTGTTCTGCCTCTTTTATTCGCTCCCCAAGTTTAACAGTTGTACTTTTTGCTCCTATATACTCTTGTAATCGTTCTTCTTTTCTTTTTTATACTCTTTCCTTGCTAATTTTCTCTGGTCACATGATCTCCTCTATCTTTAGTGATCTTGTCTTCTAATGTTATCCTTATGTCTCCACAGATTACACATCGCATTCCGTATTGTCCCCCGGCTGGCCGGTTCACTGACCCTGGACGCCCTGCCTCCTCTAGTTGGTTATACCCCCCCATCTTCTCGTTTGGTCTTTTTCCTGATTGTGCTCCCTTGCCTCCCCTCCTCGTAAGTACATTTTCCCTTCTTGTTCACCATGTATATTTTCTCTCTAGTTTCCTCTTCCCTGACCTCCCCATATTTCCCCTGTTTGAAGGTGTCTCTTCTTCTTTATTGGTTTATACTTCTTTACTTCTCCTGTTTTTATGTTTTGCTATCCACTCTTGAGGATTTTTTACTCTGCTCTTCTGTCTTTGCATATCTTTCTCTTACGTCTCCCGTTTTTTCTATTTCGTTTCTTAGCATTTACCTCTTTTTTTTTCACTTCCATTCTCTTTTTTACTCACTATTTCTTTTTCCTTTTCTTCCTTGTACTTTTCTCTCTTTTCCTACTCCTTTTCTCCTTTAATTTTGTCATCCATGATCACTCTTTTCTCTCTCGCTTGTCTTTTCTCATGGGCTCTCTCTTTGAATTTGCTCCCTGTGTTTATCCTATTTTATCTTCTATATTATGTCATTGAAAATAGTTACATGGAATGTTAAGGGTATTAATCCTCCAATCAAACGACAAAGAATCCTGTCTCACCTAGCCAGATTAAATGTTGATGTTGCATTTTTACAAGAAACTCATTTATCTGATGCAGAATCTGCTAAACTTAAGAGAGGCTGGGTGGGTGAGGCTTATTACTCCCAAAGAGATGGTAAACCAAATGGAGTAGCTATTTTATGTCGTAAAACCTTATCTCACTCCTTGATTACTCAAGAATCGGATGCTGAAGGCCAGTGGATACATGTTAAACTGTCTCTTAGGGGTGTTCCAATTTCTTTTCTTAATGTTTACGCCCCCACTGGCGGTGCTCCTGCTTTTTGGCATGTGCTCTCTCGCCACATCACTAGATTTGTTGATGATAACTTCATCTTGGCAGGTGATTGTAATCAACCCCTGGATCCCTTCCTTGACAGGAATTCCAAATCTCCCTATGTCCCAAATAAGCCCCACAAACTCTTTACCCAAGCCGTTTCGCAACACAAGCTCATTGATGCCTGGCGCTTATGCAATCCAACGGTGAGGGAATTTACTTTTTATTCTCCATACCATCATTCCCAGTCTCGGATTGATTATATTTTTGTTACTCACAACATTGCCTAAACTCTTACTAATGCCAAAATTGGTCCAATTCTACTCTCGGATCATGCCCCTGTCTTGGTTCACCTTGATATCCTCCCCCAGCCTGTTGGACCTAATAGGTGGCGCTTTAATAATGCCCTTCTCTTGGATCCCAAGTTCACTGCCTCCTTTACTGAATTTTTTGATGAGTTTTTTTTGTTCAATGATACCCCTTCCATCTCCAAGCACACCATTTGGGATGCTTTTAAAGCAGCGACAAGAGATTTTATAATTGGATATGTGGCGAAGAAACGGAAAATTGCCCGCAAATTCACTAGGGATCTCCTTCAAGATATTAAGAAATTGAAGAACGCCTATTTTACTTCACACTCACAAGACAGTTTAACAGCCCTGATCAATGCCAAAATGAAGTTCAACAAAAAATCCACAGAGGATGCCTCCTTGTATTTATTGAAATCAAGTGCAAAGTTTTATGGAGACAGAAATAAAGCCGGGAAAATTTTAGCCAACTATTTGAAAGTCAAACACAACCAATTGAATATTGAATCCATCTATGATACTCATTCCGATCTTAAACACAAAGACGCAGATATTCTCACTGAATTCTCCCTTTTCTACAAGACCCTATACTCTTCTGAGACTCAACCCTCCCCCCAATCTTTGGATAATTTATTTTCTACCATACACAAACCCGACCATTTCCCTCTTGATCTTTCTCACTTAGAATTGGATATCTCCCAACGAGAATTACTTACAGCACTCCAACTTCTCAAAAAATACAAGGCCCGTGGACCAGATGGTCCCACCGTTGAATTTTTCCTTAATTTCTAAAAGTTGCTCATTCCAAAATTATACTCTCTTATAGATACATTTGTTGCTTTGGGTGCCTCCTCAGGTTCCTTCTCTGACGCCCACATCTGCCTTATACCCAAGGAAGGGAAATATGCTCAGTATTGCAAAAACTACAGGCCCATTTCTCTGGTCAATATCGACTACAAAATATTTGCTAAGTTACTCGCAGCGCGTCTTGAGCTTTTACTCCCAGATCTCCTGGGTGAGGAACAGTCCGGCTTCGTCAAGGGTCGATTTATCACTAATAACACTAGACTTCTGTTTAATGTCCTATCAAAATCCCAGCACCTGCTCCACTCCCTCACAGCGATTGCCCTAGATGCTAAGAAAGCTTTTGATAGGGTTGAGTGGCCGTATCTCTTCCACACCCTTAAATGGTTTGGTGTTGGTCCTAAATTTATCTCTTTGATTTCTTTATTATATTCCAATACTCATGCAGCAGTCTGCGCTAATGGCCTTGTCTCCTCCTTTTTTGACCTAGGCAGAGGTGTACGTCAGGGTTGTCCCTTGTCCCCTTTTCTTTTTAACCTGCTTTGGAGCCTTTTCTATCCAAGCTCCATCAAAACCCTAACGTTCATGGCTTTCAGGCCTTAGACTCCCAAGTTAAGCTTGCCGCGTACGCTGACGATATCTTACTCTTTATCTCCAACCCCATTGAATCAATTCCCGCCTTCCTTGCTGAAGTGAGAGATTATTCCCGGATATCTGGCTACAAGCTCAACAATGATAAATGTGAGATTTTGCCCTTGATTGAAGTCTACGTTCAAGCATGATTTTAGCACCTCCAATTTTACATAGAATTCTTCACACATTAAATACCTTGGCCTACATCAGATTTCAGTTTTCATACGTCTTTATTTCAATTTTTACATCATAAAAGACATCAAATAAAATACATCCATAGTTCATAAAATTTCAGTTCATAACCTAATTAATTTAACAATATAATATTAAAAAGTTTTTACATGATATCCTCTGTTTCGTCACAAATCCAACAAAGTTAAATAAAACCAGTTTATCAATAATTTAACAATCTAAAAACATCTTAGGACCAATAAAATTAAATTAAATATATTCACAAAGACGTTCAGAAATTCTTACGAGAATAAAAAAAAATCTTTTTTTGTTTTTTAAATTCATCATATTACAAAACAAGTGGGTGCCTAGCTCTTAGAATCCAAGCCCACCCCAGAAATTTAGCCACGCATATGGTCACACACTCTGAGGTATTAGATTTTAAAACCCAGAGGGCTTCCATACACACTGCATGTTTATTTTCCTGCAGGTGGGCTTAATCCATTTGCGACGCGGGACAGAATAGGCTGGGCAAACAAAGAAAAAGTGGCTAATGGATTCCTTCTCCCCAATACACCATGGACAGAACTCATTTTGTTGACCTCGCCATTTATGTGTAAATGCCCTTACCGGTAGAGTACCAACTCTGAACTGATGATAGAGTTTTCTATCTAAGCTTTTGATAATACCGTCCCAATAAGGCTCTACGTGGATCTCAACCTTATGGAGCAAAAAAAGACCTGTCAAATTTGAGGACTGAGACGACAAAACATGTTGTTCTTTCACAGTCGCCCAATATAATGATTTAAATTCTTTTTTTGGTGGAAAAACACTGTTCCCGTGGGTCTGCCCACTGTAACCTCAAGCCCATATTTAACAGAATGGACTTAACGTCTCGAAACCACAGAAGATTTCCTGACCCTATGATTGATCTCAAAGCCAGAATTTTGTTAGCAAATAGGGCCAGTTCTGGGGTGGACCATATACGTCTCCACAGAGCAACCATCCTGTATCGTGCTAGATCTCTAATAGAGTGACAACCCATGTCTAATAGAAGGGGAAGGGTAGGGGTTGATTGTGAAAGACCGACCAAGCTGCGTAAAAACTTATTTTGGATTTTTACCAAGGGTGCAAGGCCCACAAAACTTCATAGATCGGCCCCATAAAGGATAGTGGAACTTATTTTTGCATTATAGATTTTTAAGGCTGGCAGTATCCTTTTAGTTTGCGAACATCGTTGCTCCTTTATCAGACACCCCGTCAGGTGAGCACATTTTAAACAGAGGGCCTCAATCTGTGCCTTCCATCTTAACCAGTAATCTATAACCACCCCTAAGTAAGTCATGACACCAACCTGTTCTAATTTGGTACCATTCATACTAACTTCAATCCGTTGTGGTTTATTTTTCGTTAAGACCATATATTTTGTTTTAGACACATTGATCTCTAGGTCGTTGATGTTACAAAAATCCACAAAATTATTAATTGCAATCTGTAACCCTGCTTGAGTTTTTGCCAATATCAGAGTGTCGTGGGCAAAAATGAGAAGGGGAAACTTTCTCCCACCTAGAACTGGTGCATCTGTTGGGGTATCTCCTAGAAACTGCACTACTTGGTTTATAAATAATAGAAACAGGGTTGGTGCCAGAACGCATCCTTGCCTTACACCACGACTCACAGGGAATGGCTCTGTCACCTGTCCCTGCCTACCCCATCTTACTCTGGCAAAGTTATTCTTGTGCAGTCTTACAGTTAACTCCAAAATTTCAGATGGCATTCTCATTTTACTCAAAGCAACCCACAGCTTCTCTCTAAGGACAAGGTCGAACGCGGATTTGAGGTCCACGAATGCTGCATAGATAGTGCCCCCACCTAAATACACAGTTTCCAGTATATCAGGACAAATCTGAATACTTGGTCGACTGTGCTGGTGCTTGTCCTGAAGCCCTCTTGCATCGGGGATGGGATATTTTCCTCGTTCATCCATGCCGGTATTTTACCCAGGAGCATTCTTGCTATAACTTTTTGCAAGGCGCCTATGAGGCTAATGGGGCGATAATTCCCTGGTAGTGACCTATCTCCTTTTTTAAAAACAGGTAGGATTTCGGCCCCTTTCCAAGAGTCAGGTATCCTAGCTCCGTTAGCAATAGCATTAGCTAAGGTCGTTATATATGGTACCCAGTTATGCTGATCATACTTAAAAAGATCGACGGGAATGCAGTCCATCCCGGGCGCTTTACCCCTGCTTGGACCAAATTTAACGCCTTCTCCGCCTCTATATTTTCGAACGCTAAAGGCATACTTATAGATTTAGGTATAGGTGACAAACCTCTCTCCGCTTCTTTTAATACCCTCGCCAACCCACAGAACTGGGATGAGTAGTGCTCCACCCAATCCTCTGCAGAAACATGATTTGCGGGTGTTTGCGAGTCCCTGGGCCCGCCCCATTTCACGACCTGCCAGAATTTAATCTGGTTAGAGGACAAACTGGCCTCATACAGGTCCTGCCAGCGACGGTCATCCCATGCTTGCTTCGCATTCTTTTGGACCCTCTTGTAATTTAACCTCTCCGCTTTAATCGTTGATATATTCCTAGTTTTAATAGCACTAATCAGAGAACTATGGGCTTTACGACAAGTTTTATTTGTACCATTTAGTACCAGAAGGATCTCCACCCATTTTCCCAGATTTCCCTGACTTTGTAAAAAAAGTTTTTATTTTATCAAACAAGTGCTCATGTATAGAGCTAATCTGCTCGAGTGAACCCAAGTCACCAATCACTAACTTGGCTTGTTTTACCGAATTTGTCACTTCGTTGGAAATTTTATCAAGGGTGACTGGGTCATCCAGAACTCTACACCAACGAACCCTACGGCAATCGTTTGTTAAAATGGCCTCTGCTGTAATACAGTTTGTACTAATAACCAACAGAGGAGCCAAAACTGGGGTTCCAATACAAGAACTGGTTTCAATGAGGGTTGTTTTGATTAAATCAAGTAACAACCGGTTGACTTGTTAAACCGAGCAAATTTTATTTATTGCAAACGGTCTTGTTTTCAAATTTTAACACATTGTTTTTTGTGCGTGGAAAATACAAAAGTTAACAATGAAATACGTTTTATATACAATATATACAAACATATAAATGCAACATATCATACACACTTGGCCATACATTCATACACAGACAATACAAAGTGAATGAAAATACAAAAAAACGCTATGTCCAAGCAACTGGCAAGAAATCAGTAGAAGATAATATTTTCTATTTTACAATGTCGTTGTGATTGTCATGAGATCCCTCATGAAACCAAATTTATGAACACTCTATTTCGACAAAATAATGGTAGCCAGAAGCGGGACAGAAAAGCTGGTCGACGCATTTCAAACCCCTAAGAATAAGTGGGGTTCTCCTCAGGACCGGATGTTGGTTCTGAAATGTTAAAAATAACTAGCTTTAGCAAAGTGTTATAGAGCGACTATCAGGAGAATAAGACAAGGGTTCAACTACCAGAAAACAGCTGGCACTCCCTACCTCAATCCATAGGTTCAATCGACATCTTGAGAATGTCTAATCAATGTTGTATTTCCCAACAGGTTTTTAACAGCAGCTGTGTGAGACAACAAAATACGTACAACAACGTTTTAGTGTGGTGCGCAACTCTCAATCATCATTCATCTTGCTTGCAGAGGGATCGTTACCTTACCTGCGAGCGGGCGGTTTCAATGGCGCTGCTTTGTTATTTTCTTTATGCGGCTGCTCCTAATCTGTAGGACGGAGGCGAAAACGTATGTTAGTAAAGAGGCGGTAATCCATGGGCGATTTGGTTCTACATCAAACGGGTTGGCATACCGAGGCTGGAGCAAGGCAGACGTCCTTCTCCCTCACTGGTGTGTACGGATCCACCGTCTGGAGTCCTCGAGTAAGGGTGTGGCTTCAGTGCTTCCTGGTTGGTGTATAGGAAGGAGAGAGGCCCGGGAATTCTGGGACTTGTGGTCCAGCGACAGAGCGCTGGGAAACGGGAGTCAGAATGATGCTGGTTTACACAATCGGCTTATAAATTTCAGAAATTTCGTTAAGTCCTCTTGTGGCAGTATTAAACTTCATGATGAGCATTGCTTCACGTTGTGCTAGTCTTGCTTCAATGTCCCCTCCTCTAGGGTCATTTTCAATTTTGGACACGACGGTCCAGCGTAAATCAGTAATCACATGTTTGCACCTAGTCCAATGATTTACTAAGGGGGCATTCTCTACCCCTCTGCGAATACGTGATTTGTGTTGCGTGATCCTGGTCCTTATTTCCTGTGTTGTTTTGCCAATGTATACTGAAGGGCAAGGGCAGATGATTGCATAAACAACGTTTTTAGATTTACAGTTCGTAAACGTCTCATGTTTCCAGTGGGTATCCTCGAATGTGAAAACTGTGTCTTCAATAGTTTCACTGCAGCAAGTGCACGTTCCGCACTTGTGGTGCCCTTTTGGTGATGGTAAACCAAAGATACTTTGTAGTGTGGGAGCCCTCGTCATTGGTAACGCTGCCCTGACAACGTAGTTGGCAACACTTTTGTCCTTTTTATACGCAAAGAGTGGTGGGGCTGCAAGATCCTCATGCAGATTTTTTAATAAGTGCCAGTTAGACAGGATGAGCTTTCTGTGTACGTTAGCTGCCGGACAGAAAGTGGTAACACACACTATCCTTTTGACTTCGGGTCTCAGTCTTTTTTCTAACAGTGTCTCTCGCGGTGTCCACCACGCTCGTTTGAGTGAGTTTTTTAGTAATTTTTTAGGGTAGCCTCTCTGGATCAAACGATTCATTAAACGTTCAGCATGAATGAAGTACTCTTCTTTACTTGAGCAATTTCGATGGATTCTTAAGAATTGTCCAAAAGGAAGGTTTTGTTTCAAGCTGCGGGGGTTGGTTGCTACTAAAATGCAACGCTTTATTCCTGTCCGAAGGTTTTCGGAAAAGTGTAGTACTTAGGCCACCCTCATAGGGTGCCACTTTCACATCTAAGAAGTTGATGGATACATTAGATGCTGAGACAGAGAACTGAATGTCTATTGTTCTCGAATTGAGCCAGCTGACAAATTGACCCAGATCTTCATGTCCTCCAGTCCAAACCATGAATATATCGTCAATATAACGCATATAATGTGAAATACTCTTGTCAAAAGGATTGGTCTGGTAGATAAATTTCTCTTCGAATAGCCCCATAAACATGATGGCTAGCTCCGGGGCAAAGGGGCAACCCATTGCCACTCCTTTGATTTGATAAAAGAACTCCGAGTCAAATGAAAAAAAGTTCTTCTGTAGCGCAAAGCCTGCCAGGTCAAGGATAAACTTGGTGGGGACTCGCATTGGTCTTTCCCTTTTGTCCAAGAAAACTGTCAGAGTTTCCAGTGCTTGTTCTTGGGGGATCTGTGTGTATAGAGACACCACATCGAGTGTCACCAGAAGTTGACTACTTTGATCGAATTTAATGTTGGAAATGCGATTAAGGAAAGCAGTGGTATCTTGGAGATGGGCCGGAATGGTTTCAATAAAGGGTTTCAAAAAATGATCAATATATTTAGCCACAGGCTCAAACAAAGATTCGCAGCCTGAAATGATAGGTCGTCCTGGAGGATTTTTCTCATCCTTATGTAATTTAGGGAGTACATAAAATACGGGCGTCCTTGGGTTTTTGTTTTGTAAGAATGCGAACTCCTTGGGACCTATGATCCCTTCTTCAAAGCCCCTTTGGATGATGTCGAATAATTGATTTTGTAATTCAGAAGTAGGGTTCTTCCCTATGCGTCTATAGCAGTTCAGATCGTTAAGTTGACGGTGTACTTCGGACTTGTATTTGTTGGTGTCCCATATGACCACCGCTCCGCCTTTATCGGCCTGCTTGACCACGATGGTAGTGTCATTCTTGACTGCTATGAGTGCATCTTTTTCCGCTTTGGAAAGATTGAATTTGACAAATGACTTCTTTTTTTCAATAGCTGAAATTCCTGATAGCACAGTCGTTTCAAACGTTGAAACTTCCTTTGGGATTTTGGGTCCTTTAGGGCAAAATGTAGACTTTTTCCTTAGGCCTGTGGTTTCTTCATGTGTAATTTCCATGGTATCTTGAAAGAATGTTTTTAGACGTATTTTACGGCAGAACTCCAGTGTTTCTAGTTTCATTCGAGTGAAATCCGTAGGTCTTGATGGGACATAGTTGAGTCCTTTAGTAAGAATAGAGATCTCTGCCGCCGATAGTGTCCTATCTGATAGGTTATAGATTGGTGAGACTTCTAGTTGTTGTACGATTTCTGGCGTGTCCTCATTTGCCATGGTTGTGTGAAACGGACTCGGCCTCTTTTCTGTTGGCCCCGTCCTAAAAAAGGTTGTTGAGTTTGGCCTTGTTGTTGATACTGGTTTGGTCTACTCCCTGATCTGTTTTGGTTTTGGCGATTGCTGTTGTCAGGTTCGCTGCCAGAGGAAGATGTAGTGTCTGAAAAAGTTAGAAATTTACGGCGTGATCGTCCTTGATTGTCCTGTAAATAACGTCGTGAATCAGAGTATGTGTAGAAATCCTTATTAAGAAATGGGTATATGGATTCCAATGAGAAGTTCTTTTTATCTAATTCGAATTTATTGTTTTTTTGAGTCACTGTAAAATCCTTGAATTCTGATATTTCTTTGTCAATTTTTTCCAAGAGGGATTTTGAGTCTGTGATTAGTTGGTTAGTTTCAATTTCTTTTGTTAGTGTTTCAATCTCCTCTAGTTCCTTAAGTGATATCCTGTGAGCAGTCTCAATGGTAAGGACCATGAGATCCCTGCTGCACTTAGTTTCCACTCCGCTAAAGGCCTTTCTGTATACTGGATCGTCCGTGAAGACAACTGGTATATTGCGAATCACCAGGCCCGCCGGAATGGTGCCGGACCTAAGGTGTTGCAATAAAAAATGACCGTGTAGGTCTGTGCGAATTTGTTTTTTACGTAACCGGGTAAGTTTGTCAGACTCGTTCTGAGTGCTGGCTGTGAGACTGAGAGTCGCCGAGGCGAAAACTGGAGGATCCCTAATCAAATTCTTAATGTGCTCTTCGCTAAAAGATACTGCATCACTTTCAGCCATATCAAACAAGTGAAACACTTAGACAAGACACACATGGACTATGTGACAAAAAAGTGAGACGGTTAAGACCATAGAGACAATAACCCGCTAAGTGCACACACACATTGACCCAACCTGGGCCAAACTCAATCTAAACAAACAATAATACCCTGTGGTAGGAGCTACTACCTTGACAGGACCTCGCGGGTGTCTACCCGCTCAAAAGTCAAAGAATCAAAAGAGGGCCTTGACTCGTTACTCAGTGAGGCTGAGTCCAACTAATACTAATAACCAACAGAGGAGCCAAAACTGGGGTTCCAATACAAGAACTGGTTTCAATGAGGGTTGTTTTGATTAAATCAAGTAACAACCGGTTGACTTGTTAAACCGAGCAAATTTTATTTATTGCAAACGGTCTTGTTTTCAAATTTTAACACATTGTTTTTTGTGCGTGGAAAATACAAAAGTTAACAATGAAATACGTTTTATATACAATATATACAAACATATAAATGCAACATATCATACACACTTGGCCATACATTCATACACAGACAATACAAAGTGAATGAAAATACAAAAAAACGCTATGTCCAAGCAACTGGCAAGAAATCAGTAGAAGATAATATTTTCTATTTTACAATGTCGTTGTGATTGTCATGAGATCCCTCATGAAACCAAATTTATGAACACTCTATTTCGACAAAATAATGGTAGCCAGAAGCGGGACAGAAAAGCTGGTCGACGCGTTTCAAACCCCTAAGAATAAGTGGGGTTCTCCTCAGGACCGGATGTTGGTTCTGAAATGTTAAAAATAACTAGCTTTAGCAAAGTGTTATAGAGCGACTATCAGGAGAATAAGACAAGGGTTCAACTACCAGAAAACAGCTGGCACTCCCTACCTCAATCCATAGGTTCAATCGACATCTTGAGAATGTCTAATCAATGTTGTATTTCCCAACAGGTTTTTAACAGCAGCTGTGTGAGACAACAAAATACGTACAACAACGTTTTAGTGTGGTGCGCAACTCTCAATCATCATTCATCTTGCTTGCAGAGGGATCGTTACCTTACCTGCGAGCGGGCGGTTTCAATGGCGCTGCTTTGTTATTTTCTTTATGCGGCTGCTCCTAATCTGTAGGACGGAGGCGAAAACGTATGTTAGTAAAGAGGCGGTAATCCATGGGCGATTTGGTTCTACATCAAACGGGTTGGCATACCGAGGCTGGAGCAAGGCAGACGTCCTTCTCCCTCACTGGTGTGTACGGATCCACCGTCTGGAGTCCTCGAGTAAGGGTGTGGCTTCAGTGCTTCCTGGTTGGTGTATAGGAAGGAGAGAGGCCCGGGAATTCTGGGACTTGTGGTCCAGCGACAGAGCGCTGGGAAACGGGAGTCAGAATGATGCTGGTTTACACAATCGGCTTATAAATTTCAGAAATTTCGTTAAGTCCTCTTGTGGCAGTATTAAACTTCATGATGAGCATTGCTTCACGTTGTGCTAGTCTTGCTTCAATGTCCCCTCCTCTAGGGTCATTTTCAATTTTGGACACGACGGTCCAGCGTAAATCAGTAATCACATGTTTGCACCTAGTCCAATGATTTACTAAGGGGGCATTCTCTACCCCTCTGCGAATACGTGATTTGTGTTGCGTGATCCTGGTCCTTATTTCCTGTGTTGTTTTGCCAATGTATACTGAAGGGCAAGGGCAGATGATTGCATAAACAACGTTTTTAGATTTACAGTTCGTAAACGTCTCATGTTTCCAGTGGGTATCCTCGAATGTGAAAACTGTGTCTTCAATAGTTTCACTGCAGCAAGTGCACGTTCCGCACTTGTGGTGCCCTTTTGGTGATGGTAAACCAAA
Source organism: Lissotriton vulgaris (assembly GCF_964263255.1). NCBI lineage: Eukaryota > Metazoa > Chordata > Amphibia > Caudata > Salamandridae > Lissotriton > Lissotriton vulgaris. Next base: position 1,276,082,281 of record NC_141689.1, read on the forward strand.
GATACTTTGTAGTGTGGGAGCCCTCGTCATTGGTAACGCTGCCCTAACGTACACAGAAAGCTCATCCTGTCTAACTGGCACTTATTAAAAAATCTGCATGAGGATCTTGCAGCCCCACCACTCTTTGCGTATAAAAAGGACAAAAGTGTTGCCAACTACGTTGTCAGGGCAGCGTTACCAATGACGAGGGCTCCCACACTACAAAGTATCTTTGGTTTACCATCACCAAAAGGGCACCACAAGTGCGGAACGTGCACTTGCTGCAGTGAAACTATTGAAGACACAGTTTTCACATTCGAGGATACCCACTGGAAACATGAGACGTTTACGAACTGTAAATCTAAAAACGTTGTTTATGCAATCATCTGCCCTTGCCCTTCAGTATACATTGGCAAAACAACACAGGAAATAAGGACCAGGATCACGCAACACAAATCACGTATTCGCAGAGGGGTAGAGAATGCCCCCTTAGTAAATCATTGGACTAGGTGCAAACATGTGATTACTGATTTACGCTGGACCGTCGTGTCCAAAATTGAAAATGACCCTAGAGGAGGGGACATTGAAGCAAGACTAGCACAACGTGAAGCAATGCTCATCATGAAGTTTAATACTGCCACAAGAGGACTTAACGAAATTTCTGAAATTTATAAGCCGATTGTGTAAACCAGCATCATTCTGACTCCCGTTTCCCAGCGCTCTGTCGCTGGACCACAAGTCCCAGAATTCCCGGGCCTCTCTCCTTCCTATACACCAACCAGGAAGCACTGAAGCCACACCCTTACTCGAGGACTCCAGACGGTGGATCCGTACACACCAGTGAGGGAGAAGGACGTCTGCCTTGCTCCAGCCTCGGTATGCCAACCCGTTTGATGTAGAACCAAATCGCCCATGGATTACCGCCTCTTTACTAACATACGTTTTCGCCTCCGTCCTACAGATTAGGAGCAGCCGCATAAAGAAAATAACAAAGCAGCGCCATTGAAACCGCCCGCTCGCAGGTAAGGTAACGATCCCTCTGCAAGCAAGATGAATGATGATTGAGAGTTGCGCACCACACTAAAACGTTGTTGTACGTATTTTGTTGTCTCACACAGCTGCTGTTAAAAACCTGTTGGGAAATACAACATTGATTAGACATTCTCAAGATGTCGATTGAACCTATGGATTGAGGTAGGGAGTGCCAGCTGTTTTCTGGTAGTTGAACCCTTGTCTTATTCTCCTGATAGTCGCTCTATAACACTTTGCTAAAGCTAGTTATTTTTAACATTTCAGAACCAACATCCGGTCCTGAGGAGAACCCCACTTCTTCTTAGGGGTTTGAAACGCGTCGACCAGCTTTTCTGTCCCGCTTCTGGCTACCATTATTTTGTCGAAATAGAGTGTTCATAAATTTGGTTTCATGAGGGATCTCATGACAATCACAACGACATTGTAAAATAGAAAACATTATCTTCTACTGATTTCTTGCCAGTTGCTTGGACATAGCGTTTTTTTGTATTTTCATTCACTTTGTATTGTCTGTGTATGAATGTATGGCCAAGTGTGTATGATATGTTGCATTTATATGTTTGTATATATTGTATATAAAACGTATTTCATTGTTAACTTTTGTATTTTCCACGCACAAAAAACAATGTGTTAAAATTTGAAAACAAGACCGTTTGCAATAAATAAAATTTGCTCGGTTTAACAAGTCAACCGGTTGTTACTTGATTTAATCAAAACAACCCTCATTGAAACCAGTTCTTGTATTGGAACCCCAGTTTTGGCTCCTCTGTTGGTTATTAGTATTAGTTGGACTCAGCCTCACTGAGTAACGAGTCAAGGCCCTCTTTTGATTCTTTGTAATACAGTTTGTAGCATTGGAACTAACTGGTCCCCCTTCTACTTTCAGATTTAATACCAGGGGATTGTGATCACTCTCTGGCCTCTGTATAATTACCATGTCCTCTAATAGTGACCAAAACTCTAGTTTGATTAAGAAATAATCAATTCTACTTGTGTTGGAACCATTATCAAATGTAACCTGTCCTATCCTATCCGACTTTGCACGTCCATTAGCTGCTCTTAAACCCCACTCCAAGCACAGACCCAGCCACTGAAGAGCTGCCTCAGTGACCTTTTTAATAGGTTTTAAGGCAGGATTTGGGACATTCCATTGTAGGTCAACCTCCCCATAACAATCATCTCCCTCACTAGACAGGGGTTCAAAAGTGCAGTTTAAATCTCCTGCCACCACAATGCACCTATCCCTCCCAATACAGTCCAATAGACGGTCTAGGTCATCTATGATTGCTGGGCTTCTCCCTCCTGGTAGGCCTCTGGCATAGATATTAATTATAAACAGTTCCTGATGATTTTCTCTGAGGAGTTTTAAACCCAGGATATCATTATTTTGGGCTATCAATTCCAATGACCTGTAACCTAAGGATTGTCTAATCCATATTACCAACCCACCTGATGGTCTTCCCTTTTTTCCCTTGATTGCAGGTTTATAGAAAGTGAGATAACCAATACGAAAAACAGCATCATTTGCCCAGCTTTCCTGGAATATTAAAATGTCATGCTGATCTATAAAATCCCCCCATTTTGCTCCATCTAATTTCCCATTCAACCCCACAATATTCCATGAGGCTATCTTTATAATGTGTTCGTGTTTCATAGGGTCGTTTGTGTGTGAATCTATATTCCCCCTCCCTCTCTCGCCAATTAACAGCCCAGTTTCGGATCCATTTCCTGTTAGTCCCACCTCCATTACAATCTCTGGACTAGTCGATTTTTGGGTGCAACTATCCTCCCTTGGAGTATGAGAAGAGTTTCGATCCTCCAAACTGCTAGCTGTTTTGGTCACTCTATAGTTGTCTTTTGGCTCACAGGGGAGTCAATCGACCCCTTCCAGACCACTAAGCGGTGCATACCGATTCGAGAGTTGGGGATAGAACAAAGGATATGTAACCAGGTCATGGGGATATCTCCCTCTGGGTCTACTATTGTGGTAGGATGGTGTTTGAAAGGGAGGGAGGGTTTCTAGATATTCCTAATTGGGGACAAAAGTAGTGCAACGTTAATGTTTGGACATCCCCCACTTTTCCAAATTTCGGTTTTCTACGAATGAAATCCACCACCAAGGGGTCCCTGAAACTAACAATAATGCATTCCCCCTCTAGATCCTTTTGACAGTGGCCCACCCAGTCTACTCTTCTTACATTGAGTAGCTTTGTTTCGGACATGGGTGGAAGTGACCTGTTCTTGTTGAGCCAAAAATGTACTTTATTGTATAGGTCTCGATGTGATTCCACTTTCCTTTCCTCCAAAGGGACTACTCCCGTTAAAATGATGGTATATGGTACAGACTCAGGTTGCAGATTAACATATGGTGGTTTGGGATGAACATTTTTCCTAGTCAAATTATCTTGTTCCATTAGGCGGGTAGTTTTTACTGGCCTGCTGGAAGTAGGCTGGGGTTTAAATGCTACGCCTACCTTAGTAGGTTTATCTTTACCTATTTTATCCTCATTCCTATTTTCCGCCTGTTTTTGCTGTACTTCTTGGAATGGTAGGGGTAGTGGTAGTGGTGCAGCTTTGACCAAATCTGCCCTGACCCTCCTGTATTATTTTTAGGTTGTTTCTGGCTACCAGAAATGGCATCACCTGTAGATGCAGGGGGTTTTGTTAGCTTTTTCATAGTCTCCATGTTTTTTCTCACTAATGCCTCCATCTGGTCCATTTTAACATTTAGCAACCTCGTCCGTTCTAATAACGGCAACAATAGGGATTTTACCAAAAATTCTATCTTACCCAAGAGAATATTATCAGCATTATTTGTCGGGAAATGATTAATGGTATTTGTAGGGGAGATGGGCAAGGGTGCTGCCATGTTTATTGAGGATGTTGTGTTACTTTTGCTTTTTGGAGCCTTCGAAATACCCCCCTTCTGAGTTCTCTCTTTCCGTTTCCTTTTACTAGATTTTGATTTGTGAGATTCTTTTGGGGGTGGGTTTTCAGGACTTGATACAAGTCCAGATGTTTCATTGTCATCAGTATCGATATTCACTAAGTTATTGTGAAGGGAGCTACTCGATGACGTATCCAGAGCTATAGCATTGTCATCAGGCTCCTGATCTACAAGCACCATATCTGAAATACCATTATTAACACTAGGGTCTAGTTGGGACAGTGGAACTGGGGATTCTACCTGCCCTATTTTTCCAAGCGAAGACCGTTTCCCAGTGACCAAGTCAATAGATAGACATTTTTCGGCAAGGGCTATCTCTTTTTCCAGGATACAAGTAGTCTGTTTAAAAAATTGGTCAATAGTGCCAGTAAACACCCCATTCGATGTGGTGACCTGTACCAGTCTTATAGCGGTGTTGCATTGTCTCATGCTGAGCTTACTGAACAGGGGTTTCAGCCAATAGCATCTTACATGTTTTAAAACTGAACACACGCATATTACAATGGAGAGGCTTTCCTTCTTATAGTTGCATAAGCAGCAGTGTTGTTCTGGAGACCCAGTTAACTGCCCAAATTTATAGTCTTTTAGAGGAATTAGACCGCCTCAGTGTCAAGGGTCCCCCTCGAGAGAGGAGGAGGTTCGTCCACAGGAGCAAAGATGAATGTCCCACACACTTCCAGACAACAACTACCAAAGCGAGAAAGTATAACTTCGCTATAAGGCAGCTGCCACCAAAAAGTGTGGGGGGAATTTTCCCAGGGAGTATACCACTCTCCCCCAGCAAGGTGACGTAGCGGCAGTCTTGATGGCAGGAGACTGGAAAATAAATATACAACAATACTAACCTCACCAGTACTTTACAGGGCTGATATATAAGTGTTCAACATACAATTCCACTTACCTCACAGGTGAGTGACAGGACTTTAAGCTAGAAGTCCAGGCAAGAACCAGGAGATACAGCAGAGAACCTGGGGGACAACTAGCAAGGAAATCTCCAAAGGAGAATGCACCAATTCCCGTCCTACTCATAAACTTAAGACAGAGCAGGACTGGGGGCAACAAGTGCAGCTGAATAACACTAGTGTCACTTATAGAGCTAAAGACAAAGTGACACAGAAACTCACTTCCAACACATAAACTAAAGACAGCGTGGAGCGAGTAACGTATAATACAGACAATCCCCTCTTCCAGCTCATAAGCCAAAGACAGAGCGGAGGAAGGGAACAAACAACATAAAACATGGACAATAGACACACCCCGTCTGACTAGAAACCGAAGAGCAGAACGGAGTGGGCGTACATACAACAAGACGCGTTAGTCCAGACACACTCTACTCGTAAACTTAAGACGTAGGAGTAGAGCGCAAACACAAACATCTACAAAAACTCCTTCGATCACAAAAATGACAGCGGGGTCACTCTCAACACAGTTATGAATTGCCAGTTCGGGACTGACACCAAGGAGGAGAGAAAGGCAGACGGGGAATTCAGGCGGAAGGGGACGCTAGGCACCGGGGAAGGGCGTGCCGAGACAAGAAAAGGTAACGGAGCAGGGCGGGAGGAAAAACAGCAGACAGGACACAGAACTGGAACAGAAAATACCGTGACCCAAAGGCAGAAATCTCAGGAGCTGGAAAAGAGCAAAAACGGGAGCAAAAGGAATCAGCAGGATCTCAGAACACAACAGGAACCTCACGGAGCAGGACGCTGAGTAGAGGGGGCGTGGTCACTAACCGAACAGTAAGCCAAGCAATGATTCGCGGTTGAGCTTCCCTTTTCAGCTACCTAGGGAGCGTCTCAAAATACCATGACTACTCAGTAAGAGGTTTTAGGGAAAGGGACAAAAGTCTCACAGGGACACAAGAAGGTTTGTATAACGGAGCATTCTACACAGCCCTGTGGAATCTATATTGAACACTTATGGATGAGGTCAAATCCGACCACCCCTTACACTCAGCAGTTCTTTTTTGATGGCCAGTTTCATGGGGCAGGCTAAGTACACTGCTTTTTCTGGCTCTCGGTACAGTGAGTCAGATATTGGCATGGGCATTTCCAGACGGTTCTTGGTTGTCATCAATTACCGATTATATCTTCGCCATTTTTAACAGCGGTTTTACAGTAAGATTCGAGGTTAAGTTGTGGTCAAGAATATTTGACACCTCTAGGACTTCCATTGCCTGTCTCAAGTAAGGTTCTCACAAGAGTTTTTTCATGTGGATGGATCACTGACAGAATATTGAGGAACAAAATATCGACCTGCCAAAATATCGTGGAGAAAATATAGAATGCCAGAATATCGACTTCCTATCTACAAACAGGTAAGTACAAAAATATCGACTCCAAAATATCGATTGTAAAAAATATAGACAGTCAAAATATCGAATTATTTAAATGTCTTAAAAGTAATTTAAAATTAATATAATAATAAATGTAATTAATTTAAACATACTTAAAATACTTAAATGAACGTAAAATTAATAAATAATTAATGTAACTTAAAACATTTTTTTTAACTACTATTACCACTCCAGTGAGTGCAACAGTAGGGAAAGCATGTGATAGCAAGGAGGTAAAAATTACTATTCCCACTCCAGATAGTGCAACAGTAGGGAAAGCGTTGGATAGCGTAGGGGTAAAAATTACTATTCCCACTCCAGTGAGTGCAATAGTAGGGAAAGCGTTGGATAGCGTAGGGGTTTAAATTACTATTCCCACTCCAGAGAGTGCAACAGTAGGGAAAGCGTTGGATAGTGTAGGGGTAAAAATTACTATTCCCACTCCAGAGAGTGCAACAGTAGAGAAAGCGTTGGATAGCGTAGGGGTAAAAATTACTGTTCCCACTCCAGAGATTGCAACAGTAGGGACAGCGTTGGATAGCGTAGGGGTAATAATTACTGTTCCCACTCCAGTGAGTGCAACAGTCGGGAAAGCGTTGGATAGCGTAGGGGTAAAAATTAGGAAAACCAAAGGCATGTACATTTTAGTAAGAGGCATCCAAAGCTTCTTAAGAGTCACATGATTTCTAAAAAATAGTAGCTAGTTATAAGCTTGCTTTTAAAATATATGCACACAGGTTTTTTCCAATACACTCCTTTCCCATATAACAGATCTCCGTCTGAGCAAGTCTATATTGAAGTGTTTTAGGATGTTCAGAGTAAAGCTGGAGATGATATTGATAACATGGCTAGTTGTTAAAGGAAAAAGTAAGATTTCGATCACCTTCGTTTCTCTTTTGCCAATGAATGCAATAGAATTTTACAAGGGAGTAAAGCACACTATATTAAGGGGTTGGTTATATAGGGTGATGGGACACATTCTTCCTTTTTTACACAGAGAGGTCATTGCAAAGATGAATCCCTGATCTTCAAAAATATAGATGAAAATTGCATATTCTGTGAATAATTAACATGAATACTGAGATGAGTAAGAGACTTATGTGCCCTCACATTATACACACGGTTATCAACAAAAAATATACATTTTTGACTCTAGCAACTCGTTATTTTCAACATGGTTGACAATTCTGTATTAGCATAGCAGTATGCTTAAAGAAAAAATCAAAAGTCCCTATTCAACTCTATGAGCTTTCACTCATGGTTCAAAACGCGGGAAGTACCATATGATGTCCAGAGATAGACATATCTATACTACGGAGATCAAAAGGGTGTGGCACTGGGGGTGGCACACCTCTGCCCATTCACGGATTGGCTTTGCCCCTTGCTTCCCCAGTGGCCATCACCGACCTAAGTCTTAGATAACAAATCAGAGAAGCGCGAACAAAAGTCCAGAGTTGGCTGGCGATTGAAACCAGTGGTGCAACTAGACCTGAACTTCTGGGGGCTACCATCCCCAGCCAGGGCTAGTCCTTGCACTGGTTGCACATGGTGCAAGTCTTAATTTGGCACCCCCTCCCCATTTCCTCTCCAACAATGCACTGCCTCTCTCTATAGCACCTTTCTGACAAACGTTTTATATTTTTTATAGCGCTACTCATAGTTTACTCGCACTCAATTGTGATCTGTGTGTTCTTTGTAGCAGGCACATTAACCCCTTCCATGCTGGTGACAAACCCCAGCCATCATGCACTACGGTGCTCGTGTGCTGATGACGGCTGGGGTTCGTCATGGCCCGCCCGTGTTCGGCCGGCGGCCGCACACGGGAAAAAAAGTGGCCGCATCAAAGGGGTTAACCCTCTGCGCTTTGTAGGTGGCAGGAGTGCCCATGTGAGTGCAAGGTGAACGATGAGACAGTGTGAGAGTAGGGTAAGAGGAGTGACTGCAGGGTGAGTGAGGTGACCATATGAATTTGGGTGCGCTGTAAGTGCAGAGTGGGACGAAAGAAGGCATGGTTAGAGATGAGCTTGTTTGAGTGAGATTTCAGATTGAGCAGTGAGGGGGACAGGTGAGTGAAATGTCACATGAGCGCAGGGTGAGTAGTGTACTTCGTGTGACTGCAGGGTGAGGTACAGAGTGATGAGCGCAAGGGTATTATGAGTGAAGAATGGTCACTGTGAGTGCAGGGTGAGCTGGTGAATGGTGTGAGAGCATGGTGATCAGTGTGAGTGCATTGTGAGTGCAGGGTGAGCATGAAAGTGAAGGGCGAGAATGAGGAGTGAGTTGTCTGAATGCAGGGTGCATTCCCAGACACTTGAGGAAATTGAGCATGTTTCTGACTGCGGCGTAGGGTTTCATATAGAAGTTAAACTATTGCTACTATGGCATTAATCAGGGATCAAGGGTGGAGGAAATAAATAATGTGCTGATCCTGCAACAAACTTCCAGTCTTACGATTAGGGTTGCCAGCTCATTATTTTGATGTCCCAGACGGCACAAAAATAAGCAGCCATCTAAAGCCCTTATTTCAGCTATGATCTGTGCATACTTCCAACAGCAAATATAAATAGAAAGCACTTTTAATTTTGTTCTAGTGCTGCCTGAATGATCCAGGACTAATAATTAAAGGGAACAAAGACAGAAAAGTCACATTACAAATGAATGCATACTTTGTTATTCATAACCTTATTTAGTGTCAAGAGGAGGTATTTCCAGGCTCTTTAAACAACACATGGCTGGCATTTTTCTTTTGGCAACCCTACTTTATGTTTCTTTTCTTGAAATGCTTTCTCACACCACAGCAGTAAATGTAAATTTCAAAGCAAGGAATAGGCAGAGTGGGGGTAATGGAACCAGAAAAAAACGAAGCCTCGGGAACCAGTTGGGATGGTGGGGCACCTGATTGAAATATTTGACCCGACTTGAGTCCTGCCTCTTGTGACCCAGTAGGAGTGCACATTTAATTTGCCATATTCATTGACCTCTTTCAGTAGAGATCTCAGGCCTCGAGGCAGTTGTCTACAGTTCCACCCCCTTGCCGCTGGGCCTGAGAGCTCAGGTCACCTGCACCTAACACACGCGGCATGACGCACCATTTGATTTATGAGGCAGGACCGTTATGTGGTAACTGTTGCAACCAACGACGACGTTGGTTGCAACAGTTACCTCATAACGGTCCTGCCAGTTAGCTCATGTGTAGTGCTGCCTGTGCGCGGTCCAATTACTGCGCTGATGGGCCCCCTCACATTACAGAGTAGAGAGGATGAACAGGGAGGCTGTGGTGCCTACATAACGTTTTACGGCCTGCCCCATGAAGCATGTGATGTCTAGTATGCTGCCCAGCCCAGAGACCACCCCATCCTCTGAGACTCACCTGAGTCCTGGCCTGCAGCTTCAGTGGAAGGCACAAGCAGATGCCAGAAGACTGGGCAAAGGTAGCCAGGGGCTAGCAATTATTAAATTATGGCTGCAGCCGCCACACCCTCTTAGCTGTCTCGGATTGAGGGCATGCTTCATTCACCATCCTTGTGCGCACTATTAAGTGCGCAATGCCAATGCGCATGGAAATTATCATCATTAGCCCCACCCTAAGGGTGAAGACCGCACAGATTTGGAAAGGCGGAGGCATCTGCGCGCATCATTTAATTGATAATAAAGCGACGGCCGGCGAAGTGCAACGACGGCAAGACAAGCGTAACGTAAGTTACGTAGCCTAACCAACAAATCATCACATCCCAAGCGCAGTGATGTGTGCAGTAAATGTGGAGTCAAGATCGCTTCCCATATTGACTTTGCATTTAAGATATGCTAAGGGACCATACATTTTGTAGGGGGATATCCTTAAGTCAAAACCCCAGCAGAGTCGTTTAATGAATTTAGTAGCAGGAGTAAGAGGAAGTATTGCAAGGCAGTTGAGACAGAAAGAAAATCACCTCGCAATTAGTACACCAACAGTTAACAAGCATTTGCAATGCAATAGGTCTCACATTTGCGAGAATTTAAGCTTATAGCATTGTAAATGACAATGCCTTTTATTTATGTACTTTCAAAACCAACACATATATAAAAAGCTTTGTCATGTCTAATGCCATTAGCTCAAACTCTTGCAAATGCGAGAGCGCTTTCTTATTATCCGAGCTTTCCTCCAAAAGAGCTCCAAGTGTATGGGAGCTCTCTTTGGTGCCTACAATCAGCCATATTGAGTGTGTGAAAACATTTGAGCACAATATTGAGAAGCAGAAAAGCTCCCTTTACCGATCTTTGTTAAGTCATCCTGGACGTGCAAAGCGGTGTGAGTAATGAGCTTTTAGTACAGTGCACAATATGAACTGATTTGCCTGTACGGCCATGGGAGACAGTAGGGTATGCCTTTGGTTAAGAATGCAAGGATAGAGTACAGGGGCTGGATGCCCCTGCCAGACTGTGCACCAGCAAATGCTGGCACCACTTTCTGTTATTGATGAAAAAGTTTGGTGAATGAACGGAATTAAAACTCCATACCATTCTATTTTTGGCCTCTCTGTGGAGACAGCCAAAGGAGTGCCAGATTTCTTACAATTGTTGTAGTGTAAATTGGAGAAAATACTGTGAAACTGGAGTTTGAGTAATAATTATAGGACAGATGATGCAGCACGGAAAAGGACTGTGGTACTGGAATTTTACAGTGCAGTGTAAGGCACTGTTCTGAAGTAAGGAACTGTGGAAAAAATCATAAAGCAAGTCATTAGCAGAATGATTACAAATTATTCAACCCCGAATATAATTGTTAAAAACCATTTATGGTTTTGTTTGTATGCTTAAGAGATACCGAATAGCGCTGGCTTCCTCCACACCGCAAACTCCAGGACAATAACCCAGGACTGTCCAGAGCGCAAAAAGAATAAAATACTTAAGTTGTAACAATGAAAATTATAATCATGTTTTACAAAATATGTGAACTGACCTTTAAAAAAACAAACAGTTACAGTCAAAGACGATTCAATTTTTGGAGTGAATAGGGTACCCGATAAATGGGAGAGCAAACTAACTGGGCCCCTCGACTATCTACACCTCCCCTCTTCTTGAACTGGTCTAATAGATACCGCATGAGTGCAATATTTAGTGCTGTAAACAAGCAAGTGCTTCTGCAATATTTACAAACGTTTTGCTCTCGATAAAGACGATTACTACCTGGGGAAAAGGGCATTGCCCAGCAGCGCTTATACACCCAAGCATGCCCATGCCCATGAGCTTTCAGTGCTAAGTTTGAGCACTACACTTCATGAGATGTACGCACATAGAAAAGTCACAACATTTTCACATCCGAGTAGACAGGCACTTGAGTAGACAGGCACTTAACGTGTGAACAGTTGTTCGACTACAGTGCTAGAACGCAACTCACCCTGTCAGCTGCGAATAACAATGGCTCTTGTGTACACAGTCAACTCGCAGCGCAGGACGAGACTCAACCCACAGCGCAGTATGAGTTTAACACTTGAGGGCCACTCTCCGAGCCAGTTAGAGCCTCTTCCCTGCATGCACACCAAGGCACCATTTAATTTATTAAGTGCCTCTAAGGCCCGGCCGGGGCCCAGCGTGCGTGCGTGCGATTTAATTTATTAGAAGAAGCCGTGTCACTGGGGGCGGGCGTGGTGAGCACCATTTAATTCATAAGCAGCAGAAGTCAGAAAAGGCTTGCTGAGTGAGGGGGCCCCTGGAGCGCGCCCCCCACCCTCCCCCTTACATGCCTCGGATAGACTCACCTGACTGACTTGAGGGCAGTTCTGCAGCTTCAGGCTCAGTCAGAGGCAGGCGCAAACGGGCATCACAAAATGCAGGGCAAAGACAAGCTAGCCAGGCACTGCAGCAGGGCCCTGGGCTAGTAATAATTTAAATTATGGCCCAGGGCCGGTGACGGTCCTTTTCAGTGTCTGGCCTGGGCGTTAGGCATAGCGTGGCTGGGTAACAATGCCTCGCTCTCGCTCACCTCAGGCTCACAAGTCTCACCATCAAGTGCACTTTTAATTGCGGGCGCTCCGTTTTGCAATGCGCATGTCTGACAACTAACTTAAATAAATGACATTGGTCGGTCATCAGCCCCCTGTCAGCCCGCCCGCGATGATAACAGCGCGCCGCTCACCCGCACCCGCCACAATTTAATACCTTAATAAAGAGCCTCAGCTCAGTCGGGCAGAGGCCCGGCCCTGGCCGCACACGGTCACCGCCACCATTTAGTGTGTGTGTTTGAGTGGCAGTGCAAATTAATCACTTCATTACCCCGTTCACTATTTGCACATCTCACCATCTACATCACTAGAGGCCCGGCCGTGGCCCAGGCGTGCATGCGCACTGTGACCATTTTATTAAGAGGCCGCCGGGCGGCCCGGGCCATTTAATTCATGAAAGGCTGCTGAGTCTGTGAGTGGGCCTCTGGAGCGCGGGGACCCCGAGGCATGCTTGCGCACCTTGTCATTTTATTTGGAGGCAGTCAGCCGGCCATTTAATTCATGAAGATTTCGTGTTAGGGTGCCCCTGGAGAGGCGTGAGTGCAGCGCGCACGTCGCACCATTTTATTAAGAGGCCGTCAGCTAGGCATTTCATTCATGAAGAGGCTGAGGGGCCCCCTGGAGCACAAGGCCCCCCCCGCACTGCGGGGGCTGTGGGGGCCTTTGTTACGCCCCTGCGTTTCCCACAAAATAAAGAGCAAGGGCCACCAGTGTTCGCTGCAGCCCTACCGTGCTATGATACAGTATTAGAATGTCATATGCGTACTGAAGATATTGTTATATTGGAGGCAGTACATTTGGGTTGGAATAGCACATGCAGATCCCATCACTTTGTTTATGTCTGCCAGGTATAGGTGGAACAATAGTGGAGCAAGGATACAGCCTTGTTTTACTCAGATGTAGTCTTGATTGTATCGGTAGTGACTCTATTAAATGTAATTTTTACTTTTGCCCTGGTTTCCATGTATAGGCTTCTAATGGCTCCCAAAAATATTTTCTAATTTGGCCCAATTGGGCAGGTTTTGCCACAGTCTCTCTCTATCCACTTTTTCAAATGTAGTTTTTAAAGTCTATCGTAGCAACATAGAGTGAATAGGTCTTTTTGCAGTTTGCAGCTTTTATCAAAGAAGAGAAGATTATCAAGTTGTTTTCACCGCCACCCCTAAAACTGGATTGAGTGATGGGTCTTAGGGCATTAGTGTAGGGCCTCTCTTCTAGCTCATTGTTTAGGATTTTGGTGAAGCATTTACCTTCCACATTGAGTAGGACAATAAGCTACACCTATTTTTCACAGTGTAATACAGGTTGAAAATATATCCCAACCACTTGGCGGCAAGCACGGCAGGCAAGGTTTTTCGGATGCTTTGACACAACCTTGTCTTAACGAGATTCCAGAATTTTGCTGGATTTTTGCTTTTCAAGGCCTCAAGTAGTTCCACCCATTGCTGTTCTTTATTGGCCGGGGTGATATCCCAGACTTTTGATCCAAAAGCCTTCCTGGCCTTCCGAATCTCGTAACGCTTGTGAGGCAGTATTGGTGCTTTTGTGTGCTAACCTCAGGAGTTTATTTAGTTCTCATTTGCGGACCCTCAGTGCTGGGTTACAAGCTCCCATGTAGATATAAGCTGTGCTTGGCTTTCTGACCTTTCTGTTGAGTCTCTTCATCAGCTTTCCCATACATTTTCGCTAATTCGCATCTGAGGGTGGATAATTATTTGCCTCATATTGCAGAGATTCTCTCAACTCCACCAGGGGCCTTGGAAAGGCCGTTGTTGACAATTTTATTCTTTGCAGGCTGCAAGTGCCCTCTCCTGTATCAATTGTTTGTTATTGTAGCAGTTTAGGAGTATTCCAATGAATGGTACAAGATAGCCTTGCATGGTCGCTCGTCAGAGCGTGGCGCCCTTGCTTATCTATGTGAATTGCTGGATGAAAATCCAGATGTAGTCTATCAGAGAAGCACAGGAATTCATTTTATATGTGCAGGCGGCTGGTTGATCCTTGGCCCCACTTCCGTTTACTGTTCTGAGGTCCAAGGTATTCAAGGAGACCGCATTCTTCTGGTCAGCCTTGTCTTTATTTACATGTCCCAGAGCGATCTCTGTGATGCCCCATACGTTGACATCTTACTGTTTCCATGGGAATATTTCAGGGGATTTGGGGCAGGAACATATGGAAGTCGCCCTCCAGCAATCACATTTCTGCAAGATGTTGCTGTTGTAAGGCCTGGATTAATTTTAAGATACCACTAGAGATTGTTTTCTTTTTTGGCTGTTTAGGATTTATGTATACGTTTCCAAGATTAAGTGCTGGCATCTTTCTTCCATATCCAGTGAATGTTGCCGCTAACATCAGAAAAATAAAGCCCCCAGTCAGACCCCCCAGATTATTGTGGCATAGATTTGCAAATTTAGTGGCACAAACATGGAAATTTAGCGGCATAAAAATGGTAATTTAGCGGCATTATTGTGGCACTTTATTTTGCTCGCAATCATTCTTTTTCAGCCTTAAATTAATAGAAACTGTTTTAGCAGAGTATTCCACTTTGAAATAGGCATGTTTAAAGTGCCTGCAACTCCACGGAAGCACAGCTCTAATCCTAACCTCGTGCAAGGGGACCCTATTTCTCCCTGGAATGTTTTACCGCCCATGTAGGCACCACTGCCGGGGCACTGCTGCCTCCTGGACCCATGAGGCATGAAACCTCTTCATCAGGTGCCATAGGACGCAGGATGGTAGTTATTGAAGGTGCACTGCCATGGATTAGTTGAGATCAACAATGCCAGGAAGATGCAGCTGTCCTTGGGGCTGTTTACTAACAACGTTTCCTAGGTTTTATTACAGAGTTTTTAAAACACGCCTATTACTTTTCAGAAAAACCCAATGAATCAAAACCGAATAGTACTGAGTATATAAAACAATGCGAAAATGCCCACTTTGTCTTGCTTACATGCTATACCAAGTATCTAGTGCCATCATCATGAAGTACAATTTAAAAAAAAATCTGGATTGAGGTACTATTTCACATTACAATTTTCTAACCGTATGCGACTTGAAGCTTTCAGCTTCAGGTATGCTTAGCTCAAAATAGGTATCACTTCTTACAAACATAGTATGTAGTTCAAAGATCAAAAGTCTGAAAAGCTCAGAGTTATAAAAAACAGGTTTATTCATTTTATCGAGACTGGAACGCGGTTGTACCTAGTTTCGCACACATGCCACTATCCCTCTGGGTAGCATTCTAAAGTAAAAATCAGGCACCCGCACCAATGTTTGAGGCAAGCACCAGAATGTATCATTCCTTCTCACATCAATTGTAGATGGAGGGGCTAGTATTTACAACTAATCAACATAATATTTTAAGGGGCAGAAACCTGTGGCCTATGTAGGAAGTCAATGGGCCTGTCAAGACATCGTTCAAGTTCAATATGTAGTCCGGCAGATGGAAAGGATGCAGCAAAAATGTTAAGAGCCTCATTTCCGTATATCACACCATCATACAGTCCTGCTCTGTATATACAGTCAATCGCTCTTTGCTTTCTGGGACCTGTAGTTTCATATTCCCATTAGACGGGTGCCTCTCCAATTAATCACGTGCAAATTGCTGTTGGCTAAGAACTAGACTAGTCAATGGGGCCACACATGTTGTGGGGTCTCTTAACAGTTTTTGTGCTGTAGTTTAGGCACCAGTCCTTCCAAACAGCAGGGTTCCCCTGCTCTCTTGCAGCCCCCAGTCCCACACTTCCCCAAATAAAGGACAGAGTCCAGGAGGGGCGACATGTGACTACAAACGGTTCACAATTCATTCTTGCATAGTGAAAACGAATTACCACATCCAAAAATGTTGCTAACATTCCTGTCAGGTACATTAGATGGCCTTAATTGGCCAAGGGCCAAACATGTGCAGGTGAAAAAGGTATTCGGTGTACTTAATGTGAGCTTGTGGAGGCA
This sequence comes from Lissotriton vulgaris, assembly GCF_964263255.1. NCBI lineage: Eukaryota > Metazoa > Chordata > Amphibia > Caudata > Salamandridae > Lissotriton > Lissotriton vulgaris. Next base: position 1,276,098,506 of record NC_141689.1, read on the forward strand.
TGTGGGGCCCACTGACACTCATTTGTGGGGACCGAAACTGTTAATATCAGGCATTAACACTTAACAAGAGACAGAAAGGCATAAAAAGTGGAAAGAAGAGTGAAGAGAAAGTTGGAAGAAAATAAAAAAGGGAGAAAGCAGGATGAAAAAGAACCTGCAAGAGAGAGATAAGCGGCATGGAGTGTATTGGTGTTAATGAACGAGGCAAAAGGTCAGGGGCGTAACAAAGGCCCCCGAAGTGCGGTGGGGCCCTTGCGCTCCAGGTTGCCCCTCAGCCTCTTCATGAATGAAATGCCCAGCTGAAGGCCTCTTAATAAAATGGTGCGACGTGCGCGCTGCACTCACGCCTCTCCAGGGGCCCCCTAACACGGAATCTTCATGAATTAAATGGCCGGCTGACGGCCTCCTAATAAAATGACAAGGTGCGCAAGCACGACTCGGGGGCCCACACTCCAGAGGCCCCCTCACAGACTCAGCAGCCTTTCATGAATTAAATGGCCCGGGATGCCTCTTAATAAAATGGTCACAGTGCGCACGCACGCCTGGGCCGCGGCCGGGCCTCTGGCGATGTCGATGGTGAGATGTGCAAATAGTGAACGAGGTAATGAAGTGATTCATTTGCACTGCCACTCAAACACACACACTAAATGGTGGCGGTTGTCATGTCGTAACTTCAATAATGACAGACAAATATATCTTATTTATAGGAGCTTTATTATCTGCGTCCTATCGTGTCCCTGTCCCTACTCTAACTGCCCTTTCCTTCCCAGTCTCCTCCTCTTCCCTTCACCCACCAGCTTCGCCCACCCAGCTACTAGACTGCTCACAACATCACATCTCCCCCTTTGTTAACAAAACAAACATGACTGACTTGGTCATAGTTCTTCACTTAGCCATCGTGGCCATTGACTGTCTCGCTGAGGTCGGAGAGACACCTCCAACTTCAGAATCATCTCCTACTTGATTGTCCTGTCTCTGAACTACTACAGCCGGATCAGGCCTTTCACTCTTCTCACTCTCCGATTGTCCAATCATACTCTGGAGAGACTTTCTCAAGTTCAGAGCAGGAGTCCACGTTTGAGAGTGCGACACATCTCTGGTGATACGTCTGCTTTCTGATGCCGCCGTCACCATGGTGCCTTTCGGATGACCGATAGTCGAAACTTCCACTTTGAAACAAGACACATCTCCATTTCCTTGGTGTGGTTTTATCTTGCCTTGCAGAGAGTCTCCTTGATTGCAGGAGTGCATCTTTTTGAGACTGCGAAATGTATCGTGTGTTATCCTTTTTTCCAATTCGTGGTGGTTTCCGGTAAGTTTCTGGATCATCCACTCATCGTCAGTTTCCGAGGCGATCACCAGGGCCCCTGTTGAGGTGGCTGTGAAAGTCTTGTCGTGATAGTGACAGTTCATTTTCCTTTGCAGCCCTGATGCGATAGATGCTCTATATTCTTCATGAGTGTGTGCTGATCTGTTCTCTTCCCAGCACCCGCATCTCGTTTTATCTCTCTTTGTCTTGTCTGGTTGAGGGCAGCACTGTCCTCCTGTCCAACGTCATGCATCCCGGACTGGGAGGCCTTATTTGAAACAATAATTCTGGTTAAGGTTTAGGGACTCAATCGCTGCCTCGGGTTGGCCCACCCATTCTCCCTCACGTCTGAAACTGGGGAGCCCTTTGCCTATCTGAGGAGGTGTACGTTCCGTTCTTACCGGAGGATTACCTGTCTCTGTCAACACGTCAGGTTTCCTTCGTAGAGTGACTGGATAGTCCTTTGTTATCCAGTGTGTGACATCTGTTCTCTCTCTCTTTGTTCGGTAAGTCCTTCTGGTCAACCTCACTGATCCCTTCAGGGGTGACGGTATATACTTTATGTCGTGATGTCCCTGCGACTGACATGACAGGTTGGCTTGTGTGGTTATGGAATGTTCAGGAACGTTGGTGTGAGGTAGGTTGCTCTCAACGGGAAGAATGTCATTCGGTTGCATGAGGTGTTTGGGTGTTTGATGCCGTGGTCGTTGGCGGGACCCAGACCCCTTCGACTCAAGGGATCGGACAGACATGCATTAGAAATCAGAGGAGTCTTGTGTTGATCCCCAGGATCGGACAGACATGTCTCCGGAGTAAGAGGAGTCAGGTGTCGATTGTCTTTGAGGACGTTCCTTGTAGAATGTCTTGACTGGTAAATCTCTGACATGAGTAGGCCATGACAAATTGCTCTTTGCATCGGAGTTATTTTTGGGATGCTTCTCCGAGTATCTTTCTTGAAGTATCTGCGGTGTCATTTCACTGGAGAAGTTGTTTGACAACCATGTATTTGTTTCTCGTGTTCTATTCTCAGTCTCCCCGTTATCTTGGATGTCATGGATGCGAGTTTCAGCCCAGCTTCTGCGCTTGACTTCTTCTTCCCCTTTGTTTTGTGCACTGCCATCTGCGCAGCGGGAGTGCTGTGTTCTCCAGCTGGATGTTTCTTCGTAATCATCTCCAGCAATTGGCAAACAGTGAGGTGCTCGGGCGTGGTCAGGTATCAACTTCCGGTGATGACATGACTGGTTCACTCTCTTAAAGTTTGTCTTCCTTGCCTGCTTGGGGGGCGGGCTGCCGTCTTGTCCATGGGTGCGATCTGTCCCACTTGACACTTCATCCTCTTCAGAGTATTTTTTGCCATACTTTGAATGACTCCTTAAGGTTGAATCATTCCTCGAGGTTGTGTCAGTGACACTATCACAGTCCTGTATTATCTCGGTCATTTGTGTTGTTGACTCGGAGCATTCTTTGTCATTTTGTCTCTCCCGCTGTCTTCTCTTCGATCTACCTTCATCCTTCATCTTTCTGGTTTTGTTTGTTTCGGTGACTTTATTCTCAGACATAAGGGATGTCTCTTTCCTGGTATCTTTGGTTCTTGCAATAGTGTGCAATCCTTCCGATACGTATCCTGCTTTGATCCGCACTCCAACATCGGCTTTCCTGATGATTTCTTTTAGCGACCAATGCCCTTGAAGGATCTTGTGTTTTGTGTTAGAGTCTGAACAGCCTTCGATTATCCGAAGCCAAACTGCTTCCTCATTTGTAAATGTGTTGAACTGGCACCCGTTTACCAGACTTTGCAGCCAGGTGATGAAGTTTGGCAATGGTTCTCCTGGTTCCTGCCGTGCTGTGTTGAAGGCAATGCGATCATGATCCACATCTGCCTGTGCATGGAAATGTGCACGCAACTTCTCTTGGAGTCTTTCATAGGTCTCTGTGTCCTTTTCAGAAAAGGTGTTGATCAGACGTCGGCCTTCATGTCCCACCAGCTGGAGGAGTAGCATCAGACAATTTCTATCCCTTCGTTCACCGATTGCATCGAGAAAATCATCCAGTGATTCCAGCCACCGGTTCCATTTGGGACTCAAACTCTGAGTGTCAGTCTGTGTCACCGGGGGTGGTACTCCAAGGCAGGGAGTGGACCATTTGGTTGCTTTCCTCACCTCCATGAGGGAAAGAGATTCTGATCTCCTTTACTTTACTCCTTTACTTTGCTTCCCGTCTTCTTTGCTGACTCTCTTTAGCTGAGATTCTTGGTCTAGTCGTTTCTTTGGGGTTGATAGGCTTCGCAACTATCTCGGCATGCGCCAGTGAATAGCAGCTTGAATTTCATGAGTTCAGAATGGCCACCACTCAGCTATGCTATGCGTGACTCGTGGCTCACTTCCTTTAGAGTCGCATGCTAGCTGCAGGTGAGTAGTGATTCTTCCGCGATGACGCCTGGCACATTTGACATCTATTTTCCAGACGAGTGCAGGTTAGCCAATCACTTTGTTGATGGGAGAAGGCTCCCTTGGCATTCATCTACCCATGCTTCTGAATCATTTGTTTTCTTTGCTTCTGTTACTTTTACTTGTCTGTCTTCACGTGGTGCTGAACGCTTAGTCTGGCACTTGTTTTTGCTCGTGCTCATTGCATTCGGGATCTGCATGTGATTGGTGCATTTAGGTTGTGCCCTTGCTTGTGCTCGCTGACTTCAGAACCTATGTTCATCCGGGCTTGTTTACATTCTTTCTGGGCCTTTCGTAATTCCGCCCTCTTCGGGTTCTTCTCTGGGTCTTCTGTAGTTCTGCCCTCTTTGGGGTCTGCTGCAGATCTGCCCTCTTCAGGTTCTTCTCTGGGTCTTCTGCAAATCCTGCCCTCTTCGGGGTCTTCTGCAGGACTGCCCTCTTCGGGTTCTTCTGCAGGACTGCCCTCTTCGGGGTCTTCTGCACTTCTGCACTCTTCGGTTTGTGCTCACTGTTGTCTTTATCTATCTCTTGCATTAGCTGGTGCTTGGTCTCTTGCACCTCTTGTGTTTGCTTCTCTTCGCCAATGTTTATTTGGTCTTTCCCAACATTTTTTTGCATTTACCAATGCTTGTCTGCTTGTCTATTGGCTTCGCCAATGCTTGTTTGGTCTTCGCCAGTGCTTGTTTGGTCCTTGCTAATGCCTGTTCATTTGCTGCTCGCTTTTGCCAATGCTTTTTGCGTTTGCGAGTGCTTGTTTGCATCTCTCAATGCTTGTTTGTTTGTTTCTGGCCTTTTCCAATGCTTATTGGGTTCTTGCCAATGCTTGTTTGTTTGCTTCTTGTTTTGACAATGTTTGTTTTTTGCATCTAGCAATGCTTGTTTGCTTTCCTGGTGCTTTTGCCAGTGCTTATTTTGCATGCCTCAATGCTTATTTCCTAATGTCTGACACTGCCTGACTTTAAGATGGCCGCTTGCAATTCTCACACAGGGGATGTCCTGATAGCTGCCTGATTCCAAGATGGCCGCCGTCCCTGAACTCTCAGCTCACACGAGACTTCAATCTCTATTCATTCTCTCAGAGCTGATTCTTTCCAGGACTCACCGGCAGCCGGTTTTGGAGGCGGTGGGGCTTCTCTACGGCCTCTCACTTTTCTGCATCGCTGCAGCATTCAGGTAAGATCGTGGTGGGCTCCCGACTTACTTTCTCCAGTCGCGCTCTCAATCGGCAACCGCGTGCCAAGTCTCACACATCCGGGGTGAGCTCCCGATTTTTGGCGCAGAGTAGTGCTCGGTTTCAGGGCACTTTCACGAGGCTTTTGACAGTGCCTCAGACGCCTCTCAGTCACCGGAGCAGCAGGCAGGATTGGGGTAGGCTCCCGATTTCTCCTCCACGAGTGCGTGCCGTTTTACACGCATCAGGGGTGAGCACCTTTTTGGCGCGCACCAGCGTTTTACATCAAACGCTCCCAGCGCTCGATGACGCTTCTCCCTCGGGGCTCTACGCAGTCAGCCGATCGCGGAGCAGGGGCGAATACCGCTGGCCTCTTGGTCTGGGCGGGCGGCCTCAATGGAGACACACGTGTCTTCAGCAGCATTTTCCTCTTTCTGCGCTGCGAGGGACGGGACGCTTCTTCGTGGGGTTCTAGGGATGGCAGACTGCATCATCCCACTCTCGTCGCCAGCTGTCGTGTCGTAACTTCAATAATGACAGACAAATGTATCTTATTTATAGGAGCTTTATTATCAGCGTCCTATCGTGTCCCTGTCCCTACTCTAACTGCCCTTTCCTTCCCAGTCTCCTCCTCTTTCCTTCACCCACTAACTCCGCCCACCCAGCTACTAGACTGCTCACAACATCACAGCGGTGACCGTGTGCGGCCCTGGCCAGGGCCGGGCCTCTACCTGACTGAGCTGAGGCTCTTTAATAATGTATTAAATTGTGGCGGGTGCGGGTGGGCGGCCTGCTGTTATTATCACGGGTGGGCCGGCAGGGGCTGATGACCGACCAATGCCATTTATTATAAATTAGTTGTCAGACATGCGCATTGCGAAGCGGCGCGCCCACAATTAAAAGTGCGCTTGATGGTGAGACTTGTGAGCCTGAGGTGAGCGAGAGCGAGGCATTGTGACCCAGCCACGCTATGCCTAACGCCCCGGCCAGACACTGAAAAGGACCGTCACTGGCCCCGGGCCATAATTTAAATTATTACAAGCCCTGGGCCCTGCTGCAGTGCCTGGCTAGCTTGCCTTTGCCCTGCATTTTGTGCTGCCCGTTCGCGCATGCCTCTGACTGAGTCTGAAGCTGCAGGCCTGCCCTCAAGTCAGTCAGGTGAGTCTGTCCAAGGCATGCGAGAAGGAGGGTGGGGGCGCGCTCCAGGGGCCCCCTCACTCAGCAAGCCTTTTCTGACTTCTGCTGCTTAAGAATTAAATGGTGCGCACCACGCCTGCCCCCAGTGACACTCAAACATCACAGAGGCAACTTGGGCAGTATATCTCGAAAATCACTTTAACCGTGATCTGGCGGCCAATCAGAATATGAGCGAACCTTTCCCTGTACGAGCCCATGACGTTGGTAATAGGTTACAAAGGTGCCCAATTGACCAGGACACGCCAGGGGACGCAGATCATAGATTATTGGAACCCATAATAAAGCGGCAAATAAAGAAAGGAAGAAGGGAAGGCGCGCCGGGTCCAAACGGGATTCCGCCCGTCCTCTTCAAACAAGATATGGACTATTGGGCAGTGGCACTTGAACCCCTTTTTCGGGAGATCAGGCACACTAACATCTTACCAGACACTTGGAAGGGTTCCATCATTGCCCCCATATATAAAGCAGGGGATAGAGGCCTTCCTCAAAATTACCGGCTAGTTGCCCTAATCGATAATGATGCTAAGTATTTTGCAGGTCTAATACTGGAAGAACTAAAGGCATGGGCCATGAGGAAGTCTCTTATACCTGTTAATCAAACAGGCTTCGTTAAAGCAGTGGGGACAACAACAAACATACTGACTATGGGTATGCTTATAGATAAGGCAGAGATGAAAAAAATGCCCCTGCACCTCTGCTATATTGACTATAAGGCGGCATTCGACAACATTAACCGCAATCTACTATGGACAAAACTCAATGATTGGGGTATCCCAAAAGGGTTGTTGGAGCTGTTAATTAATTTACATACAGACACTTGGATTCAGATTAAGGTGGGGGACGGCTCAATGCTGTCAAGGCGGATACAAACAAACAACGGCCTTAAACAGGGCTGCGTGTTGGCCCCCACACTGTTCAACCTGTTCCTGGCGGACTTGGTGGCCCTATTAAACAACTGCAACTCACACTCGCCAAAATTAGGAGGCCTAAATCTACCATGCCTTTTATATGCAGACGACCTGGTGCTAATAAGCCATACAAGAGTAGGGCTCCAAAATCTCTTAAATACGACCCAGAGATATTCCGAGTTAAATGATTTAACAGTGAACATCGAGAAAACACAAACAATGACAATCAGCAAGAACAAAAACAAGAAAGTCTTCTCGTGGTTCTGGAATAACACCCGCATTAAAGACACGTCGGCGTACAAATATCTAGGTGTGAAAATTGACAGTGGTGGCCAATTCAGCGAACAAAGGGCCAGCATAAGAGGCAAAGGCCTCGCTCTGGCAATCTCTTTAAAAACACTAAACAACAACCTCTCCGGCCCTTCTTTGACCCCTTTACTGAATGTGATACGTGCCAAACTGCTACCAACGCTGACTTATGGGAGTGAGGCCCACCGAGGCAGAGATGCCGTAACACTTGACAGTACAATCGTGTCGGCATATAGAATCATCTTCATCCTACCAAAGCAAACCTCCCCAGCACAGATCAGATTGGAGTTTGGTATTCGGTCACAGTTTTTGGCACGACAGGGGGCATATATCTGCTCATGGGACAAAGTAAGGAAAACGACTGAAGGAACGTTGAACGAATATTTATGGAAAGAGCTAGAGCAGACCCAAAACTCACTAGCAGCAAAATATCTGGAAAGGAGCATAGTGAACACTGGGCTGGCAGAACTCTGGGCGTCCCCTGCAGATCACAAATCACTAAATAAATTGGTGAAGAAATCGATCAAGCTTCAGTCATGGGTCGAGGATAAAGCCACCTTATCAAAAAGATCTCATGCATGGATGGTATTAAACACATACCTGACACAAGCCCCCCAGCCTTATCTCGGTCTAGGCTATACAAAAAAAACCAAACTGTCCTTTTTAAGATACAGACTGGGCCTGCTACCATGCATCCTACACCTCCCTCACTGGCTGAGATCGAAAGCAGGAATACTATGCAGGCTATGTGGCATTGCGGCTGAAGACATGATGCATCTGCTATGCTCGTGTAAAGAACTGCAAGAAGAAAGGAAGCTCCTGCTGAAACGCCATTTTATTCTACAGGGTGTACGCACACGAAGGAGTGCAGTGCTAACCTGCTTCTCAGCACAGGACCCTCAGCTGAGCTGCAGCTTCGTGAAATTTTTAAAAGCAGTGGAAAAAAACTACCAAAAACTGACCCATGAACAATCTACAAACAGGACATATGATTTATTTACATTGATGAATCATCTATGTTGTAAACTTTAATGAATTTTACGGGAAATACGAATAGACTAACAGGCCTACAAAGTGGATGAGAAGTACAGAACGGCCTATTGTGGGCGGCAGGCAAAATATATTTTTTTATGTTGAATAGCTTATGCATATCGCACCATAGTATAGAATTGATCTTAAACGCATGTTTTTTTTATGAGCATTTTAACTTTCTTATTGTGTACTGTATTGCAATGGTTTTAATTAACTGCGCAATAAACTATAAACTGAAACAGTGACACGGCTTCTTATAATAAATTAAATTGTGTGCACGCACGCTGGGCCCCGACCGGGCCTTGGAGGCACTTCATAAATTAAATGGTACCTTGGTGTGCATGCAGGGAAGAGGCTATAACTGGCTCAGAGAGTGGCCCTCAAGTGTTAAACTCGTACTGCGCTGTGGGTTGAGTCTCGTCCTGCGCTGCGAGTTGACTGTGTACACAAGAGCCTTTGTTGTTCGCAGCTGACAGGGTGAGTTGCGTTCTAGCACTGTAGTCGAACAACTGTTCACACGTTAAGTGCCTGTCTACTCAAGTGCCTGTCTACTCGGATGTAAAAATGTTGTGACTTTTCTATGTGCGTACATCTCATGAAGTGTAGTGCTCAAACTTAGCACTGAAAGCTCATGGGCATGGGCATGCTTGGGTGTATAAGCGCTGCTGGGCAATGCCCTTTTCCCCAGGTAGTCAACATTTTTATTGAGAGCCAAACGTTTGTAAATATTGCAGAATCACTTGCTTGTTTACAGCACTAAATATTGCACTCATGCGGTATCTATTAGACCAGTTCAAGAAGAGGGGAGGTGTAGATAGCCGAGGGGCCCAGTTAGTTTGCTCTCCCATTTATCGGGTACTCTATTCGCTCCTTAAATTGAATCGTCTTTGACTGTAACTGTTTTTTTTTAAAGGTCAGTTCATTTATTTTGTAAAACATGATTATAATTTTCATTGTTACAACTTAAGTATTTTCTTCTTTTTGCGCTCTGGACAGTCCGGGGTTTTTGTCCCAGAGTTCACCGTGTGGAGGCAGCCAACGCTTTTCGGTATCGCTTAAGCATACAAACAAAACCATAAACGTTTTTTTTAACAATTATATTTGGGGTTGAATAATTTGTAATCATTCTGCTAATAACTTGCTTTATGATTCTTTCCGCAGCTCCTTTCTTCGGAATTGTGCCTTACACTGCACTGTAAAATTCCAGTACCACAGCCCTTTTCCGTGCTGCATCATCTGTCCTATAATTATTACTCAAACTCCTGTTTCACACTATTTCCTCCAATTTACACTACAACAATTGTAAGAAATCTGGCACTCCTTTGGCTGTCTCCACAGAGAGGCCAAAAATAGAATGGTATGGAGTTTTAATTCCATTCATACACCAAACCTTTTCATCATAACAGAAAGTGGTGCTAGCATTTGCTGGTGCACAGTCTAGCAGGGGCATCCGGCCCCTGTACTCTTTCCTTACATTCTTAACCAAAGGCATACCCTACTGTCTCCCATGGCCGTACAGGTGAATCAGTTCATATTGTGCACTGTACTAAATGCTCATTACTCACACCGCTTTGCACGTCCAGGATGACTTAACAAAGATCGGTAAAGGGAGCTTTTCTGCCTCTCAGTATTGTGCTCAAATGTTTTCACACACCCAATATGGCTGATTGTAGGTCCCAAGGAGAGCTCCCATATACTTGGAGCTCTTTTGGTGGAAAGCTCGGACACTATGACAGCGCTCTCGCATTTGCAAGAGTTTGAGCTATTGGCATTAGACATGACAAAGCTTTTTATATATGTGTTGGTTTTGAAAGTACATAAATAAAAGGCATTGTCATTTACAGTGCTATAAGCTAAACTCTCGCAAATGTGAGACATATTGCATTGCAAATGCTTGTTAACTGTTGGTGTACTAATTGCGAGGTGCTTTTCTTTCTGTCTCAACTGCCTTGCAATACTTCCTCTTACTCCTGCTTGCACTTCACACTCTTCCCAACACTCTCTTTTAGTGTCCCTCCTAGAGCAGCCATTTCTCTGGCTTTTGGTGCTCTAGTGGCTCTTTACCATTAGGTACTTAATGGGACACACACCGGGGACGCGCCACTGGCGTGCCAAATGAAAGCCCATCTGTGCCCGTTCACATCCATTACACGTTCAGCCCCAGCCACGCTGCACTTTACAGCCAGGTATAAAATGTCTTCGGCACTACTAAATTCATTAAACGACTCTGCTGGGGTTTTGACTTAAGGATATCCCCCTACAAAATGTATGGTCCCATAGCATATCTTAAATGCAAAGTCAATATGGGAATTGATCTTGACTCCACAATTACTGCACACATCACTGCGCTTGGGATGTGATGATTTGTTGGTTAGGCTACATAACTTACGTTACGCTTGTCTTGCCGTCGTTGCACCTCGCCGGCCGTGGCTTTATTATCAATTAAATGATGCGCGCAGATGCCTCCGCCGTGCAAATCTGTGCGGTCTTCACCCTTAGGGTGGGGCTGATGATGATCATTGTCATGCGCATTGGCATTGCGCACTTAATAGTGCGCACAAGGATGGTGAATGAAGCATGCCCTCAATCCGAGACAGCTGAGAGGGTGTGGCGGCTGCAGCCATAATTTAATAATTGCTAGCCCCTGGCTACCTTTGCCCAGTCTTCTGGCATCTGCTTGTGCCTTCCACTGAAGCTGCAGGCCAGGACTCAGGTGAGTCTCAGAGGATGGGGTGGTCTCTGGGCTGGGCAGCATACTAGACATCACATGCTTCATGGGGCAGGCCATAAAACGTTATGTAGGCACAACAGCCTCCATGTTCAGCCTCGCTACTCTGTAATGTGAGGGGGCCCATCAGCGCAGTAATTGGACCGCGCACAGGCAGCACTACACATGAGGTAACTGGCAGGACCGTTATGAGGTAACTGTTGCAACCAACGTCGTCGTTGGTTGCAACAGTTACCTCCTAACGGTCCTGCCTCATAAATCAAATTGTGCATCATGCTACGTGTGTTAGGTGCAGGTGACCTGAGCTCTCTTGCACAGCAGCAAGGTGGTGGAACTGTAGACTACTGCCTCGAGGCCAGAGATCTCTACTGAAAGAGGCCAATGAATATGGCAAATTAAATGTGCACCCAACTTGTTCCTGAGGCTTCGTTTTTTCCCGGCTCCATTACCCCCACTCTGCCTATTCCTTGCATTGAAATTTTCATTTACTGCTGTAGTGTGAGAAAGAATTTCAAGAAAAGAAACATAAAGTAGGGTTGCCAAAAGAAAAATGCCAGCCATGTGTTGTTTAACGATCCTGGAAATACCTCCTCTTGACACTAAATAAGGTTATAAACAACAAAGTATGTATTCATTTGTAATGTGACTTTTCTGTCTTTGTTCCCTTTAATTATTAGCCCTGGATCATTCAAGTAGCACTAGAACACAATTAAAAGTGCTTTCTATTTATATTTGCTGTTCGAAGTATGCACATATTATTGCTGAAATAAGGGCTTTAGGTGGCTGCTTATTTTTGTCCCGTCTGTGACATCAAAATAATGAGCTGGCAACCCTAATCGTAAGACTGGAAGTTTGTTGCAGGATCAGCACTTTATTTATTTCCTCCACCCTCGATCCCTGATTAATGCCATAATGGCAATAGTGTAACTTCTATATGAAACCCTACGCCACCGTCAGAACCTGCTCAATTTCCTCAAGTGTCTGGGAATGCACCCTGCATTCAGACAACTCACTCCTCATTCTCGCCCTTCACTTTCACGCTCACCCTGCACTTAAAATGCACTCACACTGATCACCATGCTCTCACACCATTCACCCGCTCACCCTGCACTCACAGTGATCATTCTTCACTCATAATGCCCTTGCGCGCATCACTCTGTACCTCACTCTGCAGTCACACGAATTACACTACTCACCCTGCGCTCATGTGACATTTCACACACCTGTCCCCCTCACTGCTCAATCTGCAATCTCACTCAAACAAGCCCATCTCTAACCATGCCTTCTTTCGTCCCACTCTGCACTTACAGCGCACCCAAATTCATATGGTCACCTCACTCATCCTGCAGTCACTCCTCTTACCCTACTCTCACACTGTCTCATTGTTCACCTTGCACTCACATGGGCACTCCTGCCACCTACAACGCGCAGAGGGTTAATGTGCCTGCTACAAAGAACATGCAGATCACAACTGAGTGCGGGTAAACTATGAGTAGCGCTATAAAAAAATAAAAGGTTTGTCAGAAAGGTGCTATAGAGAGAGGCGGTGAATTGTTGGAGAGGAAATGGGGAGGGGGCACAAAGAAAAGACTTGCACCGTGTGCAACCAGTGCTAGGACTAGCCCTGGCTGGGGATGGTAGCCCCCCGAAGTTCAGGTCTAGTTGCGCCCCTGGTTTCAATCCCCAGACAACTCTGGACTTTTGTTCGCGCTTCTCTGATTTGTTATCTAAGACTTAGGTCATGATGGCCACTGGGGAAGCAAGGGGCAACGCCAATCCGTGAATGGGCAGAGGTGTGCCACCCCAAGTGCCACACCCTTTTGATCTCCATAGTATAGATATGTCTATCTCTGGACATAATATGGTGCTTCCCGCGTTTTGAACCATGAGTGAAAGCTCACAGAGTTGAATAGGGAGTTTTGATTTTTTTTTAAGCATACTGCTATGCTAATACCGAATTGTCAACCATGTTGAAAATAACGAGTTGCTAGAGTCGAAAATGTATATTTTTTGTAGATAACCGTGTGTATAATGTGAGGGCACATAAGTCTCTTACTCGTCTCAGTATTCATGTTAATTATTCACAGAATATGCAATATTCATCTACATTTTTGAAGATCAGGGATTCATCTTTGCAATGACCTCTCTGTGGAAAAAAGGAAGAATGTGTCCCATCACCCTATATAACTAACCCCTTAATATAGTGTGCTTTACTCCCTTGTAAAATGCTATTGCATTAATTGGCAAAAGAGAAATGAAGGTGATCGGAATCTTACTTTTTCCTTTAACAACTAACCATGTTCTCAATATCATCTCCAGCTTTTCTCTGAACATCCTAAAACACTTCAATATAGACTTGCTCAGATGGAGATCTGTTATATGGGAAAGGAGTGTATTGGAAGAAACATGTGTGCACATATTTTAAAAGCAAGGTTATAACTAGCTACTATTTTTTAGAAATCATGTGCCTCTTACGAAGCTTTGGATGTCTTACTAAAATGTACATGCCTTTGGTTTTCCAAATTGAGATCCAACGCGAGGAGCTGCAAGACCTCTTTTCAAATTATTTAGGTGTGTGGGTTTTGGTGCCACTTTGCCTGCAGGACTGTCTCTTGCCACCCTATTACTTGCATTTGCATGCCCACTATTTCGCGATGGGATGCTATATTCCCTCACTCTTCCTTTCACACATAGTAAATTCTCAGCTCCTGTTCCATGCCAGGGCCCAGGCCTGATTCTAAGTGCTCTGCCACGTATCATGTTTATCGACCCATATCCTTTTCGCTCGCCTCTTGCCATGGCCTCCTTTACTTCTCCCAGGTCACGATTGCTGCCTCGGAAGCTGCCATTACTGGATGGGAGATTGTTACATCCATTAAAGGTAGATGGCATCCAGAGACGTTTTAAGGCATGGGCAAAGTGGGCTCCTCCGGCCCAGGCCCCCAGACTTTCAGGGGGCCCTGGGCAGATTGTTTTAAATACCACTTACCTTTGTTTTTTTTCAATATTGGGGATATTTTCTTTTGGATCAAATCAGGACCCCACATATGAGAAATGGGAGCAGGTCACAGAGATTATTTGTAATAATATAAGCGAGCAGCTGCTGTGTTATAATATTGAAAACACACACCACTATCCCCGAATAGTACCTGGAAACACATTTAGAATTTGGAATAGTGTGTCTATGATACTGTCTTTGACCCTCGACAGTCACAAGTGTGTGGCATGCAGGTAATTCTCCAGTCTACTTCTCTTGAATTTTGCAGAATACTGAGTTATATCTTGTGTATGTCACATGTATATTGTCAGTCGAGTTTATGGAATATCAGGTTTGGATTTGTCTTTCAAAGTTTCAAGTTATTGTCCATTAATGTCAATTCTATTTCAGACCCTTCATAGTTCATTGTTCTTCAGCCAGAGGCAGTTTCTGAGACATTAGGACCGCTACTTTGCATTGTTCTGATTGCTGCCTCAGTTAAATAATCTGCTCTTGACAATATTGTTACAAATGGAGTAGCTTACATGTTAAGAGTTTTTCCCACTTTCTCATTTAACTTTGAGCTAGACGATACAGAGGCATTTCATTAAATGTTGAAGGTTTCAAATCAAAATATATTAGATTTTTGGGTGGTGGGGCAAAGTGGTAGGAGGTGTGCCGGGCCGCAAGGGGCCCCCTCTATGTGCTTTGCAGGGGGCCCCCCTCAAGTTTTACGCCACTGCATGAGGTGGAATCTAAACTACACAGACTGGGTGTTCGTAGCCTTGACATTTGACAGTAGGCTTATAAGGAAAACTTTGGGCCCTGCACTTATCCAATTACAAATTAAGTAAGCACGGCTGGTTCTGGAAGTGATCATTACTCATTTTATTAACCTCTGCAGGATAAGTGGATATGGTTGTGCTGTCTTTAGGGTGGTGCAACTGGTGCAGTCGCACCTGGCACTCACCTGGGCAGAGGGGGGTGTGTTTAAAAAAATTAATGGATGTTAAGCACATGCTGAGAGTTCCTTGCACGTCCAGCAGTCAGAACGTGCTGCAGAGTTCTTTGCCAGTCAAGTAGCACTGTTGGAGGGTAGTACTCGCAGGGCTTACATTGAACCAGTGGTTTCCGGTGCTCTGAACCTTCACATAATTGTCAACATCTGCACTGATGACAGTCTGCCACATATTGGTGATGTGGTACCGCACAGTGTCACACCCTATGCTAAGAGAAACTGTCACATAACTTCTAGTGGATATAAAATGACAGCCACACGCAGCTGCAAACTATGCTGGACTAGCATGACATATATATTAGAAATGAACATTAAGTTTAGAAATAGCAACCAGGGACATGAGCAGGGCAGGCATTTAATAGCTGAAAGGATCAAAATTAAAGGGACGAGTTCTAAGGGCTTTGGGAAAGGAAAGAAAGCCTGACTTTTATTTCTTTGTAATTAGCTCAAGCTCATATGGCATCCGCAGCGGTGCTGAACAAAATGAAATGCACCTTTAGACCCAGTTGAATTTCTATGTGCACTACCCCCGGGTGCAAAACTTCTCGAAGGAGCTGATGGATTCTAGCCAGTGCTTAGTCAACCCCCACATTAGCCAAGTTAGTACAACTTTAACTGCCCATCGTGTAGCATTTTAGTTTTATAACAGCTGTAAAGATGATCGACTTTGAATTTCAGACGACCGCGTCTGTTCCTTAAATATACCACCTTCTACGGTAGGCTAACTACAGATATATTTTTAACATCCACTTCTGTCACATTGCCCATGCCGCTTAAGGCTAAGATTACAAAAGTCAAGGCTGTACATTCCCTGCCCCCCCCCCCCAGCCCTAGCTCGGCGTTAAAGAAGAAAAAAAAACTGTCAATAAAAACGAGTCCAACTATACTCAGCAGGCGCACACGAGGCCGCAAAACTGTACCCCTCCAACCACACTACCCTTACCATTTACTTGAAGAGAGAGAAGACTTGTAAAAGATACACTTCGGCTCATTAGGAAGCAGCTACTTTACGGCTGCATGGCAGCACGCAGTGATGTGTGCATGCGTGTAACCAATAGGAAGCCATCACTTTTTCCTTTCTTCTGGGAGACCCTTTTTAGCGGCCACAATAGCAAACTCTTTTACTCTGAGCCCCTCCTAATAAACATTTTTGGGGTTGGGCCCCCCTGCCAAATTTTATGGCAAGGATTGGGGTAGTGGGCGGGACATGGCTGCATGCAGGAAGCGGGCTTATGATATGAATTTATTAATACTTTTTCTATAGCTGATGAAACACACTCAATATGAGACTTATAAAACAGCAAATGCATCAAACAAATACAGATATTATCCCAAACAAACTGCTCTCCTTAATGGGGTGTTGGAACCCCTCACACTCTTTGACCCAAAAGCAACTACACCTGCTGCACTAATGAAAGCTGCTGTCCTGAGTAGCAGGCTATCTCCTTTGCATCTTTTACCTCTTCCCCACCATGACGGATCATCACCTCAGTCCTATTGCTTGGAAGGAAAATAAGCTCTGATGTCCCTTTTTTTAAAGGAAGACAGTCATAACTGTGATGCAGTGGGCCCCTCAAATCCCTGGGCCCCAGGCCTGCTGCATCTGATTCCTTAATGATAACCAGCAGTGGCCACTTACACACTTGGCAGCAGTACCAGCTTCACTAATGAATGTCCCTTTAAAAAGAAAAACACTTATTTTGTCCCCTTGTTCGGGGTTTCTCTCTGAAGAAGCTGTCTCTAGCCATTTGTAAACATAGAAAATACACCCCATACAGTGCTCCCTTTTCTGGGTCTTCTCTTTGACAATATCTATGAATCTCGCTCCTTTCCTATGTCTCCTATACCAGTACTGTGAGGCCCCAAGGATCGAGAGGATTATAGCTCTGCATTTGAACGCAACCCTGCTGGTCTTCTACCTGCAACCCCATGGATTCTGCTTTCACAAAAAACTGCCCATGAATATTTAATACTGACTTTGAGGTGCCTCTGCCTGGAAAGCGAACGGTGTGGTGTTGGTGCAGAAAGCTAAAAAAGAAACCAGCCTTCTTACCAGCTTTTAATTGATTGATTCACTTAAAGCCAGGCCACGGGAATTATGAGTTTCTGCAGCAGCTGCGTTTTCTACATAATTATCAGTTTACCGCATTTGCTACATAATCTGCAGGTTTCAACAAAAAAAACGTAATTCTAGCTGAAATGGAACAAGAATGACTTAAAGCATGACAAAGTGTTCTAGGGGCAGTGGAAGGCCCTTCGCAAAGATTGACTGGTAATCTTGTTGTTGCATACTGCTGTATTTGGATGTTAAACTGGTACTTATGAAGTGAAATATTTCCCATGACAGCGTTACCTTGAGTTAAAATGACCAAATAATGAAGAAATGTTAACCACAGAATGTGGTCCATTGTGCTGTATAAATTACTTTTTCTTGCTGCATAATTTATTCAAACCTGCCGCATAATGTGGTCCTCTTCTGCTGAGTAATACCAGTGGCTCTGCTGAAAACTCTGTTGTGGCAAAGATTTATTCTTTTTGAGATGTAATGTAAGGATGTTTTTAGCTGAGATCTGGAATAGTGGAGACAGTTACAAAAATGTCTACATTAGATACAGTTTGATTACTTATTACTAAAAAGAATATTTTTAGTAACTTGTTTTATCTCAATCACTGCATCATTTTGCAGCAGCCTAGCTTAGAATATGTACATACCATTTTAAAATAATGACTCACATATACAGTTCTTTCTGCCACAGGCTGGGACCTCATAGCACAATAAACAGGTCCACTGGAATTATGCGGCAGGAGAATGCCAAATTATGCAGCAGGGTTGACTAAATTATGCAGCAAGCAAGGGTGAATTATGCTGCATATTTTTTGATATCATTACTGCATTATTTTGCAATTTTTACACTTGTTAGCACTGTCCTTGCGCTTATTGTGCATCATAAGTAACACATTAACACCCACATATAACAATAAGCAACAGAAAGGTGACCAGTCAACCTTCAGAAAGGGCCTTCTACTGTGAGGTAACATGTGTTGCTACATTTTTAATAACTTTTGAACCGTTTGAGATAGAATCACGTTTCTTAAAATCTGCAAATCATGCAGCAGAAGATGGATTATGGCATAAAAGCGAGAAATCCAAAACTATGTACAACATGCCAAAACCGCACAATTGCATATTTCCAGTGGCCTTGACTATAAATATAAAAGGTCACTATTCCTCTGCACCAATTAGTGTTCAATTATGTATTGCTCATCTTTAACACACACAGACATCTGCAGTGATGGTAGTCGCTAACGGAGGTTTCATAACATAAAATAGTGCATTTATCACCAGTTAGTTTAACTTGCATTTATTATCCAATTAAGCTGTTATTGCACTAGTTTTTTACACACTTGCATGTCTGTGAAAACGCAAAACACTTAGGCTTTTTATTTATGGTTAGCAACCTCTTTGACCCTGCCAACACACTAGGGACGCCTTTAGACCCAAACTTTGGGGGAGAACTAACACTCCCAGCCAGGACTGGCCTAGAACTGGTTGCATATGGTACAACAGTCTTTTTTGGCTCCCCTCCGCAATTTTCTCCTTCTCCATGAATTCCATCACTACCCCTCACCAACAATGCACCTCATCTCTATAGCACCTTTCAGACAAACATTTCATTTTTCATAGTGCTACTCATAGTTTACTCACACTCAGTTCTGTGATCTGCATGGTCCATGTTCTTTGTTGCAGGCACAATAACCCTCTGTGCTGTGTGGGTGGCAGGAGTGCCTATGTGAGTGCATGATGTGTGATTCAACAGTGTGAGAGTATAGTAAGAGGAGTGACTGCAGTGTGAGTGAAGTGACCATATGATTTTAGGTGCAGATGTAAGTGCAGAGTGGGACGAATGAATGCATAGTTAGTGGGGGGCTTTTTTGAGTGAGATTGCAGATTGAGCAGTGAGGGAGACAGGTGAGTTCAGGGTGAGTAGTGTGCTCATGTGATTGCAGGGTGAGGTTATGGTTGTGTAAAACAAGACAGGAGTGGCCCCACTCTCCAAGAGACAGGGTACCAAATAAAATCACTGAAAAAAAATTCTCTTGGGTGATATATTACCAATGTCAAACTGTACTACATTCAACCATATACAAACTCTAAACACACTCAACTTATTCAATATATTTTAAATTTCAGGGCTCATAAATCAATTATAAACACATAGACGGAAACTAATTCAACAATCACAGACATTCTTTTAATATTATCTCAAATTCATTAATCAAATTTAGACCAGTTAAAAATGTATGTATCCTCAAATTCATAAATAAAACAAACAAGATACTTAAGGTACACAAGAGACAAGAAACAAGTGAAACATTAAAAAAATATCATGGCTTGGTCAGTTCAATTAAATCAATTCTGTTTATCAGAACTCATATGATAAGACTCAAATGTTCCTTGAATTTAACCATGTAAAAAGGGGCGTTGATGCGTTTCGGTGGGCTCAATCTATTTATAAATCACCTTTTTCAGGACATTAATTATTATTGTCTCTCCTAGTTTTGGCACAATGTCATATATGCCTCTAATATTGTTTGCAGATGATGAACCACAACATTAGTTCGATGTAGACACTCTGCGGGATTAAATATTTTCCCGATGATGGTATGATATGGTGATCCTCTAGTTATGGTGGGCTTGTGATGTGAGGCCAAATAATCCTCCAACCTATTTTGGGGGCGATGGGTGATGTCTCCCTTGATCTATCCCCAATGGTATTTCCCTATGGCACTTGAAAGATAGATAGATCCTCTATTTATACGAATTTTCGGAAGAGTCCCCCAGAAGGAAGAAAAAATGGTCCTCTAATGAAAAAAGGAGAGACAATGTAACTGGCCCTGGCAAACTACTCAGTGGCTACCTGGGGGTGCAGCTGAACTGTTTACTAGGGCCGGTTTCAGGAAATTTTGTTACAGGGGGCCAGTATTGCCGGCTCCCTCGCGGCCCACCGGGGAACTGCCCGGTGCCCACTATGGCCAGTCCGGCCCTGTTTATGGCCCCCTGGGAACCTATCCACACTCCACAGTTTGAAGACCTCTGCATTAAGGAAACTCACTAGTCATGTCTCAGCGCACAGCAGTATGGAGTTCTGGGGAAAATCGCAGTCCGTATTACCCAGGAAATTCGGGTTTGTCATCTGTGCGATCTGGTCCCCTGAAGTGGCACACCCTTTTGAGGTGCAACCAGGGAAATCTGCCACTCTTATAACATCTGACGAGAGGGGCCAGGGAGGATTTGGTGACACGCCCCCGAAGACTGGGACCACACTTGATGCCTGTGGCGTATTGGTAAAGTCGGTATCCTATTAAACAGGATTTTGAGGCAGATCATTTTTGTACTCCCTGTTGGCCTCAAACTCCCCCAAAGCATGATGTGATAATGCGGGGCATTTTGGTTTCCGGCCGGAGGTGTAACTGAGCACCTTTCCCTTCCCTCCTGCTGGGAGTATTTCTCTGTGGTTAAATGTCTTCACCATCCACTAAATTTTGACTTCTGTGGTTAGCGTTCAGAGGCTTTGTAAGAGGGGAGCTGTTAACCTGATCTGACAATGTCATGCTTTTGGCTTTATAGTATTTCCTGATACCCCAAGTGGAGGCAGTGTCTCCACAGCTTGACTTTTTAAGAATACCATCTCCAACCCTTGCTGGTATATGGGCAATTTCCCGGTTTTTGTTTTGCCGTAGTTTGACCTTACCCCTGCTTGTTTTGAAGGTTTGGTTGTACGTGATTTCAAGAGTTGCAAGCTTTTTATACGCATTTTCAAGCCCAAATTTAACTGAAGGACAGGCTTCTAGAAAAGGGCTATGGAGATATTTGATGGATAGCTGTTAAACGATATTCTCCTGTTCTAACACCTTCTTGGCGCCACTAGGAGCAGAATCTTATGTGCTGTGAATCATGGAGCTTAGAGGCGTCGCGCCACCACATCTCCCCCAAAATTGTCTAACCATTGTTGTGTATTGTATAAAATGGGGGGGTACTAGCATCCTGAAGTTTATCAATATTAAAGATTGCCAGGAGTGAAGCGCATACTACTGCTAGCCCAACTTCTGCTTAATATATGTTGGTATGAGGGTAGAAGCTCCAGAGTTTTTCTGAGTTTTGCACAGGTGCAAATAAACAATCACTATACCCCTCCCAAGGGAATGGACAGTGTGAAACAATTTGAAACAAATTCATAAAAATGTGTAGAATTGGCAGAGGAAGCCGGGAACAACAAGCAACCGGCAGCATGTGTAATTGTAGACAAACAGCAAGGGAGGTTAATTTTGAAGTCAGTCTGCAGGGTCTGTGGGTTGCGGATCTTCCAAGAGGCAAGCTGCAGTGGTATAATTCTGGCCACTTCCACCACAAATGAAGAATACTTCCTGCGCTGCTGCTTGAATCTGGTGGCACCAGTCCTGAGCTTGGGTCCCCCTGCAGACCCCGTTGGCTATAGTGTGGCAGTGGAGCAGTCTTAATGGGGTGCAGTCCCAACACTTAGGACCTGGTGTCTGAAAGTCTGTTGCCTACTTTTGCTGGAGGCCGGGTGATTTGCTTGGGGCCACCTGAGAAGCAGCCTGAGCACCAGCTCTCTTCCTGCGTGCTGGGGCTTTATGGGCATGAAATCACCATGCTGTACGCTGTATGCTCTGATAACAGTGAAAGTGGACAAGGAAAGGTGTGGACAAGGTAAGTGCATATAGGTAAGTATAGATTTACTATTCTCAACTCCATAGCTACATGTCTTGAAGATCTGCATATAGTAAAGGTACATATTTGTGGAATGAACTAAAGAACATTTATATGTACCTATATGTATTCACCTTGTTGCTAATTGTTCCCACAATATTTTGTCCATGCTATTGTGGTAACACAATGTTCTGGAGTCAGTATTAATGCAGAATACCTTAAACTCTTGTACACCGGGGGAACTATTAGCCTCTTGTTTGTTCCAAACTAAGCATTCATGCATTCACTCAAGAGCAATTCATCCTCCCAGCCAACATAATGCCTTTCCATCACTCCTTTGCTGACCTATTCCTGTGCTTCTTTCCAAAGCCCCTTAATTGTAGGATTCTCAACTTATCCTGTCAGAACTCCTTCTAGGTAGGTCCTTTATCAGTTAACAAACCCTGCAGCTCTGACAGTAACCACAACTTCATCACTAGGTCCACTTTGGGTGTTAGATTTGCCTCTCTCTCTAGGGTAGGGGCAAATAGGTGTCACGGCCTATGCCTTATCAGAGTCTGTTATGATGTGCTTCCTACCCCAATGTAATCCTTGAAAATCTTGGATGGTTCCAGTATCTACCTGAAACTGATGTGCAACATGTGCTGCAATCAGCACAGCTGACGTATTCCACACTCAGTCAGCTTCTGGTCCAGATACATATCCAGGGGAAATGAAATCAATGTCAAAGAAACATTCAACACAATGCTTCACTCTCACCTCTCTGTTGCGCATATATATGAATTTACCTTAAATTAATGACAAAATGTGTTTGGCAAAAATGGAATAAGTTGGGTTAATTAAACGCAGGGGCAGAGAGAGTCTTGACAGAGTGTGTCTGAAGGAATCCTCCTGGAATCAGGCCATCGAGTCCAGAAAATTGCTCTTCATAAGGGCAACAGCTGTATTAGCTAACTTCTCTTGAAGACTAGGATAAAGGCCCCCCACTTAGCGCTAACATATATAAGGCACAATGCATAACCATTGCGCTATATGAGGCAGGAGTGTGGGGATACGGAAACCTGGTTGGCCTACAAAATGGTTTAAAATAGCTTCCTAAGGTTCCTTTTAGTCGTACCACAAGGTACATCGACTTACTCATGCCATTTGGAACTGGGTCTCTCATATTTGATAGACATAGCCAAAATCCAGCCACTTCTTTTATGGCATCGTATTTGAATGTCTGTCAAAACTATTCTTTGTCAAGGGTTTATACAGGACTGTCTTTTGCTAGATAATGTTCACAAGATTGGGTGGATAGCCTATATCAAAAAATTATTTTATGACCTAGGCATGGCTGAATATTAGCATTCTCCCCTATTAATCTTGGATTATTCTAGGAAAGCCTTTAAAAAAACTGTGCCTGAAGCATTTAGAACAACTGTGCTTGACAAATGAGGTTAGTAAAACATCAGTCCAACACATGCTAACAATCCAAATCACTATGAGCATTCAACTCTACCTAACGTTTAATTTGTCGAGGTATGAAAGATTCTTATTAATACGCTTTAGGTTAGACACTTTTTTTTCGCTTAGTCACCTTTCCCAAAACAAATGATTGGGTAGCGATCTTACCTACTTGCCCTTGTGACGACGTCTCTTCTCAATCTACAATGCACACAATCCTATTCTGTAAATTCTATAATGAACCGAGAAGACGTTGGCTGATCCCGATCTTAAAAGCTATGGTTTTCCGTAGATGCCGCCCTGCTTTTATTTCTCTCCAATTCTTGGATGAGGAGTGTATTGCAAAAGATATAGCTAAATTCCTGAAGTTTGTTGTCAGACATAGGCCCAATTTAGAATAGGGTTCTCAAAAATTGTATGTTTAGATTATATATTTTTTTACACTTTGTGTAAGTTCATTATGTTTTAGACTGATTTTAAAGTGATCACCTTTTTGTACATTATATGAAGTCAAAACACCTAATGAATTTTCACTGGTATTTTATTAAGAAAATCAAATTTTGAATATGTCTCTTTGTGTGAATTTTCAAATGTACTTTTATGGTTTTTACATATCTGAAAACCAAATAAAGTATTTGACTTGACTTGACTTGAGTCTAATTGTTTCCTCATTTGTGAATGTGTTGCAATTGCAGCATTGTACCAGACTTTGTAACCTTGTAATGACATTTTTGTTAATTGTTCACCTGGTTCCTTCCATGCTGCTTTGAAGATGAGGCGTTTCTGATCCACGTCTTTCTTTGTGTTGAAATGAGCACGCAGTGTCTCTTTGAGTTTTTAAATGTCTCTGTGTCCTTTGTTGAAAATGTTCTGATTAGGTGCCGGCCTTCATGCCCCACCAGCTGAAGTAATAGTAGCAGAAATTTTTCGTCTCTTTGCTCACCGCTCAAGAAATTGCTCAAGAAATTCATCCAGTGACTCCAGTCACCGGTTCCATTTGGGACCTAAACTCTGGGTGCTGGTCTGTGTCACTGGGGGTGGCACTTCAATGCAGGGGTAAGATTTTTATGTTTCTTTTCCCACTGGCATGATGGTGGAATGTGCCACTATGATCATGCCACAGGACTGCTCACTATACTTTAGGTATTATTTGTTGGCCCTGTTCAGTACAGATTTTGTGTATAGTTGTTTTTCTTTAAATTTGGGAAAGCTCACTCAAAGGTGACCAGCGTATTCTTTCTGGCAGCTTCACATTTTCCTTGTAGAGCTGTTGCAGCTTTTCCTTTCAAAAGCCAACCTGGCTTGGTGTCTGCCCTTAGTATGGCTGTCTTAGTAGGCTTCAGTGAGTTAGGCTTGGATTGACTGATTCCAATATGGCCGCGACATTGTTTTTAATGGATTTGTCTCAGGCTGCCTGACTTCAAGATGGCCCTCCTATAGACTTCAATGGATTGTCTCTCAACTTACCTGACTTCAAAATGGCCACACCTCAGCTGCAGCATGCATGGCTTGTAGCTCAGAGAATTCCTGCTTTTCTTTAATGCTGCATACTAGCTGCAGGTAATTTGTGCTTCCTCAGCACTGGTACTTTCATATGTTACTTGCCTCCGTAATCTGTAGGAGTGATCTTCGATCCCACCCTCGTCGCCAGTTGTCCTGTTCAGGATTGGTTTCTCTTCTCAGCACTGGCAAGCATAACACACTGCATAAAAGACAGCACCTGGGATCAGGCTATAAACTTATCTTTATTCATTTCTCAGCTTCTATACGTGGCCTGCTGATGTGGAGCTACACTCCACATGTCCTATTCTCTCTGCTTCCCTCAATGTAGAGAGAGGGAAAACTAGTACTTCCAGTCCTCACCCAAGAAGTTCTGGCTTCTCACTTCTGTTTGGATCAGCTAGACCACTGACCTACTTATATAACAATGTCCTTTACTGGAGGACATGACAACGACCATCCTTGTAAACTTGTACACTTGACTGTTGTTAGGTTACCATGTCATTTCTAGCTTGTTTTTAATATCATAATAATCTGCATGGAACAGGTAATGATTGCCCGTCAAATTAATCAGTCGATACGTGGTAAAGCTTGGAATGCTGTTCGTGAAGTATTCAGTGAGTCACAAACTTGTGTCTGTAAATCCCCGGTCTGAATATTTCGGGCCTCATTTACATCTTGGGACGGGTTACTACGTCACCGCTGTGATTCCGAGATCTAAATCAGGCCCTTGGGCTGCTAGTTCATAATATATTTATTTTTAACTAGCAAAGTATTGTAATATTGAAACGGCGTACGTATCCTATGCAACCACATCAATGCAACCTTCTGTCTACAAGTAGCCATCTATCCACCCACAACCATCTCTCCATTTACCCATCTACTCACACTTATTCAACCCACAAACTAATCTGTTTAGAGTTCAATAGACATTTATCTACCCCTCTGTGTACATCCTTAATTTCACTTATACATGCACATATCATCCACCCACATGCACCCACATGCACTCATGCATCCATCTATTATCAATTGTATCAATCCAGCTATGCAAAATGTGCTTACATCTTCTCACCCACCTACCATTATATGCATCCACTACCACGTGACATCTATTGTTGCTTGTACACAATGATGTAGCCATCAATCCTTTAATGCATTCAAAGCTTACCTTTACACAATCATAAAAGCATATTGTTAATATAGTGATTCATCCCGCACTTTGGTTGGTTCTAAGCCCTTTAATTGAGAGGTTTTACAATTGCCCAATTTATTGGAACTCAGAATAGGTAAGATTTGTCTTTTCTGTATGTAGCCAAACATACACCCTAGGCTAGTACAACAAAGAACATAAACAGAAACTCGCCAGTCTGAATTCTGGACTTTGGCAGAGCTAGTTTTGTAATGGGTGTGGTTGGCGAGCATCCATCAGTTCTGGAAGTATTGGAAAAAGTGCTGGCATGTGGGTTACAACTGGTGCTAATCTAGCAGAAGGAAGATTATCAGTGTTGTTGTACTGAATGTACTCTCCATTCCTGGCAGTATTCAACCCTCTATCAGTGAATATACATTGCTGGCAGTACGTCCACAGTGCGGCAACCACCAGTCATGTAAGCCTTATGTAAAGAGCGACACCAAACATTAAATACTTTCTTTTTAAGCAATGTTTCTTCTGTCTCTGTTGAGTAATACAGTGAAGCATTAATAATGGTTAATGTGATTCCCTTTACTTTTCTTTTCTACAGTTAAGGCCTTCAGAGCTGAACTGGACTGGAAAAGGTAGGATACCCTTAACAAACAAAATATCAAACCTGGATCTAGAAATGAGAGTTGACAGTTGAATATATTTATTTGTGAATGCTCCACAATTTTTATGTCTGGCTACAGAGAACTTTGACTTTTATTGTCAGAAATCATGCGATTTACATTAAACAATACTAAAAGAATTATTACATTGAATGGGATTTGGATCGGGCCTTTTTTAGCAAATATCTTGAGTATGATCTCTTCAGCCACTGATTTTCTAATATGTCTTTTGCATGTTAAAACAAATGTAGTTGATTTTTTCAGTTACAGTGTATTCATTTTACATGGTTGACTGTCCAACAAACGAGTCCCTTACAGAAGCTACTTCAGCTCCTGACAGACTCCCGCCTCCTCGGGAACCTCTTTTTTTTTTTTAATATATTTATTGAGACATAAGGTGTAATTCCATAATAAGTAGATAGATATACAATTCATTGATCCAGATACAAAACTATTCAGTTCTTAAAATGCGATAAATTAGTTAGTATTGCTCAAGTGTAAAACATAAATAGTCAAAGCACAAACACAGTTCATACAAACATTAATACCGTGACCCAGGAGTTAGTAAAAACGATACTCCTATATATATATACATCATAAAGTGCTTTAATACTTTGAATCCCTCCACTTCTTTGGGGGTGCCCAAATATTTCTTCCCAGTTCTTTAGATTTCTTGCCCTTAAATTCGTATAAACATGACTCTATGTTATCTATGCCGAGTAAACTCATGAGCCAAATCTGAAAGGTGGGCGGTAGTATCCTTCCACCCTGCCGAGATAAGTATTCGTAATACCGCAACTAAAATAAACTCAAAAGCTTGCGCATCCCTCCCAACCTTAAGTTTATCATTCGTCCCAATTAGGACCAGGGTCGGGGATAGATCGATGTTAAGACCTAGTAGCCCCTCCAAAAACAAAGTTATCTCCCTAAGAATTAAGGCAAGGTTAGGACAATGATAGAACATATGCAAAAGATCTGCTGGACCAGTATTACACTTAGGACATCTATCATTTTCCCTCACTCCCCATCCATACAATTTCGCGGGGGTGTAGTAAAGATTAAACAGAGTCTTATAATGTTGGGCCCTCAGGTTTGAAGACCGAAATACTCTCTTATTTAAGAGTAGGGCCAAATCTAAATCAACATCCTGGTCCCCCAGCTTCTGCGCTATTGTGGATTCAGTTTTCTCCAGATCGTCTCGGAGGGCAAGCAGTAGATAATTGTAGGCTATCCTTATCTTTTTACCCCCCCTGATTAAATAATCAACCAATTGGTTGCCTGGGGGCAACTTGATCCTTGGTCTATATGCCAGTAGTGTTTGGACAATTTTCCCATATAGAAACCAATGATTTTGAGGGACACCAAATTTCTGCTGTATCTCCTCAAAACTAAGGATAGCATCACCTGCCATAATGTCACCCATGCATCTTACCCCACATTCCCTCCAGACTAGGGAGTTCAAATTCTGGCCCAAGTGAGGGAAGAGGATGGATTTCCAAAGATTACTGCTGGCATTGATTCTGGGGATATTTAAAAATTTACTAAAGGCCTTCCAGGTACCACGAACCCCCTCAATAATCTTAAACCTGGCTTTCCTATAATATCTTTGATCAGCTTCACACATCAGCAACCCAAAGGCCTTCCTCCCCAACAAAATTTCAAAAATAGAAGGGAGGCCCTGATTCTCGGTTTGACCTTCCAAAGATAAGACATCAGATTCTAGCAGTATGTTCATTTGTGTAGGGAGGCATGTCCAGTGATAGAGTCTGAGGTTTGGCATAGCCAAGCCTCCTCTAGCCAGTGGTAATGACAGATGATTAATAGAGCGCCTGATCCTGCCATACTGCCAAACAAATCTTACAAAGGTGGCTTCAATTTTCCTGATCATGCTTTCCCCTAATAATAATGGGATGGCCCTGAAAAAGTACAGTATTTTGGGGAACACAGTCATTTTTAAAACATTTACCCTACCATCTCCCCCCGTGGCACCCTGGGCATCAAATAGCGCTATTGCCCGTCTGGTGTGGTCCGTCGACCTTATTTATCTCTGAAGAGGAGATCAGAAAGTAGTCAAGCTTAGAATATATCTGATTAGGATTAGAAAAATAAGTGTAGCCAGGGTCTAACGGCTCCTTAAACCCCCGGTGAACCCTAAGCCCGTGAGATTTCATAAGTGCATCCAGGGCGCGAAACACTCTGGGTTTCCGTCCTGAATAACCATCTGACATATTCTAGTTGACTGAAATGTTTAGGTCTCCACAGATTATGAGGGGAGTTGGCCAATTAGCTAACTCTCCCTCCAGAAAATCATAAACTTCTGGGTTGTCCTGATTGGACCCATAGACTACACAGAGGGTATAGCCTGAGTTAAACTCAACTATTGCCCATATCCCTGCACTATCAGCCTTATACCGTTTTGCCCCACCTAGCGATGGTCTTGCCAGAACAGCAACCCCCCTAGTTGTCGAAGTTTGGGATGTGCAGGCCAGTAGCTCGAACCCAATTATATTCATCAAGTTCCTTTTTGCCCATGGGAGATGGGTCTCTTGTAGACAGAGAATATCGATATTGTTATATTTGGTAAAATATGCCACCCTTTGGCGCTTCCTCCAATCATTCAACCCACCCGCGTTGGCTGTGCATATTTTAATGTCTGACATTTCTATGAGCTAAACCTTTCTAACGAGCCTGGGCTATGAAATCGACTTTTAAGGAATCCAACAAACCAATATTATTTATCTCAAAACACCTTATCATCTCAATTTTAACTTTTTTCCCCCTTATCCACCCCGCACCCCCCAGCCACACCTCCCTGAATCACCTCCCTTTCCTCCCCTCCTTGCCCACCCACCCTCCCCCCACCCTTCCCCTGCACCCTCACTCGTGGGGCGCTCAGACCTTGTCTGTGCATGTGATGGTCGCAGTTAGAGCAGTGAAGAGGATAAACAAACATTTCAGTGTCAAAATCTAGATAGCCGATACATCCTTATAGCTAACGATACTCCGAATTTAGCAGACCCATCAAGCTTTTTAAATCATGATTCAATAATCTGAACAGCCCAACGTTAATTGGATCTACTTCGCCTCCTGGGGAACCTCATCTATTCGAGGCTCTCTACCTCCTGGCTCCAGGAGGGGGTTCCAAGGGTGCACAGGGGGGGAGGTCCAGTTCTTCTTCCCTATTTAGTCTACGCAGGGAGATCTAGCACCATTGACAGTGATGACTCATGGGAGCTCACTAATTGCATCCGGCTAATCATGCATCCTGCAACCCCCACAACCCGGTAAAAAGAACCCCCTTTATACTGACCCACTTACACAGCTGCACTGCTCTCATATTGTTCTGGTATATAACCATCCTCATGCAACCCATGATTGGAACTTATAAAAATCTAAAGCAAAGTAGGGTCGATCAGAGAGTGGAACTCCACTCTCAGGAGACAGGAGGCAAGGTTAAAGTTCAGACACCATTTGCCTGACTTGGGAGGGTTGACATGAGGGTTAGGTTTGTAGACGAGAGGGACACTGTTAATTTTGTTCACTTATTTCTTTCCTGTTGTGTCTGACTGTCCTTTTGTGTCATCAAAGAGTTTTAATATACTTTTCACTGCCATACTTGTACTCCAGCACCCTGGATAAGTTACTAAAGGCTGACTGTGCCTTCAGGAATGGCATGCTCAGAGTTTGAGAAGGGCAAGGCCTGGTCCAACTTTGGAAACCGCCACATTCTTCAACAACAATCATCATCCTTTACACGCTCAACACACTAAACTGTGATCTCAGAATGTAAAACTGTCTTCAAGAGCGATCAACCCTATATCATGTTCAGGAGAACAGACAGATCACCGAAAATGAGGAAATTTGATTCAGTTGGTCCAGTGTTCTTTAAAGAATGGCACCTTTTGTTCAGCATTTTGGTAGGATGTGTGGCATATATTTTGTGACACTTCAAAAATCACAATAGAATACATGTTGTCATTTTGATAAGTGTGCAAAAGTTTTCTCAAAACGTTTAATTGCAGTCTTGAGACCTCTTGGTAGCATGAAGCGATATGAGAGGCTCCTCTTCATATAGTAACCTGCTTATGTGATTCGAACCTACATGAAACACATAGGTTCTATCACTTTTGGATTAGAAGACTAAATTACATTTTTGACATTACTCATAGGCATCTTTAATGTTATCTCAAAATACATTTTCCTAGTACCCCAACTCCTCTCATCATTGCTTTTCATTAGCTTTTTTGGCAAGTCCTTATTCGTATTTGTATGTCCAGTGTGAGCCAGTGCACAAGCGCTGCTCTACGAAGATCTATGGTAGTTCAGTACAGAGAGAAGCTTAGCCCATGCCCCCACCATTATTTTTCCTTGGCTTGTGTGTTTGTCCTTTGTAAAGGCTGTCTTCTGATTCATTATTAGACTTATTAGCCCCTCTCCAGGAGGGAAATGTCGTCATTTGTATCCTCTCATGGTTACTGGCCACTTTACTTGGTTGTTACACAGTTGGTGTTCTTTTTAATTTATTGAGTTTTCCCTACCGGAGGCACCATGACATGTTTTGCTTACATTCAGTGGGCCACACCCACTGTCATTTTCAGAGCGACTCTCCTGCACTGCACGCCAAGCTTGTTTTCTATTATTTTCAGTTTAATGTTTTGCTCTGCGCAGCTAGCACAGTTGTACATTTCATCCTGAAAGGATATTCCGGCGAGGCTTCTGGTGAGGTTAGTTGGTGCTGACATTTTTTGCATCTTGAAAGTTACTGGAGCATAATTAAATGGGCTTCTGGAAAAAACCTAGATGAGTGGGGTGCCTGCCCTCCCTGTTCTTTTCATGTTCACAGCTCCTGGTTTGTATAATTCTTCCACTTGTTTCCGCTTTAAATAACAAGAATGACTATTGCCCAATGTCATGGTATATCCACAAAACAGGGCAACCCAATATTCCCCCGGAACTGGGTATATTCAATAACAACAGCAAAAAAGTTCCTGAAGGAAGTATTTCTTATCATTTAACAATTTATAAGAATGTCATAAAAATGAACATTATTCAATAAACAACCGGAGATTGTATTTATATAGTCATTGAGTTTATATCATCAGTAAATAAATTATTCAATCAGCATAGGCAAAATCAATATGACAATTCATGAAATGGCAACCAGAACCAAAAAAACTGCTATTTAAATTTTTCTATGAGCAGTGATGGTAGACACCTTTGCGTATTTATTGGACAATATATATATTTTATGCCATATGTACATCAGTTACCAACTATATACATTTATTTACAATACATAGTCAGATGATATTAGCAAAAAAGTGTCAGTGCGTCGACGTTTCGGTCTCAGAATTCATAACTAAACGAGACCATCCTCAGGACCAGTGTTGCACCATGAATAAAGTGAAAAAGTCACAAAGAATCTGTCCTCCTGAATCTGATACTAACTGAAGACAGGTCCACACTCTCAATCGTGGGTTCCGGGCATATTTAAATTGCCGTCCTCGAATTTTAACTGGGATTTAAACACCGCGTATCACCAAGACTCTCTGCATCAGATGAGTCTGATGCAGGGAGTCTTGGAGATATGCGGTGTTTAAATCCCAAGGATGGTCTTGTTTAGTTATGAAGTCTGAGACCGAAACGTCGACGCACTGACACTTTTTTGCTAATATCATCTGACTATGTACTGTAAATAAATGTATATAGTTGGTATCTGATGTACATATGGCATAAATTGTATATATTGTCCATATAATACGCAAAGGTGTCTACCATCACTGCTCATAGAAAAATTTAAGTAGCAGTTTTTTTGGTTCTGGTTGCCATTTCATGAATTGTCATATTGATTTTGCCTATGCTGATTGAATAATTTATTTATTGATGATATAAACTCAATGACTATATAAATACAATCTCCGGTTGTTTATTGAATAATGTTCATTTTTTATGACATTCTTATAAATTGTTAAATGATAAGAAATAATTCCTTCAGGAACTTTTTTGCTATTGTTATTCAATGTCATGGTATGCAAAGTCGGACAGGGACAGAAACAAGGGCCGGATTCCAAAATAAAAGTGGCCCTTACCCAGCTGGCTAAAGAAAGTGGCCCATATTTGCAAATCAGGGTTTTGAACTTTTAAAAGCAAGATGTGTATGTTTTTTTTTATCAACACATGAGTCACTGCATGCATTTGAGCTTGCTGCAGGCAATTTTTGTGGTAATACTAGAGAAAACAAGAATTTAAAATAGGTCTCACATTTACACAAGCTTAAGCTATTAAATTGTAAATGACAATGCCTTTTATTGATTTTTTTTGTAAACAAATCTTTATTCATTTTCAGCATATCAAGTAGCATCATTACAAAGAGATAAAGGAATCCTATCATGTTGCAAATAGTGGATATCAACAATCAGAGTTATAGCCATACATTACTGCTCTCGGATCCTCACCCCATGTTGCTGTCACCTCTAGGGCAACTGCGTTCTTTGTTCCTATCAACGGTTGCAGAAAATTGCGTTCTATCTCCCTATGCCGGAAGATCAGCATCTCAGTTGTCCGTTCCCATCTTCACTCATAACTATCTCAACAACAAATGGGTGAACAAAACTCTCTCCCACATCCCCTACCCCCTCCCCCCTTCAGGCATGCCGCTCTATCATTTATTTCCCAGTGGGCTATAGTATCTAATCATGTTAAGCATCTGGTTCCATAATTCAAGTAGAAGGGTGTCCACAGAGAGGGAGCAACTATAGAGTACATGCATGCCAATCTCCTAGCTGCCTGCTCAGGTAAGGCCATGATTCAACCTCTACACACACGTCTCCTCACTCTAGAGTTGGTTCTGTATCATCAGTTGGGTGCTTGAGTAAATCCACCAGCGCCATCCATGCTCTCGCTGTCGCTAATATTTTTTTCATTACTTATTCTCTGTGCTATCTGTAATCTAAAAATCCCCTCACAGTCATCCCATTTTGTGAATTCCCGCAGCCATTAGGTGCGATGGCCGCCTTCCAGTGAGTGGTAATTTCTCGCTTAGCCAGAACTAAGCCCAGGTCAATGAATTTGCTGGTAACTTTATTGCGGGCAGTGTGAGGGAACCAGTGTAATAAGTAATATCCTGGGGTCAGTGAGCTGTCTATATCCGTTATTTCTCCTAGTTTAGTCGTTACTGCTCTCCAGAATCCCTCCAGAAGTGGGCACTCCCAGAACATATGCAAAAATGTTGCGTTTTCCAACCGACACCGCGGGCAAAGTGTACGGATCCCAAAATATTTGTTAATCTTGTGCGGAGTGAGATATGCTCTGTGGATAACAAAGAACTGGATTAGCTGGAATCTCACATTTCTGGAACACTTCCATGCCCTTTCTACTCTTCTACTCTACAGGTATTCCCAGATCCATATCCCATTTGACATGCAGGTTCTCCAAGGGGCGCCTCATCTCTTGGGTGAGCCGCCTGTATAGGCAGGTGACCGCCTTGATTGTCCCGGCCGCTGATACCACATATTGGCATGTCAAAGAGGCCAGTGGTTCTACCATCCCTTTCTTCCAATGCTTACGGATGGCTGCCGTCAGTGCGGCATGTAAGAGGAAGTACCTCCTAGGGAGATCATATCTCTCTAGCAGGTCATTAAAGGGTAGTAGGGTATTGTCCTCATATAGGTCCCCGATAGTGGATATTCCCGCCTCTTTCCAATCCCGTAATCCCTGCCAGTCCCCACCATGTGGCAGTGCCTCGTAAACCAGCAACGGAAGCTCGGGTGCATATGCAGGTCCCAGTTTGGCTCTTTTACTAGCCCGGTTCCAACATTGACACATCACCCACAGGTCCCTCTGGGCCTCTCTTTCACTAAAGGGGAGCCAGAGTAGTACTTGAGAAAGCTGTTGTAGGTCCGGGTCCACGCCCCTGTGAGGTTCCCTATTCTGAAGCCTCCCCCCTATCCATTTTGTAAACCACTGTATCTGGGCGGAATGATAGTAGGCCTCGAAGTCGGGCACCACAAATCCTCCCTCCCTCCGGGGTCTCAACCTGATAGTGAACGTGACCCTACACCTCCCAGAGCCCCATAAGAATCCCGTAATCATAGTGTTAAGTTGGGTAAAGAATTTTCGAGGTATCCATAGTGGGAGTGTGCCAAAATTGTAAATTAGCCGTGGTAGAGTGATCATCTTTAGCAGCGCTACCCGTCCTGCCACCGAAAGCGGGAGAGTCCCACAAAATTCTAAGTTACTCCTGGTGGTATGTAATGCCCGTCCAACATTACCTTCCAGTAAGTCAGAGGCTGCAAGGTAAATACGCACTCCCAGATAAGTCAGGCATCTACTTTCCCACGCCATGTCTAGCGCATCTGGAGGATCATGTCTACCACTCCGAACAGGAAAAAGGCACGTCTTATTCCAGTTGACCTTGAGGTCGGCCACGCGTCCCAACTGGGCTAACAGTTCCCTAGCACCTCGCAGATCATCTGCAGAGTTGGCTAGGAACATTAAGAGATCGTCCGCGTACAAAGCAATAAACTGGGATTGACCCATCCCATCAAGGCCCTGGTAGTACCGTCCTGATCGCACATGTACAGCCAACGGCTCTACCGCCAGTGCGAACAGGAGGGGAGACAGTGGGCATCCTTGTCTCATACCCCTGCCCACAGCACAGGCCTCTGAGATCACGCCCCATGTGCGCTCTTGCAGTGGAGTCCTTATACAGTATTGCCATCCAGGCCACAAAACCCTCACCCAACCCAAAAGCTCGCAGCACTCTAAAAAGATATGACCATTCGAGGCTGTCGAAGGCCTTCTCAATGTCAATCAACAGGATGCACACCTCATCTTCGTCCCGATCGGGGCCGTCCAGAAGCCGAAGCAGTCGGCATATATTTATGGCGGTGTTCCGGGATGAAATAAAGCCCGCCTGGTCACCATGCACAAGCGTCATCATGTGAATCATCAGGAGTATAGCTAATATGCAGCTTAATATCTTGTAGTCTAGGTTGAGCATAGCGAGGGAGTTCAGGAGGCAGTGCGATCCCACACTGGTTTATCCAGTTTTAGGAATGGTATGATTATTGCTTCCCTAGTTGATACCGGTAGCTAGCCGTCCCGCTTTGACCTATTGTACAGGGCCAGCAAGCGGGGAGCCAATTCATCTACATACGTGGAGTAGAACTGGACTGGCAGCCCATCCGTGCCAGGGGTTTTGTTTCTGGCCATTTGTTTCATGGCCCCCCTGATCTCGCCTAGTTCTATATCCCGACCTAAAGACTC
Organism: Lissotriton vulgaris; assembly: GCF_964263255.1. Classification (NCBI taxonomy): domain Eukaryota; kingdom Metazoa; phylum Chordata; class Amphibia; order Caudata; family Salamandridae; genus Lissotriton; species Lissotriton vulgaris. The sequence goes on from NC_141689.1 coordinate 1,276,134,351, forward strand.
TGCCACGTCTGCTTCAATTTTGGGAAGTTCTATATCCAAGAATCCCTCCACCTCCAAGTAGTATTCCAGAAACTGTGCATTTATAGCTTGTTGACCATAATAGGTTATCCCGTCCCTCCCCCGTAACTCTAAGATTGGTGTCCACAATGCCTTTTATTCATGTTTCAAAAACCAAAACATAAATAAAATGCATTGTCATTTACAATGCCAATAGCTCAAACTCGTTTTTTTTAGCAGTTGCATTCTTTGGTGCATTTTAAATAGGTCTGTACTGGCACTGCACATGGCCCAGTTTTCGGACACTGGCTGCATTAGAGGTGATTTCCTGCCACTAGTTGCTATCGGTGTTTCAATAGATGGCTGCGTTTGGTCACTGTTAAATATGTTTGATCCTGGCACAATATTGTACTCTTTTTAACAACTGAAGCTACAATGGCTCTGCATATTTGATGCCGTTTTTAACCAGTGGTTAATCTTGACGATATATTGGGGATACTGTGTTGAGCCAGGGGCTGCTACGGTGCCGAAATGTGTGCTATTTTAAAATGGTGGTTGGTCTTTGCATTATATTGGCTGCTGATTAATGCAATTGCTGCTCTTTGTCCAGAGTTGCTTACTGTTTTAAGACAGCGGGTACTCTAGGCACCACACAACTGTTTCGAGCCAGTGGCCGGGATTGGCACCACGTTGGGTGTTGTATCATTCGATATCTGCTCTTGGCACAGCATACAGCAATTGTAATTGCCTGTGACTTCCACTGGCATAATTCCATTTGCAGCACCCATAGGCGAAGCGGTTCTTTACTACAGTGCACTTTTGAATCAGGAATTTCTATTTTCCTTTACATGATTTAAATCTTGAATACATCTGGGCCAATAGCCAATTATTCACTACGTATGAAACAACACCATCGTCAAACATATTGTGTTCATGTTTTACTTGGATTAAATCAATATGACACTTTGAAATCTGATTGAAAATTGTACAATATCCTTTAATAAGAAATACAGTAACATTCAGACAGGCTTACCCATAGAGCAGTGTGTTGTGTGTCCTATAGAGCATTGTATTGTGTTTTCCACCCCGATAGCGCCATGAAGCCCACGGGCGTACGAGCGCTTAAGAAATAAATATTACCATAACATAACATAACATTGTGTGTTGCTAGATGCCATAGGCAGCGTGCCTGTAAAAGATTTGGTTTTCGAGAGAGCAGGGCTAAAGTGTTTGCCAGCCCCAAAGCTTGCCTTATGCAGTGCAATGGGCTGACTCTGTCATCAAAAAGGGGTTGCGGTTTGTGAGACTCACTATACTACTGAAGAGTTCAATGGCAATATGTAAACCCATATTTACAATATCTAGTGCCAATAGTATGGTATACTAGAGTACAATAAAAATGTTCTCTCAGCCCCACCCGCAAACTCCCCAGTCACGTGGCAACAGATCTGGTTTAACATAGCTTTAAACCAAGATGTTGTAAACCTGTTGTAAGTATGTAAAGCTTTGTTCAATACTGCCTTAATTTTGGGAGGGCGAAGTATCCATCCTCCTTAAAAAGAAATGAAATATAGGAAAGCCAGTTAAGGATTAAGGATTAAGTGCGTAGGAAAAAAGCATTTACAATACAAATAGAGCACAAGACATGGCTGGGTTAACCTTGCGCAACGCCACCTTTGACAGTAAATTCAAAAGGTAAATTGCTCCAGGGAACTGCGGAAGACGGCCAATTACGTCCCCAAACCTCCTCTGTGTGAGCACAAAGAATACAAGAAAAAAGACTTATTGTCCCCGAGCACAATATAGCATATATTAAATCCTAAGAGAAAAGAGAACCCAAATCATGTTCTTTCCATTGCACAATTTCATTATATTAGTTCCTTTTATTTTATTTTATTTTCTCTTCACAAATGTGAAATTTTCATCATACTGTCAGTCTTCATACAATGTTCATTGAGATCGTACAAAATGTAGCCAAAACGCAAAGTCGACACGTATTTTGTCATGGGAAGCAATCACCCGATGACTTCTTCAGGGCTACAACAAAACAGCAAGAACAAATAAGATATACAAATGAAGTCACAAACTGACTATTCTTCTCCCCCACCAATATAGGGAAAGAAAGGGCAAAATTCAGAATGAAATATAAAGAAGAAAGGAAAAGGTTGCAATGTCACCTTAGGAGAAAGAAATTACCCAATGTTATAAAGCAAGTAGTGTGACTCGTCAGAACGCATACACCCAGAGAGTCATAATTGTACGAAAAAGGGAGGATTAGAAGCATAAGTGATAAGGAGTGACAGATGGTGTCTATAGCACCATTATAGTCACAAACGAGAGACCAATATCACATGAAATTGACGCACAAATCTAAATTATGACTAAATAGCCATAATTCAGATATGAGATAAGATCCAATTAAGAGTAGCGCAATCCTGTTATATTCCAAACATTGACAGGCTAATTACCCACCATAAGAGACTCCTCACGGAGTCAAACACCACATTCCAGGTAAAACCTGTCTGTGGTCCAATACTGTATCAATGAGATATAAGGGAGACATAAAGTAAGTCAACAATCAACCTAGATAGTAAATTGCAATATATATATAATAATACGACACTTAATACCTAGCTGAAACCGTATATTTTTCAATTGGCCAAGTCTCCATCCATCATGAATACGTTCAATATCTAATGGAATTTTTTTTAAATCCTTAGATTCCTCAGCTTAGGTATCAGTTAAGCCTCACTCGCCTAAGAAGAGATTAGTGCAAAGGCATATACATGTGAGTGGTTTATCTCAATTATAAGACAACTAGCTTACCTATCGCACGTTGCTGAGATCTTATAAGAAAGGAATGTTCCTGCTGCTCAGAAAGATAAGTATCACTCCGACATCCTTGTTACTGATTTACTCTGCTTTGCTTATCTGATACTTGTATATATGTAAATAGGATGTCATTTAGTATTAACAGTTTTTATATATGTAAATAGGATGTTATTTAGTATTAAGAGTTTCCTATGTTTTCTGGGATTGGCCTATACCTTCTGAATACCTCAGAATGGCCTTTTGAGGTTAAAGTTTAACTTTTTTCTCTGGTTTGTGTACGCTTTCTTATGATACTTGTGTCTCCCACTCGATATTGGCCCCTGTGCCTTTCACCCTAGACTACTTAGCCTCCGGGTCTATGTCGAACCGGATTAGGCCTCATCGCATTTAGTATACTTTTGAACTCAAGCATGAGAGCACAGCACTTACACGCTCATACCGACCACTTCCCCTCTGGTTCTATGTCGAACCGGATTAGGCCTCATCGCATTTGGTATACTTTTGAATGTGAGCGCGAGAGCACAGCGCTTACAGGCTCATACCTTGCGCCCCATCACAACTCAAGTTCATTCCCGATCCCGCACCGTCTCGCCAACACTCCGTCTCTGCACAACGAAGACTGATTCAACATGTTTGTACAGCATAACCGGCCCCCTCAATGCGCGTAGCTGCGCTCGAGTAGGGCCGGGTTACATTAGAGGAATTCACTTTCGGAGGGCAGGGTTACATTAGAGGAATTTACCTATGGAGCGATTCTCGATGGTCGTTCGTTTGGGTAGAACGGTCTTGATCATTTTGTATTCGAACAGCTTCTAATCTTGCTTTATTTAAACAAAATGTATTCCAGAAACCTTCGCTGGAGTGTACTGAACAACTTCCCAAAGTTTCATGGCGATCAGATGAATGGTGTAGTAATGCATAAAGGACAAACAGACAGACAGACAGATATAAATTTGTTTTTATATATATTGATAGGTCTCGTATTTGTGAGTATTTGAGCTATTGGCATTGTAAATGACAACGCCTTTTATTTATGTGTTTTGAAAATCTGCAAGCGGTGCGTAAATATGCACTTTGTACTTATGGTCCTTGCATACGAGAAGCAAGGCTGGCAGTAAAAGAGGCAGTGTTACTACCAGCCTTACTTCTCATAAGCAAAGACTATAAGTACAATGTGCGTATTTAAGCAACATTTGCAGGTTTTCAGAACACAAAAATAAAAGGCATTTTCATTTACAATGGCAATAGCGCAAACTCTCGCAAATGAGAGACCTAGTGCATTGCAAATGCTCGTTACCATATGTTAGAGCGCAAATTTTGCTCATTCACTTGTATGGGTGCATTATAGTCCTGGTTAGTTCGCAACTACATATAATCCTTTATGGCGTTAACTTAGGACATTAGAATGTGAGCTGTAATAGGGTGAAAGGTGATATGTTAGGGATGATTTCAATGTAAACATTAACAATTTAACATTGTAAATATATGTGTTGAGTTAAAAACACTAACGTGTAGAATTCGTACATGCTGCTGACAATTATTCACGTATTTGATGTGCTTATGCAACATGTTAACTTAGAAGTGCTCAGGAAATAGTGTTCACTTTATGTGTAATTTCATGAACCCTTGTGCCATTTCTTATGTTGACAGTTTCTGTGGGCCTGAATGTATTTTTCCCCTTTCAGTAGACCACTATGTCCATGATTGCTTTTAAATAAAGAAAACAGTTTTTTTGTAAAGTAGCACATTTTCCTTAAAGGAAAATGAGATGGTACCGACAAAAGACAACTTCTTTGTTCCAAATATAACAAAAATGAAAGTAGTCCCACTGAGAGGGAAAAACCCTTACACAAAATTCAACTGGACATTGGGAGGAGAAACGATAGAAGTGGTAAAAGCATACATCTATCTGGGATGAATATTCACTCAATCATTACTAAACTCTCCTCACCTGCAGCACTTAAATCATAAAGCAAACATTCACGTGGGGGAGCTTCTACCACTATGTTCTTCTTCTGAGCAAAGGGACTTCCTTTCCTTATTACAGGTTTACAGCTCCAAAATCCCCCCTATCTCATCTTATGCTCCGCAATACATTCCAATTACCCAGAAGCACCAAATTCTAACTAAAGAAGGGAAAATCCTCCGCAAATTGGCAAAGATCCAACAAGCCTTCCCTGCACAAGCACTACGTTTAGAATTTTCTTTAGTTAGCTTCTTTGCCGGAGCCATCACTAATATATTAAGTTGGGCTTACAATCTTCTACATGCCGATCAAGGCACCTTAAGATCTTTACTAAAAACTGAGACATTCAAGCCCGAATCTACTAAATATGCTTTTAGCCAGAATTTCATTACTGCTTTTAAATTATCAAAATGCACAACTATACGCCGAGGACCAGCTTCGAACTGGAAACTCTGCACTGTTCTAAATTGCACCTTTATGAATTCTATGCAGAAACAATTCTATACAAACAGGTTAAAAAATATATTCGTTTTACCCTAAGGCAAGGAATTTGGCGTTGTATAATCTTATTGCGGCTTCGGTTACTCCCTTTTAATTCACTTACTTTCACATGGACCCGTAAAGAAAATGCTACCAAGATTTGCGATCTTTGCTATGGTGGAGTGCAAGATCTGAAGCACGTACTGTTGGTATGCCTGAGTTCAAATCTGGTTGAGGCTAGAAGGCACTACTTAAAAACAATACAACTTAGATACAATAGCGCATCTGTGCAGAGTCTGATTTTGCTTCTTTAAATCTCCCCCAGATGAACGCGTGTGTCATAACCTGTTTAAAGTTTCATTATATTTTTGGAATCTGTATTGATGTTTTTATCTATATCGTTATACTAAATGTTTTTTCTGAAATTTGTTGTTTGCAGTAAAGAACTAAATCGAATAAATTAAACTGGAACTTGAAACTTCAGATGCTTCACAAAAAGTAAAATGAAACCTTTTCTTTTAATTTTTTAAGACCACTATCTGCTCTTAAAAATGATTTTACAAACATTCCCAAAGGGGAAGGGGTTCCTAGGGGACCCCTACCTAGTTTTGAATGGGTTACCACCTACTTGAAGTAGATGGTAACATGCAAATGTTTTGCGACCGTATTCACGATCACAAAACTTTCATACCTGCCGTTAGGATTCAATATTTGTTAGGGACGCCCTAAACACGCCCCTTCCAAATGGGTTTGCGATACGGTAACAGGTTACCGAATCACAAATTAAGGGTTGATACATGGCAAGAGCAATTTTTGTGTTCGCAAACGGGCTGATTCTAAAAATCAGCCAATTTGAAAATGCAAAAACTCTTGATACATGTGGCCTAATGTCTTTGTTTTAGGAGTTAGTCTTAGGGGGAGGAAGATACATAGATCGGCGATACTGATAATAATGAACTGTTGAACTTTTTCATTGAGTAAGCCTGGTAATCAAGGTCATCTTCACAAGGCCTGGGAGCATCGCTGCTGTGCGGAAACTTACCTATATGGAGGTGGCTTGACTAGATGGTGTGATGTCTTAATGTATCTTGTGATACTACCCGAGGAAATAAATTATCAAAGTTAGGGACAGTGTCCAGGGACTTCTGCTTTGCCTTGATAGAGAGAGCATCTTAGACCGAGCTCTGTAGTGTTACGTTACTCGACCCATCTAATGTGAAGAGACTTCTTAGGAAGTCTTCATGCGCTGACACCTTTATAGAACTTGCCTTGGGAAATGCTATGTGGGGATGTCACACTAGCGGTAATGTAGGGACAGACTAATGCTTTATACCCACAAACTTCTAATTAAGGAGAATCTCGATGTCTGCGCTGTTATCTTATGTATTTTCGTTCTTGAACTGATTATTCTGTGCATGTTGCACCACCTTAACTTCAACCGTAGGTACAGCTTTGTATAAGTTCCAATGTATTTCTAGACCCTCATCTTGAGGTGCTTGTATGTCCAACTGTTCTGTACTTTGTAATAAACTAACTAACTAATTAACTAACTAACTAACTCAAATTGAGAATCTGTGATTCGTCAGAGTCTTGGTTCATTGGAGCCTAATGTTTGATTGGCAATCAATTTTCTCCCCTCCACTATTTCATGGTGATAAAAAGTGTAATCGGCCTTGGGTTCCAGAGTAGATCTAGAACTTTGGACCCGGCTCCTTCACATATTTAACAAATTGACAGTCTCAGTAACTCAATACATAAAAGGAGAAAGGAAATACAGTGAACAATGTAACCAATATTTTAAGAGGCCTATTTATGAGATCCCTGCATCACTTTTGCACTACTTAAAGTGGTACATGCATGATGCAGGGCTATCATTTCGATTTTTGAAGCCATGCAAAGCCACCTTGCTTGACTTTGAGTGGCCTCATAAATCATGAGTAAGGTGACGCAGTGCAAATCTCCTTACTGTGCATCATGGGTGATGAAGTGTGTTTTCCCATGCAACACCCATGGAATTTGATGCTGCCCCAGATTTACAAAATCATGTAAACCTGGGGAAGCAGGAAATCCATACGCCTTCCGAGATAAGGAAAAATGTTTTTATTTCTCCTCCTTTTTTACTCTTTCTATGGCTGCTGCATTCTGGAGCAGACAGAGAGAGAGGAAAACGCCTCTTAGAATTGTTTTTGTGCAGGAAGGTGGCCTGTTATACACCTTGTAATAAAACAAACCAAACTAAGGCAAACTGAAACAATAGTTTCAGCCTCTGTGTGAAGGTGAAGCAGTGCTGGCTGGGATAGGAGTTAATAGAGCAGACATTTTGTAGTGAGGTCAAATAAAGTAAACAGGTCAAGAAGTTTAAATATTCACCAAATGTAACTTCATTTTCACTCAAACAAACACAACTTTACAAAGTTTACATGCATCACAACTGTTTAGGTCGATTTTGTGCACATATTTTCCTTTCAAATATACAGATATTTACTAACAAATAGTAAAAATATACCTTTTAAAATATGACTACATTGGCCTATTTTAAGCTGCTTTTCTATTATGTGCTGTCATTTCCTAAGGGTCTTTCCTACACTATGATTAGTAAAACAGTCTTAAGTAACAAATTAAGATGGCCATCGAGCGTCCAAGGATGGAGCTCCGTTTTATCGACCTGGTGTCTGGTCTCACAGGCCCCACCCCCATGGCTGCCCCCCGACTGCATGGATTGCAAGAGATGGCAGCAGCTGGCCACAGGCAGAGTGGCATCGGAAGTTAACAGAAGCCCTAACCGGCAGCACCTGGGGCAGAGGCACAACTGGAGTTCACTGCCAACCCCTGATGAAAGCAGCTATTGGGCCACCTACATTAAAGGTTATTCTTTTGTACTTTTCTCATATGTGCAAATAAGAAATCTTTTGTTTTATTGATGTTTCTCAACTAAGGTCTAAACTCTGCCCACTCATGGAACTCCGTAGAATCTCGCTAAGTTTTCATGTAACTCAGCGGAGTGAAACTCTGCGAACTCCGCCCACCCTTAATCTAAAGGTAGGTCTAAGAACGTAACCAGGTCATCTCACACGTATGTCTAGTGTGTAGATTAGGGCTGCTCTGTAAAATGTGCTGCAAATCACATAATTCCAGATGTTTTATGTATTACTGCTTTAGGCAATTTATGCGGGGTCTAATACAAGTTCTGGATAACTAAAAAAAGGATTTTATTTAGGGCATGATTCCCTGAAACCTTAATTCCTGGTCTGAGCAGATGTGGTTTATATGGAACTGCTTCAAGTAAGTTACCAGGAGTTTTGAGAATATCTGATTCACAAGTACCTAAACTCCAGACGTCCTACCCCTCAAACTGCCCCATAATTGTAGGTTTTGCAAAGTAGGAGTCTCTGAAATATGCTGTAGTGTTGGCTTTATTACAATATTGAGGCAGTGTATGTTAGAAATTGGGTCTCTGGTTGGCAGAGGTTTGCACCCTGTTCAAGTAGGGACAACCACTCTAGTCAAGGTAGGTCAGATACACATCCTATATTACCCTGTGCTCACCCTCTGATAGCTTGGCACAGAGCAGTCACGCCTAACTTATAAGGCAATGTGTAAAGTATTTGTGTAACAACTAAGTTACAGTAACTCAATGAAAACACCACGAAAAGACTCCACACCAGTTTAGAGAAATAGAGAATATTTGTCTGATTAAAATATGACCAAAACAACAAAAATCTAATTCAAAAGGTTACTTGAGGTTACGAAGGACAGGTGCAAACTCAAAGTTTGGGCTGACCACAATTGACAGTAGTTCAGTTATAGGACCCAGACAGGTCCCGCTGAAGAAATTCCTTGGATGGAGCTTTGAATGATGTCAAAGGTACAAGGGGAAGAGTTGAGGAGGCACTGCATCATCATCAATCCATAGATATGAGTTTCAGTGTCAAACTTTTTCAAGGAAGGCACTTTGTCATGTCAATGTCGAACCACGCTGTCCTCATCGATTTGTTTTGCTGCTAAAATCACTGTCATTGTTGAGCTGCGTCGGTGCTGGAAATACTGCTGTCCAGCAGCCACTGTGTCAGCATCTGAAGGCACTGTATCAATTCCCTTCGGCCAAAGCCACTGATGTATTGACGTCAAGGAAGAAATTACTGTGAAACCACTTCTGAGGCCGAGGACTGGAGGGGGCATCTCAAGCAAGAGTAGAACTCACTGATGGCAGAGGCAAGCAGCACCAGCAGGATTGTAAGAAGTCTTTTGTGTCCCTGAGACTTCATAGATCGGAGGCAAGCCGGCAAGCCCTTGTAGTCACCCTGGGTTCAATTGAGGTGGGTCCAGCCTTTGTCTGCAGCAGCTGAGAGATTAGCAGTCAGCAGGGCAGCTCAGAAAATCAGAGAAGCAGTTCCTAAGAATAGATAGTCACAGAAAAGTGGCAATCCCATGGCAATACAGCCTTTATTCCAGCAGAGTTCCTCCTTGGTCCAGTAGAGTACTTCTCGGGTAGACCAGAGCCCTAAAACTGATACTCAAAAGTTCGTTTGATGTAGGAGGTGACTTCAAAGAAGCTCCCTTAAGTGCACAAGGATCCCTTTCAGCCCTGCCCTGGCTCCAGACTACAAATAAGGGGTAAGCCAGCCCCCTTTGTGAGAGCAGGACGCATCCTATTCAAATGTATGTGTGCGCCAACTCACCCCCTCTCAGCCAAGGAGGACCATCAGTATGCATATGAATGCAAACGTATCCCCAGTTACACTCCGCCCTTCCTGTGTTGTGGCTGTCTAGAGGAAATGCACAAAGTGTAGCTGTCACCAAGCCCAGACGTGTTTTGGACACAGGCTGCAAGGCACACAGATCAAAGTTAAGACCAGAGGAATGTCCACTTTCTAAAAGTGTAAAACACACAAAACATTAATACTGAGAATGATTAACACACAAATGTACTTTTCATTTGTGGTCATGAAAATTAACGTTGCAAACTTTTCAACATAGCATGTCATAAAAATTGGAACAAAAGACCAAAATATTCAAAACAATCTCTGGAATAATATTTGAAAGCCACATGACTAACAGAAAGCTTAAATCACACGCAACACAACATAAAACAGTGCAAATGCATAATAAAATACAAACAGCTATGAATTGGTGATAGAAAATTGTGACCCAGTCCTTAATTGTGAAAACAAATGGGAGCCAACACTTAGTTTTCACATTAATCCAGACTCCTTCAGTATACCACAGGCAGGGGTAGGGACATCAATTCTTAATCAGGCCACAGAAAGGGACCCAGAATGTGCATTTCTAAAAGTCGGTTCAGGCGTGCCAGCACTGTTTCAGTCAACTACCTAAGTTATAAATTGTTGGCTTGTCTTGAACCTCACAAATCAGGATTCTGTTCAGGGCCAAGAACTGGAGGACACTGGAAAGAATTCATACTTTTGTTGCCATAAAGAAATCTTCTTATAGTGGGCTATTTTTCAATGTAACATTCAACCCGCACTTTTTTTACGTACCATTTTTTGGCCGTCCATCCCACTGATTGTGTGTACTTTAGTGATGGTTTCAAGCAACTGAATTAAATTAAGAAACAAGCAAATAGAGCCAAATAAAAACAGATATATTGAAGTATCGAGTATTGTGAGAATGATTGTTAAGTTTCCTCCTTTAATCACTCACTTTGTTTTGAAGAAAGTGGGGGTGATCCGTGTGGAGCCTAGATTGTATCACCTGTTTCAGGTTTTCAGCATTCAAGCAGTGGGGTCAGAAGTGGTGAAAAATCAATATATGTTCTTCTTTTAAAGTAGGGCTGCATATGTCCATGCAAGAATTTGGAGGCCAATATAAGCCACCTGATATCATTGGAGCATTTTTCTGTACCAGTTGCCCATCAAGGATGACCTGGGAAAAGTAAAAATGGATTTACAGAGATCTAGACAGACCACAGCTTTTCTGTGTAAACATCTCCATGAAGATATCACATTCAGCAATACAGAACTAGTCCAGGCCATCCACATTCAACATTGATATCATGTCTTATGGAATACGCTCATCGATCTTGCCCAGGATATACCCAAGCTGGGGAACTATCAAATCCCAATCCTTATGTTCGCTAATGATGTAGTCATTCTAGCACGCACAGAACTGTCCATGCACTGCCTGCTGGAAGTCTTCAAACTTTTCTATAAATCTAGGAAACTAACAATCAATGTGCAGGAGACAAAGTCCATGGTAATGATATCAAGGACCAAATTAAGGGGTGTGTGGCCAAGCTGCCGACCAAGATGGCTGCACGGCACTGAAGCTCTGACAGCCGGCACAGCTAAGCTGCCCTATCCCCCACATGGCAGGCAGTAATCTCCCCAGATGTGAGACCGATGAGCTCCTGCAGTCTCGCTGCACAAGGCGATCTGATTAGATTTCGGAGCGGTTCTCCATACCGAAGATCTGGGTATCGGCAGACGGGGGCGGAGCACATGATGACAGCGGCCTGATCTTTGGACCGGGGTCTAGCAGAGAAATGGCGGCGTACAGTGACTGAGGCTTGAGCGATGCGGGGACTCTAGACGGCGGTGAGTACACCAAGTGCGGATTTGGGCTCGCTGCCTCGCTCTCCCCACTGTAGCGCTAACTCAACTTGCACGGGGCACAGCCATGACAGACTGCCCCCAGAGCACAGCTCATGCTCCTGCCTCATCCCCAAGGCCCTGTGGGGACAGGGCCTGCGGGTGAGCCCGGGAGGCTTCTTCCGGGTCATTGTGGGGCAAGGATCAGGGGAGTAGCTAGGAGTGGCCTATTACCCCCTGCGCCTGGTGGTCTCCCGATGTGTCTACACAGGAGCATGGCCTTTTACAACGTGGCTGGCGATCGCCTAACCTTCCATCCTGCCGCAAATAACAGCTGTACAGGGTTTTTTAGAAGATTTTAGATAGTATGGGCGCTCTGCCTAAAATTCTACGTTAAGGAGTACTACGTAATTAAGTAAGTGAGTGGTGCGTAAAGAGCGAACGGAAAAGCCCTTAACCGTCCAAGAGAAAATCAGAGGACTTTCACAGCACATAAGACAGCAATGCTCTCGCACACACAACAAGGTATAAACAGGACTGTTCATGTATGACACGAAAGAATAAAAATATACAGATGCAGATTCTTGGCTGTTTTTCTTTTCGGGTGGGTTGTTTAATGAGTACACAACCGTAGGAATAGTCCACAGTCAGCCGACACGTGTTTTGTCGTGTTATGGTGAGTCAACACGACTCTTCAGGGCGGTGTTTAGATATTATCAATATTAAGATACATTTTGAAGTGTCTCGCTTTAGTCCTAGGAACGTGGGTATGTTCCTCTATAAGTAATCCACCCACCAAGTAGAGCGGGTGCTCACAAAATTCACGCTTAATACGTGTTTGTATTAAGCCGGTACCGGGAGGGGATCCACCTCTTGAAACCGCAAAACAGTTGCGTTTCACGTCCAAAAGATTTTCTCAGAGAAATGGTATCCCTCCTCTTGTGTTTCCCGGTCGCCGTGTTCCGAGAGACGGACCGAGGTGGATCCCCTGAAGAGTCGTGTCGGCTTACTGTGGACTACTACTACGGTTGTGGACTCATTAAACAACCCACCCGAAAAGAAAAACACCCAAGAATCTGCATCTGTCTATTTTTATTCTTTCGTGTCATACATGAACATTTCATCCTGCCGCCTCCCACTGCAGGATATCCGCTGTATTTTGACTACCCAGTTTCCCATCCGGGCGCCGGCTGCCTTCCACATTGAGGCTGGGACTTCACCTTACTGGCAGCGACTCTTGCCTTGCTTGCTGATAGCTTCCGCTAACCCCAGTTAATTGCCTGATTGTCCTAGTTTATTGGCACCTGTTCCTCACCATTGCACCTTCTTGGGGCGGAGGACCCAGTGTGCCTGCCTAGAAAGATTGTGTGGTGGTGCCTTGCTGTGGGCCCTACTTGGTCCCACGCACACCATATAAGAAGTTTCATTGCCCCATAGAGCCACCTCCGGGGCCTGACCTCTGAGCTGTAATGCAAAGCCTGGATTGGGGTCCTTTCCCCCTTGGTCATCTTCAGGGGGAAAGTAACACCTGCCACACTGTACCCTGGCATTCTATGTACAGGTAGCCTCGCCCGCCACGTTCCTGATTCCTGGATGGGCCCTGCTCCCCCCACATCCCATAACGAGTTTGCTCCTTTGGGGCCCGACTCACCTCTCCGCCCTGTGACATGGGCCGTGAAGATCCCAAACAGAAGACCCTCCCCTTTGAGAAGCTAGTGGAGAAGGTTACCAAACACGGCTCCACTATGGCGGAGGGTGGGCAGGGATTGGACCACACTGATGATGCTTCTGCCCAATCATCCTCATTACTGCAATAGATGAGAGCTGGCTTTAGGGCACTAGATGGGCGGTTTGACGCCCTTGACAAGAAATTTGAACCCTTGGGGGCTAAAAAACAAATCCACGAGAGGCGACTGGATGTGCATTTTCGAGAATCCCAACGACGCACAGGACTTTTTCCGTGCCTTTAGACAAAACAACAATCAGGCAGTTGCGGGCGGGAGTAGGCCCTCTCCTCTGCATAGTGGCTCCGAAGCAAGCATGGAATTCTTCTCTGTTTCTGGGACTGGTTGACTCATCTGCACTGTTTCTTATTATGCTTTGGCTATAGTGTATGAGGAAAAAACTACTCATCACTGTTCCTCAAAGCTGGCCGACTGCTGTGGCGTTGCCCACCCCCATGGTGTACACCTTGGGTTTGTTTATGATCTCATGGATGTACCGTTCAGGACTATCTCTGTCCACTGTAAAGTCAATTGGTACTATACGTATTCCTCTCTGTTGTGGGTTTGCCTTGCTCTTTTTGCAGAGAGCTTAGGAGGGGGGTGGTGGTATGATTGCCATTACATAACAGTTGTCAATTGTTTTGGTATTTTTCACTGTCATAGTCTGCTTTTATTTGTTGGTATTCATATCTGTCCTTTTTTCCACAACTACTAGATGGGTCAGCTAGGAACAACTGATGGCCCCTCCAGCTTGTCTTTGATGTCCTGGAACATCCGGGGCAACAATGACACCCATAAGAGGAGACAGGCTCTTCACTACTTACTCCGGCATAATGTAGACATTGCCTTTCTGCAAGAAACGCATTTGCCCAAATCCGACCATTCCCGCTTTGCTTCAGGTTGGGGCGCTCACAACTAACTTTAATAATTAGGCCAGGGGCACGGCCATTCTCATTCACAAGAGGGTCCCCTTCAGTCTCCACTCGATCATAACTGATTGCGAGGGTAGATACAGCATTGTAGTGGGGTCGCTAATGGGTCACAGCATTGCCTTGATCTGTGTCTATGCACGGAACACTGACTCCCCAGAATTTTTTCATTAACTACATGCCCAACTCTCAAAGTTAGACTCCATTTTACTGCTGGTGGGCGGGGACTTTAATCTACTTCTCAACCCCAAGCTAGATGGTACTGCCAACTCCCCTGGCACTAAACCTCATGTGCACCGCACTCTCCTTGACCTATGTGACCAACTCTCTCTCCTCGAGGTTTGGCGCACGTGCAACCCTTCCCACACTGACTTCACACACTATGCGGGCCACCACAATACATGAACTAGACTTGATTATTGGCTTCTCACTACAGGTGTCGCCTGCTGGTATCATTCTCTTGAGACTCTCCAGAGAACGTATTCCGACCACTCCTGTATTAAGCTTCTGCTTCACGTTCCATGACCTGATGGGTTTGAGTGGCAGTGGCGCTTCCCGAGTTTCGTCCTACATGATGATTTTTTTTCATTCCAAGGTGTGTGAGGCCATTGAAGATTACTTTGCCATGAACACCGGCTCGGTATATACATGGTATTTAAATCAAACATAAGAGGAGTTTGCATTGCCAAACAGCCGGGATGCTTAAAGCTCCCAGTAATACACTCTCACGATTGGAGTGGGACTTCACTGACCTTGACAATGTGACTCAACACACCCACTGCCCGGATATGACGGGACAGCGTTTGTCTCTCGTCACTGAATATAGAGATACAGCTGACCGCAAAATCCTCTTTCTGAGTAAATATCAAGCCACTCGGCAATACGGCAAGGGTGAACGTCCCGGTCGGGTGCTGGCTCAGATGCTTCGGCCTCCATACAGTAAAGCCTATGTCACTGAGCTACGCTCTTCCACTAACCTGACGCTCAGGGGCACCTCGGAATTCAGGGATGAATTCCTTGCTTATTTTACCTCTCTCTACACTTCTAAACTAGGGCGAGATCCTACGGCACAGGAAGCCTATCTCACGGAGATCGCGCTAGTATATCTAGAGAAAGAAATGCAGGATATCCTGGTGGAGCCGATCTTCGAGGCCGATGTACTCAGAGCCATCGATTCTCTCCATTGCTCTTCTGCCCCCAGGCTTGATGGCTTTACTGAGGAACTTTACAAGGCCTATAGAGACCTGTTGGCACTGCAACTAATCGAAGTGTTCGCCGAGGCCCTCGAGAAACAGATTCTACCCCTCACACTCCGTGAAGCTGTTGTTATACTCCTCCCCAAGCCTGACAAAGACCCATTCTTATGAGGATCCTACAAACCTTTGTCCCTACTTAATTTGGATTATAAAATCCTTGCTAAAATAGTCGCCAATTGCTTATCCCAATTGATGAAATGCATTATTTCTCCGGCTCACTCCTGCTTTGTCCCCCACCGTTCGACTTCTTTGAACCTTCAGACACTGTTTTCGGTCCACAGGTTTAGCCATGAGGTTCTTGCGGCCACAATTCTACTGGACACTGAGAAGGCCTTTGATACCTTGGAATGGTCTTTCTTCATGTCAGTCATGCGCCGCATGGGCATGCAGATGGGATTCGTAGCCACCAAGGCACTGCTTTACAGCCGCCCCACAGCAAGACTTCGCCTAAACAGCACACTATCTCTACCTTTCCCTCTCTCCCACAGCACGTGCCAGGGGTGCCCTCTGTCACCTCTATTATTTATTCTCGCCATGGACCCTTTATTCTGCCACTTCCAGGAAAGGCATCTGCAGCGGGGCTTACAATTTAACACCGGTCCTCTCCTGGTCTCGCTGTACACGGATGCCACTATCCTATAGGTACGAGAACCCCAGGTGAATTTAGAACCGCTCACCAGGGATATTCTCCATTTTGGGCAACACTCATCGTAGGCATCAACTGGCGCAAGTCAGTCATCTTCCCCTTAACCCCTAGTACAATCCAATGGCATGGGAGTTCCTTCTCGAGTTGTGCTCTGACTTTATCAAATATTTGGGCATCCACGTCCACTTGGATACAAACCATATTCTCTGCCTCAACTACGGCCATGCAGTTGGGGCACTTGAGGCCCAGGTGGAGAAATGGCTGTGACTGCCATTGTCTATCGCAGGCAGGGTAGCCATTATCAAGATGGTGGGTCTCCCCAAATTTTTATCTCTTTAATAATATCCCCATTCCCTTCCCGAACAGTTTCTTTTCAAAAATACAATTGCACCTCACTCGATTGGTGTGGGGCGGACAAACAGGCTTGCGTCCGCTGGCAGATTCTCACTCTACCCTATGGGAGGGTCGGGTAGGGGATCCTGAATTTTCACCTATATTATCTTGTCGCTCAATGTAGCTATGCCTTCGCATTGTATCATCCAGACGCTAGGATCCCCTTCCTCCAGCCGGGAGCAGATTTCGTTCTTCCTGAGCAACTGTCCACCGTCTCGCCTAAAGGTGTTGCCAGAGATCCTAATGACATACAGACAGTCTCTACTCCCAGTTGGGCATGGGATAAGCTTCAACGTTACACAGGTTCTTTGACGCTATACGCCTCAGCTCTTCCTCTCTCCAGTGCCCGCTAGCTGCCCATAACTGGTGAGAGACTGGTGCAGCAAGCTTTGTCCAAGTTTGACATTACATAATTTGGAGACCTATATCCCGACGGAAATATTTTTTCTGCAATGGAAGATGACAGCTTCTGTGACGCTACGTTCATGGACAGCTTCTTTCTCAGACGGATCTGTTCGGCTTTATGGCCACGCCTCCTGAATTTCCTATTGAACTGGACTCATTTACTCCACTCTCACTCATCATTGAGAACATAAGCTGTGTACACCTCATATCTAAACTCTATAAGGCATGCTCCGGAATGCTACCGGTTCACGACGACAAGGTCCGCATGGATTGGGAGGGTGATTTGGGCCGCCCCACCACAGACGACCAATGGACGAAATGCTGTTCAGTCACGAAAGACATTTCACTCAACAGTAGGCACAAATTGCTAAATTTCAAGTTTCCGCGCAGAATTTACATCACACCCTCTAAAGCTCATAGGCTTGATCCAACCATACCTCACAACTGCCGCAAGTGTGAGGCCCCACACGCTCATTTCGCACACCTCACTTGGACCTGCCCCACATTACAACCATATTGGGAGAAAGTGCACAAAATGCTAGGCGACAAGATTAAACTACCCCTCATCCCCACACTGGAGGTTGCACTTATGGGTTACTTGGTGAACTTCCCCAAAACTGCTCACATCCCTAAGCTTTTTGCTGGCCAAAAGATAAATCGCCACACATTGGGGTTGTAGATCAGTTCCCACTTTACAGAGTTGGCTGAATAGTCTGGCTCATTGTAATACCAATAGTGAAGTGTATTCCAGTACACTGCCTAGCTCCTCCCATCCCAGGGACATTTGGGGCCCCTATGTGGGCCCCAAATGTCCTATGTGACATCCATTCAGCATGCCTCTGACTCATTGCTGGAACAGTGCATTGTCTTTGCTGGGGTCGGATAGGCAGATTTGTGGTTAACTATTGACAGATGCTCAAATCGCTTCCCTATCATGTTGGGGCAGATCCCTTCTATGGCAGCTCCTGTGCTTGTTGGGCTTGGATGAGTACATACCCCCACTTCTGATCGACATATGGTGCTGTTAAAGGATGAGGGAGGGGCTGTAGAGACGTGTTTTTCTTCTATCTGTATTCCACTAGCTGTTGATATTCTTCTGATTGATACGAGCCATGACAGAATCGATGTCAATACTTTATGTTATATTGTATTTGCTCCAATTGTAATGTAAAAGCAGTGAACAACTATAATTGTGTTGCTATACTCTGTTAAAATAAGAATGGTAAATAAAGTTTGAAAAAAAAGGACCAAATTATAAACAACCTTCAGTATCAATGGTAACCAAATATAATACATTAAAACTTTTGATTACTATGGTATCCCGATTGTTGATAAGCTTCTCTGTGGCAGTCAAGTAATCAAGTCTAAAATGGTCCTCTCCCAACAATCCGAGGCAGTAGGGAGATTTGTGAGCATGTGTAATAACTGCCTGATAAAATTGGCTTTGTCTGCTCACAAAACTAAGCAATAACTAGAAGCACCTATGGGTCTAAAATGTGGAGACTCACAAATGTGCAGGCCCTAAAAAAAATGGAAAAAACCTTTCTGTGGCGACTGCTATACCTAGGCCCAGAGACACCAATGGTGGCACTCAGAGCTAAACTGGGAATGACGTCTGTGGGGGATTACATCACTTTCTGCCCTTTAAACTACTGGATACTTCTCTGGACTACACCTGTTCTCACTGAGTACTAAAAGAGCTTGAGGAACAATCTGAGATGCTAGAACTGCAAACACTTGCTATGGCTCAGACACATAGAGTGCATTTTAAAGTCAATCAACTGTTCAGACATATGACTTCATTCATAAAATATAACTAAAGACAGTTTACCATTGGTGAGAAGGAAATTCTTGGATTCCACTGGGCAAAACACGGATATACAACTAGTGCCTTTCTAACCAAATATCTGGACATAAAAGCCGAACCTGACTAGGAACCTAACCTTGACTAGATTTTGCCACCTGAGAAAAGGGCTCTTTTTCTGAGGTTCATGCTAGGTGCATTCCTATTTTACAATGGTCCCTAGACATAGAAAGAATGTAAAGAGTAAATCAATATAGACCCAATAAGTACTATATTTTAGCTGCTATCCAGCCAGATAGGGGTATTTTAATATGCAATGTGTAAGGTAAGCATGAGGGTGAGTTGCAAAGCAAATATATACAGTGGGACACAAGCCTGCGTCCAAGCTCACAAACCATAAAACATAAAAACAAAAACAAAAAGACTCAGGCAAAGTGCATTGTTTGTATAAAGCAATTATGGCACCAAAAACAATTTACAGTAGAGCCACCATTTTTGTTGTCCACCCTATAGACTTCTACTTAAATCCAAATATGTGTAATGGTGGATCTACTGTTAATTGTTTGTGATACCATAATTGATTTATACAAACACAAACAGCCGCACTTTGCCTGAGGCTTTTCGTTTTGTTTTTCCGTTTTATGGTATGTGAGCTTGGACGCAGGCTTGTGTCCCACTGTATATATTTGCTTTGCAACTCCCCCTCATGCTTATCTTACATATGGCATATTAAAATATTCCTATCCGGCTGAATAGCGGCTAAAATATAGTACTGATTGGGTCTATATTTATTTGCTCTTTACATTCTTTCTATGTCTAGGGACCATTGTTTTTTTAAATAGTTGACTACCCAAGGTCCCTGTCCGACCATAATTGGGGTTCCTTGTGCTTTTCACAACAGGTTCATTCCTAAACCAAATCCTTGTCAAAGGGCTAAGGCCGGAGAGAAGGGACGTGCTCCTCTACTCTTGGTGGGGAAAGAAACTTTGAAACATATTTTGTTACTCTGTGTGAACTCTCCCCCCCCCCCCCAAATGGCTTACCCATGCTCCCTGTTTTTAAAATACTATATGAGGAGTTGTAAGAACTCCCTTTTATTGTGCTACAGAACATATTAGTCATAGATTATCAGACTGTAACTTCACTTACATACATTGTCTGAAAAGGAAGACAATTGTTTATACTGCAGGAAAAGGAGAGCAAAAATCCTTAAGATAGTTGATACAACAGAGCCAATGATCATTATCATATTTTATTTATGCAAGTAATACCAGTTTGATGTCTGGTGCAAAACTGCTGCCAATAGTTGTTTTTTGATCCAAATTGCATTTGCACTTTATCTGATGGAGAAGTCTGGGGCTTACAGGAGCTACCTTATAACTGCGCTGTAGAGGAGATCTTATTGTGGCTCTATAAGGCAGCTTAAGAGTGTAAAGGGGTTTTGGTATTGATACATTTTCTTTCCTAAAAGGATTTGCATTTTATTGATGTACCTTACCTGTCCTGTATAATCTCTCTTATTACGTTAGAATTGGGTATATCAGACAATCATTATACTTAGTCTAAAGCCAATAGCCACCCAGGATAGAAACTATATACAGCACTTTTTTCTGCCTGTTACAAGGCTATATAAGACCCCTTCCAACTAACCCTGCCTTTGCCAGGTAGCATTTTTTGTGGTCTTTGCCATACAAGTTTTTGAGGCTAAAATCCTTCAGCTGCTAATGTTGGCAATCTTATCCTGCACTTATTTTTGCACATAGCTCTGATATATATCCGGTTGCAATTTTTGCAGTTCCTGCTTATAAAAGCTTTTGAGGCTCAAGCCTTTAAAGCCTCAATTGGCATGGTTGTTAATTGTTCTAAGCTACCCCAACTGCCTGTTGCATAGCCTCCACACCACCTTTTATATTCATGAATCATTCAATAATAGCTCCAGTGTTATACTGCAGTTAGATATGACACTTCCTGTTCAAACCCCTCCGAACAGGGAGTGGTACTTTTATTTTAATACATCTAAGACTTGACTCATTGTGCCTCCCTATAGATCCTAGCTAAAGTTTGTGTTGTAGTGAAGGACAGAAGACATAGCTATGTCACTTAGGGAAACCATGCAGCATCACTGTTTGTAATTTAAGGAGTCTTAAGTAGGCCCGAGCATAAAACTCAGCTCCACTTGGGGAGTTTTCAGAATTCAAGCACTCCACGCTCCACGGAGGAACACGTAGTTACCGAATTCCGCATATTGGGTGCAAAGTGGAGGTTTTTTGTGTTTGTGCCCTGAGTTTTGTTTTAGTACTGACTCACTATTGTGTGTGCCATGAGACTCTCAGGCAGCCAGCAGGAGCACGCAAAACTTCTCATACCAATAGCGAGCTTCTGTGGTACTTTGAGCTCACTCACACAGCTTCTGGACTCAACAGCGCCAACCTAGTGCCAATCAGGATCGCACACAGAGTGCTCGAGCAGCTTTTGTGCTCGAGATGCAGCTGTGAGGCTTTCAGAGTCGATTTTATTCTCCGACTGGCTGTAGGAGTTGTTTTTTGTGCCAGAAACCTTTCTTCCTCTTCTTCTTCCAGCAGGCTCCTCCCAGTGCTTTGTCCCTCTCCTGGTCACTTTTCATTGGAATTTGGAGGTGTAAGGATCACTCTTCTTGTCTGCTGCATACATACCATTGGATTTAAGGACTTTGTATTTGAGATTTCACAAGTAAGTTTGAAAACTAGGGTATAAGTGTTTTGGTTGTTTGATTGGGGGCATGCACCAGGAGTTATTTGTACTTTTATTAGATTTGTAAAATGTATTGTGGTGGATGGCCTGCATTTTAAGTAGGAGCCTAGTTATGTTTTGCATGGGATTTGTAATGAATTTGCAATATGCATTTAATTCACTGTGTGGCCTACTTTGTCAATTGGCCTAACTGCCAGTAGGACCAGTATTAGTCATGGATACATGAAACAACTGTTTCTGTGGAGTCTATTGCATCAAAACACCATTTAGGCCAAGGATGGCATTGGATTAAATTCCTAAATGTGTCTTTTGGGGGTATTTCAGATTTTTTTCGTACAAACAGTGTATAAGTGGATTTGATGCATTTGGCGGATGTGTGTTGTTGTAAAATTTCTTAGCACAGTTAATTTTAGTTTTGGGCATTGATGAATGAATGCACTTTTTATGTGCTACTAATCCATGCCTCCACAGTCTGGCCAGTGTGTGAGTGTGTTTGTCATAGGCCACCATTTGTATTTGTTCACCATGCTATGTTGCCAGGGGCCATGTTGTATAGTCAGTGCACATAGGCCGGCATATCTTCCTTTGTTTATGGCCATGCCTCCTTTCTCGTGACTAAGTATGGGCCAAATTTGCGAATTCGCGGTACGCGAATTCGTGAGAAAACGAATTTGCAGTCCGCAAAATTCACGAATTTGTGTGAAGATGCAGATTTTTTTTCATTTTTGCGTGTTCGCGGGGTTTTTTTTCAGCGCTGCTACCGCGAAGTTACCCATGCGGTCGTGCATGGGCGCGGCCATCATGTTTTCAGTGTTCGCGTTGCGTATTTCCGTTTCCGGGCGCTAGTTGCATGCTCGCGTTGTGCATTTCCTACATGCGGGGCGCAATTGCGTGTTCGTGTCTGTTTTTGCATGCTCGCAGGGGGAAATATCGTGCAAACTTACCCACGTGGTGGCAGTGGGCGCGGCCATCTTGATTTTCATTCATTGCTATGGTTCTGGGCATGCTTTTTCAATCCTCCTTTAATCTTTGTAATACTTTGTTTGTTTGAACTTTTTTTTGATCTTTTTTACTCATTATCTATGTCTTTATTTTTCTACATCTATATTTTGTGTTTTTTTCTACTTTTGGTTACTTTAAAACTACTTTTTTAAACTCTCTTTTCTTTTACTTACTTTCAGTATTCTTTCCTATTTTATTTTACTTTAACTGTCCAGGACCATGGCAAAGGGAGACGGCAAAAACCTTAAGGTTAAGGGTCCTGCACCCAGTAGCCGGCTCCCTTGCGGGCGCTTAAGGGGAATTGCAGTAACTGCCCTGGAGATCTTCAGTGCGGTGGAGGTGGCCGCACTGGTTTTCTTTGTCCATTGCCACCTCCCCAAGAGCGTCGAGGCAGGCCGGTACCGGGTAGGTGCTCCGGGAGCATCACCAGCTATGGGGGAAGGTGTGCCGGGCCATGTATCGGGAGTCTGGGGTCCGGCGCACCTACAACAAGGCGACGCACCGGTGGTCCGACATCCTGGATTGGAAACATGACCTGCTCGACCTTCTTGGCGTCGAGATCCCTGGGCTTGGTGAGTACTAGTAACTATTTAATCACTACTTTGTTTTCTCCTGCTCTGTGTTAAGATATTGCAAATATTTGATTTTTCTGAAGAGCGAGAATGCTGCCGATTACATTGCAGGTAAATCATGTTTCAAAAGCTTCTGTGATTGCAGGTGCTCGCCTGCTCACTGGCGGTGTGACTATGCTTACTTGTTTTCAATTTTGTGCTCATTTGGCCGGAGTGATTATGTATGAGTGTACTTTACAGAATTGTGTAATGCTAGACACTAGAGATTACATTGCGGGTAAATATTGTTTCAAAAGCTTCTGTGATTGAAGTTGCTTGCCTGCTCACTGGCGGTGCTACTATGCTTACTTGTTTTCAATTTTCTGCTCATTTGGCCTGGGTGATTATGTATGAGTGTACTTTACAGAACTGCGTAATGCTAGACACTAGAGGCTCAAGTCCAGTCCTTCCTTTGTTCTCCTGCCAGAAGAGATAGTGGCGGTGGATTGATAGTTTGAGTATATTATGACTTTTATTGGCGTACGGACTGTGTCTGTCCTTTTGCGTGCTGCGGAGTGCTACCTGTCAGTCCTAGTAGAACCTTTTTGTAGTTGGTTTAGTGAGTTACATAACTTTCCAAGTAGACGGTACGCGAATCCACCAATACTAATATCCTAGTATGCGGATGATACACAGCTAATACTGGCTGTCAGGAACAATGGGGAAACAGTGGCGGAAAATTTCAAGACAGGTATGCTGGCCATTGGAAAATGGATGTCAGCAAACTGTCTGAAATTAAATTCTGATAAAACTGAGGTGGTCACCTTTGGCCACCTCAGTCCTAGCTGGTCCCCAACCTGGTGGCCATCATCTTTTGGAGCCGTACCCAAACCAGTTACGAAAGTAAGAAATTTGGGTGTCATCTTCGATGACAAGCTAAATTTTCTGGCTCATGCTAATCAGACGGCCTCTACGGCGTTTTACAAACTACGTCTGGTTAGGAAGATTCTTCCTTTTCTTCCTACCAATGTGGGAAAGACACTGGTCAGTGCTCTGGTATTGTCAGCACTGGACTATTGCAATGGCTTGTTTGCAAACGCACAAGTCAGGATAATAAAGAAATTGCAAACAATCCAGAATGCGGCAGCCAGACTTCTCCTGAACATTCCTAAATTTAAGCCAATACAAGAATCCTTGAGGAGTCTTCATTGGCTTCCGGTCAGGAACCGAATTAAATTTAAAACACTTTGTATCGTCTATAAGGCCTTACATCAACAAGCACCTCAATTCCTGCGCGACCATCTTGTCCCATACATTCCCACTCGAATGCTACGATCAGCAGGACAGAATGACTTGGCAGTGCCTCGGACTAGGCTGGTCAACTGGGGAGACAGACGTTTCCTAGTTGCCGCCCCAAGATTGTGGAATTCTCTCCCACAAATCATAAGATTATGTCCGAACCTAATGTCCTTCAGGAAGAAACTGAAAACCTGGCTGTTTAACCTCTGAAAAACATCCTCAGTATCCAACAAGTGAGTAATACAATACAGCGCCGAGACGCCTGCGGGCAATTGTTCGCGCTTAATAAATTCTAAAAATAAATAAATAAATAAATAGTAGACCACATCAGATAGGTCAATAAATTTAGTGCAATTGTTGTCTATTTCCCCGAAATAATTTGTTATTGTTTTTTTTAAATGTTTGATTTGGCTGACAACAACCATCCATTTTATGTCTTTCTTTCTTGTTGTACATCGGCTCCCCTCAGGGGCAAGAGGACAGAGGAGGAGGTAGTGGCGCCAGCGGAGCAGGAAGGCCAGGATTGGTCCGCCGAGGGCTCCTCTGCTGGCCCCAGTAAGTTTTCCTTTTAATAATAATAATTATAGTTCCCTATCTTTTCCAGCACCTATTTATTCCAAACGTTCCTCATTATTTCAATTTTTCCTAAATCGTCTTTGATCTTCTTGTAGACTGTTTCTAAATTCTTATCCTGCCTCTACTATGACTCTCTGTGCTACTACTAGATTATTATTATTAGTCTGTCTGTGTAGCTAGCTAAGCTTGCACAGTTGGCAAAAGGTGTGAAACAAAACTCCTATTCAGCAATAGCTCTAGGCACTGAGTGCAGTCCTCTGGGTTGTCCCTAATGTCTCTTGAAGTCTTCTTAAAGTCTTCTTAATGTTTATGCTTTGACAATTCCCAACAATAAAATGTCAGTGGCCACCAAGAATAAGATACTAGTTTACTTTTTGATTTGATATCAGGACATACTACTACTGTTGCAGGGACTTTTCTGCTCATACAGAACTGTGGACAAGAAATAGGGCATTGGTGATAATAGGCGCAGTTAGACTTTCCAGTTTCCACATACCTCAGTCATAACAGAAGTTGAACCCCCAATCTCCTTATACTGAGACTAGCTAGTGTGTCATAGTCATTATTTAGCTCCCGAATGCAGCGATGATCCCCAATGATTATACAACCCAGAACATAAGACTACGGAGTCAGAGTTCACTCTCGACCGCTCAGAGTCACAAACTCATGCTTGCAAATTGCAAACCCTTTCTCTCACTCACTCATGACCAAAAAACCACAGAGTCTATGTAAGTTTTAAAGCTTTATTAACAGTAAAATAACTAGCTCTGCGTGTACTCAGTAGTCAGTACTATATATTTCAATTGTGCATTATATAAAAACATGTATTGCAATCAAATTAATTCATATAAGGTAAACGGTGAAGTCTTTCAAACTGAACAGTGGCTGATTTTACACAATAATTGTGGGAGACCCCTCACCTGGTTGGAACTTAAAGTACTGGTGGTGATGATGATGATTAACATAACATATAGCTCTTGTCCGTAGAAGGGAAGCTTCTGTCTGTAATGAGAAAAATGGTGCGTGTTAAAAAGCAAGCATTCATCAGTTGTGCCAAAAAGTGTAGCTGCTTATCATGGCTAAGCATAAAAAAAAAAAACCTTCCAAAGGGGAACTTTTAGTTTAGACTAGAGAGTCACAAATAATTAAATTTGTTTATGTAGTAAGTAACATATTTTTTCATTCCTAGACAAATTAGGGAGTGGTGTATGGCATCTAAAAATTTCACATGTATTTTCTAGGCGTAACACCATCGGCACAGCCAACCACCAGTGCCGGGGCCAGCTCGGAGGCGGTCAGTCCAGGGGCAGCTGCGGTGCCAGCAGGAACTGCTGTGGGGGATGCCTTGGTGGTGGCAGACAGTGGTAAGCTATTATATTATTCCTTCCTTATTGAGATTGCAGTGTAGGCTCGCTGCAGGGGTGTAGTATATGTTGTACAGTAACATTAAGTACACTTTACTGTTAAGAAGACTTACAAATTGAGAAATAAGTTTTTGTCAACCAGGTAGAACTTAGAACTGAAGACAGTCACCCTTGACTTCGTATTAGCAATAGCATTCGAGGCAAGAGTTGACAAGTAACCAATGGCCTCCTCTAAATTTGACTTCAACTCAACTGTGAAAGTTTTATCTAGAAGCCAAGTCAGATCAGAGATTAACTTGATGGAGAGGATGAACGAAAAGGGAGAGAAGGGTGTAAGGAAGGACGAGCGAGTTAAATTAATGACTGGTAAAGAATGATACGTGTTTTTGAATGCAGGCACAGTTGGCTGGGAATCTGATGCATGGCCGGTTGAAGGCTGAAGCAGGGACGGGTGGGAGGAGAAAGAAAAGAGGACTGCCTAGGTGGGTGAAACAGAAAATGTATGTGTGCGCAATATATCCTTTGGTGCAAATTCAAATGCAAGTCAAGCACGGATGTATGGCTGGCGGCTTTCAAAAAACAAATAAAAAGGGTGTTTTTTGGTGAGAAAAAGTAAGGGTTGTCCATTAAGAAGAATGATTGGCATATACTTTGAATGGATGGATGCCTGGATGGTATCTTCTTCATAGATAGCATAGGTATATGTAGAGTAGACAGAGTAGACGGTCACTGGATGAATTCTAACAGTGTTACTTTGAAGAACATGTAACACCGCACATCCGTGCCAGAGTAGCAAAGCCGAGGAAAGTAGAAGTTGTAATTCTTCACAATACTCCCTTGACTAACAGTAGTTTTGAAGCAGAGCATATATTGTTTATCTATTGTATAGTTCACATTATCAAGTCAAGTCACAACTCAGTGCCTTCCTCCGGCGATTATGAGGACCACTCACTACCTCTTTTAGAAATTTTTTTTTCAACTCTGTCATTCATGTGTGGCCTATTGGTGTTCACTCAATCAATAAAAACAAAGCACGTAAAGTCATCCCTTATATAAGCAAATATCCTGTGAAGGGATAGTTGTTCATATTATCTTCTTCATTTTCCATTTGCAGTAGTCAGGGGCAGGGTGAAAGTTAAATTAATTGAGCAGTACCCCTTGTAACAGAGTATGGCCAGTGCCACCCGTAATAGAAAAGTAAGAGCTTCACCACCTGCATGAACTGGACTGGTAACAGTAACGCAAGTCGGCGTCATCATGGCTTGCGTCTGTTTATCTTGGGTGCAAGCTGACTGTGCTGGCATTATGCCGACTTCCACAAATTTACAAACTAATTTTGCTAAACAAGAGAGAAGAAGACTTGTGTACTGGCTGAGTCTAATGTAGTGAGTCCATATAGAGCTAGTAGAATTCCTGAAACTCCCACTAATGTTAGAGCAGAGGCCGACGAAGTTGGAGGTTCGATAGATACATGCCACACAAATGTTATGTACTGTGCTTGCAAGTTGCTAGTGCTACTGTGACACAACTTTCTGTTGAATTATTTTGTGTTAATCTTAAAGAATATTGGACTTGGTTACAGTATTTTTCTTTTTCTTCATCTAGATACTCCTTCTTTTAAACTATCCCGAAAGGAGTTGGCTATCCAGGCCAGGCGCCGGAAGCTGGAGGCAATTGTCGCCGAATATCGGCGGATGGTGGCCAAGGAGGAGGAATTGCAGTCGACATCGACAACAGCTGCATCCTCCTCCGCTGCCCCTGGGTCATACAGTCAGCGCAATCCACCAGCGGTACGGCTCCGTGGTCTGGCAGCCAACAGACGCCGCCGAGCAGCTACAACAACAGCTGCCCCCCCCCCAGTGCCTGCAAGGCAAGGATGCACCGTTTGTCCCTGTGAGTGGCCTACCTTGAGCAGCAGGTGGCCCAACTGTCGAGGCAGAAAGCCCTGCTCAAAGCCTGTCCGTCGATAGCTCTGCGACCACCTGGCCACAGGACACCGCAGGCGGAAGTAGATCATGGAGAGAGACTGCCCCTTGCCCTTTTTTAAAGACTTTGGGGGGGGTGGAAATTGGGCGTTCGGGTTTTTGGACTTTTGATTTCATGGACATTGGTTGGGGTTAGGGAGGGGGGTGGGTTGGGTCTTGTGGGATAGATTATATTTGTTAGGGACAAAATAATTATTTATTTTCTACTTAAACATAGCATACACGTTTTCTGTTTTGTGGGAGGCAGGGTGGGGTTAACTCAAACTGTACGTTTGTTTTCCTGAAACTTAACTGGCTGCTTGATTCTAATTGTCTAAGTAATCGCCAAAACTTCTACAAAAGTGCCACTGACAGAGTTAGGGAATTCAATTGTCCTACTACTTTACTAGTACTACCATCAGTCTCTCCTCTCCTCCTACTCCATTATTCTTGCTCCCACAAAATGCTTATCTTACCTGTCATTAGTGTTTGAGAATAGGGCTAGGCACAGGGCTGTCTGCATGGCAAATGGCGATTAAGGTTGGCAATGGAATCCTGGACGGATGAAATGGCATCGTTGTGGTGGTAGTAGTAGTGGTACACACTGGCAGTAGCAGCATATGAAAAAAAAGGAAATGAGACATTGAGTGGCCTGAGTGGAGCGTTAGAACAGTACGATAGTACAGTACACAAGAAAAGTGCCATAAATTAAATTGTATCCTAAGCAATGCTAAAATATTCAATCAAAAGTTTAGTTAACTAGTAGTTGCGTGGATTATGGCCACTACAAGAACTAGTACTGACGGACACAGCAGTGTAAACTTTTGTCACATGTAGGAGGAGGTTGTTGTTGATGAATCCACTCGATGGCGGACATGAAATTCTGAAATGATTTGCAAATACTCATGAGTTTGGGTCTTTTTTTTTATTGCAAGAAAAGAAACAATTCCTTACATACATATGCATAATAAAATAAAATAAAAAACAACAAAAAATAGACCCATCCAAACATAAGTATTTGCATTAAAGTTCAAACAGAGGAATACAATACATAAATTTGAGATGTTTAAATCATAGCCCTAATAGTGAGTATAACATCAATTGATCTCCTTAAGAAAATACCAAAATATGCACATGTCAAATAAAGGAACCCCACATTTTTTCCCTCCCTTTCAAAGCCTTGGGACCCCTTAGTTTTGCCAATGCAATTTTCATTGTGTAGATTTCATTGATAAGATTCCACCACTCCATTACGCAGGGAGGTTCTTTAGATATCCAAGTCCTTGCTACAACTAACCTGGCACACACGAAAACTATTGTTATCAAATCCTTCTGACTGTTAGTAATATCCTGAATATCAAGCAGTATTAAATGAGCCGAGAGTGGTGGAAATATTATTTGCTTATTGTTTAGAACCGTTGTTATACCTTTCCAAAACATACCAAGTTCCGGGCATTGGTAGAGCATGTGTTCGATGCCAGCGGCTTCCAAATTGCATTTAGGACATTTAGTTCGCTCACTAGCGGCATTTCCAAGTGCCCATCGAGCAATTCTTTGTGTTGTATAGTAAATTTGACTCACAGTTCTATAGAATTGCAACCTTAAGTTAGAGGATTGAACTACTTGGTTTATTTGCCGAAGTGATCTTGCGATCTGATTCGAATTGATGTTGATTCCTAATCTATTTGACCATTTATCCGCCATTTTCTTGCAGTCTCCTATCCTACCACAATTTAAGTGCCCATAACTCTCACTTATAAGCGATTTAGTTCGACCCGAATAAAGGCATTTTAGAGTATCTGAATATTCCACTCTATCAATTTTCATTTTATTCACCAAAAAGTCCTTGATCTGAATGTATTTATAATACATACCATCATTAACTTTATACATTAATTTTAATGCAGTGAAGTTTAGGAAACTGTCCGGTCCATAGAGGTCCCCTAGAGTAGTTATGCCATGCTCTATCCACAAAGTCCCCGCTCCATCAGAAAAGATACCGGGTATTCCTGGGTTATCCCATATTTGAAGTTCAGCATTAAAAAAAGATATTTTATATAAAATCATAATTTGATCCCAAATTCTTTTTATGTGTCTAGCGGTCTTAAATTTGACTCTTTTAAAATAATTTGGATCATGCACACGGAACAAAAATTGGTTGCTATCTAGTCCCAACATAATTTGATGAAAAAAAAAGGGAGTTTTCTTTTATCAAGAGACTATGTAAGCGTCGGAAAAAGGTTGCAAAGAAATATAATTTATAATCCGGAAAGTTTAAACCTCCTTTTTCTATTGGTAGTTTCAAAATTGCAATGGATCTGCGGGCCTTTTTATAGCCCCAGATGTAACTGCTATGTATGCCCTCTAATTTTTTTTAAAAAGATTGTTAAGTTGTAATGGGATAGATCTATATATGTACAAAAATGTTGGTACAATCTTCATTTTTATTAAGTTAATTCGTCCTACCAAGCTAAGTGGTATCTTGTGCCAATTTTTGAGAGATGTAGTTATCTCTTTAAGCAATGGGTCATAGTTTAATGATATTATTTTCTCTACCTCGGACGCGAGCCTGATTCCTAAATAAACGGCATTGGGGCAGAGTCCTGGTATCGATTGAGCAAGTTTATAATTAGCAATAACTTGAGTTTTACTCACGTTTAATTTGTATCCCGCTATCTCTCCAAATTTGATAGCTTCATTGAATATCGCAGGAATAGCCATAGCTAAATTGGTGGTGAATATAGCTATGTCATCTGCGAAAGCAGTTATTTTTAAGCTCTTTCCTCCATGTTGCACTGGGATAATACTATTTTGGCCGTTAGTGCATTTTTTAAAAAAGGCTCTAGAGATAATGCAAAAAGCAGGGGAGATAGCGGGCACCCCTGCCTGGTTCCCCTCTTTATTAGAAAATTTACTGAATTAGCTCCTAAATAGCTTATTATTGCCGTAGGGTAGTCATATAGAGATCGGACCCATCCAAGATATTGACCCTGTATGCCAAATGCACTCAATGTCGCCCACACATTCCGAGCGGGGTGAGAGTAGTCACGGCCACATCGAATGCAGTGATGGCCGTATTGACGTGGGTAGTGGTATCTCTCCCCATCACAAACCCATGTTGTTGAGCATTTACTAATTACGGCATAAGAGGTGACAATCGATTGGCCAAGATTTTAGCAAAAATGTTCGCATCTGTATTAATTAGTGAGATCGGCCTGTATGACCCACAATCTTCTGGAGGTTTGCCTTTTTTTTAAAAAACACTATTTTTGCTGTTTTCCAGGAAGGGGGAGCACTTCCTGTTTCCCCCATAGAGTCTATTATGAGTAAAAAGAGCGGAAGAAGTTCCTTATCACAAATCTTATAGAGCTCTATCGGTGAACAGTCTTCCCCGCCGCTTTGCCTAAAGGTAGTGCTTGTATAGCTGTTTCTATTTCAGTAGTTATGATTTTAGAGCCAAGATGTTTAATAGCTTCATTACTTGGTCGACTGGGTAGATATTGCTCCAGATAATGCATGATATTCTCTTGAATAGGTGTGTTTTCTGGGGTATACAGATTACAATAATATTTAGCAAACTGGTCTAGAATTAAGTCCGGTCTATTGTACTTTGTACCATCTGTCCCTTTTATTGTTTTAATAATTGTTTTGGCTTTCTTGTCTGCCACCTTGTATGCCAAAACCTTGCCGATTCAGTCACCCCCTTCATATTGTGCCAAATTATATTTATGTATTTTTAAACTATACTTCTCCCTGAGAGTCTTTTTTAATGCTGACTAATTCCATTCTTAGCTCTTCAACATTTGATTTACCCTGTATGAGGGCTTCTACCAGCTGTTGTTCAACTGTTAGAATACTAGATGTATTTGCACTATCTATCCTCCGGCTTTCAGCATTCTTCCTTAGAATATATTGCTGAGCAAAACCTCTTACGCTGCATTTACAAGCATCCCATACAAAATTAGCTGCTGTAGAGTTGATAATAATTGCTATAAATTCTCCTATATGTTCTTTAATACCTGAAATAAATTAAGCATCCATACATAAATATCTAGGGAATGTGACCTGACGAGTAGTTTTTTCTTTATCAAGAATTTTGAATTCTAACAATATGGGATTATGGTCAGACGAAACTTTAGGGCAAAGTTCTATTTTACAATTCTCAAGAATATTATCCGTTGCCCACACCATATCTATTCGAGAATAGACTTTGTGGGGAGCCGAATAGTACGTAAATCCTGATAAGGTAGGATATTTAGTACGCCAAACATCTTTCAGATTGTGTAACCTACCTAGTTCCACAATTGCTGCCCTAACTTTACGCATCCTAGTAATAGTTCCTTTACTTGTAGAATCTATCTTGTAATTCATGACACAATTAAAATACCCATTATCAGCAATTCACCCTCCCATTCAAGTAACTCTATATTTAATTGTTCTTATAGCTTAGGCTCATCGATATTAGGCCCATAAACTAAGCATGGGCGAATTTTGCGAATCTCGCGTTCGCGAATTTTGCGGATTTTATTTTTTATTTTTTTTTTGTGTTTGCGCGTGTTTCTGCCAGTTCGCGAGGGTTTTGTACAATTTCGCAAAACGCGAACTTACCTGTCGGGTTGCAAGTTTTGCGAACTTGTTGTTTCTACGTGTCCAGCCTTTTTGGGACACTCTTCTTCATCACTGCCACTCTCTGTCACCACTGCCACTCTCTGACTACTCATGCCACCCTGTGGCCCACCCATGCCACCCTCTGTTTCATCACAGCACCCTCTGGTTGTCCAGTCAGTGTACATTATTGTGGCAAAGCAAAGCACACCTTCCCTGCCTCAAGTGACCTGAATTAATTTGGGGCTGATTAATGTGTCACAGAATATTTTTTTAGCTGGCACCTGCTTCCTTAGTGCTTCCTGATTAGTGATCTTTTGCACTTGCTAAGTGCTTTCATTGTTGCAAAATTAGTTACAACACCTGCCTTGCCCCAACTGACAATAATGAATTAGGGGCTGATTAATGGATTTGAACTTCCAGCCTGGCTCATGCTTGTCTCCCTTAGCTGTAATTCAGGACCTTTGTGGCATATGTGTAACTATTCTGAGGTTCAGAGCTGGGTCACATAATAGTTGCAAGTAGGCAACTGAACTCTGGAGGGGCCCCTGAGGAAGCACTACAGGAAATGGCTACTAATGATGAGCCTGAACTTTTGAACCTGGTAAGTAGTTTCAGTTTCGCTAAGATCGTATTTCTGCAATTTAGCGCCTATTCGCGGGGCGCGAAATTGTACTGGGAAGCCGCGAACTCGCGCGAACAGTGCGAGCAAGCCATAAAATCCGCTGCTCGCGGATTTGCGGATTTTGCGGGAGATTCGCGAATCTCAAGGATTGCGAATTTACCGAAAATCCGCAAAATCCGCGAGCGAAACGGATTTTCCGCCCATGCTTACCATAAACCAGGCAAAACACATAGCACTTATGATCAAATTGCACCTGTGCAATTGCCCACCTCACCATTGCGTCAGCTAGAGTTTTGATGATTTCCATCCTCAAGTACTTTTGTTTCAAAATAGCTACCCCCCGAATTGATGCCCCTAACGTTGAACACACTACGAGATCATATCCCATTTGAGATAGTAATTTGCGATCTTGGAACCCAATGTGAGTTTCCGAGATAAATGCTATATGAGGTTTATAAAGATTCATTTACTCTTGTACAAGTCTCCTCTTATATTTACTGTTGAGACCAGCAACATTCCATATCAAACATCTAAAGAAATACATATCTTATAATTAAAGATTTCACTCTCCTCTGTATTCCATATTGCTTTAAATCAAAAAATGAGAGAAATATTGCTCTATAATTATCGATCTTTCTTTCTTGCAATAAGATTTTTCCCGCTTTTATCCCACCCCTAACCCTGACCCAACCCACCCAAAGGTGCCCAAAGGGGGAGCTCCCCTCTATACCCTGCTGCATATGGAATAGCAGCATCGCGAAGTAGCGTGTGGAGAGACTAAGTTCGACCACCTCAATATAAGTACTATAAACATTTCTTGATAGGAGAGAAGAGTCTAAGTAAGCACCTAAAGAAGCACATTATTAGATCGTTACCCATCACCCCCCCTCTCCCCACCTCCTTGCAATGAACAATTATTAATATCGTTTGTATCATTGGCCTATAAGCTAATGTTTCCATCCGACCAGTATAAAAACACCATTAGCAAGAGAGGCAGGGGAAGGAGAAGGGGAGTAGAATAATAAACAACAAAAAAATTAATTCAAAAGATCAATAACATATCTTGTGTATTTCCTATCCAATAAAAGAATATCCCATATCAACTTCACTTTTCTATTTTAGGTGCTTAATTTAGTCAATGCCTGTTCTGCCTTCTTTTCTTCCGAAAAAAAAGTACACCTGACCATTTTTGATCACTTTGAGCCGAGCTGGCTCTTGTACATATACTGTACATCCAATTGCTTTAAATGAATCGATCAGCTTGCGTAGCTGCCATCGTCTGTCCATCGTTTGTCCATCGTTTCTTTACTCAAGTCTGATCTAACGAAGAAAGTAAGATTGTCTACTGTCACAGGATTATTAGATTTTGCTTTTAAAGACACCGCTTGCCGAAATAAGAAATTCCCAAAATAGATCAAGAGCAGTCTTGGATACTTGCTGTCTTTGTTTCTTTGAAATAAAGGCAACCGGTGTACTTGTTGCAGTTGTGAATCCCAATCCCAGTCAGATAGGTCGACAAAAACTTTCTGGAAGAGTTTCACAACAAAGGATCGAGGATCAGCCCCTTCTGCCCCTTCAGGGACCCCCAATAATCTAAGGTTGTGTCTTCTCGCTCATGAGCGTGTGTCAAGCAGAATAGGAATATATCCTCGGATTCCTTCACCTGCCTTTAAATTGATTTTCTGTTGCTTTGACCTTATCCTCCCCAGCAAGCGTGTGGAATTATTGCTGTCATTTACTCACCCACCTCAATGTAGACCACACAGCCCGGGGGAAGAGGGTTAGGGTTTGAAAAATGGATGGGAATGGGGGTTTTTGGGAATGTTTTTTGGAGAGAGAAAAAGAAAACACAGCATGGAGAAAAAACAAATGAAGAAAAAGAAAATCTGCAATACGACCATATCTATAAATCTTTTAAGGGACTTAAAGGAAGTGCATGCATGAAGTTGTTTGCTAAGTGGACGGTTAGGATAATGAAAAGTAGTACTACTTATACTAAAACTTACTAACAAGTACTAAACAATTAGAC
This sequence comes from Lissotriton vulgaris, assembly GCF_964263255.1. Taxonomy (NCBI): domain Eukaryota; kingdom Metazoa; phylum Chordata; class Amphibia; order Caudata; family Salamandridae; genus Lissotriton; species Lissotriton vulgaris. Next base: position 1,276,170,076 of record NC_141689.1, read on the forward strand.
AGTACAGGGCTGCAAGAATTACGCAATTTCACATGCATATCTGTCCTCAGAGAGAATAAACACTTAGTAGTACATTACACTAGTTTTACAAATAGCAAAGAAACTATCAAATAGCTGTAGGGATGAATTTGAAGCAGAGAGCATACGCAGCGAGTCGCACACTCATAGAAGTTCACAAGCAACAATAACGTTATTTAAAAGATAAGGACAAGTGAAGTGGATACTGTAGTTGTCCTGGTCAAATTGGGAAGTTGCATGCATCCAGCTATTCCTCTTATTCGCGGTACTCCTTCATTCCATCGGGCGCTCCATCAATCAATCTTGGTGACCACACTGTCCACTGCCTGCCTGGCGGATGCGGAATTGCGGATTGCTATGGTAAGTAATGTGTTTCCCATTGCACAGGGTAAGTGCCAGCCTGTAATTGTCGATAGAAAAACAGAAAGGGAAGGGATATTAAGACACCCCAGAGGAAAAATATAAGGTACAGTGTGTAGTTCAAAAATATGACTTTCACTTTCAGAGGCGGCAGTATTACATACATGCATCATTTCTAAAGTGCCCACTCTGAGTCTCTGTTTCCAGGATGTGAATAAGCACACAGCAGGCCAGGGCCATGCAGACTGTCAAGGCAGGCACCACTAAGTGAACCAACCTCTATGTAGCATACCTCTTGACACAGACTAGACAGACACGTAGTTCTGCTGTGGTTGTTGTTGACTTGTTTACCTGTTTGCCACTCATGAAATGGCCATAGTTCTTCCGTAAACCGACGATGATGATCCATCCATCCCAGTGAGTGACTGTAAAGATATTATGTAACTTTGATCATCAAGACTCATCATCATCATCATGGTATTGGCAAACTCAATGTTGTTCATGCAGTCACAGTCTACTCACAGTGAGTCCAAGGATATTTTCCATATTAAAAAATACAACGTAGTTGCCCTTGCAGTAGAAGTACAATTTGCATTAAACAAGGTAAAAACAGAGTAGACTTGAGTTACATTTAGTGTGTAAAAGATTAAATAATAACAGAGCACATAAGATTCATTTCATGCACAACAAACAAATAGCAATTGCTTTCATCAGAGCCAGACAGCCAGTGTTGTCCAGTGCATGCCATCTCACCATTCATTCATACATTACCTGTTCTACTTTTTGTCAGCATCTGAAGGGCCACAGGGCAGCCTCTCATGTGTCAATTTCAGAAGTAACAGTCAGAATAGTCAGTAATTCCAGTCCCACTTCTTTTGAGGGGACTCGTCTACGAAGCGACAGTTTCTTGATTCTGCGTTATCCAGCCATCTGCCTTGAGGGAAATGGATAGGGGGAGTCTGGAGGAGGAGGATAGAGGAGCATGACTGAGTTGTGTGAACTTGTGAACTTCAGGAATGCAGACAGCAGCACCTTCAAAAAGGAAATAAGATGAAGACAGTGCTGCTGATGGATTTGTTGTGATTAGAGTTTTGTTGTGGTAAAAGTTGCAAAACAAAGAAATACACACAGGAATAAAAGTGAATAAAAGACAAAAAAAAGAAAGTCAGTATTTCAAGCCTAGGTGTCCGGGAAGTAGAGTTCGTCCTCAAACTCTGTGAATTGAAACAGGAGTAGGTCAGCTAACAGAGAAGAACTTCTGTCACCTAAGTCGGTGTCCTCTTCTTCCTGCGTAGATTCACGTATTTTGTAATCTGGTGGTATGAAGTGCTGATCCATCTTGATCATTGTTAACCTCTCCACATTTTTGGGCGAGAGGCGGGTCCTTTGTGAAGTTACAATGGCACCAGCAGCACTGAAAACATGTTCAGAAGACACCCTTGCGAGTGGGCAAGCCAAATAATTTAGAGCCAGCTTGGTGATCAGTGGCCATTGAGGCCTTTTCCCATACTAATACAATAATGGGTTCTGATCAAAGAAGACCTATGTTGGGTCATCCAGATAGGCCTGCACCATCCACTCAAAGGTCCTCCATGGGTGCTCCACTTTGCGTACCATCTGTGGCCTTTGCATCAAAACTGGAACGAGCAAACCCTTGATGAGCTATCCAATCCGCTTCCAACAATATTATGGCTGGGCCTGGTGCAGGTGATGATGATGATACGGTTGCTGGTGTCGGTAACGGCTCTGAGGGAAAGTGAATGCCTTCGGCCACAGATGTGGACCTTGATGACGGATGGCCTGCTGATTCAGTAGTACTTGTGGCGGTTCCTTCAATTTCCTGCCGCTTTTTTCGTACCGAGTGGCTGACAGAGCTAGCCAATATTTGTACTTTGAAACATCTGCTACATTAAAAGGAATGAATGTATTGCTGGCCAGTGCCTTTTTGTACCATGGATCTAGAATAGTGGCACAAATGTAATGTTGTTCACAATGTATTCCTTTAAGCCTTGCATTGTCAAGTAGGCGGGTTATTAAGCTCTCCCCCAACTGATATGCGTCTTGCTTATCAGCATCATCTTGGAACGTTGAAGATACTGCCTTCAGTTGGTGCTCTAGCATGCGCAACAATGGGATAGCTTTGCCCAAAGTACAGTACTCCCTGCTGACTTCACGTGTGAAGACCTCAAAAGGACGAAGCATGTCTGTCAATCTTTTAACTAGGTCCCATTCCTCCACTTCTAGACTTTTGTCTTTTATAGAAGCACCCTGTGCATTAAAGACATACTCATTGGTTACCAAGCATAGCTCCAACAGACGCTCAAGCATGTAGAAGGTTGAGTTCCAACGTGTTGCCACCTCCTGGATGAGTCCTCTGACTGGAACTCTACGGACACGTTGAATGATCCTCAGCTGATTCCGGGCCTTAAAACAATGGCTGAAATGTGTGCAGATTCTTCGGCATATGGTCAGTAACTTGCTGACTGTGTTTTCTTTTTTCAAGAAATCTTGAACAACAATGTTAATACTGTGCGCCAAACACAGCACTCTGAAATAGCCACCATCAGACGTGGCCCGAACTATATTACTGCCATTATCCGTGGAAAGATAACCAATCATTCGCTTTCTTGGATTCAGCCATTCAAAGACTTTACTGTTAAACTCCTCCAAAATGTTTACTGCAGTATGAGATTTCTCCATGGCAAACATGGCTACTGTTGCATGTTTCCGAGTAGCTTGAAAAATTGTGGCACTGTGACCACCTGCAGCTATCTTGTCTCTAACCCCCGCTAAAGAGACCCAGTGTGCACTGATGCACATGTAATCAATGGCTTGGAAACTGGTCCACATGTCTGTTGTCAGGTGGATAGTGTAAACAGCACTCATGATGTAGTGCTGGAACCACAACTCTGGCATAATAGGACTGCTAGGCACCTTCCATTTAGGGCAGACTGTTGCCACAAATTCTGGAAAACCCACCCCTTCCACGAAAGAAAAAGGGAGAAGGTCCAGCACTAACATTTTAGCCAGCATTGCATTATAAAGACGTGCCGTTGGGTGGTTGTGTTCCAATGGCGCCTCCGACCAAAACATGCTTTTAATGGTGGTCTGGACCATTTTCATATGTGATGAGGATGCAGGCCTCTTCAACCCAGTTAGGCTCATTGGTGTACTTTTTCGCATTGGTGTCTCTACCAGACTAATGTGCCTTCTTGATGTTGCATGGGTAGAGGAGGGTGTGGGCACTACCACTGCAGTGCTGCTGCCAGAAGTACTGTGTGTACCAGAAAAAATGTCTCTCTGTTGTTCACCTCCCCCCTGCGTGATCAGCTCCTCCTCGTCATCAGATGCAATATCAATGTCTACATTTGGATTTGTACTTTTGGCTTTCCGCCTCGCACTGGATAATGTGATGTTTTTTGAGATGACCTCTCTGGCCTCCGGTACCATAGTTGGTACCAAGCTTACCCCGACTAACTACTTCTTTACAAATCGAACAAATGACTAGGTTTTCCGCCTTTTTGCTAAAACTAAAGTAGTCCCAAACTGGGGACTGGAGATTTGTGGTGGGAGTGGTGGTGCTATTTTCACTGCCAGATGAAGTGGAGGATGGGCATGCTGAATTTGACTCTGTTGTGCACTTACAGCACCACTACTTGAGGTAATGGAGGTCGAGCTGGATGGAGGTCTCTGCCGGCCCATCTGATGAGAAAATATGGAAGCTTTAGCTCGTGTTGGTGTAGTAGTTACCTGTGTTGGTGGTGGTACCACCAGTGGTGCCACGCCACACACATCCTGTACAGCAGCCTTTTTGGATAGGGTAAAAATGTCTGTCTGCTGCATGCCCGCTGGGGCTGGAGTGACGACTGTGATGACTGGGTCGTCATCATCAGACTGTTCATCAGCAGCAGAATACGCTACTTCTACTTCTTCTTCGTCATTACCCATAAGTGAAAGTCTTGTGGGAACCTTCCTTTTAGCTAGCTTTGTCGGCTCATGGCGTGCCTTCCTGTCAGACTGCATTGGTGGGTGCCAATCAAGATCTAGATCATCAGAAGGGATGGGGCTTGAAGAAGAACGTGTACTACCCCTCCTTGACCTTTTTCTTGCTGGGATCTAGAAGACAATGGATCATCAGGAGGAGTGGCTTGCTCGGATGATACATCCGCTTGAATCTCAATTTCCTGATGTGCCCCTACTTCTGGAGGAACAAGCATTGTGGGCAGTTGTGCCTCTCCAAGCGCCTCTACTTGCACCTCTACTTGTGCCACTCCTTGCACCACTCCTTGCGCCACTCCTTGCACCACTCCTTGCGCTTCACCTTGTGCCACTCTTTGCGCCACTCCTTGCGCCTCTTCTAGTGCCACTCCTTGCGCCTATCCTAATGCCACTCCTTGCGCCTCCCCTTGGGCCTCCCCTTGCGCCTCTCCTTGCGCCTCTCCTTGTGCCTCTCCTTGTTGCACCTGAGGCTGTCCTTGCGGCTGTGGTTGAACACTCGTCAGATGAGTTAACCCCTGCGTTGATTGGATGCTACTTTGTGATGAGTTAACGCCAACATCACTGGTCGATGGTGAAAGAGCAATTAAAGAGGCTGCAGGCCTATGGCACAACAAAGCACACTGCCTGGCTTCAAAATGGCCCCTAGACCCACAACCACATGGCCAGGCCCTGGACCAGGCCTCAAAATGGCCCCCACCCACATGGCCAGGCCCTGGACCAGGCCCCAACAACATCCAAAAAATCTAAATACACACAGAAATCACCCAAATCCAATGCCATCCATGCCCTAAATGAAGTTTAAATTCAAGAGACCCCACAGAAAGACATGGCCCATGCAACACTGACTACCCATGGGCCTACTGGCTAGTGTGGCTTTAACACGCACCCCAAAATTACAAAATACATCCACATAGATATAATAAAAGTGAGCTATTCAATTCCATGCCATAAATGATATTTAAGTAAACAAAACTCACAGAAACAGTTGTATCGTGCACCCATGACTAACCCTGGGCCTACTAGATACTGTGGCTAGTGGCTACACGCAATATATCTTTTAAAAGTTGTGAAAAAGTTTATAAATTGTAGTTGCAGCAACTGCAATGCCTCACACAAACACCAACTTACTTGTAAAATCTCAACTCCAAAAGTGATCCAAACAAAAAGTCCTCAAATACAAATATCCAGCAGCAGCCAAAGAGTAATCCTTCCAGCTCCAGATCCAAATGAAAAATGACCAGGACATGGACAAAGCACTGGGAGGAGCCTGCTGGACAGGAACAGGAAGTTGGAGACTCTGGGGCACTTCTTTGGTCCCAACCCCCCAAAAATGCACTCCTTGCACAAAAAGGTGCAGCCAAATCTCAATCTGAGGAGTTTTTCTGATTCAAATCATCAATTTCAGAAGGTTTATGCTGCCAGCGATAGATTTCTTGTGCAAAATTGCAATTTTTGCTATTTCTGGAAAGCGAGCTGTTCAAATTTCCCGCCGGATGTTAGCTGCTGCGTGGCGCATCTACGTGTTCGCAATTGTTTACTCTCGTGATGCGTGATCGCGGGCCCTTATGACGTATTCGCCTTCTGAAAGTCTCCCAGTGCAAGATGGCGGGATGCAATGACGTACTCACGGTCGAAAAGTCTTGCGCGATCACGCCATGACGTACTTGTGGTCGAAAAGTCTTGCGCGATCACGCAGCAAGATCGAAAATGGTGCAGCGCACGCAAACCGGGAGGAAAACAACTCGGCGTACTCAGAATCACGATAAGTCAACGTCGCGCGCGCGAGATTCTATTTTTGAAGCGCGACCAAGCAAAAAAAATCCGCCAACTCTCGAATTGCGAATTATTTGACAATTTTGCGTGATTCGCGGACCGCAAAATTGCCAAAAATTCACAAATTCCACGAGCGGAACTAATTTTCAGCCCATACTTACTTGTGACCATGTCGCTGGCGGCCATTTTGTGTAGGCAGCCAGTGTGCTTTTGTCAGAAGCCTGAATGTGTTCTTTGTTCCCCATGCGTTCTTGCTTGTTCTTGTTATGAACATGTGGTTGGCAGCCATTTTGTGTTCCCAGCGAATGTGCTTTTGCCATAGGCTTGCATGTGTTCTTTTATCCCCATGCTAATTGACTGTTGTTGTTATGACCATGTGACTGGTTGCCATTTTGTGTAGCCATCCAAGGTGCTTTTGCCATAGGCCGGCATGTGTTCTTTGCTACCCATACCTTCTTGCTTGTTGTTGTTGTGGCCATTGCTTGCTGCTTGACCATTTGGTCGGTGGCCATGTTGTGTAGCCAGCCAGTGTGCTTTGGCCATGCCCTAGGCCTGCATGTGTTATTTGTTTCCCATGCCTTGTTGCTCAGTGTTGTTGTTGACTATGTGGCACTGGCTGGTAGCCATTTTGTGCATCCAGCCAGTGTGCCTTTGCCATAGGCTTGAATGGATGGTTGAGATATCAGTGTAATAAATGATATGCTTGAGGATAATTTCAATTGTCTTTAATTGTTTTTATTTAATTTTTTTATTTTTCATTTTTTTTTTGTAAAACATGGTTTTATTGCATTCTTTCTTGACAATAAATCCATCATAATGGTACACAACTTTAGCCATTGTGAGAAATATAAACAAAACCATAAAAAAACAACAGAGTATGACAGAGACTACATCAGACAAACAAACTATATAAATCAGCCTGCACAGTCATATAGGGAAATATGTCAATGATGATGACTATAAGTTAATTAGGGAGGATATAAATAGCATGCTAGCCAGGGGCAGCCAGGAAAATAATTTTCGTAGCCTCTATTTCAATCTGAGCATGAGCATTATTCACTGTTCATTGTCTAGTCGCTGAATTGTCGGTACCCAGTTGGAATAATAAAAATAAGAAAGCCTGAAATATTATGTGAATAATAAAAAGAAGAAAGCGTGGAATGTTACGTATATGCCCCTTCCTCAGCAGCAGAAGGCAACAGTGCTCTCGCCTCCCATCTCCCCAAACCCCCAAAATACGCAAATATATATCAATTCCCAGGCTGTCCCACCAGGTGCCATGTGTGACAAAAAATTAATGAATTCTTTTAGTCAGTAACTTCAGGGTGAAGTAACAAATAAGAGTCAAGGGGCTGCCAGATATTTATAGGCCTAGAGGTGGGCGGCAGTAATAAAGCATAGTTATCACTAGTCGTATCACATTAGATTAAGTCTCTCAGCCAAGCCTTTACCACTGGGGCTGTGGCAGTGCCCCAGCATCTGGATACCTGTCTTTTCATCAGTATGAGAGCAATGGCCATGAAACGTCGTATTACAGTGGCCAAGGACTGGATATATCCCAGCAGCGCCATCAATAGGTAAGGGGCCAGGTTAGTCTCAGTCATGGAAGTGAGGTAACTGAATGCTTCTGTCAAGTAGGTCAGAATCGTTGGGTAGTGCCTTGCAAAATGTATAAAATCAGCATTGTCTCTTGCATATCTGAGGCAGCTATGTGGTCTGGAAGGGTCCATCTTAGCCAGGCGTTTAGGTGTAACGTAGGCCCTGTGCAGGTACTTAAAATGGAGAAATGTGTGTTTATAGTTATTGGACACATAATGTCTCTGTTCACAACAATAAGTCCATATCTTGTCGGCAACAGGTTGTCCCAGATCCTGCTCCCATGCTGCATGATCCTCCCCTCCCACCGGGGGTCAGAGTGTCTGCATCAGTTGATACAAGTGAGAGACCAAATGCAAATTATCCACAATGTAATAATACGGGAAATAGGAGAAACTATATTGGATCAGAAGTCGAGGAGCCCAGTCCAGCCTGGGTAGAGACCTGTGTTCTATATACTGGAAACCTATCTAGTGGGGATATCCCATGATCCTATGTCAGGCTCACCACAGGACATAGGTTGGTATGTTGAAAAATATTGCCCATTGTGTGCAGCCCACACTGGGACAGTGCCTTCTTGGTCAGGGCCTCGCAGGTTGGAGGGATCCATGGGTTATCTGGTAGTGATAAGTGTGGGGAGTACAAAGAGTCCACAAGTACATATAGTTGCAATTATTACCAAGCCCAAGCCCTGGTGTATATTGTGCGAATTTCCGAAGGGGACCCTGGAAGTCCTTGTGGAAGGATTGTTGACAACAAGCCTGGGAAGACTTGCGAGTACTCCAGCTTCATTTATTTAAGCTGCGCATCTGGGTGATACTAGAAGTATGCATACTTTTCTAGGACAACCAAGTGATATAAATTAAAGTTGGGGACCCCAAATCCCCCAAGTTGAAAGGGCATTATCAGTGTCTGCCAACCTATATGTGCCCGCCCGCCAGCCCAGATTAGCCTAATATGCAAGCTTCACAGTGTGTCAAAGAATCTAATCGTACGCAGAATTGGGACAGTGAGGAAGAGATATAAAAAGTGAGTACCATTATCCATCTATCGATTCGAGCTGACTGTCAGTCTACAGTGGGAACCCTCTCACCAACACAAGGGACCCCAACGAAGCAGCCTGCAACCTCACACAGTGGCTCACCAAGTGTGCCGATGACCTCGTGCCACTGAAGAACCCTCCCAGCTGACCCGGCAGCAAGAAAGACTCATGGTTCACCAACGACCTCAAAAACTCCAAGAAAACCTGCCGTAGCCTCGAGAAATCCTGGCGCCAGGATCAGACAACGGAGAACATGACAGCCCTCAAGAACGCCACCCGCATACACCACCAGCTGATCCGCACCACTAAAAGGTCAACATTCAAATAATGCCTGCACAACAACTCCCACAACAGCAAGGAACTCTTCAACATCGTAAAAGAGCTCTCCAACCCCAGCGCCGGCAACAATGACATCACACCCTCGCAAGACCTCTGCAACTCACTTGCCTTGTTCTTTTGCCGCAAGATTGCCGACATACACAACAGCTTCAGCACACAGACCACGCACCTAACCACCGAACCAGTGCCCCCCACCACCACCCTCTGCAACTGGAGCCCGGTCAGCACCGAAGACACCATCAGCAAGATGAACACCATCCACTCCGGCTCCCCCACCGACCCCTGTCCACACCACATCTTCAACAAAGCCGACTCCATCTTCGCACCTTAACTTTGGGACATCTTCAACAGCTCCTTCACATCCGCCACCTTCTTGGAGAGCTGGAAACATGCCGAGCTCAGCGCCCTCTTGAAGAAACCCACTGCGGACCCCACGGACCTCATGAACCTCCGCCCTATCTTGCTCCTCCCTTTTCCTGCCAAAGTCATCGAGAAGACTGTCAACAAACAACTTTCTGCCTTCCTCAAGACTAACGGGTCCCACGACCTCTCGCAGTCCGGTTTCCGAGCAAATCACAGCACCGAGACCGCCCTCATCGCAGCCACGGACGACATCAGGTCCCTCCTCGACAACGGGGAAACAGCTGCACTCATCCTCCTAGAACTCTCAGCAGCCTTCGACACCGTATGCCACCGCACACTAACACAGCACCTCAGCAACACTGGAATCCAAAGGAAGGCCCTGGAGTGGATCATCTCGTTCCTCGCCGGAAGAACCCAGAGAGTCCGCCTTCCCCCGTTCCGATCCGCGGCCACCAAAGTCATCTGCGGCGTTCCGCAAGGATCCTCGCTCAGCCCTACCCTCTTCAACGTCTACATAAGCCCCCTTGCAGCCATCGCACGCCAACACAACCTAACCATCATCTCCTACTCTGACGACACCCAGCTGATCCTCTCCCTCACCAGCGACCCTGCCACCCCCAGAGCCAGCCTCCAGGAAGGGATGAAGGATGTTGCTGAATGGATGAAGCTCAGCCGTCTGAAATTGAACTCAGACAACAGGAAGTCCTCATCCTGGGTCCATCTCCATCTGCCTGGGATGACTCCTGGTGGCCCCCTGCCCTGGGCACCGCCCCCAAGCGAACGGACCATGCTTGCAACCTGGGCTTCATCCTGGACTCCTCCTTCATGATGACCAAGCAAGTCAACGCCGTCTCGTCATCCTGTTTCAACACCCTACGCAGGTTCCGAAAGATCTTCAGGTGGATCCCCACTGAAACCAGGAAGACGGTCACCCAGGCCCTCGTCACCAACCGACTGGACTACGGGAACACCCTCTACGCTGGAACTGCAGCCAAACTCCAGAAAAGACTCCAGCGCCTACAGAATGCTTCCGCACGACTCATCCTGGACATCCCCCGTCACAGCCACATCTCGGCCCATCTGAAAGACCTGCACTGGCTCCTCATCAACAAGAGGATCACGTTCAGAATCCTCACCCACGCACACAAGGCTCTCCACGACATAGGCCCCAAATACCTCAACAGCCGCCTCGCATTCAACACACCCTCTCGCCAGCTCCGATCCGCAAGCCTCACCCTCGCCACCATCTCACGAATTCGCAGAACCACCGCCAGAGGAAAACCCTTCTCCTACCTGGTGGCCAAGCCATGGAACTCCCTCCCCACACACCTATGGCTGACCCAGGATCATCTCTCCTTCAGGAAACAACTCAAGACCTGGCTGTTCGAGCAGTAGCCACTCCCCCTCCCCCCAGCGCCTTGAGACCCCAGCGGGTGAGTAGCGCACTCTACAAATCTGCTGATTGATTGATTGAGGGAGAACAATGCAGAAAGACTCCTAGGTTTCAAGTGAGATCCATACACCATCGCAGAGGGAATTCTAGTAGTATCAGAAGGATAGCAACCATCAAGGGGAATATCTCTGACTTACCCAAGTTTATGACTACTCCGGAAAAGACACCAAACCGAACCACCTCTCTCAAGATTGTAGGGAGATTTACACCCGGCTCCCGAACAAAGAGTAACATGTCGCCTGCTTATAACGCAGCCAGCAGTGGGCCCCTATGGAATTGAATTTCCCTGTATAGGTGCCGCTCCTACAAATGATGCATGAGGGGGTCTATCGTGATAATAAATAGATGCGGCCGGAGTGGGCATCCTTGCCTAGTATACTGCAATAGCGTAAATGGATCAGTAAGTGCTCGGTTAATTCAGAGTTTCACCACTGTCTGGGTATGTAAAAGGCGTACAAGATCCCGGAATCCACACGAAAAGCCCAGCTTGCCCAGTGTGGCATAAAAGAAAGGTCATTCTCAAGAATCAAATGCATTCTCGGTGTTCAGTAGTATCGCAGGAAGAGTTGGCTCAATCTGATTTATTACTGCAAAGATTGTGCAATGGTTGACTCCAGTAGATCTGTTAGGAAAAAACCCTGTTTGAAAAGGAGATAAGATTTGATCTACCAAAAGAGAAATACGGTTGGCTAGTACTGTGTCTAATATTCTGTAGTCATGATGAAGCAGCGACAGTGGCCTATAAGATGAACATCTGTCAGGCAGCTTGCCGGGCTTTAGAAGCAGGGAAATTATAGCCTCCCGTATTGTAGGGGGTAGCACACCGGCGTCCAGAGCTTCTTCGTAGAACTTGATGAGATGATGGATCAATATTGCTTTATATGTATTATAAAATACACCAGTGAGCCCATCTGTGCCAGGGGCATGTGATCCAGCCAGATCCTCTATGGATTGTGTTACCTCATTCGCAGATAAAAATTGGTGATTACCCCCTATCATACCTTTGCTGTTAAGCGCCAAGCTTCCTGTACCTTGTCTCTGTTTCAAGATAGAAAACTACCACTATCATAATGCATTGAGAAAGGTACCGGGTTGTATGGTTTCGCATGCTGCACTGGGCTAATGTCAGGTGGTCAAGATGGCTTATAAGCTGCCTGCCCCACGTTCTCAGGTGCTTGGCTTTCTTTCCTGCTAGGACCACGCCCTTCCCCTTGTTTGGATCTGCCCTGAGTTCACTCTCTCTTGTGCAAATCAGTGTTACTATTTGCTCCTGTTAAAGAGCTATCTGGAATCCTGGAACCGATTGGAAGCTCATTGAAGAATTGTCTGCGGCTATTGGTATTCCGCCATTGAGCCTGAGGACGCGCTTTGTTCCCTACCTTTTCCTGCCCCTTAGCGCGTCAAAGCGCTGCATTTTTTTCCCACCTCCCGTCATCGAGCAGGAGGAAGCGCTGTGTTTCTTTCTTGTCTCCCTTGAGTGTGTGGGACGCACTGTGTTTCTTTCTTGTCTCCCGCCATTTGAGCGCGAGGACGAGCTGTGTTTACTTTTCTTTTCCCAAGGACTTATCACCTGAGAATGGGTAGTTTCTGCTGCTGATAAGCTGCACGTCTTTTCTCCTTTCGTTTTTAGACTTTTTATTATTACCACGAAGACAGAACGAAGCGGATACATTGTTGCTGCTTGCTTCTGCTCGCTTCGACTTTAAACCCTGCGCACTCTATGGTAGAAATAGAGCGTGTGTGTACTCTGGCCTCCAATTGACGAACCAACAAATATGTGTGCTATTAATGGAAGTCTGCCACAGTGCTTTAGTTCCATAGCTAGAGAAGTTGACTGTTGGCAGACGTATGCCTTTGAACTGCATTGTTAAATCGAAAAGCTCTCAGCCTAGAGCATTTCTTTTTCTCCTCCTCCTCCCATTGTTTTGGTGAAGAGACCTCACTTATGTCGTATACAAGCAATTGAAATAGTGAGTATTTGAAAGTTTACATCCTGTGTTCTTTGCATTATAGTATTGTTCTATACTCTTGCCGTAGGAGACGAGTCTCCTTTAACCCTTCTCATTTTTGCCTGTTGTTGTCTATTTCTGCAAGGTTACACTACCTACAAGTTCGCCCCATCTACCTGCTGGTCTTGATTGAAGATTCTCTTGGTGATCCTACTCGTCTCTTCACTTCCTAGGGGTACTAGTCTATTCTTCGGTGTGTCTTACTTGGCAAGAGGTGACTGTACCTCAGGGTAGAGGAAAGGCTCACTCTTCGCTTCTGTGGATATTGGTTCTTCTGCTTAGGGACCTGTCCCCCGTCACTTGCTACCTCTGCCAGGTATTCAGTGAGGGCAGTACCAGCCGGGGAGGACCGGGTTGTGTACAGTTTAGAATAATGAGACCCAATAGCAGCGGTAATTTTAATGTTGTGGGAGTGAATAGTACTGTCATCTACTTGCAACTGCGTGATGTAGGAAGAGTGCTGATGGGGTCTAAGGAGCCTAGCCAGGGTCTGAACAGGCCAATCGCCTTTTGCATATATTCTAGCATGTTTATGTTTACCCAAATAATTAATTCCACGCACAGCTAGTTCCTGAAACTCTGCTAGGAGTGTCACCCTTTGATGTAGAGGTGAGGGTTGGTCTCCCGCAGGGCTTTGAATATTCATGTCCTTAAGCTTCCTTTCAACTGTGTCTAGATCCCAGCGAATTGTGAAGAGTATACCAACCTGTTTAGCCGTACATATAACGCGTATATATATACCTTGAATGCCTCCCATACAGTGGCATACCAGGGCACTGTGCCTACGTTTGCCCGAAAATATTCAACTATGTCCTCTCTGATTTCAGTGTTAAAAACCGCTTCCATCAAAGCCTCCAATGGAAATCGTGTGTGGTCTTGCAATGCTGGGGATTGTGAGGGTCAAAAGTAGTGGGGCATGATCTGACAAAGTTCGGGTGAGGCAATAGAGTGTTAGTGTGTGAATGAGAATTCAGAGGAGATGTACCAGTGGTCTATCCTAGACAGTGTGCCATGTGGTGCTGAGAAGAAGGAGAACTCTCAGGCAGTAGGATGTGTATGTCATCATGCGTTGGCCAGCAAAAGGGCCTGCACCAGCTCTCGAAGCGCCTTTATGGAGGGTGGCTTGGTGATGTGATCAAGACAAGTGGAGTCTAGGGCGGGCTGCAGTGACAAATTAAAATCGCCCCCATTATTATAGAGTCTATCTGTAGACTAGTGATATGTGCCGAAATGTCATGAAAAAAATCTGGCGCATCAATATTTGAGGCATATATATTGATCAGCAGTACATTCTATCGGCCAATATGCCCAGCGAGTAACAGATCTCGTCCCTCTGAGTCCTTGACCACTTTTTGAGTTTTAAACGGGACTGACCTGTGCACCGGATACACACCCCTCTGGAATAAGTGCTATAGTTGGCGAATAACCTGTTGTCTCCCCAGGTGGAGGCAAAACGGTTGGTAGAGGTAAGGGCATAGTAGGTCTCCTGCAAGAAAGCAACTTTCACTGCATTCCTGGACAAATAGGCAAGCATCCATCTTCCTTTCCAGGGATTCGACAAGCCCCTCAAATTCCAAGATATACATATCAGCTCCAAAGCTTTAGGCCTTCTACTTGACTTCATCATCGCTGGCATTCCAGCCCATGGAAAGTGGTACCATTGCATATCCTGCCATATGACTGAGTAGCTATTCATATGTATCTGTATGTAACCCATAAACATTTCAGCACAAAAAACAATAACTCCCACTCCGCACCCACATCGGATAACCACCCAACCTGTATCCGGTGAATCCCATCACCCCAATTCAAACAACCTATGATATTACTGTCTTTAGTAATATCAACGACATTACAGTGGAGCCCCCCATCCCTTTACCTTGGACGGATCATTTTGTGATACCTTTCATCTGGCGCACAAATACCCTCCCCTCTGCCCACTGTCTCGCCAAACACCAAGCTAGGAAATGGTCCTCTCTCTCCCTCCCTGCATGGGAAACTGCTTTGGCTAGAGACCCCCCCGGGAAGGTGATGCATGCCAACATAGCAGCCAACAATTTCGACAGCTGGATCACCTCTACACTTGATATGGTTCTTCCTGTTCAAAACAATAATCTTACAAAAAAACCAAAAGCTGCTCCATGGTATACCCCCGCACTTAAGAGTATGAAATTAGCCTGTCGTAAGCAGGAGAGAGCCTGGAGACAGGACTATTCCCAAATTAAGAAGGATGAATATAGAGCCAATATTAGGCTCTACAAACAGGAGATAAAACTAGCACAAACCTCCTTCTACGACAGCAGAATTCAAGCAGCCGCCAATGCCCCTAGGGAAATTTTTAAAATTGTGAAATCCCTCGGTTCCCCCCCAGCTGAATGCCCCGATACTGAGGGTGCTCAAAACCGCTGCAACGATTTGGCTAACTTTTTCTCTCAAAAGATTCTTACAATTTACTCCTCATTTGAGGACACAAATAACGAGCTGGAACCCTACACCCCCCCAACCTCCGATGCCTTAGCTTCTTGTAGGCTAGACACAATCCCACCCTTGGATGCTTCGGCACTAGATAAACTGACTGCTAAAGTCACCTCTGGATCTCCCAATGATCCAGCACCCCCACACACTCTCAAACTGGCGATGGATATGATCCGCCCCATCATATTGGATGTTCTTAACACCTCCATCTCCTCCAAATCCGTTCCCCCGCCATGGAAGTGCGCAATGGTAAGAGCGCTGCTGAAAAAGCCCAATCTTGACCAAAGTAACATGGCAAACTATCGCCCCATCTCCCTGCTCCCCTGGTTGAGCAAACTGCTTGAGAGGCACGTAAACAACACCCTAACAAACTATCTGGAGTCAAATAGTCTCCTGCGTGCCTCTCAGACAGGGTTTCGTCCGCGACATGGGACAGAAACTGCTCTTCTAGCGGTCACGGAAGAAGCAAGAGCTGTGCTGGATCAGGGTGGGAAAGTCGCCATTATCCTATTGGACCTGAGTGCCGCGTTCGACACGGTTAACCATGTCACGTTGTTGCAACGACTGACGGACATGGGCGTGTCGGGCGCGGCCCTGGAATGGCTGACGTCCTTCTTGACCGACCGGTTTTTCCAGGTCTTTGACGGTGAGGCAGTGTCCCCTAAACATTCTCCCAGGTGTGGGGTTCCTCAGGGCTCCTCCCTGAGCCCCACCCTGTTTAATGTTTATATGGAGCCTCTAGACAGGATAGTCCAACCCTTCGGTGTGCGTATTGTCACCTACGCGGACGATACCCAACTGGTGGTCTCTTTAGACCACGCGGAGGGTTCGTCCCACACCTTAGGTCCCTGTCTGGAGGCGGTCGCCAGATGGATGCATTCCTCCTGTTTAAAACTTAATGGGGAGAAAACGGATGTCATTCTGTTGGGGAATTCTTCCCCCTCCGCTTTTCCATCCATCTGGCCACCATGTCTGGGTGATCCCCCCACTCCCAAGCCCCAGATAAAGAGCCTAGGGATCTGGTTCGACCCAGCCTTGAACTTCTCAGTACAAGCCACTAAGATTGCAGCCACCTGTTTTGGGTTGATGAGGATGCTGCAGAAGGTGCTCCCCCTGCTTCCTTTTCAGGCCAGGAGGATCCTGGTCCAGGCCCTGATACTATCGCGCCTGGACTATGGGAACGCTCTTTTTTTGGGAGCCCCTTCCTTTGTCATCCAAAAGCTCCAAGTCACCCAAAACAGTGCGGCCCGCCTTCTCTACAATCTTCCTCGCCGACAGTCAGCTAGGAATGCCTTAAGAGAACTCCATTGGCTCCCTATTGCGGCGAGAGTGCAGTTCAAGGCTATGTGTATTTTACACAAGGCCTTCCATCACACTGGTCCCGCAATTCTGCAGACCTTGGTCACCCCCTACGTTCCTGTGCGTTCCCTCCGCTCTGGCTCCCTTCAGCTGGCCACCTCCGTCAGAGTCAAGAAGGCTCGATGGGGTGGTCGCTCCTTTTCACATACCGCGGCCAGGCTCTGGAACGCCCTCCCCCTATCCCTTCGGGAAACCACTAACCATCTTTCCTTCAGGAAAACCCTTAAAACACACTTGTATGCAAAAGCACACTGATCTGCCCTGCTCCCGCGCTAATAAAGTGTCAGTCATGAGCGCTACGAGGCCTCCGGGTAGATAGCGCTATACAAGTGTAATTTAATAATAATAATAATAATAATCTCCTCGGGGTAGGCAATGCTCAGAGGAAACTGCCATGTCTACGTTACTTATTATGCTAGTCACATGCAACTAGCATATCAAGGCGAAAGTAGGCATAAAGTAAACAATTATAACTTAAGTAGTAGCGCGGTAGAACCACAGGCAGCGGGATGAAATCGTAACGAATTATAGAAGCATCTCTTTTAGTAAAACACAGTTATAGTAAAACACCTGGGTCCAGCACTCCGAGCCAACTGCTCATTACTCAGCGTGGGGAGGGGGAGGTCGAGGTCTGTCCATGGCTCTTCAAAAATTCAGAGGCCTCTGAGGGCAAGTCAAAGTTGCGAGTCTTCGTCTCCACCTGGACACACAAAGGTGCAGGATAAAGCATATCACATTGTATATTTGTCACAAACAGAAGGTGCTTTACCTCTTGAAATTTGCATAGTGCTTCTTGAACTAAGTGGGTGAACTCAGGGTATAACAAAAGCATCATATCCTGATGTTAGAGTTCACCCCACTCTCTAGCCATCTGTAAGGAAGTGTCTTGAACATGGCAGTTCAGAAGTAGGGCAATCAGCAGTCTGGGAGGGGCATCAGGGGCCGAGCGAAGGGCAATAACTCTGTGAGCCCCCTCGACCACAAACATTTGGGAGAAGGCCTCCCTGCCAAACAGTTCTGCCACTAGTTTATTACCATTATGTAAGTCGCCATGGGGCCCAGGTTTGTTGATTTAGGTATCCGATCTATGCAGATATTATTGCTCCAGGACCTGGCCTCCAAATCATCTGCCTTGGAGGCCGACATTTTCAAGCGCCACTCAACCCGCTCAAGGCGTTTTGCCATTATCGTCTGGGTGTCCTCCATCGCTGTAATGCACTGCTTGGCTGCGTTGATCCTGTTCTCATGTTGGTCCAATCTTACCTGCATGTCTTCAAGTTGTGTGTCCAGCATATTTAATCTCACATCAATGGCCTTAAAACTGGCCCACAGATGTGGAATAATGGCAGTGGCACTGTCAGCAGAGGTGAGACCATATTCAGATGGGACCGACGGGACCGGTGGGACTGGTGCCCCTCCCCGGTCGCCTTATCATCATTTTTAGGTTGTTTTTGTTAAATCAAACAACAACTGTCACTGTTTGGGATCTCTGTGACCCATGGCACCCCCTCCTCCGAGCAAGAAGTAACTGCACTGTTTCCCAGTCCAGGGTGGTAAATTGATTCCAAAATTGAGAGCTATTCATAGATAGCTTGCAACAATCCCGCAATGCAGTGACAGGGTTGCGCCTCCCCCATCTGTCAGAATGCAGAGAGAACCCAGTACCTGGCTTCTGTTGCTCAGCACAGCCCACGATCCTCTGCCTGTGTAGGTGATGTGTCTTCAAGGCAGGCAATCTTATCCACGCTGGTTATTGCGCCTGACGCCCTTAACTGCACCGCTGTAAATTAGTGTCTAGTCATGAAGGCCAGGTATTTAATCCCAAGCGCTCGTGGGCAAGGAACCCAGCTGCTGGGCACTATTTCGCCAACAAGACTCGTGGGGTCAGGCACCGGAATCACCCACTCAATGCAGGTGTGCCATTCACAGGCGGTCTCTGTTAACTCGGTACATTGGTCACAGCACCAGCACTCAGTTTCTCCACCAGTGCCTTGATTTAACAGCCTGGCTACTCAGCTCTGCCGAGACCTTGCCCTCATGCTTGCCCGTGAGCCCGGTCATTGCTGGGCCTCCGAGGGCTGCGTCAGGCCACCGCAGGTGAGCAGCTGTGCTCTGTAGTCAAACTTGAGAAGCAGATCCCTTCCAGCACAGGGGCACTCCCCAACTGCTGCACTGCCTCCCAGGCTGTTATTTAGTGGCTAGTTTCCCGTGCTGAAGAAGCATGGCTGCATATCTCTGGTGGCAGCTACAGAGATCAGGTGTGAGCAGCCATGTTGGCGCTCGGTCTGGCCATGCCTGTGTTTTTAGGTTTTTTTCATTGTATTTTTTTTTTAATTTTGTTATTTTTTTTTTTTTATTTCAATTTCTTAATTTTTAATTAAAAATGTTTTACAAATTTTTCGTAAATATTTTTGTAATTCTTTTTTATTATTTGTTTAATTTTCTTTTTCCTGTGCTATGTGGCATGTGTCATTTGTACAGTCAGTGCCCATAAGCCTGCATGGCCATGTCGTCTTTCTTGTTGTGACCATATACCTGGTGGCCATTTACAAATGGATACACATATAATATAAGGGAAAATAATGCTGCAACGATAATAGGAATAGAACAAAAATGTTACCCATTGTGCTTTGTACAAGTGGGTTTGTGTCCCGTCCTCATCCCCACATGGAAGAAAGATGGCAGGTAAGGGTGTCATAGAAATGTTATTTCTTACCAGCAACACCAGCCTTCAGGAAGCAACTCCCACCCTGGAACCCAGTACCAACATTCCAATAGCCCAAGATTCTAACATAAGCCCATAACAATCATAAAACATACATTAGGAAAAAAGTAATATTCAATAATAGGACTTTCTGGGATCAGCAGAGCCCTCAGCAGTGGCACTGATGGTTGGCGCCGGTTGACCAGCTGCTTTCAGACCTGTCTCCTGAACGTCCCTTGCCTTGTCCTTGGGTGCTGATGTAAGAAATGAAGAAGATACCAAAATAGAGTAAAAGGAAGATAAAAAAATAGATTAGCAATTCAATTAGTCTCCACAAAAGTTTTATGACAAGCAAACGCGGTCACATTGTACTTCTCTAAAACAGCAAGCCTATAGCACTAGTTCAGAGTCTATTGACTATCGTTGAGTTGCCCATACTAATCCTGCAATCCCTATTCCAAGTTTCCTTAACAAAAACGACTTTTAGGGCTAATGCATTGCAGTGATTGATCTTTGATTCTATTTACATTTCTCAACCCCCCTTCATGGACCAACTCAGTTTCCCTTCTTTGCAATGCATGACTGCATAATAGACATCGCCGTGAAATAACTTGGTAGTGTACGAACTACATAAGGAAAGTCACAGAGAGAATGTGCTGCTCACTGATATCACTGATAGTGATATAGTGACAGAAGAACAGTCTGCAACAGCTTCTTAATTAATCAGTCAAACAAGCGCCAATGATGAGTACGATCAGGAAGTGCTGAGCAATCAATCAATCAATTAGTACATTTATAGAGCGCGCTACTCACCCGTGAGGGTCTTAAGGCGCTGAGGGAGGGGGGTGCTGCTACTGCTCGAATAGCCAGGTTTTGAGGTGTTTCCTGAAGGTGAGGTTGTCCTGGGTCAGTCGTAGGTGGGCGGGGAGCGAGTTCCACGTCTTGGCAGCCAGGTAGGAGAATGATCGTCCTCCGGTGGTGGCTCTGTGAATCCGTGGGACGGTTGGCGTGTAGAATGTGAGGCGGTTGTTGAGGTATTCGGGGTCCATGTCGTGGAGAACTTTGTGTGAATGGGTGAGGAGCCTGAACATGATCCTCTTGTTGATGGGGAGCCAGTGCAGGTCTCTCAGGTGGGCGGAGATGTGGCTGTGGTGAGGGATGTCGAGGATGAGTCGTGCAGATGCGTTCTTTATGCGCTGGAGTCTTTTCTGCAGTTTGGCCGTGGTTCCAGCGTAGAGGGTGTTCCCGTAGTCCAGTCGGCTGGTGACGAGGGCCTTGGTGACCGCCTTTCCTGTTTCCGGTGGGGATCCACTGGAAGATATTTCGGAGCATGCGCAGGATGATGAAGCATGTGAATGAGATGGCGTTGACTTGCTTGGTCATCGTGAGGGATGAGTCCAGGATGAATCCCAGGTTGTGTGAGTGGTCCGTGGGTGTCGGTGCAGTGCCCAGCACTGTCGGCCACCAGGAGTCGTCCCAGGCGGATGGGGATGGTCCTAGGATGAGGACCTCCATCTTGTCTGAGTTCAGTTTCAGACGGATGAGCTTCATCCATTCCGTGACATCTCTCATTCCTTCCTGGAAGCAGATACTATCGGTGGACGGGTCTTTGGTGAGAGAGAGAGTATCAACTGGGTGTCGTCGGCATAGGAGATGATGTTGAGGTTGTGTTTGCATGCGATTCTGGAGAGGGGGCTCATGTAGATATTAAAGAGGATAGGGTTGAGCGAGGAGCCTTGGGGTATGCCGCAGATGATCTCGGTGGCCGCCGAGCGGAAGGGAGGGAGACGGACTCGCTGGGTTCTGTTAGAGAGGAACGAGGTGATCCGGTCCAGGGCCTTTCCTTGGATCCGAATGTTGAGCAGGCGGGATATTAGGGTACGATGGCAAATGGTATCGAAGGCGGCTGAGAGGTCTAGGAGGATGAGGGCGGCAGTTTCCCTGTTGTCGAGCAGGGTCCTGATGTCGTTGGTAGCTGCGATTAGGGCTGTTTCGGTGCTGTGGTTGGTTCGAAATCCTGACTAGGATGGGTCAGGGGAGCCGTTTTCCTCGAGGAATGCAGTCAGCTGTTTATTGACAGTCTTCTCGATGGCTTTTGCAGGGAAGGGGAGAAGAGAGATGGGGCAGAAGTTCACCTACCCCAAAACTAGAAAGGGGTCACACAATAATATTTCAACATGAACTAAATGTAACTTACCTCTGAGTGTGAGTAGCATGCTATTCGGAAACAAAATGTTAGTACTGTAGAAAACAAACACGACAAATAAACTATTATTACTCACTGAGCCGCAGGATCTCAATGTCTAGCAGGTCGAACAGGTCATTTTCCTGGTCAAGGATAGGGACACAGAAAAACCGGAATACCAGACTTGGAACCTAGCCACGGTGGTGTAAGACCCGAACTCAAGTTGAGTTAGACAGTCTTGTTTCAGAAAAGAAAGAAAATGTATTTCTTGAATCCCATCAGTCACCAGAGTTTCCCATTGGTGACATGTTCATCTTTGGGGTCTTCTCAATCCGCTGTGGATTGAGGCGTGCTTCGACTTGCGAAATTACGTAGACCCCAATGATGCAGCATGTCACCAGTGGGAAACTCTGGTGAGTGAGGGGACTCATGAAAGATATTTTTCTCTCTTGTCTCAAACAAGACGGTCTAACTCGACTTGAGTTGGGGTCTTACACCAGCCTAGCTAGGTTCCAAGTCTGATATTCCAGTTTTTCTGTGTCCCTAACCTTTACCAGGTACATGACCTGTTCGACCTGGTAGACATTGAGATCATGCGGCTCAGTGAGTAATAATAATAATATGTATTCCGGTTTTTCTCTGTCCATGACTGAAAGGAGGGTGGACCTAGCTTTATACCCTCTACCTCCCCCTTTTTTGAAGCCTGGTCAAGGATATTAACCCAGTGGTGTGTCAGTTGCTGGACAGTGCGCCGAACCTGGCTGGTAAATTGCATGCCCTGTGCACCATTCCCCAGCATTGCCGATGCTCCCTCAGAGAGTAGCAGCTACTCGGCCTGCCGTTTGCTATGGAGGGGACGTAGCCCTGCACAAAAATAAACAGTTCTCCCACATCCGCCTCACCAAATATCGCCCAGGGCTACACATTTGGGCGACGGCCATGCCCGCAACATAGCCGCCCTGCCTCTGCCATGGTGCTGGGTGAGGTAAAAACAAAAGAAAGGAAAGGAAAGGAGATCAAAGGAAAGGAAAGGAAAGGAAAGGAAAGGAAAGGAAAGGAAAGGAAAGGAAAGGAAAGGAAAGGAAAGGAAAGGAAAGGAAAGGAAAGGAAAGGAAGGAAATTAAAGGAAATGAAAGGAAAGGAAAGGAAAGGAAAGGAAAGGAAAGGAAAGGAAAGGAAAGGAAAGGAAAGGAAAGGAAAGGAATAATGAAGTAAGGGAAAATAATTAAAAATCATGAAAAACATAAAACAATTCCTAAAAGCGTAAAAAACACAAACACAACAACACACACTAATGTTAAAATAATAAAAATGAGGGGTATATTAGTTTTAAAAGGGGAGGGTTACACAGGTGAAAGAGAGATTACATTTTAGGGCCAGCACTATAACAGAGCGGAGAAACAAAATGGCCACACCCATGCGGACTGCATGGCGCAGTTCCTGTGTGATTTGGAATGCCAGAATGCACATGAGAACCACATGGTGCCATTCACATGTGATTTGGAAAGTGGGAGCACACTCTGTGTTCCCAATGCAATGCCAACGGGCGTGCCAGCTAAGTCCCCCTGCCAACAGAACTCCATGTAGCGTGGAGGAGGTTTTTTTTGCTACTTTGCAGAGTTCTGCATAGCGCAACTTTTAAAACTCTGCCAAGGCCTACTCTGAAGCTAAGCAGAAAGAAGTTTAGGCCTAGATGTATCAAGCAGTTTGCGATTCGTTAAGGCCGAAATTCTGCGAATTTCGGCCTTAACGAATCGTAAACTGAAATTTTGCATCTTTTGAGATGTATGTGTGATTAGCAAAATAAGGAATCGCAATAAATTGCGATTCCTTATTTTGCATCAGCATTTAAGGAATCGCAATGTGCGATTCCTTAAATGCCATGTATGAAGCTTTTTTTTGTAGCGAATTTAGGTTAAGGACTCGCAAATTAACACGAACTTGAGGTCCGTGTTAATTTGCGAAATCCTTTAAAACAACAAAATAACACTATTTTGAAGGTGGCATGTGGCACACATACATGCCCATAGGGCATGTATGTGTGCCATATGCACACACATGTAAGTTTCAGGGGTGCAGCAGGGTGTCCATAAGACACCCTTGCACCCTTGAAATAATTCTCAAATTGCGATTAGCAAATTGCGAATTCGCAATTTAAGAATTACTGCACATTCATTCCTATGGGCCTCCTGGCCCATAGAAATGAATGGGAAAATTATTCCTTAATTGCGATTAGCAATTTGCTAATCGCAATTAAGGAATGTTAAGGAATCGCTAAAAAATAGAGAATTCCTACATACATACCATTTTGCACTTCTCTAATAGCGATTCCTTACCAATCGCTATTAGAGAAGTGCAAAACGATTTCTTGATACATCTACCCCTTGATTTCCTGAAACCAAAGAAAGGAGGAATGCTGGTATAAAGAGATTATGTGGTCGGAAATATTTTCTCTTTTAGTCTTATGTATCATTTGAAATGCACAATGATTACAGAAGTCAGGGTTATTTTGTTCTGTGCATTTTATGTTATGTGTGTTTTATTTTTGGGTGACTTTACTCTAAAGCTAAACCAATAAACTTGATTTGAGAAGCATCACACAGAGGAAGATTTGATTAGGAAAATGTGAATGACTGGTGGCCTAAACGAGCTGACATAGCTGCAGAATGTTTAAGCTTTAAGATGGGCCTATTCTGATCAAGCTGGCTGCTAATTGCTCTTTTCAGTGGTACTACAAGACCCAAAATGCTTCATGAAAGGCTTTTTGGTTTCTCATTCAGCATCTCAGTAGTGGTTACAAAACTGAAAGCCTTTTGTTACAACTGTTAGGCCAATTGCTGTGTCGATTGATAGGTAAGGGGAGTACAAAAAGGAAACGAATTTTACTAAAGAGAGTTAATAGCAGTAGATATGCACACATATGCACACATTTGATACTGAAATATGCATATTTTCTTATCAGTACATTGATTTCTCTTCTGTGGGGGCTTACAACATTGAAACCTAGTAGGCATTCAAGCATGAGTGCATAGTTACCTGTTAAATAAATGTGGAAATATACTAATTTCAGCTTCATTTTTTCACAAAACCCAAAATAAATATGGATGAATACGGATAAAAATAGCAAAAAATACATATGGATAAATACAGACAGAAATGTTTTAAAAAAAAATACCATAAAACCTGGAGCCCAATTTATAACCTACGGAGTTGGCTGAGACTGTGCTGCCACTGAGGGAACCTACTTTTGGAAACACACAATAGGGGTCCTTTTCTGTTGCCTGCTTAAGGATTGATGTCCCAAACCCTGGCAGCAGTATACCGAAGGAGTCTGAATTCATGTAAAAACCAAGTGTTGGCTCCTCGTTGCTTTCAAAACTAAGGACTGGGACACAATTTTCGTTCACCAACTCATGGCTGTTTGTAGTTTCATTTTTTGTTCATGAAATATTTCATTATGTGTTTTCACTACTCTCTTTTGTGTTGTGAGTGATTTAAGCTCTCTGTTAGTCATGTGAGCTTTCAAATATTATTCCAGAATTTGCTTTACATATCCTGGTATTTTTATCCAATGTTCGTTGTGTTGAAAAGTTTGCAACAGCATTAAGATGAAAAGTGTAAAAAATAGAATAAAATGTGATCACGTTAATTTTTGTGACCACGAATGAAAAGCAATTTTGTTGTTCATCAATGTCAGTATTGCTGTTCAGTGTGCTTTGCATTTATTAGTGGACAAATCTTATTGACACAAAATGGCCCAATGCCTTAACTTTTAAAAAGTGACATTTCTAAAATGTTAGAGTTAAATCCAATGTTACCATTAAAGAGGAATTATCACCACCATTTCAAAGATATTAAACATAAAAAAGGTATGCTATTCCAATCAGGTATTACAGCTTAAAATGTGTTTTAAGGGACTCCCAATGCTGGCCAATGGAAGGAGTAGGCCTCACCGCAGTGAAAAAACGGATTTCGATGTTTGTCACTGCTAGGACAGAAAAACTTAAAAGTACATGTCCTGCCTCTTAGTTACACAGCACCCTGCCCCAAGGGTCATTTAGAGCCTACCTTAGGGGTGACTTATGTGTAATAAAAGGGGAGTTTGAGACTTGGCAAGAGATTTTAAATGCCTAATTGAAGTGTCAGTAAATGCATAGACAGCCATTATATGGCAGGTCTCAGCAACGTTTAAAGGCTACTTGTGTGGGTGACACAAATAGTTCTGCAGTCTCAATGAGATCATTTAGATTACATGCCCTGGGTATATGGTATACCATTTCACAAGGGACTTGCAGTTAACCTAAATATGCCAATTAATTATACACCAATGTCAACATGTTATGGGGAGAGGCACATGGACGTTAGCACTGGTTAGCAGTGGCAAAGTGCTCAGAGTCCTAAAGCCAATACGAATATACAGCAAAAGGTGGAGGAAAGCAGGCCAAACAATTGGGGGAAGACCACCCTAAGAATGACAGGTCCAACAGTGTATTATTAGATCATACCTTCACATTTGTGATGATGGCAGCTAAAACTCTTGTTCTATAGCGTACAATGTCTCATAGCCTTTTTCTGTGTTAGAATCCCTCGCTTTCCAGTGAGCCAACTTCCCCCCATCCGAACAGCTAAACCATACCCTAGATGGATATGGTTGTCCATCTTTGGATTATTTTTAAATATTTTGTGTGCTAATAGCTATGTTTCATTCAGTGTTTGAATTATTGGATTGGTAGACTCTGAGATTGATGGTGTGGAGATGTATATAAGGGAGGGTGAAGTAAGTTATCTAGAAATTGTTCTTAATTGTTACCATCAAGGGTACTTTCTTAGCATTAGGTAGAGGTAGTCTACCCATGAACAATATTACACATGATGCGCCTAATCTGCCAGAGCTTTTGTTTGCTATCACATTATTTGGTTTCATTCTTGGATTCATATAGCCTGAGATGAAGACACTATTGTCTTTCTCAGTAAATTGTGAGGTGGATAGAGGAACTGACATTTGTAGTACCCTAATCATATTAATAAGATCCAGTGTCATCACCATTTAAGTATCTGGGAACGTCACCTTAGCGATATGACCATTTCATAAACTGTCTTTGTTTTTCCAATTAATGGAGTCCGATTATCTGGCAGAATTTTGTTCAGCCCTCAACTGATATAAATTCTTATGCATTAAAACGTTTATACCTTTCCCACTAGACATAATATTCATCAGTAGCAGCAGAAGTGGTAATTCATGACACAGGCATCACCTCCTATTTCATGATATCTGAGTGAAATCTGATAATATTGTCATGAGAGTCGGAAAGGAGTATTCTGATTCCATGATGATAAGTTGCATGCCATCCTCAGACAGTAGCGATTTTTAAGGACTACCACCTCTTTGGGGAGTTAATCCCCTCTACAGAACCTTTATTGCATATATCAGATGGTAGATTCTCTATTGCTATTAAGAATAAGAAGAGAGATAGTGGGCAACCTTGTATTGTACCTCTTCTGACTGGGTGAAAGAAAGCAGTTAACCTGGACCAATTGTGATTCATATAACCACTTTAATTTATCTGCAACTTTGGAGCCTAGCCATACTCTACGTGGAGTACAGATCATATATCTCCATTCTATCCACTTAAAAGCCAGAGTTGAGTGATAGTGCCAGAGTTTTAACTTGTGAGTCCTCAGAAGTCCATAGTAAATGGGACGGCATGCGCACCCGATTCCAGGAGGATCTTCTAGGGACGAATCCTACTTGGGAACGGTGAGTCGTGGGCAAAACCACTTATTCTTTACTTGGTTATTATTCTTTATTCAGATTATATAAACCATAAAAACACACATAATACAAACAAGCAGTAAAATCACAATAGATTACATACACTACCAGTTGTGGCCTTAATATGTATATCTCAATTAAAAAAATACAGTCATTTATGATACAGAACGCCAACCTATTATATGCACACCCTGCACAATACTTTATAGCTGTGTGTATTCCATTATTATGTTTTTTTTCAAAAAAACAACATTTGTCTATGTCATCATATAAATTGAAAGTAAAACAATACATTTGCTTAAAATTCCATTATCACAGTTAGCTGATAAAGATAAGTGTTGCGTGCATTCAGTGATAGCGCTGTTTATATACTAGCAGCATAATTAAGTAACTTCTTATTGTCCCCTACTGGTTCTAAATTATCTGAGAATTGTGCATGAAGACACACTTGTAATAATAACACGCGTGTTTGATACAGAACTCAAATAGATAGCAACATTTCTACAAAGTGCTTGAACATTAAGACCCATCAGACCAGTTATTGCTAATTACCACAGCCATGAACCTTCGCTAGAAGCAACACATTGCTAAATGTCTGTGCAGCAATTCGCAGTTCTAATGACTAATTACTCTTAATTAAAATAGAATGTATACACTATACAAATTAAGTCACTGTATTCATGATTAACAGTATTTGAAGAAACCCCTAAAGTGCATAATAAAATCATTATCATGGACCTAAATCAGAGTTTAGTACATTACATCTCAACACCCAAGCATAGACTAACCACTCAGTACCATCACTCTTCAAAAACCTGAAGGGTTCCTTCAGATGTCTCAAGGATAGCAAACTAAATATTGGGATAATCCATGACTGCTGAGTAGATGATAGGCTGGGCAAAAGAATAACAGGAGGGGCCATGGATCTGCACCTGGTGGTTATGTTAAGGGTTAATCAAGGCGGTCTATTCATTCTAACCAATACCTCCTTAATTTTCCTCCTGGGTGTTTTCCATATGTGGCTATGTTAACCAATGTTCCACATTTAAGTCCTGACCAAGAAGAAACAACTGCCCAGCTTAAGTACAACGTATGCCACTGGCTGTCATGTAACGCTTATTTTAGGACCAACAAATTCAGCGACATACTATTTGTTAGGAGGTTGGTTGGCTAGGAACATCATTCAAGCATAAAAGTGGTGATTGTATGGTGGTAAACTGTAAAAATCCAATGTTGGAAGAACGTTTAATCAAGTGTGGTTCTAATTTAATTTGGGTGGGCACTGAGAAATGGATAGATATTGCCCCAATGTGGTGCTTCCACGCCCCCAACATTCACCTAGCTTCCAATGCTCCCTCAGGTGGAACTTTTGCACACAGCAGGTTAGTGGCCTCGAGTAATGCTCCTCTGGAAGTTAGAAATTGGTTTCAGCTGCTTTCTGATCTCAAAAGCATTGATTGACACTATGTGTTTGCTAGCTCCCTCGAGGCCACTGTCCACTACGTGGCCCCTGTACAACTAGATCCTTCTCACGAATTAAATAGGGGCAGAGGTGCAGGGAGAGCTACTGAGAGAATACTAGTGTCAACTGCTGCACCCCCCTTGAAGAGCGAACTTTTCTCCTCCGAATTTCCCCTTACATGCACCACCACTGTTTTGTTTTCCCTGTGCACTCATTTTCACGCCCAATTACTTATTTGTGATTACCCCACAGCAGGGCAGTCATCATTGGGCACTTCAACAAGTCCATCATAGTACCACTATTCAAAGAACCCACAACAGTATTGTTGTCATGGAATATTGCAGGCCTCAAGGTTAAAATTATGGAACTTGGTGGGGTCATTTATCAATATCCATGATATAGTCAGCATGCAGGAAACATGGGTACTGGAAAATGCTTTAGATCATTGCATTGGAACTATAGCATAGAAGACATTCTCTCTAAAGCTGATCGCCCTTCTGGCGGCCTCATTGTATGGGTTAAGAATTCCATGGACTGCACTGTCGAAATGTTAGCAACCCAAAGTAAAGACATTCTGGGACTCTCTCTGAGAAGCCGCAGTGGAACCAAATTTGATTTATACAACATCTATAATAGTTCATCTCCCTGCAATAAGGAATCTCCCATGTTACAGAAGTTGGCATCCCTATTGATCTTGAGATATGTTTGTTGTCCATTGTTTATTGCAGGTAACTTCAATGTCACCTCGAGCCCTTGAATGACTTATCATCTGTCTTTAGTTTGGGATACATATTCACATGCATTCCTCTTCTTGCGATTGAACCCTTTCCTCTTGGGCAAAGGTAGCAATGCAATTCTTGACTTAAACATTGACCAATGATATTTGTGTATACAACAGCAGTTTTCTGGCAGACCTTAAGTGAGCTCACACGTTTTCACAGGGTTTCAGTCACAGCAGAATTGATTTGGAATGTATTATTTGATTTTTAAATATGCTCTTGAATGGACATTGATCACAGTGCCTTCCAACTTAAATTGGGAGTTTTTTTCCCCTGGACTCAAGTCAAGTCAAGTCAAGAGATTTATATAGCGCGCTACATACCCATAGGGTCTCAAGGCGCTTGAGGAAGGGTGGGGAATTACTTGTCGAATATCCAAGTTTTAAGTTATTTTCTGAATGCTAGGTGGTTCTGAGTGAGGCAAAGGTGGGTGGGAAGAGAGTTCCAAGTTTTAGCTGCCAGGTAGGAGAAGGATCTACCTCCCATGGTGGTTTTGTTGATGCGAGGTACAGTGGCAAGGGCTTGGTTGGAGGATTGTAGCTGACGGGAGGGGGTGTAGAAGGACAGTCGTGTGTTGAGGCATTCGGGTCCAAGTTCGTAAAGTGCTTTGTGTGCGTGGGTTAGGAGGCGGAAAGTAATCCTCTTATTTACGGGGAGCCAGTGGAGGTTTTTCAGGTGACCAGAGATGTGTTCTTTATGCGGGATGTCTAGTAAGAGCCTGGCTGAAGCGTTCTGGATGCGTTGGAGTTTTTTCTGGAGTTTTGCGGTGGTACCGGCGTATAGGGTGTTACCGTAGTCCAGGCGGCTCGTGACCAGTGTGTGGGTGACCGTTTTTTTAGTTTCGGTGGGGATCCAGCGAAATGTTTTTTTGAGCATGCGAAGAATGTTGAAGCAAGATGATGAAACGGCGTTGACTTGTCTGGTCATCGAGAGTGAGGAGTCCAGGATGACGCCCAGGTTCCGTGCGTGGTCCGTCGGGATGGGTGCTTTTCCAAGGGCCTCTGGCCACCAAGAGTCATCGCAGGCGGAGGGGGAGGTGCCTAAGATGAGGACTTCTGTTTTGTCTGAGTTCAATTTCAGACGGCTGTGCTTCATCCACTCGGCTACTTCTTTCATTCCTTCGTGTAAGTTGGTTTTGGCGGTGTTAGGGTCTTTGGTGAGAGAGAGGATCAGTTGAGTGTCGTCAGCATAGGAGATGATGTTGAGATTGTGTTGGCGAGCGATGGTTGCAAGGGGGCTCATGTATACGTTGAAGAGGGTGGGGCTGAGTGACGTCCTTGTGGCACGCCGCAGATGACTTCAGAGGCCTCTGACATGAATGGTGGGAGGCGGACTCTCTGGGTTCTTCCGGTAAGGAACGAGGTGATCCATTCCAGTGCTTTTCCTTGGATTCCGATGTTTCTGAGGTGCTGAAGAAGGGTGCTATGGCAGACTGTGTCGAAGGCAGCGGAGAGGTCGAGGAGGATGAGGGCAACTGTGTCTCCATTGTCCAGTAGAGTTCGAATGTCGTTAGTTGCTGCGATAAGTGCGGTGTCAGTGCTGTGTTTGGCTCGGAAGCCGGACTGTGAGGAGTCGAGGGATTTGTTGGTTTCGAGGAAGGTGGCAAGCTGGTTGTTGACAGCTTTCTCGATGACTTTGGCCGGGAATTGAAGAAGCGAGATGGGGCGGTAGTTTTTGAGTTCGGTGGGGTCAGCTGTGGGTTTTTTCAGAAGGGCGCTGAGTTCTGCGTGTTTCCAGCTTTCCGGGAAGGTGGCGGAGTTGAGGGAGCAGTTGATGACATCTCGGAGGTGTGGTGCTATGATGGAGTCTGCTTTGTTGAAGATGTGGTGAGGGCATGGGTCAGTTGGGGATCCTGAGTGGATGGAGTTCATCAGGCGGATGGTGTCCTCAGTGGAGATTGGGTTCCAGTCGTTAAGGGTGTTCAAGGGGGGTGAAGGTCCTGCAGAAGGTTGGGTGGGTTGGTCTCCGGGTCGGTTGTCGAAGCTGTTGTGGATGTCTGCGATTTTGTTGTGGAAGAAGGTAGCTAGGGAGTCGCAGAGGGCTTGGGAGGGGGTGATGTCGTTGGAGTTGGCTGATGGGTTGGTAAATTCTTTGACGATGTTGAATAATTCCATGCTGTTGTGGGCGTTGTTGTCTAGTCGGTCTTTGAATGCGGCTTTCTTGGCAGACCGGATTAGTTGGTGGTGTATGCGGGTGGCGTTTTTGAAGGCGTCCCTGGTGCTGGTGTTTGGGTCTTTTTTCCAGGCCTTCTCGAGGGAGCGACAGAGTTTCTTCGATTTCTTAAGATCATCGTTAAACCAGGAGGCGTTTTTGCTGCCTAGTTTGATTTGACGTTTTTTCAACGGTGCTAGGATGTCGGCGCTGTTGGATAGCCATTGGGTGAGGTTAATGGCTGCTTGGTCAGGGTTTGAGGAGTGGGCGGGGGGGTTTAGAAGAAGCGATGAGGAGATGTGGTCGATGGTGATTTTGTTCCAATTTCTTCGCAGGGTGGATTGAGGAAGGTTGTGGATTGTGGTCTTATTGTAGATAAAGTGAACGCATCTGTGGTCCGTCCAATGGAGAGCTGTGGTGTGACTTAACGAGACATGTTTGCTGGAGGTGAAGATAGGGTCGAGTGTGTGACCTGCAATGTGGGTGGGGGTAGTGATAGAAGTCTGATACTAAGGTTAGTCTGAATACCAATAGGAAGTCAATAAAATGGTCTAAATTATCCCTTAACACGACCACCCTAGTTGGCATTTAATTTGCACTCAATGAGATCCCCAAACCACTCATTGATCTTCTAGGAGAAGGTATGCTATTAGATTACCATCCCATTCTGTTTAGTGCACTAAAGTCACACTGTTCTGAGGACTGTAACGGCAGAAATTCACCCGGGAATCGACCCGTCGTGGTAGAATAACGTCAGGCAACATGCAGGCCTAATTTAGGCTGTCAACAGTAGAGATCATGAGGGTACCAGGGGTGCATGAACAAATGACAAAAGACTGACCACCAGCATTAAACAAAACTAGGGAGATGCAAATCGTCAAGCGCTAGTTGAGGCATCCAGTAAAAATGATTCCCAAATGTTCTGGCACATCTTTTCACATGGATGCCCCAGTTATGTTAACCCATTGAAATGATCAATTAAACTGAAAATAGGTTGATCACTTTTCAAACATCTATGCTCTTCCAAACTTAGGCTTGGATGCCCCTCATATCGGAGCCTGTGAACAGGAAAGTGCATTCAAGACCCTGTGTTGTAATTCTGTCTTGAAGAAACCCTCAGAGGAATTGTGGATACGCCCCATGGGAACACTCTGGGCCGTGATAGCATTTCAGGGTACCTTCTTTGTTCTGATTCCCAGGTGTGGGGTTTTACATTAATAAACCTTCAAACAATATACTGGCAGGTGGACAGGTCCCGGAATCCCGGAACAATGCTGAGATCATTCCAATCTTCACAAAGAGAGACAGAGGTTCTCCAAACCACTACCAGCTCATTAGTCTTTTAGATAATTTGCAACATAACTTCTGCCATCAGATCCTGGCCAGATTACAGGTCTGGATGGATAAGACAGATATCCTGACACTTTTCCATGGGGGATCCCGCACTAGGGTCAGTACAGTCAACCAACTTTTTCAGTTCAACCTCATAACATCCAAATTCTCAGGCTTTCTGGGGACCACCTCTATCTGTCCTTTGTAGACCTCAGGATAGCCTTTGACCTTGTCCCAAGGCAGCACCTTTGGTCCACCTTGGCTGCTATGGGCATAAATCCATCTCTGCTGGGCATCCTCATAAGAATCCATAGTAACAGCATAGCACAGGTTAAATGGAGTCCGGGTGGTGATTTGATTGATCACATCCTAGTGCAGCACGGAGAAAGGCAAAGGTGTGTACTTGTGCCCTTCACCATATATCGATGTTTTTTTTTTTTTTGTAGAAGGGTGTACAAACGCCTTCCCCAAATTAGCTGTCTCTTCCTCCCCAGTGCTCTTATTTGAAGATGATACTTTTCTCCTCTCCTTTACCCCATCTGGGCTCTAAAATTTTCTGAACAAATTCTAGGCGTTCTGTCTTATCTGTGGGCTGGAGGGGAATACCTCAAAAATGAATTGATAAGAGCAGGTCACAGACAGCTCAGACGGAAAAGAGTGAGGCTGTTTACTTAAACTGTGTCTTTGCCATTACTAAGAATTACAAGACAACCAC
The DNA here is from genome assembly GCF_964263255.1 of Lissotriton vulgaris. Classification (NCBI taxonomy): domain Eukaryota; kingdom Metazoa; phylum Chordata; class Amphibia; order Caudata; family Salamandridae; genus Lissotriton; species Lissotriton vulgaris. The sequence goes on from NC_141689.1 coordinate 1,276,203,963, forward strand.
CCCTAAGTCAGCATCCCTAGCTATCCAGGTATACTGGCAAGGATTCAAGCTGCTGCTCTATATGGTGCTGAAGTCTGGGGATCTTCCAATATTTAAGACGTGATCATTAAGGAAAACATCTTTTTGAGATACCTAATTTGCATCCGCAGAGTACACACTCCCTCCCACTTTTCTACAACAGAGGACTAAAAAGGGTTGATGACCCAGCAGTGCTACACCCGCTTCTCTATTGTGGGAGACCGTGTTCAATTTCAGGACTTCTCCATTATAGGTGAGCGTTGAAGGACATCACGAGCCATAGAAATGCTCACCTCCTTCCCTGCCAAAGTATGTCAAATTTCATCTATGTGACATGGGCTCGAGCAACATTTGGATAACTCTTTATTAATGGGGCAGACACAAAGAGTAGAGTTATAGTAGCCTTCTGAGATAAGAGAATAAGCAATTAACCAAAAAGGCGAGACCTGGGGGTTGGTAGATGCATTTTTGGCCTGCAAAGTCCTCCCTGTCAAGGAAGCTGACATTGACCATATTCAACCCCTATTGGCGTGTAGATTGAACATTAAGTTAAGATAATCAAAGTGACTAACAGCTCACCCTCCTTGTTTATTATGTGGGTAGGGGATTTCAATTGTTCCTTATGCAAACTTAGTGGGTCTAGGGCCTGTGGCTTGGTTGGTATTAATGAGCAACCACTGGCGCATTTTAAGCACTCAAAACAAGGAGAAGCACTGAATAACATCATTATGATAAATTACCTTTGTATTCTGGACATGCCATCCTCGTTTTCCCTGCCAATACCAACTTTTCAAGGGCTGGGGGGTCAAATGAGTGTAATCGATTTTGCAATAGTCTCTAGTAGGTACACTCACTTTGTTGACACATTTGAGATAGAAGTAAACCCCGTAAGTGACCATAATCCACTTGTTTTGAAGTTGTGCCCTGTGATTGAGAGGAATTAGTGCTCCAAACAACCAAAGAAATATATTCAAAATCAGGGTGTAACTTTAAAATGGGATAGAATTGATGTGAGGAGGTTGGAGGAAAAGATGTTTGAAGCAAATAGTCTAGAGATAGATATTTGCTTAACGCCAACCTCCGATCCTGAAAAGATAACTCAGAACTTTGAAGCTCTTGGTGGAAGTGTGGCAACACACCTTTTTAGATCGGTAGGCAAGGGAGAACCAAGGGAGCATAAATGGTTTGATGCTGAATGTTCTGCAGCACAAACATCATTAAAAAAGGCATTGCACCAAGTCCCTCATGATAAGGAGCTGGTCAAAAGCGTAAGGAAGACATATATGGATATTATTGACAAGCAGAAATTGGAATTAAAAAAGAAAGCATGGGATGACCTTGAAAAAGCCTCAGATCTGAAAGACAGTAGGCTGTTCTTGGAGGTAATAAATCGTCCCCTCCTAAATAGTCATGAAAAAGGTAACATGGTTACTCATATAACGGGGGAAACCTGGGAAGTCCATTATGCTAAAATATTTAATCCAAAAAAAGTTTGTCTGGCAAATAATAGTGAGGGGCATATTGATTTGTACCCTGAAACAGCACTAACACTTAGCCTCTCACTTTCCCTCTCTGAAGTTGAGGAGGCCCTAAGGAAAGGTATCTCGCTAAAGGCCCCAGGTCCAGATGCAGTGCCATTGGATCTTTTTAAATATATTATTGATGTGTGGGCACCATTACTACTCAATGTTTTTAGAGCGATTGTGGTTGGGCGCATCCCTTCATCATAGAAAAAGGCGGTAGTTGTACCAATTTTTAAAAAGGGTGATAAATGTGACCCGTGCTGCTACAGGCTGATTTCTTTAATAGATGCTTCTTGTAAGCTGTTGAACAGGGTTATACTAGCTCGTTTGGAGACATGGGCAGATTCTTCTGGTATCATTGTGGACTCACAGTATGGGTTCAGGAGAGGCAAGGGGACGACAGAGCAGTATCTTAACCTTGCCCTAATTATGGGTAAGTACATGAAGGCCAGGGGTGTTTCTATTCACCTGGCCTTCATGGACTTATCCAGTGCCTTTGATACAGTATGTAGGGATAAGCTATGGCAGATAATGGAGGCCATGGGGTTTGAGGAACCTTTGGTTACCTTACTCCGTAGATTACATGCTGCTACTACTGTGACCATCAGATATGGCCCTGGGGGAGAGAAGACAAAACCCATCCCATCAACCGAAGGTGTACGCCAGGGCTGCATCGTGGCCCCTTTCTTGTTTTTAGTCTATACAAATGGCTTAGAAAGGTTTTTGTTGGAGAACTGTTCAGATTTTCCTAAAGTAAATGGTAAACAGATTCCTTTGTTATCCTATGCTGATGACACTGTATTAATGACTCTAACTGCTAATAGTATGCAAACCTGCCTGAATGTTTTTAATAACTTTATGCCGGATTTAGATCTTAGGGTCAATTTTACAAAGTCCTTTACTATGGTATGTGGCCCCAGAGGGACAAAAACCCGTAGGTTCGCAGTAGAAAATCAGATTATTGAAAAAGTTGAAAATTTTAACTATCTGGGAAACCTATTTAATAAAAACTTGAGCTGGGATCCATTAGTAACGGGAAATATCTTTTACAATGGAACTGCTACAACGCGGTACCGTTACGGTGCAGTTTTAAAAATGAAAGTCGTGACAATGACTTTCGCTGGAAGGCGCTCTAGGATAGGGGATAGTTTAATTTACTATCCAACACCTTCCCTACTATCCACTGATGACTGGTGTTGGAATAGTAAATTAAACTATTCACTATCAGCGCCCCCCCAATGCAATTTGTTGTAACGACTTACGTTGTTAAAACTGCGTTGTACCGTCATACATCCATTAGTAACGGCTCGCGTACAAAAGAACTCACGATCCATAGAGGCCCTTTTTCGTTTTTTGAGCAAATTGGGTCAAAAAACCAATTGCCGAATTAAAGACCCTGTACAAAGCTAAATGCTTACCTGTCGCTACCTATGGGGCGGGGGTGTGGGGGACACATAAATGTACTTAGAAACAAGTTATGGAAAATAAGTTCTTAAAGCGTCTTTTATCAATTCCAACTTGTTCTTCAAACATTTTTTGTCATACAGAAATGGGCATAGAATTTGTGAGTGACATTATTCATGTCTCTCCACTACTTCTATGTGGGAAAATCTGGCTATCTGAAGATTTGCAGCTCTCAAAAGAAATTCTGAGGGATTGCATAAAACTAGATCATGCCATGCAGATCCCATGGTTATCATATGTGAAGGAAACTTTTTATAAAATTGTCCAGGGTCATATTTATGAAAATCCAGAATCTATTCAGCAGGATACAAAGAATACAATTGAAAACGCTTATCGTAACACCTTGGGTCTGTTAAAAAACAATGAACAAGCACTATATCAAATGGGTAAAATGCAGCACCAATTTTATTTAACCTTTAATGTACATACTCATTCGCGTTTTTATTTGACGAGATTTCGACTGAATATATTGCATTTTCTTTTTGCTTTTCCTAAACAAGGGGGTTGGTGTGAGAGGCTACCCCCTTGTCCATGTGATAACAAAGCTCAACAACGCACTTTACATCTTGTTCTCTTTTGCACTTTGTATAAAGATCCAAGAAACCGGTATAATAAACCTATTTTGTTGGACATTCGACCCTGCAATTATAAAGAAAGATATGAGTACTTACAATTGTTGCTTACCGATGCTCGTGTAGTGCCAAGCTTAGTTTTATCAGATTGGCACTTACCATCAGAAAACGATATTGAAAATTCTGTTTGTTTTAGCGGGAGTACTGTGTAATTACTTGACGACAATTTCGGGGCAATGTAAGTTTGTAAACATGCAGGGTTGAATTGGCTTACACCTGATATTCAGGATTTAAATAGCACAATGCACTTTACTGTTGCTATATGTTTGGTTTTTATTACTTGTAAGTAACCTGAATCTGTAGATCCGATAAACCATTTGCAAAATTGTGTTTTTAAAAAATGTATACTTTTATGATTCCTTTTGATGAATCGAAATAAAGTTTTTTATGACTGACTGGGAACACTCCATGTAAATAATTTCACACATAGATGGGCGTGTCACCAAACTATTTCTCCAATCTGCGATATTTGCAAACATGCCATTGAGAATGTTGAACATTTTCTCTTCTTTTGTGCTACAGATGCCAGACCCAGGCAGAGAGGGATCAAACTGATGTGCACTCTCTGGTGTGTGAGGGCACACTGGTGGCTTACCTTATTTTGAGATGGGTCACGAGCCAATCAGTGGTATATGGTGTTAGTGTGACTATATAGGAAAAAGCACGGTGTGTTGAGTTAACTGGTATACCCGCTTTTACTTTAGAACAATTACCTTACTTGTGTCCCACGACAACCGCAGGGTCCATGTGTTTTGATAGATGAGGCACCATATTTTCAATGGAAATGTATTAGCTGCTGTATTTCTTTTTTTAGATAAAACCCTTTGGTCACTTAGCTGCTCAAAGCAGAGGTCAACTGTGTTAGGGGATATTTTTCTTGTATTTGTTTTCAATGTTTTTTCTACTTGTAAAAATTGTTTTATGAACTTAACAATTGTATCAAATTAAAAACTTTTTGATAATGCTAATATTTTTCCATAATGTTTTGATATGCTTTTATTATTAAAGAACGGAACTAAATACGAAAATTTAAACTGAAACAAGTAGTGTTTTAAACAACAAATTATCTTTCAATCTATGAACCTGGCAGTCAACACGCCCTTATTCTTAGTGCATAACCATTTCTCATTGATATAAGTCCAGTACCTCTTCTTTATTAATGCCAGGGTATGTTTATATATTAGCTGAGAGGTGGTCCAGTGGTCACTTATTCCTAGTCTAAATAGCTAGGTTTTAATATATTTAAACGTGGATATGCTCCCATTATATCTAAAGTTCTTACTTAATTAAACTATTGCTTAAGGGGGAGAGGAAAGTTGCTGGTCCATATCCTTAGCCAGCATGCTAGTGGTGTGAATTCTGTGACATGTACTGCTTTCTTTAGAAACAAATCTAAATGGATTTGAGTTAGGAGGGGGGCATTCTGTGGCAGAGCTAATATTAAATTCATAAAAATGTTCTCCACTTTTTCAAGGCCCTCCACATGGTACAGACGCCATATCTTAGCCCCCTAAAGGCCTGAGCCAAGTCCTCTTGCTCGATAAATATCAATAGTTGGGGTGACTGGGTGAGGGTTGGTCTAGAAGTCACTCATCCCTAGTCTAAATAGCCGGACTTTAATATGCTTAAACCAGGTTATACTCCTTCTTACATCTCAAGTGATTACTTCATTGAATTATTGCCTCTGGTGGAGAGGAATGCTGGTAATTTAAATTTTCCGCTAATAGGCTAGTGGCGTGAATTCTGCCACATGCACTATGTTCTTTAAACCCAAATATAAGCACATTGGAGTTAGGGGGCATTCTGTGGCACAGCTAATATTGATCTCATGAAATTGTTCTAGACTTTCTTAAGGCCCTCCATATGGTACAGACCCCATATCTCAGCCCCATAATGGATACCTCGAATGCTCTTGCAAAACAAATATCAATCGCTGAGGTGCCTGAGGTATAACATGAGTATTTAATCCTTATGAGTAAGGTGGATCCAGCATGTTGTAATATATGTTGGCTCTTAGATAGGTGGGGTAATTACGTAAATGTATTTGATATTCTAACCCCTAAATAGTCAAAGCTTTTAACATTTGGCAAGGGTATTTCCCCTAACATTTCCCTAACTCTAAAGGACCTATGTGGGTTGAAAGTCATGAATGTGGTTTAGATACATTAACTTCCAGACCATACTGTTTATATGAGGACAAGAAACAGTTTAGTATGTTTGGTAGCCCCAAGGTAGTTGTTGGTACTAAAAGCACATCATCTGCAAAAATCCGAGCTGTTACTATATAGTCTCTTGACTTTGGTGAGTTCATTCTGCAATATAATATGGTCTTCATTAACCCATTAATGAAAAGACTAAATATAGTCAGGGCTAATACACATCCTTGGCAGTCTCCTCTTTTTTCCCTAATATGATCAGTCAATACGTCATTCTTCCCAAACCTCACTTGGGCATTGTTATTACTGTGGATCTGCAGTATCATTTCTAATAGATTAGGCAGCATTCCCACCTCTATAAGCACTGACCACATGTTTTCCCTGGGGATAAGGTTAAAGGCTGCTCATAAGTGAACAAACACTACGTAGATTTGTTCCCTCTTAATGCACACATGTTTCCATAGCATGAATGAGAACCAACATTTCCGGTCCACAGTACTCATGCTAGCTCTTAAACCCACCTGTAATGGGGACAGTATCTGGTGATCCTATATCCATAAATGAATTCTCACTAGCACCTGCCAGAAGAATAATTTTTGTGAAATATCAATCAGACTGATTGACTGCAAATTCACTGTATCCCTATTATCCCCTTTCCTATATATTGCTACTACTTCTGCACTCATCCAGGAATCAGGCATTTTAGCCCCCCTTCCTTTCACATTAGGTGTTTGATTTCAAATAAAGCCTCTGATCACAGTCTCGGAGGTGAATGAGTCTCTTGGGACTTTATTAAGGCTTGGAGCCTTACTTTTTTAAGGCTATCAAGAGCTTCCACTGTCTGATCCAGAGGTTGCTAACATATTTAACCCATATAAATGGCTGAAGCTGTCGTCATTAACCTGATGCTTTGTTCCATTAGTGATCGGATACCAGAATTTCTTGCTATCCTTCAATGCTGCTGCCTCAGCCAAAATACATTCGCATCCTCACTTCCCAATTTCTTATTGCTATTGATTGGGCAGCTTTCCATTTCTACCTTGCTTAAGCTATAACTCCCCTACACACATTTTTATTTGCAGTCATAAACCTTTCCGTCTCGTTCTTGCAATTCTGATCATACCATAACGCTCCACTTGGTTTTATAGCCTTACCCTTTTAGAAGAATCACTTTTGAATCTTATCTGTTAGTTGTGTAAAAACTACCAATAATAGCTTTATCATCTTGATCATATCTGTTGATATCCACAAATATATACATTGTATTGGTGTAGATGTGCAATAGAATATCTTCGTTCACTCATATCATTGGCTATTTAATTCTTCTTAGGTTGCTACTTAAAATAAGAGGTATTTCAGTTTGCTGTAAACTTGGGCCACAAGAGAGGAAAGGTATTTGCACCATCTATAGGGCTAAGGGTTATGATCTCTATATAGCCTTTCTATAACTGCCATGTCTATGAGCTGTGGGCCCAGGGAGGCATTTAGAAGAATATAATCAATTCTGGATCGGGTTAGTGCCCTTTTGAACATATAACTAACACCTTTATCAGAAGGAGTGATGCCATTACAAGCATATAAGTTATACTTTAGGTCAAGGATGCAACCTGCATTGCTCACCCGCTTGTGGGGGGGTGGGCGCTTCCATGCTGTAGTTCATAAAGCCTAATCTATAGATTGCCCATGTTTCATGAAAAAGACAAATGTGGAATGTGTGTATACATTTCTCCCATTCCTAGGAGTCTCAATGGCTCTTGATGCTTGATTCACTAGGCATTATCTCTCAACAGTTCTAGTCTCAGTTAAATTAGTAGGTGACTCTGTGGGATCAGAGGAACACCTTAAAATATTGCCTCCGAACTAGATCGCGAGCTAAGGGTGACAATACCTAGCCCTGTCATACCATCCCTGTAGGTTCAACTCTGTTATTGATTGGGCTAGTAAGGCCCACATGTTCTATTTGCACCAAGCAATGCTGGGTGATATTAGTCGTAACACTTTGCTTACAGCTTTTTTCTGGTAGGTTAATTTTGAACTGGATCTTCGAACCATTAAGAGTTAGAGCGCACTGATCCAAGTTTACCAGACTAATCCCAAGTAGTGGAATTAGCTCATTCAAGGGTTATATAAACACATTCATCATTGCAAAAGCAGCATTTCACAGCTAAATACCAGATCTAATGATGGAATGGCATTTCCTAAGGTGCCTAATCCAATGTATAACTTTATTGGTCAAGGCCTCATTATCTTCTCTGTATCCTCTCAGTACTTTGGGAACATGAATATTTTGCCACCCACACCCCCCTGTAAGCTCTTGGGGACAGGTCTAAAAGCCTCAACCCCCCCCCACACATGCTATCCTCTCCTCCTGTAAGAGTATTCCTATGTACCCACCCATCTCTTATGTTGAACAGATGTGGTGTGAACCCTCCCTTTCAAGGCAAAGCCTTGAAATGGGATTTACAGACTGACCAGATATGTGGCAGCTTTGAGAACCCTATGTAAGCATGCTTGATTTGACTCTACTATTTCCTATCTATATAGCAATATGTAGTAGTAGGGGCCTCCTGTCATAGAGATTTCCTTGGTGTAACCCTTGCTGGAGCAACTGTGAATGTTTTGGATCATACCAATAATATCTGGTCTATTAACAACTTGTCCCCCCTCCTCCCCATTCTCTAAACAACTAGTTATCTCATTCCCAGTGACGATAACTAACACACACCCACATTTCCTACTAGGAATCCTATATGTATCTTAATTTAGGCAAAATCTTTCCTCAGCTGAATAATTATGTCCTTAAGTTGTCTCACTGCCATATGACTATTACATTTCCTGCACACAGGAGTGGTTACTTTAGACTGAGACTTTTAAATAACAGGATTATCTGTAGTACCATTTTCATGTGTGCCTTATCCAGTACTAAACACAATTGTAGGGGAAGTATTTATTCCTGGTTGAGTCCCTCCTATGTCTGGATCAGTCATTTGCAAACCTGCACAATGTAAACTGGACTCATATTAAACACACTTTTTTAAAAAAGAATCAACAGCTGCATTGAGTTCTGTCTCTGGTGAAACTATTACTTGCTTCCTTATGCTGGCAGCTGTTTTTTTCTTGAAAATATCAGCTACTGTAGCACCAGGGTTTGGTATATACTTCTTGTTCAATAAAATTGTCACTGTCATCAATAGTACAATTCTCTGCTGCATGACTGGCTTTTTTTTTTTGCAATCTTTGCCACCCGTGGGGCTGCCTCTGGCCTTCCTTTCATCCAATGTGGTCAAAAAAGCATCCTGACTTTTAGAGGGTCTGTGGGGGCCAAGCACTCCTTTACTGGCTGCCGGAGAGTCGGGTCACATGTGAGCTGTATATCAGTGACATGCCAATCATGCTGGACTGTAGAACACTATCAATGCAAGAGGGGTTGTAATTCCTAGACTACAAGATCCAGCGTGTAGCATACAATGGCCTGAAAATGAAAACATGTATGCATAAGAGGGTCTTACAATGGCAAATATTAATTTCTGTGTCTTGGTTTGAACATATTTCAAACATTACCCATCTCAGCTTCCAATCAAGAATAGTCATATATGGGCCAGATGTATCAACCAGTTTTACCCATTCTGTGTCTATGGGAAAATGTGTTCATACATCTGGCCCATAGTAAGTAAAAGAGGGGGGTTCATCATGATGGCGATGGGACATATCTTCAGTGGGGGGGGGGGGCGGGAATAAGCGAAGCAGTACATGTGTGTCCCTCTTTGGTCCAGTGTAGTTCAATAAATTCTTGTGGAAGGACAAATGTTACATATCGAACACGTAACATTAGGCTAATCTTACATATAGCATATCATATTGAAGACACAAACTCTGCATTAGCTATTAGCTAATAAATGATCCGATCATTTAATAGCAACTAGTACACCTGCAGTTGGGTATCCTGGTCATATCTTCGCATTACCATTATTCTCAGATGATCATTGTAAATGTGATCTCTGCTTGTCCATGAATTTCTCAGAGTTCAGTTCGTCCATTGTCGTTACTAGTTTTTCCCTTTCACTCTGCCTTTAATGTGGATGATCTGTGGGTCTCCCCTTCTGTTAGACTCTCGCTGATGGTTTGGCTAAATTTGATTACCCATTGGCTGAGATGTGGGTGGAGGGCAAGGAAGGCTTTATGTTTGGCATTTGCATTAGTCTATCCAAGTCTTCTGAAATCTAAATCTTGCAACTACCCAGCATGATAGGACCATTTTCACATCCTGTCTGTATTATTTGTCTGGCATGCTCAGTTAGGATGAAAATGTGTAGTAATTGGTCTGAGGACCAAGCAATCATGGTAGGAAGTATTACAAGCTCATATCCAACCCACTAGTTACAGTTCTGGCTCAGGAGAAAAACATAATAATGAAGAGCTGAAGTAGCATCTGGATCAGAAACAATTTCACATATCCACTTTTCAGACACTCCATAAAGTCCAAATGTCCCTCCTTATAATGCTTCCATATTGATGAATTTCTGCTTACATTTGCCCCGTTATGACCCCATGCTAGTGCCATGTTTATTCTATCTTCTATGCTTGCCACCTTATTGTCAATCAAATATATCCTATTGGTATATTAATTCAGTTATGTTCTCATGGATTTCAGCATCATTGTCAAGCCTTCTATATCCATAGAGTATATTTTCTCTTCTACGGCAACTATATATTTTATGATTTGTTGAGGCCACCGGTGCGGTAGTCTTCGTATCCACCCAGCCACATCTGTATAGAGTAAGTACCTCAAGACTTTGAATGTGGTTATGACATCTGGTTGTTTTGGCCATTAGAAAGCATATTGGAAGATTCAAGAGAAAATAAAAAGACTTAAACTTGCTCAATTTGTTTTGTAATGCCCTGTGGAATAGCATCGCAGCAATGGGTCTGCAACGTTGCGCACATACTTTTTTGATTATTTATTTTTAATTTTACTTAGTGTGGACTTAGCCTGGAGGCATCACAGTGCTTTATAATAGAGTAGAAACCTTTCAAAAACAAGATGAATACACAAAGATATAAGATACACCCTAGAAGGACTGAGTGCTAGGTTACCCCTCAAGAGAGGTAATTCACTTTGCATATATTCATCACAAACCATATTAATTAAAAGCTGGTGATATGAGTCAATGGGGCGTATGCTGTTCACAAGATGTTCATCAATAGATTGTGCCAGTTGAGGTTGAGATGCACCCACAGAGAGAGTAAGGAGGTGGGACGATTTAGCCCAGGTGACAAACATGAGCATTGAGGTCTTTTTAGAAGGTATCATGACATGCCTTCAGACAGAGGCTCGGAAGAAATCTATTCCAAGGTCCAGGAGAAGGGATTGATTGCTTTATGAGTCCTGGTTGGTGCCTGGAATTTCCACGTTTTCAGTTAGGTACAAGGGTGAAGATAAGGGAAGTGCTTTATGCTGGGTAGAGACAGTTTTAATTTGGCTCTCTTTTCTATGGGATGCCACAAAAGTGAGCAAAGACTACGGGTGATATGATCATTTTTCTTGTGCCAGGTAAAGAAGCGGGATGCTGCATGAAATATTTTCATAGTCCAGTCTGTGGAGGACAAGCACTTAGACAACCGATTTCAGGTCCGGTTCTCGGATGAGGTGCCTGATTCCCTATATCTCACTTAGCTGGAATCAGGCACTCTTAGCCATGGATGAGATGGCTCTGGAGGATGTCTGTTGATGTACACATCCATGTTTGTATTCTTTTAGAGGTGTTGGTTAAGAGGGTGAAGTCAATTGGGGATGAGAGTTTCAGGTAAAGTTGAGTGTCACCAGCCTAGAGGTGGAAGAAGACTCCAGACTTCTGGTGAATCATACAGAGATGTTTGATATAGTGGTGGAAGGGTGTTGAAGAAAGGAATCAAACCTTGGGGACCCATTGCTGGATACTAATTGGCTTCAAGACCGTGTTCCCATGTGTACAGTTTGAAAGCTGTCTGTTAGATGTGAAGTAAATCCACTTAGGACTACACCTTCCCAACCGTTTGCTGCGTTATGGTTTCTAACATAGACTGGCAATGACTGTGTCAAATGCAGCAGAGAGGTTGTGTAGCACAAGAAGGTAGGAATTTCAGGTTCCTCCTCTTAGTTACCTACTGGAGAAGGCCCTTTGCTAGGGCCTCAAGTAGTGGTTGTGTGTCTGTAGTCAGGAAGAGGGAGAGGCAAGCAAAGGCTTCTTTTGAGAATCAGTAGAAACAAATCCCAAGGGAGAAACATGTCACAGAACTCCTTCATGTATCACCTTCTGAAATCATGAATGTGCTGCTCCACAGAGCATGATTTCACAAAAATCCTTAGCATAAATAAAACTTTCAACTCTTCACAATTCCTCTATATCAGAGAGTATACACCGGCAATGTCCTTTCTGCACAGTAAATAAAGTAATACCTCATATGGCGCCTCAATGTTTTATACAGAAGCAGAGTCAGCTCTCAAAGCCACGTTGTCTTTGCCTTCAAAGGGCAGTCAGGATGTTGTCCCTGCCAAGTTGTGCATCAGACTTAGTGAGTTACCAGAATGGCCAGCAGTGCTCTGCCTCGCGCACCTCCAAAAAACATTTACATCAGCACATCAACCCACACTGCGTATTGGCTGCTGATCAGTGATATAGCATCAGCTCTTGCTTCAGGGCACCAAACAGTCACATCTCACCCAGTACCAGTGCATTGGCCAAGACTCTCTTCTCTAACTGGAGCCCATTCAACAAAAGGTCTTCAATATAAATTAATCATATAACATTTACAGACCTTATGAACACCCGTAAAGAAAAGAGCGTTTTAATTGAGATGCCCCTGTGGAGCATAGAGTGATAGTAAGATCCACAGCGACATCAATAAAATAATAAAAGTGCTGCAGGCCCACATAAGAGCAGCAAGAACTGTGTTAATGTCAATATTTCTTACAGGTGGATCTAGGCCATGACATCACAGAATGGTGAAGAGGTGGGCAGCAGAGGGCTCATATATCAAATAGGAGGGACAGGGAGGGCTTGTTCGGGGGTCCAGCGTACGTGCCCAAGAACTGTGGAGACAAAGAGGGGTACGCAGTTCCCCAGGGGAGGGAGAAGTATGTTTCCGGGAGGCTGCACTGGTCAGTGGTGATCCCTGAGAGCTAACTAAGGGTAGGGGGAAGGGAGTGGGGGTCCTCCCTTTCGGGACCTAGAACCCTCACACACCCAGCAAGATAGGTGTCGTGCTTCATCATATGGGTTTTTGCTCCTCGTCAAGCTGGCGGTGCAATGCCTGACGGGAACCCATATGGGGCCCTTTGTCAGAGATCTTTTGTCCCTGCCAGTTGGTGCATATGGGTATGAGGGTTTAGGGAAAGAAAGTGTAGATGTGCGTGGTGATGGTGGTGCAGAAGTAAAAAAGTAAAAAAAGTTAGTTAATCCACATGGCTATTTTATTGGCGTGGTCACCTACTTTATTAAACTTAAAGTGGTGGGGTGGAATTCCTAGTGCTAAGATCCAGGACAGTCTACTCTACCATGTGAGAGGTTTGTGTAAGGTCAACATGTTTCTTGCTAATGTTCCTAAGGATACAGCGCAATTCGTCAGGACCTAAGGGAAATTCATAACTATACACTATCTACACATTGTGGATGGCGCAACTGTTACCTACTCCACACGAAATCGAATGGTAGGCTGGAGGTCCTAAATGCAAAGTAGGTCGCAATGTTCCTATGGATAGAGGAAAGTGTTGGTACAGACTGTAGTGCAGGTGGATTAGAACAGGGTAGCCTGGTGGTCACCCTGGGAATCCATTTTGTTGGATTTAATGCCCTCACACACCCTTTCAGGTGTCATGCTTCATCATTTGGGCCTGCTCCTCGTTGGGTCGGCGGTGCAATACCCAACGGGCAACACCTCAAAGAGGGGCTCTTTGGCGGAGATCTTTTTCCAACTGCCGTATAGATGAAGTGCGGGTGTGGGGCCAGGATTCAAGGTAGACGTAGTTGGGTGAAATAAAATAAAGCTAGTGGTACCAGAGACGCTTTATTCAGGAGGGCCACTGCTTTAATTTAAAACCAATTTCCTAGAGGAGGGTAGTGGAAAGTGATGTTTCCTACTCTCTTCTGGAGTGTGCTAGAGTCCGGTCGACATGTTTCTCGCTACTCTAAAATTTACTGAGCGATTCTTCAGGACCAAGGGGACTAGTTTCTAAGTGTAAAAGTAACTGTCTACACTATTGTCACAAGGTATGGTGTGTGTAAGTTGGTGTGACTACCATCCTAGTGAGTGGAAACAGAGGGGAACTATATTACCCTTCTTCACGTTGCGATTGTTAATACCTAAAGTTAAAAACAATCAAGCAACAACAGTATCCAGAGGGTAAAGCTTCAGGAGATCTTCCACCACAATGTTGATGAATGCCTGAGCTTCGTGTCAAGCACCTACCCATCGCCGCTGGAACCGGCTTAGGTATTAACAATCGCAACGTGAAGAAGGGTAATATAGTTCCCCTCTGTTTCCACTCACTAGGATGGTAGTCACACCAACTTACACACACCATACCTTGTGACAATAGTGTAGACAGTTACTTTTACACTTAGAAACTAGTCCCCTTGGTCCTGAAGAATCGCTCAGTAAATTTTAGAGTAGCGAGAAACATGTCGACCGACCTCTAGCACACTCCAGAAGAGAGTAGGAAACATCACTTTCCACTACCCTCCTCTAGGAAATTGGTTTTAAATTAAAGCAGTGGCCCTCCTGAATAAAGCGTCTCTGGTACCACTAGCTTTATTTTATTTCACCCAACTACGTCTACCTTGAATCCTGGCCCCACACCCGCACTTCATCTATACGGCAGTTGGAAAAAGATCTCCGCCAAAGAGCCCCTCTTTGAGGTGTTGCCCGTTGGGTATTGCACCGCCGACCCAACGAGGAGCAGGCCCAAATGATGAAGCATGACACCTGAAAGGGTGTGTGAGGGCATTAAATCCAACAAAATGGATTCCCAGGGTGACCACCAGGCTACCCTGTTCTAATCCACCTGCACTACAGTCTGTACCAACACTTTCCTCTATCCATAGGAACATCGCGACCTACTTTGCATTTAGTGTTATTTGGGCCTGTCGTGTATGGACCTTCTGCTCTGATAAGAGCAGTAATAGCCTAAGACTCCTCTTTTTTGATACTAAGGCTGGAGGTCCTACCACGTCATAGTGCAATCTGGGAAAAAAAGGAAAAACAGTAACAATACATTGTATATTACAGGGCATTATATGCCAGTGTGGCTTGTAGGAAACATACATAGTAGGAAGGGGCAAGGCTTTGACACAGTTGTCCTGCTGATCACAAAGTGAATGTGGGCTCGAAGGCCAGGGTTTAAAAAACCAAAAATATGCAGGTAAAATATCATTAAAAACAATTACAACAGAGGTATTCTCAGGCTACACGTCCCAGAGGTGAAGGTGTCTAGTAACAATTGAGGAATGAAGGGTAAGAATGGTGAGCCTTACCATAGTGAGGGGGGAGCTATGCTTCAACGGTCTCCTCCTGTTACATGTACTCAGGGGTCTAGGGAGAGAGAAAACACACACAGGGTAGGCGTGGAGTGAACTAAGACAGCCCCCATTCGCACTGAATATGGTGAGATTTTCTGGAAGTACCTGCATAGTGGGTTGTGATCACTCATGCATGAGGGCATCATTTTACAATTATTCAGTACAACTCTTTAGAAATTATTATATGGTCTATGATAGAGTTGGACCCTGACCCAATATATGTAGAAATCCGGGCAGGTGTCCCCGTACTATAATCATGTGCAAATGCCAAATTATTTTTTGCATCCGCATGAGGGTTGTGCGTAAGTGCATGAGGGGATCCCCAAGGTGATTACAGATTCCCACACATTACGGAGGAACCCTTACCACACATTTCCATGTTAAAATCTCCAACCCACAAAATTAGTAACTCCTTTCTATGGTCATTTAAAGCCTAGTGCAAAATGTCATCCATCCCATCCAAAATCCTGGTTTCTGGAGGGTCAAATATGTTGTAATAATAGTTAATCGGTATTAGGTCAAAAGATTTCTTCACGGTGAACAGGAGTATGTGATTAAAGGGAAGGATAACCACTTCAGAGGACTTACAGTCACTGAGAGAAATGTTACCAAACCCCCTTTGGCTAGATCTGAAGTTGAGGGGGTTGCTCCATCAGGTATAATGTATGTAGGGTGGGTATTCCCCTGCAAAAAAACTCATAGAAGTGGCACAGTAAAATCTATCAGATTTCACTGCACCACTTCTAGGACGCTACTGTGTCAATATCTTACACCCGCATCACAGCAGGTGTAAGACTGAAGCAGCCCCTTTCACATGGGGCTTGCCCCATGTGAAAGAACACATTGCTGGAGTTGCGTCTGTTTTCAGACACACCACAGCAATGCGTCACTTTTGCACCTGACGTATCTGTAACTCCTTGCAACATGAAGCGCCGTACATTAAATATGGCACATCCATCATGTTGCAAGGAGGGCGAAGTGAAAACTGTTGCATCGCTTTTTTTAGGCAGTGATGCAACAGGTTTCATAAATGAGACCCTTACTTTGCAGCCATGGCAAATGATCAGAATAGACCGATGTTGCTCCACCTAGCTGGTGAGTAAATCTACAAAATTTCTAAAAATGTCACGGAGACCGTGCGCTTCAAACATATTATACTAAAGACAGCTCTCAACAACTATTTCATGCTGAAGGCCAACCCTGTTTCTGAGCAGTTTCTATTATGTCAAGCCACACAAGATTCTGATTAAGTATGGGCGGATTTTGCAAATTTGCTGTACGCAAATTCGCGCGAAAGCGTACTCGCGGTCTGCAAAATCCGCGAACTTGCAGATTTTTTTATTTTTGCCTGTTCGCAGGAATTTTTTCAGCGCAGCTACCGCAAAAATACCCATGCGGTCGTACATGGGCGCGGCCATCCTATTTTCAGTGTTCGCGTTGCATATTTCCATTTCTGGGCGCTAGTTGCATGCTCGCGTTGTGCATTTCCTACGTGCGGGGCGCAATTGCATGTTCGTGTCTGTTTTTGCGTGCTCGCGAGGGAAATATTGCGCAAACTTATCCACGTGGTCGCAATAGGCGCAGCCATCTTGTTTTTCGTTCATTGCTATGTTTCTGGGCATGCTTTTTCAATCCTACTTAAATCTTTGTAATCCTTTGTTTCTTTGAACTTTTTTTAATCTTTTTTACTCATTATCTATCACTCTATTTTTGTACATCTATATTTTGTGTTTTTTTCTACTGTTTGTTACTTTAAAACTACTTTTTTAACTCTCTTTTCTTTTATTTACTTTTTCTCTATTCTTTCCTATTTTATTTTCCTTTAACTGTCCAGGACCATGGCAAAGGGAGCCGGCAAAAACCTGAAGGGGAAAGGTCCCGCACCCCATAGCCGGCTCCCTTGCGGGCGCTTAAGGGGGGGGAAAGTACATACCCGGGAGATCTTCAGCACAGTGGAGGAGGCCGCACTGGTCTTCTTCGTGCAGCGCCACCTCCCCAAGACCGTTGCGGCAGGCCCGGTACCGGGTACGGCCTCTAGGAGGGTCGCCAGCTATGGGGGAAGGTGTGCCGGGCCATGTATCAGGAGTCTGGGGTCCGGCGCACCTACAACCAGGTGACGCACCGGTAGTCGGACATACTGGACCGGGAACACGACCTGCTCGACCTGCTTGCCGTGGAGATCCCTGGGCTTGGTGAGTACTAATAGCTATTTAATCACTACTTTGTTGCTTCTTCTCTGTGTTATGATATTGCAAATATATTTTTTTTGCAAAGATCAAGAATGCTGCAGATTGCATTGCAGGTAAATTATGTTTCAAAAGCTTCTGTGATTGCAGGTGCTCGCCTGCTCACTGGTGGTGCTAATATGCTTACTTGTTTTAAATTTTGTGCTCATTTAGCCTGAGTGATTATGTATGAGTGTACTTTACAGAACTGCGTAATGCTAGACACTAGAGACTCAAGTCCAGTCCTTCCTTGTACTCCTGCCACTAAGAAGAGATAGTGGTGGTGGATTGATAGTTTGAGTATATTATGACTGGCTATTTAGTAGGAAACTTTTTATAGGTCTGCAATCATGGCGGACTGTGTCTGTCACTTCGCGTGCTGCGGAGTGCTGCCTGCCAGTCCTAGTAGAACCTTTTTGGAGTTGGTTTAGGGAGCTACATAACTTTCCAAGTAGACGGTCCGCAAATCCAGCAATACTAATATCCTAGTAGACCACATCAGATAGGTCAATTCATTTAGTGCAATTGTTGTCTATTTCCACGAAATAATTTGTTATTGTTATTTTGAAATGTTTGATTTGGTTGACAACAATCATCCATGTTTGTGTCTTTCTTTCATGTACATCAGTTCCCCTCAGGGGCAAGAGGACAGAGGTGGCAGTGGCAGCACCGACGGAGCAGGAAGGCCAGGATCGGTCCACCGAGGGCTCCTCTTCTAGCCCCAGTAAGTTTTCCTGTTGATATTAATAATTATACTTCTCTATGTTTTACAGCACCTATTTATTCCAATCGTTCATCATAATTCTATTTTTTCCTAAATCGTATTTGATCTTCTTGTAGACTGTTTATAAATTCTCATCCTGCCTCTACTATGACTCTCTGTTCTACTACTATTTTATTAGTTTGCCTGTGTAGCTAGCTAAGCTTACACAGTTGGCAAAACGTGTTAAACAAAACTCCTATTCAGCAATAGCTCTATGCACTGAGTGCAGTCCTCTGGGTTGTCCATAATGTCTATTGAAGTCTTCTTAATGTTTATGCTTTGACAATTCCCAACAATAAAATGTCAATGGCCACCAAGAATAAGATACTAGTTTACTTTTTGATTGGATAGGAGGACATAATACTACTGTTGCAGGGACTATTCTGCACATACAGAATTATGGACAAGAAATAGGGCATTGATGATGATAGGCGCAGTTAGACTTTCCACATACCTCAGTCATAACAGAAGTTGAACCCCCAATCTCCTTACTGACTAGCTAGTGTGTCAGAAACATTAGTTAGCTCCTGAATGCAGCGATGATACCCAAAGAATATACATCCCAGAACATAAGACGACGGAGTCAGAGTCCCAACCTCTCAGAGTCACGGACTCATGCTTGCAAATTGCAAACCCTTTCGCTCACTCACTCATGACAAAAAACACAGAGTCTATGTAAGTTTTAAAGGTGTATTGAAAGTAAAACAACTAGCTCTGTGTGTACTCTGTATATTACATTTCAATTGTGCATTATATAAAAACATTTATTAAAATCAACTTCATAAACAGTGAACGCTTGAAAACTGAAAAGTGGCTGATTTCAAACATTAATTGTGGGAGAGCCCTCACCTGGTTGGAACTTAAAGTCTTGGTGGTGATGACTACTCCGACTAACATATGATATTGGTCTTGTCCATAGAAGGGAAGGTTCTGTTTGTTATGAGAAAAATGGTGCGTGTTAAAAAGCAAGCATTCATCAGTTGTGGCAAAAAGTGTAGCATCATATGTTATGGCTAAGCATAAATAAAAAACACCCTTCCCTTAAGAAAGGACAACTTTTAGTTTAGACTAGAGAGTCACAAATTATTAAATTTGTTTATGTAGTATTAGTAACATATTTTTTAATTCCTAGACAAAATAGGGAGTGGTGTATATGGCATTTAAAAATATTAAATGTATTTTCTAGGCGAAACACCATCGACACAGCCCACCACCAGTGCCGGGGCCAGCGCTGAGGTGGTCACTCCAGGGGTGGATGCGGTGCCACAGCCAGCAGGAACTGCTGTGGGGGATGCCACAGTAGTGGCGGGCAGCGGTAAGCTATTATATTCCTTACTTATTGAGATTGCAAAGTAGGCTGGCTGCAGGGGTGTATATGTTGTACAGTACAAGTACACTTTACTGTTAAGAAGACTTAAAATTTAGAACTATGTTTTTGTCAACCAGGTAGAAGACAGTCACACTTGACTTCGCATTAGCAATAGCATTAGCGGCGGGAGTTGACGAGTAACCAATGGCCTCCTCTAAATTTGACTTCAACTCAGCTGTGAAAGTTTAATCGAGAAGCCAAGTCAGATCAGAGATGAACTTAAAGGATGGGAAGAATGAAAGGGGAAAGAAGGGTGTAAGGAAGGACGAGCGCGTTAAAATTAATGACTGGCAAGGAATGATACATGTTTTTGAATGCTGCCCTAGGTATCTGGGAATCTGATGCATGGCCGGTTGAAGGCTGAAGCAAGGATGGGTGGAAGGAGAAAGAAAAGAGGACTGCCTGGGTGGGTGAAACAGAAACTGTATGTGTGCGCAATATATCCGTTGGTTCAAATTCAAATAAGTCAAGCATGGATGCATGGCTGGCAGTTTACAAAATAAAATAAAAATGTTTTTCAGTGAGAAAAAGTAAGGGTTATCTAGTTGAGACATTAAGAAGAATGATTGACATTTACTTTGAATGGATGGATGTCTGGATGGTATCTGCCTCATAGATAGCATAGGTGTATGTAGACAGAGTAAACAATCACTGGATGAAGAGTGTTACTTTGAAGAGAATGTAGCACTGCACGTTCGTGCCAGAGTAGCAAAGCTGAGGAAAGTAGAAGTTGTAATTTAATTTTTTAGAATACTACCATGGCTAACAGTAGTTTGCAAGATTGTGTATCTATATTGTATAGTTCACATTATCAAGTCAAGTAAGACACAATTCACAAGTGCCTTCCTCTGGCGATTACGGGGACCACTCACTACCTCTGTTAATAATTTTTTTACAACTCTGTCATTCATATGTGGCCTATCGGTGTTCACTCAATCAAAAAAAAGCACCTAAAGTCCTCCCATATGTAAGCAAATATCCTGTGAAGGGATAGATGATCATATTATTTATCTTCTTCATTTTCCTTTTGTAGTAGTCAAGGCCAGGTGAAAGCTAAATTAATTAAGCAGTAGCCCTTGTAACAGAGAATGGCCAGTGCCACCCGTAATGGAAAAGTAAGAGCTTCACCATCTGCATGTACTGAACTGGTAACAGTAACGCAAGTCTGTGTCATCATGGCTTGCATCTGTTTGTCTCAGGTGCAACTTGACTGCGCTGGTAATATGCTGTACATTTTAAAAATAAAAAATGGATATTTGTATAGCGCACTACTGGCTTCCACAAGTTTACGTACCAATTTTGCTAAACAAGAGCGAAGAAGAAGACTGGTGTACTGTCTGAGTCTAATGTAGTGAGTTCATATAGTGCTAGTAGAATTCCTGAAACTCCCACTAATTTTAGAGCAGAGGCCGACGAAGTGGGAGGTTAGATAGATACATGCCACAAATGTTATGTACTATGCTTGCAAGTTGCTAGTGCTACTGTGACACAACTTTCTGCTGAATTATTTTGTGTTAATCTTAAAGAGCATTGGTTACAGTATGTTTTTCTTTCTTCATATAGATACTCCTTCTAAACTAACAAGGAAGGAGTTGGCTACACGGACCCAGCAACGGAAGCTGGAGGCAATTGTCGCCAAATATCGGCAGCTGGTGGCCCAGGAGAAGGAGGATGACACCCAGTCGCAATCAACAACATCCACGACAGCTGCATCCTCCTCGGCTACCCCTGGGTCATACAGTCAGCGCAAACCTCTAGCGGTACGGAGTCGTGGTCCGGCAGGCACCCGCCGCCACTGAGCAGCAAAAACAACAGCTGCCCCCCACAGTACCTGCAAGTGCAAGGCTCGTGTGCACCGATTGACCCTGCGAGTGGACTACCTTGAGCAGGAGGTGGCGAGGCAGAAAGCCCTGCTCAAGGACCTCCGGAGAGAGCTGCGTGACCACTTGGCCACAGGAGGACACCGCCGGCGAAAGTAGAGAGATTGTCCCTTGCCCCTTTTTGTGGGGGGTGGGAATTGGGCGTTGGGGTTTTTGGACTTTTGGGGACATTTGATTTCATGGAGATTGGTTGGGGTTAGGGAGGGGCGTGGGTCAGGTCCTCTTGTGGGATAGTTTATTTTTGTTAGGGTCAAATAATTATTTATTTCAACCTAACCATAGCATATGCACTTTTTTACTGTTTTGTGGGGAGGCAGGGGGGGTACCTTAACTGTACATTTGTTGTCCTGAAACTTAACTGGCTGGTTGATTCAAATTGTCTAATCGCACAAATTTGTAGAAAAGAGCCACTGACAGAGTTAGTGAATTCAATTGTCCTACTACTTTACTAGTACTTTACTAGTACTACCGTCAGTCTCTCCTCTCCTCTTACTCCATTATTCTTCCTCCCCCAAAATGCTTACCTTACCTGTGATTCGTGTTTGAGAACAGGGCTAGGAACAGGGCTGGCTGCATGGCAAACAACAATTAAGATTGGCTATGGAATCCTGGATGGATGAAATGTCATCGTTGTAGTAGTAGTAGTGGTACACACTGGCAGTAGCAGTATATGAAAAAAAATGAAATGAAACATTGAGTGGCCTGAGCGGAGCATTAGAACAGTACAATAAATAGTACAGTATACAAGAACAGTGCCATAAATTGTAGCCTAAGCAATGCTAAAGTATTCAAAATATAACTACTAGTTGTGTGGAGTATGGCTACTACAAGAAATAGTACTGAAGGTGAAGGACACAGCAGCGTAAGCATTCGTCACGTGTAGGAGGAGAATGTTGTTGATGATGAATCCACTTGATGGCGCACATGAAATTCTGATTTGATTTGCAAATACTCATGGGTGTGTGTCAAGCAGAATAAGAATAAGAATATATCCTCGAATTCCTTTACCAGCCTTGAAATTGATATTCTGTGGCTTTGACATTACCTCCCCAGCAAGTGTGTGGAATTATTGTTGTCATTTAGTCACACCTCAATGAAAATCACACAGCCCAGGGGAAGAGAGTTAGGGTTGAAAATTGGATGGGAAGGGGGGTTTTTGGGAAAGTTTTGTGGAGAGAGGAAAAAAACACAGCATGGTCAAGCAACAAATGAAGAAAAACAAATCTTTGGATACGAAGATATCAATAAATCTTTTATGGGACATAAAGGAAGTGCACTGCATGCATGAAGTTGTTTGATAAATGGATGGTTAGGTGACTGAAAAGTATTCCTTACTACAACTTACTAACTATGAATAAACAATTTGACAGTACAGGGCTGCAGCAATTACGCAATTTCACTTGCCTATCTGCCCTCAGAGAGAATAAACACCTATTAATACATTAAATTAGTTTTAAAAATAGCAAAGAAACGTGTCAAATAGCTGAAGGGATGAATTTGAAGCAGAAAGCAAACGCACAGAGTCGCACTCATAGAAGTTTACAACAATAACATTATTCAAAGATAAGGAGAAGTGAAGAGGATACTGTAACTGTATGTTGTAGTTGTCCTGTTCAATTTGTGAAGTTGCATGCATCCAGCAATTCCTCTTATTCGCGGTACTCCTCCATTCCATCTGACGCTCCATTGATCAATCTTGGAGACCAGACACACTGTCCACTGCCTGCCTGGCGGATGCGGAATTGCGGATTGCTATGGTAAGCCTGAGTTAATGTTTTTCCCATTGCACAGGGTAAAAGCCGGCCTGTAATTGTAGATGGAAAAACAGGAAGGGATATTAAAACACCACGGAGAAAAAATATAAGTTATGGTATGTAGTGCAAAAATAACACTTTCACTTTCAGAGGCGACAGTATTACATACAAGCATCATTTCTAAAGTGCGTACTCTGAGTGTCCTTTTCAAGGATAGTAATTAGCACACAGCAGGCCAGGGCCATGCAGACGGTCAAGCCAGGCACCACTGAGTGAACCAACCTCCATGTAGCATACCTCTTTGACACAGACAGACAAATCAGGTCTTATTTTATGCAGCAAGCCACATAGCCGTAATTTTACATGAACTGCTGTCTGGACTCTGGCATAACAACACTACACTGACTCGATCACTCCATACCACGACTATAAAGACATGTAGTTCTGCTGTGGTTGTTGTTGACTTGTTTACCTGTTTGCCACTCACAAAATGGCCATAGTTCTTCCGTAAACCGACGATGATGATCCATCCATCCCAGTGAGTGACTGTAAAGATATTAATGTACTTTGATCATCAAGACTCATCATCACCATCATGGTATTGGCAAACTCAATGTTGTTCATGCAGTCAAAGTCTACACACAGTGAGTCCAAGGACATTTTCCATATTAAAAAATACAAAGTAGTGGCCCCTGCAGTAGAAGTACAATTTGCATTAAACAAGGTAAAAATAGAGTATGCTTGAGTTACATTTAGTGTGTAAAAGACTAAATAATAACAGAACACATATGAATCATTTCATGCACAACAAATAAATAGCAATTGCTTTCATCGGAGCCAGGCAGCCAGTGTTGTCCACTGCATGCCATCTCAATATTCATTACCTGTTCTACTTTTTGTCTGCATCTTATTCTTAGTGAAGGCCCACAGGGCAGCCTCTCATGTCAATTTCAGAATTAACAGTCAGCATATAGTCAGTAATTCCAGTCCCACTTCTTTTGAGGGGACTCGTCTACGAAGCAACAGTTTCTTGATTCTGCGTAATCCAGCCATCTGCCTTGAGGGACATGGATAGGTGGAGTCTGGAGGAGGAGGATAGAGGAGCATGACTGAGTTGTGAACTTTAGGAATGCAGACAGCAGCACCTTCAATAAGGAAATAAGATGAAGACAGTGCTGTTGATGGATTTGTTGTGATGAGAGTTTTGTTGTGGTAAAAGTTGCAAAACAAAGAAAAACACACAGGAATAAAAGTGAGTATGGATGAAAAAAAGAAAGTCAGTATTTGAGGCCTAGGTGTCAGGGAAGTAGAGCTCGTCCTCAAACTCTGTGAATTGAACCTGGAGTAGGTCAGCTAACACAGAAGAACTTCCATCACCTAAGTTGGTGTCCTCCTCTTCCTGCGTGGATTCACGTATTTTGTAATCTGGTGGTATGAAGTGCGGATTTATCTTGATAAGTGTTAACCCCTCCACATTTTTGGGCGAGAGGCGGGTCCTTTTTGAAGTTACAATGGCACCAGCAGCACTGAAAACACGTTCAGAAGACACGCCTGCGAGTGGGCAAGCCAAATAATTTAGAGCCAGCTTGGTGATCAGTGGCCATTGAGGCCTTTTCCCATACCAATACACCAATGGGTGTTGATCAAAGAAGATCTATGTTGGGTCATCCAGATAGGCCTACACCCTCCACTCAAGGTCCTCCATGTGTGCTCCACTTTGCGTACCATCTGTTGCCTTTGCATCAACACTAGAACGATCAAACTCATGATGAGTTATCCAATCCGCTTCCGACAATATTATGGCTGGGCCTGGTGCAGGCGATGATGATGATGATACGGTTGCTGCTGTCGGTAATGGCTGTGGGGGAAAGTGACTGCCTTCGGCCACAGAAGTGGACCTTGACGCCGGATGACCTGCTGCTTCAGTAGTACTTGTGGTGGTTCCTTCAATTTCCTGCTGCTATTTCTTGAACTGAGTGGCTTACAGAGCTAGCCAATGTTTGTGCTTGGAAACATCTGCTTCATAAAAAGGAATTAATGTATTGCTGGCCAGTGCCTATTTGTACCGTGGATCCAGAATAGTGGCACAAATGTAATGTTGTTCTGAATGTATTGCTGTAAGCCTTTCATTGTAAACTAGGCGGCTTAATAACCTCTCTGCCAACTGATATGCGTCTTGTTCTTCAGCATCAACTCGGAACGTTGAAGACACCACCTTCAGTTGGTGCTCTAGCATGCGCAACAATGAGATAGCTTTGCCCAAAGTACAGTCCTCCCTTCTGAATTAACGTGTGAGCATCTCAAAAAGATGAACCATGTCTGTCAGGCTTTTAACTAGGTCCCATTCATTCACCTCTAGCCTCATGTCTTTCATAGAAGCACCCTGTGCGTTAAAGACATACTCATTGATTACCAAGTACTGCTCAAACAGACGCTCAAGCATGTAGAAGGTTAAGTTCTAACGTGTTGCCACCTCCTGGATGAGTCCTCTGACTGGCACTTTACGGTTACGTTGAATGATCCTCCGCTGCTTCCGGGCCTTAAAAGAATGGCTGAAATGTGTGCAGATTCTTCAGTAGGTGGTCAGTAACTTGCTGACTGTGTTTTATTTTTTCAAGAAATCTTGAACAACAATGTTAATACTGTGCGCCAAACACGGCACTCTGAAATAGCCACCATCAGACATGGCCTTAGCTATATTACTGCCATTATCCGTGGAAACATAACCAATCATGCGCTTTATTGGCTGCAGCCATTCAAAGACCTTACTGTTAAACCCCTCCAAAATGTTTACTGCAGTATGCGATTTCCCCATGGCAAACATGGCTACTGTTGCATGTTTCCGAGTAGGTTAAAAAATGGTGACACTAAAGACCTGCAGCTATCTTGTCTCTAACCCCCGCAAAAGAGACCCAGAGTGCTGTGATGCACATGTAATCAATGGCTTGGCAACTGGTCCACATGTCTGTTGTCAGGTGGATAGTGTGAACAGCACTTTTCTGCAAAGCTGCCCCAATCATCTCCAGCACATCGTGATGTAGTGCTGGAACCGCAACTCTGGCAAAATAGGACCGGCTAGGAACCTTCCATTTGGGGCAGACTGTTGCCACAAATTCTAGAAAACCCACCCCTTCTACGAAAAAAAAAGGGAGAAGGTCCAGCTATAACATTTTAGCCATCATTGCATTATAAAGATGTGCCGTTGGATGGTTGCGTTCAAATGGCGCCTTCGACCAAAACATGCTTTTAATGGTGGTCTGGACTGTTTTCTTATGTGATGACGATCCAGACTTCTTCAACCCAGTTAGGCTCATTGATTTACTTTTTCGCATTGGTGTCTCTACCAGACTACTGTCCCTCCTAGATGTTGTTGGGGTAGAGGAGAGTGTGGGCGCTACCACTGCAGTGCTGCTGCCAGGAGTACTGTGTGTACCAGAAAAAATGTCTCTTGGTTCTTCACCTTCCCCCTCCACAATCAGCTCCTCATCATCAGATACAATATCAATGGATACATTTGGATTTGTACTTTTAGCTTTACGGATGTTACTTAGGTGCGCCTCCCACTGGATAATGTGGTGTTTTTTTAGATGACCTCTCTGGCCTCCGGTACCATAGTTGGTACCAAGCTTACCCCGACTAACTACTTGTTCACAAATCGAACAAATGTCTAGGTTTTCTACATTTTTGCGAATACTAAAGAAGTCCCAAACTGGGGACTGGAGATTTCTGGTGGTGGTAGAGGTGCTACTTTCAGTTTCAATGCCAGATGAAGTGGAGGATGGGCGTGGCGGAATTTGACTCTGTTGTGCACTTACAGCACCACTACTTGAGGTAAAGAAGGTCGAGCTGGATGGAGGTCCCTGCCGGCCCTTCTGACGAGAAAATATGTACGCTGTAGATCGTGTTGGTGTAGTAGTTAGTGTAGCCTGTGTTGGTGGTGGTACCAGTGGTGTCGTGCCGCACCCATCCAGCACAGCAGCATTTTTGGATAGGGTAAAAATGTCTGTCTGCTGCATGCCCGCTGGGGCTGGAGTGACGAAAGTGATGACTGGGTCGTCATTGTCAGACTGTTCATCAGCAGCAGAATACACCACTTCTACTTCATCTTCGTCATCACCCATAACTGAAAGCCTTGCGGGAACCTTCCTTTTACCTAGCTTTGTCAGCTCATGACTTGCCTCCCTCTCAGACTGCATTGGTGGCTGTCAATCGAGATCTATACCATCGGAAAGGAAGGGGGCTTGAAGAATAACTTGTACTAGCCCTCCTTGTCCGTTTCCTTGCTCGGGATCTGGAAGACAATGGATCATCAGGAGGAGTGGCTTGCTTGGCTGATACCTCTGCATGAATCTCGATTTCCTGATGTGCCCCTACTTCTGGAGGTGGCCTAACCCCAAGTTATGGCAGCTAGGGCTACAACATGCATCAACTTAAGAGAGATTTACAAAAATCATTTACACATTTTCGAATGTTTTCATCAACACATTTAATATGTTAATTTCTTCACATATTATATTTTTCTATGATTTTAACATTATGTGTCCATCATACATTGATTTAGACTTGCAGTTCTATCATTCATTACAATATTTGAGAACCCAATGCATTTCGGGACTCACAAAGGTCCCTTCATCAGGGGTACCTGTATTATAAGGAAGAACAAGGAAACACATTTTAAATGATGCCAATATGAACCTATACAAAATAAAATTACAAGTAACAGTAACATTCTCCACATGTGATTTGTTAAAGCTACAATCATAACCAAACTTATGAGTTTTACCAATGAGATGTACATTTAGGTGTTGATTGTGTATCTGTCAAGAAATACCTATTCAACTTCATATCTATCTTGTAGTTCAAAGAGAGTCTATTCAGTGTTCCCAAAGCAGAGACCACTAGATTAATGTTTATCATCACTACGCTTACCTGAATTGCGATAAAGGTAAAACAATTGCCTGCAAATATAAAATGAAGGATTTCACAAAGATATTCAACAGTGACAGTACCACGATCTAACTGCTCAGTAGCAGATGTGAACTCTGACCTGATCACCATGACCATCACAAAAAATGATAGAATCTACAAGGCAAAAATATAACATGAATTTAGAAACCAATATATACAAAAAACCAATCAAAAACAGCTAAACAAAAAATGGTGCCAAGTCTCACCTGCTTAAGTAGCGTTTAAAACCTTCGAATAGCGAGAGCAGCGTCCATCGACCAAGCGCTCTACAAAGGAAAAAAATGCATGATATTCAAACGGTTCCAACCAGAGTGTGCCTATGACAACTCTCGTACCTCCGAAAGTCTATACCGCTTACCGAAAAGCCACTGCCCGGTCCTTATCTCGCCATTCCTTCCTCAAGCTCCGGAGGGGATTGACTTCCATGTGCACCACGGCCATATTTATCGCGAGATCTCGACACTAACAAACACTGACACAAAAAACGGACTCCTAGTTGTCGAAAGATTGCATGCGTCTACCATAATTCAGTATCATCGGGTTAAACGTATTCCACGTGGCCTCAGACTGGCCATTAAGCCAATGCTGTTCAGGTTAAACAATAATCAAAAATTCATGGAAAAGTGGTACAGCATACTAAATAAATGCTCTTTGGATTTGATTCTTTTACTAATAGAAGAATTATCAACAACAATCAAAGATTTTGAAGAAGAAATCTATCATCTCAAAAGTGATTTATCCAAACGCATGGAAGAGGAACCATGGACAAAATTCTTGGAAGACCTCAATATACGTCTAGACAAATATGGAAAGGAGCTTCAAGAAACTAAACTGAGTAAATTTAAGAGAGACACTATAGACTATAAGCTGAATGAGGCATATACATGGGCTGAAGTTTATGCCCAGAGACGGTTTACACAGAAAAAAACTCAGCCGGCTTCTTCGGAGGAAAGCGTAATTTCAGATGGAGATGTCAATACATCTAGACCTTCAGTCAGTCAACTGTTATCGCAAAAAACAACAGACAAAACTAAAGAAGGAGCAGTCTCAAGCACGAGTGACAACAGTGGACCCTCTTTTTTAGAGAAAGGCACGGATCAAAACAAACCACCGGATCCAACCACCTCAAAACAACAAGAAAAAAAACAAGACGCGGACAAAGAAAAAGAAAAAGAGAAGAAAACAGGACTCAGAAGCCAAGGGAAAGTCTCATAATAAACATCTCTAGTAAACAACTCACGATATTTGAAGAAAAGGTTTTGGATAAGGGAACATCTTTCGTGAGCACTTACCATACTACTGAACTAGAAACCGAAGTTTCTCTTTTCAAATTTTTGAGAATCTTACGTCTGAAACACTTTTTTACTCATGTTTGTCCTACGAGTGTTGAAGATGAATCAATCCAAAAATTCAAACCCAAAAGTACTTTTTTAGCACCAACATCACACAAAACGATAGACAATTTTGAAATGGTGAAAGCTGATTTACAAAAGATCAAATACAAGCGAAAGATTAAGAACCTATCTCGCGCAGAACATAGCGCACTACAAAAATTGTCTAATGATGATACAATTCTATTCCAGAAGGCAGACAAAGGAGGTGTTCTTGTTGTAATGGATTGTGACTTTTATAACAACAAAGGTACTGAATACGTAATGGATGAAAACACATTCATAAAATTGGAAAGAGACCCAACAAATGACATATCAAACTCATTAAGCAAATTGCTTGAAAAAGCAGAGGAATTAAATTGGATTGACGATAAAATAAAGCGTTTTCTTTTGCAGCCCTTTCCAAGAAGATCAAAAATATATTTTTTGCCAAAAATCCATAGATATTTGAAAAATCCACCATTCAGGCCGATCGTATCCGGGTGCCGATCTATTTTCGAATCCCCAGGAGTATTCATTGACCATTTTCTACAATCATTCATCAAACGATGGTCTACTTACATCTAAGACACGTCAGATTTTCTGAGGAGTTTGGCTGATTTACCTACAGACTCAATGCAAAACTGGACTCTTTGTACAATTGATGTTGTATCATTGTATACTTCAATTCCTCACAAATCCGGTTTGGAAGCTGTAGAATGGGCACTCTTGCAGGAAGAAGGACCAGAAAATTTGAAATGGATGACCCTACAATTACTGGAATTTTGCCTTGAGAACAGTTATTTTGAATGGCAGAGTACATTTTATAATCAAATGAATGGAACTTCAATGGGCTTTCCAGGAGCGCCCATGTATGCTAATACATTCATGGTCAAACTAGAGTATGAATATATCCTATCAGATCAGAAATGGAAGGATGGCTTGGTTTTTTTCAAGCGTTACATCGACGATATTTTTTTGATTTGGCAAAAATCAGACACAGAGCTGAAAAAGAATATTCAAAGTCTCAATTTGATTGATCCTAGAATTCAGTTTACCTATGCGATTGATAAGAAAATCATGTCTTTTTTGGATGTAACTATAGAACTTACAGAAAAAACAATACAAACACGTCTGTTCAAAAAATCGACAGATAAGAACAATGCTTTACAATATCAAAGCTTTCATCCCAAGAATCTCATACAAAATTTACCATTGTCGCAATTCATGCGTATTGAGAGAATTTCATCCAGTGAATCGGATTGTGAAAAGTCTCTGAATGAACAGAAATCGTGGTACATGCAAAGGGGCTATCCAGAGGCTCCACTGGATAAACAAATAGCCAAAGTAAATACCTTGCCAAGATCAAAGCTCCTTGAAAAACGAAGTAAAAAGACTACTAACAGAATGGTGTTTGTGTCCAAATTCTCATCAGCTTCTAGAGATATCAAAAACATCATAAACAGGAGATGGGAATTGCTACAAATTGAACCTGACTTCGGATCACTATTCAGAGAAAAACCTTTATTTGCGTACAATAGGGCACAAAATCTTAAGGAGCTTCTAACTAAAAGGACAAAGATGAACCCTAAGAAAGGGGATGGTTCTTCACAAGGAACCAAGAAATGTTGGAATTGCAAAAATTGCAATAATTTAATAGGTGGAAATATTTTGTCACACCCGAGAACAGGAGAGCAAATCTCACTTAATCATTCAACTGATTGCAACTCAGAACATCTGGTATACATGATCAAGTGTCCTTGTGGCCTGCTATATGTAGGAAAAACTGAACGAAGAATTAAGACACGATTATCAGAACACAAAAGTAGAATACGCAACCAAAGCACAACATCACCTTTGGCGTTACATTGGACTGAGCATCGACATACAGTAGCTCAAATGAAATTTCAAATAATTGAACTCGTACCTAAATTGGAAGGCAGAGACAACTCCAAGATTCTCCTCCAGAGAGAAGCCTTCTGGATCAAAAAACTGCAAACTTTGACCCCGTTTGGGCTCAATGATAAGTTTGAAATGAGCTGATTCTTATAAAAGTACAACTTGAACAACAGGGCTGGCCAGCTACACGTGAATACACACAATACACATTTATTCACACACAACATAATATGGTACATATTAGTGAACAGCTGATATGTGTTTAGGTATTTTGTGTTCAATTTAATATGTAAAAGAGAGTATATAATGTTCGCATAATTTCTAAAAATCACTTGAATGCTATATTAATGTTTTAATAATCACTTGAATGTCATATTAATTTTGGTCCTGCATTTATTCATTGTAAACATAAGCTCAACATGATGCTACACGCCACACGTACGTGCAGCGTCATTTCGATTTTCTGATCGTGTTTATTTTCCTTGGATTTCACTTCCGTCTCCGGATAGTGTTAGAAGATAGTCCGTTCTTTAGTTTCTTAGGATGTTCCTTTCGACAACTAGGAGTCCGTTTTTTGTGTCAGTGTTTGTTAGTGTCAAGATCTCGCGATAAATATGGCCGTGGTGCACACGGAAGTCAATCCCCTCCGGAGCTTGAGGAAGGAATGGCGAGATAAGGACCGGGCAGTGGCTTTTCGGTAAGCGGTATAGACCTTCGGAGGTACGAGAGTTGTCATAGGCAGACTCTGGTTGGAACCGTTTGAATATCTTGCATTTTTTTCCTTTGTAGAGCGCTTGGTCGATGGACCCTGCTCTCGCTATTCGAAGGTTTTAAACGCTACTTAAGCAGGTGAGACTTGGCACCATTTTTTGTTTAGCTGTTTTTGATTGGTTTTTC
The DNA here is from genome assembly GCF_964263255.1 of Lissotriton vulgaris. Lineage (NCBI taxonomy): Eukaryota > Metazoa > Chordata > Amphibia > Caudata > Salamandridae > Lissotriton > Lissotriton vulgaris. The sequence goes on from NC_141689.1 coordinate 1,276,236,435, forward strand.
GTATATATTGGTTTCTAAATTCAGGTTATATTTTTGCTCTTGTAGATTCTATCAATTTTTGTGATGGTCATGGTGATATCAGGTGAGAGTTCACATCTGCTACTGAGCAGTTAGATCGTGGTACTGTCACTGTTGAATATCTTTGTGAAATCCTTCATTTTATATTTGCAGGCAATTGTTTTACCTTTATCGCAATTCAGGTAAGCGTAGTGATGATAAGCATTAATCTAGTGGTCTCTGCTTTGGGAACACTGAATAGACTCTCTTTGAACTACAAGATAGATATGAAGTTGAATAGGTACTTCTTGACAGATACACAATCAACACCTAAATGTACATCTCGTTGGTAAAACTCATAAGTTTGGTTATGATTGTAGCTTTAACAAATCACATGTGGAGAATTTTACTGTTACTTGTAATTTTATTTTGTATAGGTTCATATTGGCATCATTTAAAATTTGTTTCCCTGTTCTTCCTTATAATACAGGTACCCCTGATGAAGGGACCTTTGTGAGTCCCGAAATGCATTGGGTTCTCAAATATTGAAATGAATGATAGAACTGCAAGTCTAAATCAATGTATGATGGACACATAATGTTAAAATCATTGAAAAATATAATATGTGAAGAAATTAACATATTAAATGTGTTGATGAAAACATTCGAAAATGTGTGAATGATTTTTGTAAATCTATTTTAAGTTGATGCATGTTGTAGCCCTAGCTGCCATAACTTGGGGTTAGGCAACTTTCACTGATGAACCCAATGCTTAGCAGGCATTAATACAACATAGCACACATAAACGTTTGATTCAAATTTACTTTTGATTAATCGAGTGCGATTCCCACCCACATACATCAACCTACTTCTGGAGGGACAAACATTGTGGGCAGTTTTACGTCTCCATGCGCCTCTCCATGCGCCTCTCCATGCGCCTCTCCTTGCGCCTCTCTTTGCGCCACTCCTTGCGCCACTCCTTGCGCCACTCCTTGCGCCACTATTTGCACCTCTCCTAGTGCCACTCCTTGCGCCTCCCCTTGCGCCTCTCCTTGTTGCACCTGTGGTTGTCGTTGCGGCTGTGGTTGAACACTCATCAGATGAGTTACACCCTACGTTGATTGGATGCTACTTTGCGATGAGTCAACGCCAACATCACTGGTCGATGGTGAAAGAGCAATTAAAGAGGCTGCCTCTGCGGCACTCATGGACTTGGGCCTAACTTGGCGTGGTGGCACTGAGACCAATGAAGCAGAGGTGCTGCTCCCCGCTTGGTCCCCAGCGGACACCGCTGCTGCAGACGTAGTTTTTTTCCCCCAAAAAGTATCTGTTGGCACACCAGTCTCCTTGGTAAGTGGCACCACTTGCTTCTTCTGCTCCTTCTTACCGGTAGTGGCAGTGGCAACTTTCTTGGTAGAGGAGCTACGGCCACCTTTCTTTGGGCCCATCTTCTTCAGATGTCAGAACAGCAGGACGCAGTTGCATGAGTTGCAGAGTTGTCTGTGGCCACCAGACGTGACGTCACATGGGTTGTGCACACACCGCAGCAGGACTTCTTCCTGGCACTACAACAAGTGATGATGATGAGGATGATTCCTGATTGTCAGTCTTTGTGCACCTAAAGCAAAGAAAGCCAGAGGAACATCAGGTAAATAAATGTTGCCTATGTCCTGCTTCAATTAATATTTGAAACTAGGCATTTATTATTATTAACACAACACACCCAAAAACGGAAAGACCCAACATAGAAATTGCATTTCTGATCCAAAATGGATGTTTAAATTAATAGAAGGGAGAACACACAGAGAGAGTTGTTTCATGCACCACTGAGTACCCCTGGGCATAAAGGATGATAGCAAGGCAGACTGGGTGTGCAGGCCTATGGCACAAAGCACACTGCCTGGCTTCAAAATGGCCCCCTGACCCCCCACCCACATGGCCAGGCCCCCGGGCAAGGCCTCAAAATGGCCCCCACCCACATGGCCAGTCCCTAGACCAGGCCCCAACAACACCCAAAAAATAGAAATACACAGAAAAAAACACCCCAATCCAATGGCATCCATGACCTAAATGATGTTTAAAATCAAGAGAACACACAGAAAGACTTGGCCCATGCACCACTGAATACCCCTGGGCATAATGGATGAAAGCAAGGCAGACTGGTTGCAGGCCTATGGCACAAAGCACACTGCCTGGCTTCAAAAATGGCCCCTAGACCCCCACCCACATGGCCAGGCCCTGGTCCAGGCCTCAAAATGCCCCCCACCATTATGGCAAGGCCCTGGACCAGGCCCCAACAACACCCACAAAATCGAAATACACACAAAAAGCACCCCAATCCAATGGCATCCATGCCCTAAATGATGTTTAAAATCAAGAGAACACACAGAAAGACTTGGCCCATGCACCCTAACTACCCCTGGGCCTACTGGCTAGTGTGGCTTTAACACGCACCCCAAAATTACAAAAAACATCTACATAGATATAATAACAGTAAGCTATTCATTTCCATGCTGTAAATGATATTTAAGTTCAACAAAACTCACAGAAACAGTTGTATCATGCACCCATGACTAACCCTGGGCCTACTAGATACTGTTGCTATCCACAATATATATATATATATTTTTTTAAGTTGTGAAAGAGTTTATAAATTGTAGTTGCAGCAACTGCAATGCCCCAAACAAACAACCCCAACTTACTTGTAAAATCTCAACTCCAAAAGTGATCCAAACAAAAACTCCTCAAATACAAATATCCAGCAGCAGCCACAAAGAGTAATCCTTCCAGCTCCAGATCCAAATGAAAAGTGACCAGGACATGGAGAAAGCAGTGGGAGGAGCCTGCTGGACAGGAACAGGAAGTTGGAGACTCTGGGGAACTTCTTTCCTCCCAACCCCCCAAAAAATCACTCCTTGCACAAAAAAGTGCAGCCAAATGTTAATCTGAGGAGTTATTCTGATACAAATCATCAATTTCAGAAGGTTTATGCTGCCAGCGATAGATTTCTTGTGCAGAATTCCAATTTTTGCTATTTCGGGAAAGCAAGATGTTCAAATCTTCCGCCGGATGTCAGCTGAGCGGCGCATCTATGTGTTCGCAATTGTTTACTCTCGCAATGCGTGATCGTGGGCCCTTATGACATATTCGCGTTCTGAAAGTCTCGCAGTACAAGATGGCGGAACACTATGAGGTACTCGCGGTTGAAAAGTCTTGCGCGTTCACGCCATCACGTACTCACGATCGAAAAGTCTCGCACGATCATGTAGCAAGATCAAAAATGGTGCACCGCACGCAAACCGGCAGGGAAACAACTCGGCAAACTCAGAATCACAGTAAGTCAATGCCGCGCGTGCAGATTGTATTTTTGAAGAGCGACCAAGCAAAAAAAATCCACCAACTCGCGAATTGTAAATTCTTTGACAATTTTGCGCGATTCTCGGACCGCAAAATTTCCTAAAATCCGCAAATTCCGCGATCGGAATGGATTTTCAGCCCATGCTTAATTCTGATGAATCATTAGATGCTTTTTACACATGACTTAGATAACTGGCGAGCACACACACTCTCCCAGTCGAGATGGGTGAACTCAGAGCCCAGATCGTACAGGGCTATGCGTTGACAAAACTATAAAAGCTAATCCTACAAGACCCAGTAAAGTCCATGAATTACACCCTTACATTGAGTTGCTCCGAAGATCATTCCAAAGCAAGAGCATCCCATGTCGAAGCATCACTGCAAAAACCAATCAAGCTGGAGGTAATAAACCTACAGGAGGAACAAGGCACAGAAAACCCTCAAGTCCTGAATATGGTGTGGCAGCCCATTCCAGCGTACTGAAGAGTGCCCAGAGATGGGCAAGAAGTGCTGGTCATACAGTATACTAAATCGCTATGCCAAAGTATGCGGCTTAACTCATGGGCTACGGAACAACCCAAAGAAAGGAGTGAACACCAAGGAACCCCCACCAGACACATCAGAAGTTCACTGCATGGACAAAAACACTATAGAAGGTACTCTTCATATCTTTCAGGCCATGAATACAGGCCAGGCACACCCGGACAGATCTTAACAGCTGCTTTAGATTTTGGAACATCCATAAATATGAGGGTGCAGGAACTCTTCAAGACCCTAGCAAGGAAATACAAACTCGGGGCAACCGGTATATGCCTATGGCAGTACTGAATACCTCCTACTGGCAGGTATGTTTGCAACTGACATCAGTGGCGCGGCTTCTCATTGGCCAATCGTTCAAGCCTGTAGCACTGTGTTATTACCATGTGTTTGTCCATCTCAGGCTTAAAGTGGAAGAGGAGTTGAAAAAGAGACAGCTAACATCGTTGAAATAGTGGAAGTTTCCACAGCATATGTGTCCCCTATTTTGATGACCCAAAAACTAAAACAGCCAGATGCTTAAAATGTATGCATGGACATGCACCTCCGCAATGTAGCCATCAAGTGGTAGGAACACATAATTGATGACAGCGTGAGTGAAGTGAGTGAAGTGAGTGAAGTCACAGGTCCTGTTAGTTTTTCGAAGATGGACCTTAGATTGGGTATTGTTTCTTATGATCAGGGCATTGCCAGCTGTTACTAGCCCCAGAGTCTTGATACTTTACAATAGTCTCAACTCACCTGGGTCTTTGGCATTACAAGCGCCTCAATTTTGGCACCTCAAAGTGATCCACAGTACCATACAAGATTTGCTGGCAGGGATCCTTGCGGTCCTCAATGTCAATGATGACATCCTGGTGCATGGACTGACCCTGGAAGAACAGTTACAGTGGTTGAGTGAAGTGTCCTACAAACTTCAAGAGAACGGCCTCAAGATTCATAACGCAAAGTGTGAATTCTCGAAAAGTGAGATTTCGGGGTATTGCTAGACCCAGCTCAAGTGGGGTAGTGCTAATCCCACCCGAAGGGAAAATCTACCCTAGCACCGATTTCAATCACATGGGTTTGTCGTTTCTTTCTTAAGGTCGACTACTGTGGTTGCTCTATACTGCACTTGACCACCCTCACAATCCTTCTGCAAGAACTCACTAAAGCCTCCACTCTGTGGATACAGATAGGGAACAGATGTCACAGAGCCCAAAAAAGCCACCCTGCAGTGCCTTGACCCTTGGAAAGACCCTGAAATGGGAACGGGCACTAGCCGCACTGGACATGAGGGAGTCCTGTTGCAGAAACAGTAATGTGGCGTTTGTGCCCTTTTGGCATACACCAGCCATGCTCTCACCCCTAATGAACAGCACTCCCTTATATGGAGAAGAAGACAGTAGCCATTCATTGGGGGTGTAGGAACTTTCATCAATATCTGTATGGATACCCCTTCATAGTCCATACTGACCACAAGACCCTCATTCCGCTATTTAAAGGCTCATTATCTAAGCTCCCACCTTGCATAGAGAAATGATCCTAGAAGAATATGTGATATTAGTAATAGACCAATATAGACCTCTAACAATATCCCTCCAATAGATTGTTGAAACCTCTATAACCAATGGCTGGCTGGAGCTGGCAGTAGAAGTTGCCGGGTCAGGAGATTGAAGGACCTTCCAAGATAACATATACAGCGGTGGAAGGTTGCCTCCAGAGAGGCCCGAAGATGGTCATCACTTACAGTCTGGCATAATGTGTGGCCAATGTGGCCCATAAATCACACCAAGGATTGGTCAAGGCCAAGAACAGAATCAATAGCAAAGTCTGGTTCCCACTACTCGTCAAACTTGTTGAACAAACAGTCCACCAAAGGTGTGGGCTGTGCCAAGGGTCTGGGAGCCCTGATCGACCGTCGTCTATAGTAACATAAGAAAGCCTTGAAAACCAATGGCTTAAGGGCAGTGTCATCTTTGGGAGTTTGCCTGATGAGGTACTAGGTGTAATTGATGAGTACTCAAAGTGCCCAGAGGTGGCAGTGGTTCATCAAGAACAGTGATTCCAAATTTGGCGAAAATCAAGGCAACGCACAGCATCACTGAAGAACTCAGCACTGAAACTATTCTGCTTGAGCTCTACCCATGGCAGCTAGGCACAACAGAATCATCTTCCTCTGTATCTAAATGACAAATAGTTAGCACTAAAAAATCTGCTCTTCTTCAGTTTAGGCTGAGCAGTGATAACTGGTCTATAGTCTTTTTACAATTTCTTGCAAAAGGAGGAGACAACACAACAACTGATGTGCTTCTCATGACAGTTTACCTTCATTTCCTTCAGACCTTAGAATTACCAAGTTATCATTGTGAATCTATGACATTTTAGCCCTTATGATATGAGCTGTCAAATAAATTTCCTCCCACAAATGCAATCCCTCTTCTGGATTGGAGAACTGAGCGTCTGCTTCATGCCAAAGGTGAACATGAATCTCTACTTTACAGGCTCAAAAGACCAGCTCATACCCACTAATTCTAGTAGTTAGGATAAGCCGAACAAGCTTCTAAGGACTGATGCAGCACTTCAGGAGCCAATCTGAATCAAGTGCCAGCTTCTTCTGGCCAACTTTAGTGTCTAAGTAACTACTATCCGATAATATTCTTAGTATTGGATTTCACTTTTCACTTGATCTCTCAAAACACCAATAGGGAGAGTGAATTTCTTCCACAATCATATTATGGACTGTTGTGGGGTTTTAACTCTTATTTTAGAGCACCCCACTGCAGGCACAGGTGGGCACTCAGACCTGAGGCATATTCACAAGGAGCTATCCCCAAATGAATGGCACTTTTTTGCAGCCAAAGTTGTGATGAATTCACCCCCCCATTCACAAGCAGTACCAGTTTTCCCGCGATAGCAGCCGCAAAAAACATCGCCAGAGAGGACCTCCGCAACTATCGCTAATGGAATGCAGAGTAGGCGTTTCAGTGCAAAAACCCGCGACAACACGACACCTCAACATTCACAACGACCAGTCAAATCAGCGATAAGAACACAAAACACGTGATAAGGCGCACTAGCAGCAAGAAATTAACACCTGCTCTGACCAGGTGTAAAGTCGAACCACAGCCTGCACCATAAAAGGGAACCCAGCCCACAGCCACACCTGAAGACAAACAGATGCCATGGAGCAACTGAACATGCAGCACGGACACCCAAGAAGGCCACAACACCCACCAATACCACACCCAGGACACCCCTCCCTGGCACCCCCGACCAAAAGACATGCCACATCAGCTACACCTAAACATGTACAAAATAATCCTCCTGATGTCGCACAATCACGACTGGTGACATGCATGTGTCGTCAAAGAAATGAGCATCACTCATTCACATTCAAAACAACCAATACAACTTTATTGAAATCAACACTGAAATAAAATGAAGACATATAGCGGCTCCCATCGGGACAATCCGTAGGTCACAGACTGCAAGATAAAAAACATGATGAGAAGATGTGTACTGCGCATTTCAAGGGACAGAGAGAGATAGAAGGAGAGAAGGGAGAGAGAGAAGAAGAAGAGAGGGGGAGAGAGAAAAGAGAGAAAAGAGAAGAAAGGGGGAGAGAGAGAGAAGAAGAGAGGGAGAGAGAGAGAGAAGAAGAGGGGGAGAAAGAGACAGAGAGAGAAGAGAGGGAGTGGGAGAGAGATAGAAGAAGAGAGGGGAAGATAGAGAGAGAGAAGAGAGGGATAGAGAGAGAGAGTATTGCCCCTGCACACCCAGGCCACACTCATCACCTGCTGCCACAGGTGTGTCTTCAATCCCTTGCCGGTATGTATAGCAGTACACCAGAGTCCAGATACATTACTGGCACAGTACACACATTTGCACAAGATAACATCACCCGCCCGCCCATGCATATCGAGGCAGAGGCATCCCAGCCCCTCCTTCCACCCATCGGAGCATGCCCACCCATGCACATCCAGGCCTCACTGCTCACCTTCCGCCACCGGCGTGTAGATAGCAGGTCCCACCACGTGCCGCTGCAAGCCTGCCGACATGGCACCCTCCACACCATGCAGCCACCATGCGCAAGCCACCAGGTCTCAGGTCGGGTGCTGTGTCTTTGATTACCCATGGAACAGGACATACCAGGGCACCTGGCAACATTGCAGCCTGCACTGCTGCTCAGCCTAATGGGTGCCACTTATTCTGTGATACCGGAAGCGAGGCCACGTGGCAGTAGGCCCACGCAGCCCGCCTGGCTCGGCCTACACTGCGGTCCAGCAAGGCACACAAATCTTTAGCAGTCTGGACCACCCTGATGGGGCATCATTGCAGGCTGCACACCCGCTCAGCAGCTTAAGGTGCCAATGACTCAGTGCACCCAAAATCGCTGTCCCGTGGCGGGGTGCCTGTGCTGTCCGCAATGCAGCGTGTGCCGCAAATCCTGTTCAGCCCCAGTCAGCGCCAAATGGTGGTAGGCCTGTTCCGGCCTCAAGGCCTTGGGTCCGTCATCCAGTCACCACCGGCAGAGGGGTATGTGACATCGTCGCCCTCCTATATTTGCAGGGTCATATGGCCTGTGATGCCTGTGACGGATGGGTGTGGTATGCTTGCAAACTTGCCCTCAGGAAGTGGCTGTGACATGCTGACAACTATACCAGTGGCCTGCACACCACCAGCGAGTATGTCCGCGACGAATAGCAATGAGGCCCCCCTCGGACCGTAAGTGAAGTGGCCTGGCCTGGCGTACGCCAAACCAGCGCAGGGCCTGCAACAATAACTTGGGGGCTCTGGGCGTGGTGCAGTCCATGTCCGGACAAGAAAGTGGCTGATAGGTGTGTCCCGGTTGTGGTGTCCATGGGTCCCGTAACACAAATTGCTATGTAGCACCTTCTGACTGGCATCCCACAGGATGAGCATCATTGACGCAAGGGAAATAACTGTCCCTACATTCATCCACACATACAATCATGAATGATGAAAGACATGACATAGAAGTGCATAACTGGATGTTTATTGCACATCCAGTGCAGTTCTGTAGCTGGAGTGGTACAGAACAATGTTGAACACACTACGTACTAAGGGCCTGTGGAGGGCCAGCCAGAGTCCATCCTGGGATGACAAGTACTGCGGAAGAGGAGGGGTGCAGTCCGCGGTCTGGTTGCTGTGTCATTGGTCATCAAACAGGATGTGGCAGTCCATGTCATAGTCCAAGGTGAGTGCATCTGTGTGAATCAGGGGTCAGTGGAAGGTCATGAGGCCATGTGTAGGACCAAGCAGAAACAGGACAGGTGTCGGAAATGAATGCTACTGAGTCCTTGTGATCACACGCACATCCACGTCCTCATCCCTGGATGTGTGCTTTGCCCCACCTGGGGGTGTTGTTGTACCGGCTGAGGAAATGTGTGCCACTGACACATCAGGGGCCGGAGGTTGATTGTCGGCCGCACTGTGTGCCACTAACACATCAGAGGCCGGAGGTGGATTGTCTGCCGCACTGTGTGCCACTGACACCTAAGGTGCCGGAGTGGTTAGGCCTGCCGCACTAGGAGGCAGAGACACACCAGGGGGTGGAGATGTGGCTGGTATGGGGGCAGCAGCATTCATCATCGCCACACATTGTGGCAGCAATGCCATGATGAGGATCTGCAGGGCATGGTGGATCCCAGCTACATTCTGCTGATGTGCAGCGGTGGCTGCCATCCTCTTTACCTCCATCCACACCATGCCCTCCATAGGCCTACGCATGTGTGCCAGCTCACGGCTGGTATCGCTAGAGCCACTCTGAGTGGACAGGTGTTCTTCTCTCCGCGTCAACTTCAGCAATGTCAGTCAGGGCTCGTTAAACACCATGGAGTGGGCCTACACACATGGATGGCATCAGGTTTGGATGCCATGATGCCAAAGCCCAACCGCACCTGCTCTGTGGTCTTCCTCTGGCACTCCAGCACCCAGCATTGGAAGGCCATATGTTGTTCCTGGGGGTCCTGGGAGGCATGCCGGGGCTGTGGGTTCCTCCTGCTGGGTGCTTTGGGTAGTGGGTGGGGTCTCCTTGTTGTAGCTGGGCTGCCCTGATCCTAGAGGTGAGTGGCGGTTGAGGTCAATATTGTCTTGGATGGTTTGGGTGTCGAGGCTGGTGTTGTCCTCCTCATCATCAGTGAAGAGTGGCTGGGACTGCGCTGCAGGAGGTGTTGATTGTACCCCTGCGATGTGAAGGGGTAAGGATATATTACAATGTGTCTACATGTACGTAGTGGCATGGTACATGTTGACATTCAGACAGCATGGCATTGTACATTGTGACAGTCTGTAGATCTGGGCGAGGACCCAGAGTCATTGTGGGTGTGAACTGTGCTCTGCTTGATTGTGCATGTGTGCCATTGTGCCCATCTCCACCCGTCCCCCCAGTACCTGGTGGTCACTCACGCTATTGCAGTTGTGTTGTGTTCTGTTGAGCAGTGTCTGATCCCCCGACCCTGGCCACAGTCTCCACACTGATGACTGTCTACACCAGCTCCTCCATGTCATTCAGCACAAGCAGTGGAGCTGGGCCCCCACCTCCACTCTGCGTTGCTGCCTTCTGGTTGGTGGACAATTTCTCCTTGGCCTTCTGCTTGATGTCATTTTATCGCCTCTTGACTTGTCCATTGTCCTCTTGTGCTCCCCCACCGCATTCACCTTGTGCTCAATGTCCCTCCAGATTCCATTTTTGGTGCCCAATGACACGTTGGAGGTGATGAACAGTTGTTGATGGTGTTTATTTATTTATTTAATGCGATTTTATATAGCGCAAACTTTACCCGAAGGTGTCAGAGCTCTTTACATAAGAACCAGTTTCAATACAGAAGGACTTAGGATCACGTGCGTAACATGAAAGATACAAACATAAAAAATTGCAAATGTACAAGTTGTAAAGTCACACAAGGAAGAGAGTCACTCAAGGAAGCGATACACATCGATAGACTCTAAGCGTCACATTGAAATGGTAGAGAGTACACTGGTCTACAGCATATACTAGTAATTAGAGTTATCTCTATGTACAAATATATACAAATAGCAGATTTGGGTGGAAGTAGGGAGGGTGGGAGGGATACAGGGGTATGGAGAAAAGGCAAATCAGAACATTTCAGGATCGCCAAGGGGGAAACGAGGGAGAAGGGTAAAGGCCGAGGGAACGGACAAGATGGTGGGCCGGGGTCAGGAGAAAAAAGCGTCTGAGAGCAGCAGAAAAAAGGCAGTCAGGACAAAAGGAAAAAAAGTAAAGAAGTCCATGAGAGTAACCAGTGAGTAGGACCCAAAGTGCCGGGAGAAGTCCGGGGGGGTACATAGTTAAAGCAAATCAAAGTCAGGAAGGGAGAAAAGGTGTGTGGGCTCGGGTCCACTGGATCAACGCCGAAGACCAATTAGGTGGACGTGGCTCCCGCGCCCCCATACCTTTGAGAAGTTCACTGGGGTCCCCAAAGTCGATGAAGAGGTGAGGCAAAATCCAGGAAGATAGCCTGCATTAGGGAGGCAGCAGGCGGCAGGCAGCCAGTGGGGCACATCCGCAAAGACGTCTCGCTGTCCCGGGAGGAGGAGAGAACATGCCTCGCACCCGTCCCACATCATCTGGAGCCATATGGAGGAGCCGGAGCAACACCGAAGCTGGATGGGCACAGGAGGTGGGCAAGCTCTTCAGGCGATGCTTTGGCAGCAGCCGATTGCTGGCTTGTAAGTTTGGTGGGGAGTTGTTGGCGCTGAGGTCCCTAAGGCGCCAGCATTTTGGAGACAGGCAAGCGAGCCGCGGGGCAAAGCAGACTGGAGCGCATCTCTGAGGAGATCAAATGGGAGGCTGATATCAAATGTGACGCTAGGCCAAGGTCTTCAGGTGGCATCCTCCACTGGCACCAAAGTATCCGGTGATCAAGGCCACCCGGCAGCCACCATTTTGCCTCACGGGTACGAGATCCTTCCGAGGTCGCGCCAGCGATGATCCAGCCTCTAATGGAGCAGGTAGGTGCTCTCCAGCGGTGCGCTACACCTTCCGCTGCCGAAAGGTGCTGGATTCAGCCCCCGGGACTCTGGGGGACTGCCTAATTAAGCTCCCGCACAGCGTAGAAACCGGGAGCCAAGACGGATTATGACCGCTCGCCTCCCGGCCCCACCTCGTCCATCACCTCCGTGACTATGAACCTGTTCGCCTGCGGACTGAACTTAGTCTTCCTCTTCTTTTTGTCCTTGCCCTTCCGTGTCCCCGAGGTCCCAAGCTGGTCGTGTTGGGTGCTTGTGGGGTTGCGCTCATCCTCTGCACATGCTCCGGCTGCCTCCATGGTGCTAGGGTGTTGGTAAGTTTTTGTTTGAGTGTTTTTTCTACTTATATGGTGATTTTTCCCACCTGCCAAGTGTGTGTTGCAGGCCTGGTGCTGCTTATCGCTGATTTCCTCATCGCGCTTTGGTCCATCGCTGATTTTTTGGTGTTGTGGTTTGTGTTTTCTGCATGGAGGTGGTTGTATCGCGGACATTGTCCGCAGTTTCGGCACACTATCGCATGTTACCGCCATGTTGTGAATTCCACGTTGTCTCAGAGTTGTTTTCCCGCGATAGGCTGCAATGTTGAAAGATGTGGAACGCTAATCTTGCGGTAGTTATCACACGTTCTTGTGAATATTGCCCCAAATCTTTTATTCAGGTAATATTAGTGGTCATGGCTTTTGCAGCAGACTTTTTTTTAAAGATCTTGCCTCTGCAGATTTGTTTGATCCAATAAGGTAAGAATAAAAAGTTCCTTCAGTCTAACTGTTTGATGGATTTAGAGGTTAGACTGTCTAGAATCCAAGATATAATTACCAAATTACAACAGGATGTTAGTCTTATGAAATCACGGAATAAAATCTACATTGGTAACCTTTGGATCCATTGCTCACTTTGGAATTATAACCAACGCTAGGCAATCTGCCCCATTTGCACTGACCTGCCAATTCTAAACCAACTGGAGTGAAGATTCTAAATATCCACCTACCCTGGACCGACTAGTAACCATGCAAAGTATTAGTTTGCTAGTAAACTGTAGATTGGGGAAAGGTGGGATACGACAACAGAGAGAAACAGAGACAATTGCTATCATCACCTTGTCTGATCTTCCTGACAGTATACACCTGTGCTATACATATCTACAGCAAATGATAATTTTAGCCAGTAAAATTAAATTTTACTGATTCTTCTATGTTAAATGATATACCTTATAGTAGCCTCTCCATTAGCCATTATTTTGGAATTTCTAACAACTTTATGATTTACAAGAGATGAAATAAAGTATTAGTCTTTAGAAAAAAACACAAGTTGAATGTCTGTTCTACTATCCATAACCTAGTTTGTTCACGTTGGAATGTTCCGATTGGAGCAGGATCAAGGCTGATTTGGTCATGGCTGGGTCCAAACTGAAGTGGCATGGTGTGTTGAATAATGATGGATTGGGATGAAGCTTACCAGTGGCTGAGAAAAATTCTAACTTTTCATTCATCACCTTTTGCATACTTTAGTAAGGATAGTTGTAGTCCTGAGTTTAGAGAACTCAAAAGATAACTCCACCATAAAGTTCATAACACAAAACAAGATGACTCTTGTAGGTTCTTAGCATTTTACCGGATGACTCTGATACAGAGTTCATAGCACAAATCAGAAGCCTCTAGTAGAGATTTTATATAGTCAAGTAAGCATCTTTATGTACAAGATATCTAATGTGATGTGAAGACGTGAATAAAGATATTCTTGACAACAATAGTTCTGCCAGGTGCCACACAAAGAAAATTCCTAGCAACAAATGCAATACAACAAGAGTTATTTATACCCAAAGGATCTTATGTGTTGCTGCAAGTCTTAAGAGAGTCCCACCATATATATAGAACTGTGGTTCTCCTGAGTTCTGTTGTGCATAGGAATTACACTATTTGAAGCCTCTGCCCAGCCATTGCCTATGCTCTGCAGACACATAAAGTCTCCTCTAAAATTAAGAGTTTGCTTTGCCATGGCATTCAGGGGATTACGTCTTCTTTCTCACCCGAAATTCTCATGTGAGCACTGACAATGGATTTTGAAATGCTGTTAATAGAGATAAATATTTAGTAATGATGCATAAAATGTGTGAGTAATGAAGAATTCAACATGTTTTTTATATTTTAACTGAAGTTGAGTTGTTTGATGAACCTTTCTCTTAAGTCAGGCTGCAATTAACAATTTAAGGGGCAGATCTACAAGAAAGTGCTGCAGCGCGGCAGCGCAAGCCCCTTGTCTGCGCCACGCTGCAGCACTTTCAGAGCACAGGAGCACTACATATTTACAATGATATTGATGGAGCAAGGATTCGCATATGAAGCGACGTGCTCGTATTCATGAACCTCGAATAACGTTCATAGAATTAATCAACTTGTTTGTCTTACTAATTTACACCTTTTACATTTACATCGGGCATCCGAGTGAAGCTTGCTTATGTGTATACTAATCCTAATACGCTTGCATCTAATATGGTTGCTGCTACGCAGGATTTTCTATTGCGCATGCGCCTGTCATACTCATGTGACATGACATACTTTCTGCTTTGGAGGGAAACTGTTGCTTCTGCGCACTAGAGATACGGTGGCTGCTCTATGTTCTCACATGCGAGAAGCTTGCACTGCTGCTTTTGCTAAACTGTTCGTTCTGCCTAATCCTAATCCTATAGTCAAAGTTAAGATAATAGGGATAGAGTAGAAATTCATGGTATACAGTGTATTCATCTATTCTGTGTTCTAAAACTGTTTCTTTTCCATTTCATGTTACACTTTGAAAACTGGCCTGTCTCGTAACGCTGTACTCCATATTTGTTGAAACAGCGACTGCGCGAGAATTGCAAGTCCCTGGAACAGTGACCTTTGGACTATAGCCAAGGAGCTGACTGATTAAGAAGATGCTCCTGAGAACTTGCCCCCATGAACTCAAAACTATACAATGTATAAACAATGTAATTTTCAATAGAACATCCATTGATGGGTGGATTGCACCAGCATGAGAACCTGAATTTGATGGGCGTGAACGTAAATTTGAATAGGAGACAGCAAAATTCTAAAATGTGGTGTGGTGTGACAACCTCTCCTCCTCTTTTTGTCCAATCAAAATTGGGGATCCTTATACTTGAAACATTGGGGGGTGGTACACTGACCTGGAAAACGGTATAACTAGAGTAGGTTTAGCTAGAGAAATTGTCCGACTTGTCCGAATAGCTGACCTGTCACTGACCCAACGCACTCAATAGGTGATTAAGAGCAGAGGGCTGCGGAGCACTCTGTCAGAAGATTTGTTGACCCAACCGGGGTTTTGGCTGATTCCTTGCAGAAAGGGAGTAGCGCAGGCGTTGCAACTGAACTGCGGGTGCTGGTCTTAACCTTTGGTGGTCCTGTCCTGATTCTGATCTGCACCTGCTGGCCTACTGCAGACGTAATTCTTTGGGGTTCTTCTGTCCTTTCAACTGGCCCGTGGCCAGGGTTGTCTTCACACCACTCTAGGTAAATATAAATCTGTGTGGGTAATTGTCGTTATAATTTGCGTCCTTTCTTTACCTTTCCTAAATTGCTAAAGCTTTGAATGCATATGTTCCTTTTTCTAACCTTCCCTTGGTAAATGATAAATGTGTTTGTTTTTGCTGTTTAATAGCGTGTTCCATTTTCTTCCCCTCCTGGTAGTCGAATGATATTCATGATTCCATAATTGTTCCTTTTCTTCACCCTCCCTTTAAAGTGATTAAGCTTGGTTATTCGATCTTATAGTATGTTCCAGTTCTTAGCTTCCCTTTAGTTATATGCTCAAATTGTTTTCGTAATTGCATATTAAATTCCTTCTTTTTACCCACCCTCTGGTAACTGCCTAAAGCCATGCTATTTAGTATGTTCCTTTTTTTTACCCACCCTTAGTAAATCGTGAATGTCTGTTCATTAATTAGCATGTTCTTTGTTCTACCTTCCCTTTATTTCATTCTGCTAAATGGTTGGCCTAATATATCTTTTGCATAGTTATACTATATTTTTGATCTTGGTTATTGATAGTCTTATTGCTTTTTGGGTCATGACTTATGATGAGATTTACATAAAGATTGTGAACCTTTCCCTGAGTCTGTGGTTATTATATGAATGCAAATGGTATGGTATTTTTGACTGCCTTCTTTAAAACTAACTCCCTGATCCAAATAGATCATAGGTTCTGGTGATAAGGATTGGTAAGTCAATTGGTAAAGGACCTAGTAATTAAATAGACTGGTAGTAGAGCGTGGGTTATCTGATTAAGTAAATGTGTAAATGAATATGGGCCCAGGTGAGTATGGTAAAATTATAGTTGGGTGACCTGCACGCTCTATCAGTATATTTTTTGGTAGCAGAGGTAAGGTTAGGGCTTCGTTAAAGATAGGTAGTTAGTTAGTTAGTTATGAGTTTTATCTTTTGGGGTTGATCGAGCAAATGTGATACTGTTTGAAATGTTTGAAATTTTATTTTGACTTGATATTTCATGAATTTTATGTATTAACCAGAATTGTTCGTACCTGTCATATTTTTGTCTGGATTCCCGGTGCAGAATAGCGGGTGGTAAATGGAAGCCACATGGCAGTGAGGTCACTTACTCGCAGGAAATTAGTGCATGGTTAGGTAGAACTGGAAGCACTATTTAGGGTTTTCTGTATGAATGTGTGAATAAATTATAGCAAAGAGTTCGCTCGCAAAACTTTTGTTGTGATATCACCTAGTAAGGGTCACACAGAAGGAGAAGCAGGTTCGTCTGAGCTTGATTGATAGCAATGGGGTTCGCTGGTGAAACTTTAGCCTTAGTATATATCCCAGAGTGAATGAGTCCTTAGGAGTCACAGGTTCTCTGATGCTTGTGTGAACGGTAGGCAGAAGGGATCTACTCGTAGTGCATGAAAAGTAAACGGAAGGGATTCACGGAGAAGTGTGGCTCACTGGTTAGAGCAGGCATACCCTGAAGCAGAGGTCAGACCCGGGACCAGGGTTCAATTCCCGATGCGGCAGGGTCAGAGCCCAAAATGTCCACGGACTCGATAATTCTCACTTTGGTGCCTACTCGAATCACGGGTTCACACTCTGCAACTCTGGGCAATAACTTGCTTAATCTCCACTACGGCCCCCCGCGGCGGGATGCCTGGCTTTCACCTTGGGGATGCCCAGTACTGGTTATCTCACAGGAAAAAAGCCAGGACGGGTCCCAATGCAAGCGCCGAGATGCCCAAGGGTAAGTCGAGCGCTATATAAGAACACACATACACACATACATACATACATACATACTTGCAGGTTTATGCGAAAAGGCGCCAAAACAAGCAATATACATCACAGACCGACACTTCATCTTCGGATAGTGAAAGATCAACTTCAAGAACGCAGAAACCACAAAGTCAACAAAAAACCACACCACAAGAGAAAACTACGCCAACAGAGGGAACTTCTACAGCGGATCCTTTTTTAGCCTCAGGCCCGAAGAAGTTGAAGACCCAGGAGGGGACGCAACAAAAACAAAAGAAAAAGCCCCACCACAAACGAGGACAGTGACCTTAAAAAAGGACAACAAGAAAAACCATTGAAGGACACCGACAATTTAGTAATAAACATCTCAGATCAACACCTAAGTGAATACCAAATCAACACCTTATAACGTGGTTTATCATTTGTACCCAGCGCACGTACCAATCAGTTGGAACTTGAAGTTAGCCTTTTCAAACTAACACGGAAAATTACATTTTTTTGAGAACATCGTAATAGACAAACCCCCAAGTAAGACGATGAATTGAAAGGATTAAAAACTACTAGTTCATATATGCCACCAGTTTCACATAAAACTATTGATCTATTTGAAAACTTATGCAAGAAAGAAATCAGTAAAATTAACACCAACAAAAGAAGCAAATATCAAAACATGACTAAGAAAGAGTTCGGAGCCATTGAGAATATGGCCAGAAACGAAAAAATAGTCTGTCAAAAAGCAGACAAGGGAGGTGCTATGGTGATACTCAACACATACTTCTATGAAAGAGCAGTTATGACACATCTGAGTGATATAAAAACATACATGGAAATAGAAAGAGACCCCACAGAAGAAATACGAAGAACCCTTCAAACAATATTGAAAAAAGCCATGGAAAGAGGAACCATCAGTGAGAAAACTAAAAACTATCTAACTCAAGAGAATCCAAAAAGCCCGTCTATGTACATGGTACCGAAGGTACATAAAGACCAACACAACCCACCATGTAGGCCCATAGTGTCGACAAAGATGAGTATTCATAAACCAGTTGGAAAATACATTGATAAACATTTACAACCGTTGGTCAATAAAAACTTATCTCACATCAAGGATACCACCGATTATCTGTTAAGATTACAACAGGTGAAATTGGAAGACAACACCATCATGGCGACAGTTGATGTAAAAACCCTGTATACTGCCATCCCACACAAAGAAGGCCTGGAAGCTATTGAGAAAGCCTTATTGAATAGCTCTTACCCAGAAGACCTGCAAATCTTTTTGATGGAACTAATGCAGTTTACATTGTTGAACAGCTACTTCACCTATAACAACCGTTGGTTCATCCAACTAAATGGAACTTCGATGGGCAATTGCGCCGCGCCGGCGTATGCCAATTTGTTCATGGGATCTTTTGAAGAGGAACATATCTACAACAACCAGGAATGGGCCACTCATCTTCTCACCTACATGAGATTCATAGACGATATCTTCCTAGTATGGAAGGGGACGCAAGCATCTCTAGAACAACAACTAGAAATTTTGGATAACAGGAATGACAGAATAAAATTCACCTGGAACATTAACGAAACCACAATACAATTCTTGGACGTAGAAATCACCAAAAAGGATAACACTTTCATAACAAACCTCTATCGAAAACCAACAGATAGAAATAATTTATTACAGTATAAGAGTCATCACCCACAGTCACTCAAAACTCACCTTCCCTACTCGCAATTCCTCAGGGTTATGAGATTGGTCTCGGAAGATGATGACCGTCAAGAGCAACTGAACATAATGGGCAATAGATTCTTATCACGGGGATACCCGGAGGATATCATCAAAAAATCTAAAGAGAGAGCTCAAAAGAAAACCAGAACTTAATTACTGACGTACAAACAAATTGAGAAAAAACCTCGAATAACCTGCGTTAGCAAATTTTCAAACGTGAGCGCTCAATTCAAAAGAATAATTCACAAAAACTGGCAGATAGTGAAACTAGAAACAGACTTCAAAGACATATTCGATGAGGAACCACTCTTTGCTCATACTAGGGGTAAAAACATTGGAGAACTGCTAAAAACACCGACACAAAAGTCAAGTCAACGGACCTTTAAAGGAACAGAACCGTGTCTAAATTGTGGAAACTGTCACAACATTATGAAGAGTGCAAGCATCAATCACCCGATGAAAGGACATAAAATACTCCTAAGAGTGAACGCCACATGCAATACAACCAACATAGTGTATTTACTAAAATGCCCATGTGGCAGCGTTTACGTAGGCCACACGGAAAGAAAGTTTAAAGTTCGGCTTAACGAGCACAAGAGTAATATAAGAACACAATCATCGAAATCAACAGTGGCCACGCACTTTGTTGAAAAACTTCACAACATCAACCAACTAAGGGCATGTGTATTGGAAATAGTCCCTAAAAAAGAAGGAATAATGAACAAGAAAAATCTCTTAAAAAGAGAAAACTATTGGATTTATTACCTTAGCAGTTTGAAGCCCAATGGAATGAATGACAGGACTTAATTTACTTGTTACTTGTGATATATTCTTGTACCATTATTGTCATACCGTATTATCTGAACCTAATGTTGCCCTAGAGGCTTATTACATATGCATAAAGTTACATTGATGGGCCCGCACAAGCCGGTAATTGATCTAGTAGCTACAGCCCAGTAGTTGAGGAAATATAAATTTTATGGTCAAGTTGTGTTCCCTATCGTGTACCCCACCGTCTCCATGTACCAGCTTAAAGTGCATGTAACTTCCCTCCTGTGCCAGCTATGAAGACGCAAATACATTTGCGTCCAACGTTAACATGTCCTCTTTCAGACCCACCCTGAATGGGTTGAATAGTCCGTTCCTAAGTATGCTATGCCAACGTCTTTTTGTAGTGTACTTTACACGTTTTTCAGCTCTGGCAAAGTAGGCCCTGAATCCTGCCATCGAGCCTTTTTCTGGCTTCTGACTCTGAAAGCCTCAGCCCAGGCTGTCTCTGTACCCGTGAACTCTGACTTACTTCCAGCGCGGCCCACCACGCTTAGCTCAGCCGGCTGCCTGCCAAGACTGACTACAACCTTCGAATTATCTGTTCCGCTCCTCGAAAATGCATTCCTGCCTACTAGTTTGAGTAAACATCCCCCCAGCTGCAGAGCAGAAGGGCCGGCCTCACTGTCTCCGTGCAAGTAATTCATAGCCTCTGTTACCATGCTCCCATGGAAGGCCCATGCCCCCACGCTTCTCATGCAGACACTTAGGCGCTTATACACGCACTCACAGTCAGTATAGAATAGCTTCTGCCCCAGAGACCTTTTCCGTTCAGATAATATGGTTCCCAAACATCAGATATCAGATATGATAGAAGTACGAGTTGATCTGACATGCCAGACTTCTGTCTCTTTCCGCCAGTGTAAATGTCAAGTCCCCTGCACCCTCCAGTTTCCACGTCAATCACACGTCATGCAGCTGCACGCGCATCTAGGCCTCAGATTTCTGCTGACATTACAAGATTCTGCTTTGTTGCCACCCACTTATGATACCTATCTGTGACGTTTCTAGCACACACCTCTATGTTCACGCCTAGTTCACGCCTTCTAATTACGTATCACTACCACGTGAATGCTGTTATCTTGTTTCTCTCAGCTGTTACGCCTACTGTATTGGTTTCTATAATGTAACTTAAGTATATAAGCTATGTATTGTCAATAAAATTCTGCTCTATCCCTTCCTGAACCCCTTGTGGTTGCAGGAACATGATATCCAGTTCCGGAACGATTCCTTTTTAAGGAATAAAACCCCTAAGAACTCTAACACCACGGAGTCTGTTTTTTTCTTTCCGATTGAGTTATTATTGATTAAGTACTTACCTGCATAGAAATTAAGACAGTAAATTAAATATTTACGACATTTTGGCGCCCGAATAGGGACCCCTCCCCCACCCCACGCGCCGGTTGGTGCGTTGCAAACTCTGTCCACTGCCATCAGTTAGACGGAAACTACGCGTACCGGCAGGATTTCCTGTATCTCCCTCTGGCCCACGGAGGTGACGAAGACTGCAATCAGCACCCAGACGAGGCGGTGAGGAGTGCGGAGGATCCCGACCAGAGCCTAGCCGAAAGAAGCAAGGTCCGAGGTGTCAAGAGGCCCACCAGTTTCCGAGGTATCCACGTGTTAAGTCGAGTCGAGTCCGGTCCAGTCCAGTCGAGTTTTCCGAGGCCTTCTGTTTCCGTGCTTCCCGGTGAGTACCATTGCTGGGACGTATCTAGACGGGTTTGGGTACACAAGTCCGGTCTGCACTGTTTTAGACAGTGTATCTGTACTGTTTAGCAGTACATCAGTTATTCAAGTTTTTGCATTGTCTCTGACAGTGTATCTGTGCTGTTTAGCAGTACATCCGGTATAGGGGGTAGTCAGATATGTCTCAAATGTCTTTTCATGTGATTAATGTCGTGGTATGAGTGTGACTTTTTTAATGTGCATTATTGTGTTCTTGTATAACTAGCTGTATTTAGTATTAAGTAACAAGGATTGAGCATTCAGTACTAAGTAAACAAGATGCCGTTTTTCAACAAGTTAAAGCAGATAGGAACTAGGAAAGGGATACTAGAGGAAGAAATTCCTATCCCCCCTAGGGACACTCCTGGAAATTTTATGTACCACAAGCATGGCTTAGATGCCATATTGTATCTAGATTTATGGGCCGATTATACTAAGCATCTAGACGAGAGACACAGATGGCCTGTTACCGGAACATGGGATGCCGAGTGCATCATGAAGGTATAGGAAGCACTATGGAAAAAGAAAGCCAGACAATCTCAGAAGGATGCCATAGAGTTTTGGCGTAAGGAATCACATAAGCGTGCTGAAAAAGCACTACGTAGAGAAGACAGACTTAAAGAATCAGATAAAGCTCAAGAAAATGAATTAGTTACTGAAGGGATCCGAGTAAAATCAGAGCAAATAGACCGCGCACGAAACAATCTCATAAACGGTATGTATCTCGTGGCCGAGGGTTCGCCTGAGGCCACTTCAGAAATACCGAAAAATCTGCCGCCACCATTGGTTCCAACTAAAGTAACTCACAGGACCACTAAAGACATATTCCTGAATTCCTATCTAGAGGATGTAGCACCCGCTTACACCAATCTGCCTGTCCGCGTCCCGCCTACTGACGGTGACGGAGGTGGCAACCCGCCACAACTGCAACCAGGTTTCCCCGTTCGACAGCCCATCATTCCTCCACCTCCACCACTTCCCGCACCTAAAGTTGATCTACCGAAACCGCTTCTAACTGACCCTACTAAAAGACAAATTCAAGTACAGATACAGACTCCACAGAGAGATAATGTCCAAGCTTCCGCCTCAGGAGGTGCGATAGGGGGTCTTCGGACCCCGCCATTAACACACAGATTACACCTTAGGGATATGCAGAGTCCTTTCACGTTCAAATCACCCCGTCTCGAAATACTCAAAGAACCACTTGCAGTTTGCAGATATGATCCAGTACCCGGCAAAGACGATAGAATGATGATGGCATCACTACGGTTACGACATGCTGCAGATTACCTACTGTTATTTTCAGGAATGAAAGAGCACCTAGATAGAATATATCACTTTGTTCAGACTGGGAAAGACCCTGAAAGTATTAAGGATGCCATGGAGCATCAGAAAGTTGACACTCAAGCATATATACTACGTTTTTTTATAAATTGCCTAATAAGAGAACGAGACAGGCCTGAAACAGAACCGGATGAATTAGATGCACTCAACAAGTGGGGCCAAAATATATCTGAAGGAAAACATGATAAGGGGATTTGCCTAGCCAGTATGTACAAGAGAATAAGAAAAGCAGTGATAGAAATACACGAAAAAGAGAAAGAAAAGGCTTCCTCCGAGGAGGAAGAAGAACTTGAAGAACCAGAAAAGACTACAGATACGATAGCGTATGTAGGTAAGGGAACTTACCTTAGGAAAGGCATTCGTCCAGAAAGCAAGAGAGTTTTTCTCTCTGGCATAACCAAACCGAATTCTCCTGAACATCAGTTCCAAGAGACTGATAAAAGGCTTCGAGACCGAATAGGGTACCATGTACTCAATTCTATGGATGAACAAGAACTAGCCCGGTCAGCAGTATTATGGGCTGACAATCCGAACATATACAATGATGACACAGTAGCACAGACATTTCTGAACCTTTCCCCAGACGAGCAGAAATTAGCAGGTGTATACATGATTCAGCACCTCCTCACGTTATACAGAAACCAACATTCTGATCCAGGTCCCTTACACGATACATTAGAAGCACTACTCATGGATAGATGGAGAGGTCTAAGTACCAAGTTAATACAAATAATTCTAGAACAACGACATAGATATAACACTTTCGTAAGCTCCGAATATGTTCCCGCTCCGCCCCCAGAAAGAAAAATGTATCATATGGAACGTCTGCATGGCATTGAAAGTCAGAAATCCTTACGAGAAGTGCATCCAGTTATGGGTGACGATCATACCTTGAAACGTGTGTATGTACACACGCCTTTGACCAAGTTAGAACTGTCAGAAATGAAGAAACTAGTACCGTGTCATGACAAAGACCCTGCAGGTTTTCACAGAGAACTTAAAGACATGTTACTGATGGGGGATTACACATATGAAGATATCATGAAAATGTTAAAGGTACTGCTGCCCACGGGCATCTACGAGAAACTCAAGGAAAAAGAATGGGAGGTGGGAGAGAAAAAGATTGTATGGGCAGAAATAGAAGACGAAGAGAACAAACGTACCCCAGGGGTAGGCCTTGGGGAGAAAACTAAAGCATTACCAGGTTTGATAGTACAGGTTCTGCCAAGATTACTGACAACTAGAAAGGAAGATTGGGATGCAATTTCGGCCTGTAAACAGAAACCCGATGAAGATACTAGTGACTTCTATTCAAGATTCGAGAAATGTTTTATTATTAATAGTGGTCTTAAACCAAGTAGCGAGTCGTACCCGCATCTTTTTGTATCAAAGTTAGTCGAGAATTCCCTGTTAGCAGTTAAAAACCGTGTATACAAGGTTGAGAGTACATGGCAAGCAAATACGCCATCACAGATGTTACAAATGTTACAATACCATCAGAACAGAATTAGAGAAGAACAAGATCATGAACAGAAACGTATGAAAGACACGAAAATGAAAATGTTAGTGGCCCAATCAGTTCCAGCCGACAGCCAGAGAAAGGGTACGACCCAGACAGGTCACGCTGCAGCTCCCGTTAAAGGGACATGCAATTATTGCAAGCAGCCAGGTCACTACGTACATGAATAACCAGTTCTGAAACATAACATAGCAACAGGTAAAACTAAAGAGAGACCGCATCCACCGAGACAAGACCAGGCCCAGCAACAGACTTCACAGAACGTACAGCCCATGCAGAATACGCAGCCTATGCATGCTTCATCTCATACAGCACAGACAGTAGCGGTATCACAGCCACAGCCCATTGCCGCAACTCAACAAGTTTCCCAACAGATGTACCAGTATGCCCAATCTGCTTACCCCGATTGCCAGCGATACACATGAAACAGCCTAGAGAGGGAGTTGGGCTTGCCTCTTATTGAAATTCCTGTAGATCAAGTAGGTCCTTATGTACATAGTCGAGTATTGGGAAAAGACAGAAAGTTTTTAATTGACACAGGGGCAAGCCGCACCACAATAAGCCATGACGAAGTCCCAGGGGCACCCCTCTCAGGCTCACAGAATGTTTCCCTTGGTTTTTCAGGACAGCCTATTGTAAATGAGGTATCAGAACCCGTCCCCCTGGCTGTGGGTCCATTATCACGAGTTACAGACCTGTTATTAACAAAATCATGTCCAGAAAATCTGTTAGGAATAAAGACATTGAAGGCTCTAGGAGCCATAATATGTTGTTCCCCGGAGGGAGTTAGACTCTTTCTGCGGGATTTCAAGGGTCATTATGTATTACGAGAGTTTGATGTCAGATTGAAAAATGTACCAGATCACTTGTGGGCAAAAGGCCCAACTGATGTAGGTTGTATGCATATCACACCATACCGTGTTACACTCAAGACAGGAGTTGTTTTACCCCGAATCAGACAATACAAGTTACCACCCGATGCTGTAGTGGCTTTACTGGAAATCATTGAAGAGCTCATTGCCCAAGGAGTGGTCGTGGAGACCGACTCCAATATCTGCAATTCCCCTATCATTCCAATTCTTAAACATACTGATCCCAATGCACCGCCAGTATATCGGCTGGTGATTGATTTAAGAGAACTGAATAAATGCATTGTTCCACAGTACCCTGTGGTCCCCGATATCTCTTCCCTATTGACTGCTATTGATTCTGAAGCAACGTTCTTTACTGTAATTGACCTCAAGAACGCCTTCTTTAGTGTACCCATTGATCCAGAGAGCCAATACGAAGTTTCAAATTTTCCCGCGCACCTCAAGGATTCACAGAAAGCCCCAGCATCTATAGTCAAGCACTCAAAAGACAACTAGATTGTATTCAAATGCCAGTTAACACCGCTTTACTGCAATACGTCGATGATCTGCTGATCACCGCACGAAGTGAGCCCGAATGTGAACAAGCATCACTGACAGTGTTACATTTCCTGGCCGACAAGGGACACAAGGTGTCTCCTTCGAAGCTACAATTCTGTGTTCAGCAAGTTGTGTACCTGGGTCACTTGCTGTCCAAAGTGGGGAGACAGCTCACTCCCGATCGCATTCAGTTAATTGTAAATATGTCACAACCCCAGACACAAAAGGAAGTGCGGGCCTTTATAGGCCTCACCTCGTACTGCAGACAATGGATTCCTCAATATGCATTTCTAGCTAAACCACTCATTCAGTTAACAACACAGGAGGCAGCGACTTCGACTGTCCTCCCTTGGACTCAGGAACACACACAAGCCTTTGAGGAATTAAAGAAAGCATTATGCCAAGCACCAGTTTTAGCGACACCATGTTACAGTAAACCATTTACACTTTTTGTTACAGAACGTGATGGTACAGCATTGTCTGTCCTCACTCAAGACCAAGCAGGTTCACATAAGCCTTGCGCTTATTTTTCAAGTACATTGGATTCAGTAGCCCAGGCACTCCCTGCGTGCTTGAAATCCGTAGCAGCGACAGCATTAGCGATCAGACAGAGCGACTCAATTGTTTTAGGACATCAGTTAACAGTACAAGTTCCACATTCTGTAGAGGTTCTTTTAAACAGAATTCAGACTCAGCACTTAACTATAGCACGACTGACAGGTTACGAATTAACACTATTTCAGCCACACATAGAAATCAGACGCTGCAGCATTCTGAACCCCGCAACATTGTTACCTTCAATTATGACAGATCCAGCCCCGCATGATTGTATAGAGATCATTAATGCAGTAACAAAACCTCGACGAGACTTAACAGATGTCCCACTGACAAATCCAGACCTGACACTTTATGTGGATGGTTCATGTATGAGAACAAGTACAGGAGAATTAGTGGCCGCGTATGCAGTGACCACTGAAACCGAAGTTAAAGAAACACATCGTATTGACACACTGTCCGCTCAAGCGGCAGAGCTTATTGCTCTGACCCGAGCCTGTATACTAGCCAAGAACAGAAATGTCAACATATACACTGATTCCCGTTATGCCTTCGGAGTTGTACACGACTTCGGAATGTTATGGCAAGAACGAGGTTTCTTGACCTCTCATGGTGCCAAGATCCAACACGGTCCCCTCATTCAAGCACTGTTAGAAGCAATACATCTGCCTTCAGGCATATCCGTCATGAAGTGTAAAGCACATACTAAAGTTACAGACTCTGTTTCCCAGGGTAACGACCTGGCAGACCAGTCAGCAAAACATACAGTATTGACTCACAACCAGACAACTGACGTGACAAAGACAATAGTACCGACAAATTGTATGACAGTCAGGGATCCCACACTAGATGTAATCGATATTCAGACACATGCTACCCCAGATGAAATAAAGAAATGGACTGAACTAGGAGGGATCCAGACAGATCAAGGTTGGATGACGAAGGGAAAATCTACATGGTTTCTCCCTGACTCTATGGTTCAAGTCATAATCAATACAGCACATAGTCCAGCACATCTAGGAGAGAAAGCGATGTTAGACAGTTTACAAAATCTCTGGAGCAATAAACACTTACGAGCAGCAGCAAAACAGAAAGTGCGTACTTGCATGATCTGTTGTCAGTTCAATCCAGGTAAAAGCGTCCCTGTAGAACAAGGTGGATTTCATCCTCCCGATCACCCTTTTGAAGTCCTCCAGATGGATTATATCCAGATGGACCGTTGTCGAGGATTCAAATATGTCCTCGTAATTGTTTGTGCACTTTCCCGTTGGACCGAAGCATATCCAGTCCCAGATTACACTGCTCCGACCACTGCCAAGCAGCTGGTTCGAGAATTCTTCCCACGGTACGGCTTGCCTCGTGTCGTGTACTCAGATAACGGACAGCCATTCTCATCCGAATTAATGAAACAAGTTTCCTTGCTGCTAGGATATCAGTGGAAATTCCATTGTGTCCGACATCCCGAAGCCGCAGGCCTTGTAGAGAGGCATAACCAGACACTAAAGACCCGCCTTGCTAAAATATGTCAAGAGAAAGGGGTCGACTGGATAGTCGCCCTGCCAGTTGCACTGTTCTACATGAGAATGGTTGCCCACTCGAGATCAGGACTATCCCCGTACGAAGTGGTCTTTGGCAGACCACCGAATATGTGGGGGACGCCCATTCCTAAGAAAATTACTGATGTTGATTGTAACATGTTGACAGATTACCTTGCCTCCTTGATGTCTGCACTCCAATCATGTCGTTCACAGGTTGCCGCAGCCTTCCCTGACAACACTGATGTAAAGCCGCATGATGTCCGTCCTGGGGATCTGGTCTTGATTAGGAACTTTGACAGGAAAAGTCCGCTGGAGCCCCGCTGGAAAGAGCCGAAGACCGTCCTTCTTACTACGAGGACAGCAGTAAAGGTGGAAGGCAGAAAGGGGTGGATACACACGAGTCATATTAAACAATGCAACGAACTGAAACCAGACCCAGACTCGTCCACCCCCTCCAAAGACTGTATTGAGCCTAGTGACTTTAAAGTTCCCGAACGAGAGAAAACTCCCCAAGAGGAGTATACACTAAAACTCCGATCTAGCAAGTCAGACAGTTTAATTGTTTAAGTCCTCCCCTAGGTGAATCGGTTAAATAGTTTCTGACATGTATCCCCTAGATCGAGATAGAGAGAGAGAGAGACAACTCAAGAAACGTACATATTGCAAATCACTCCGTAGTCACTGTATAGTGACATTATTAATTATGTTTTTTCTAAGTCTTCTGATTATTGTTGCCAGTATACTGCTTCCTATCTATTACCCTATTTTCAAGCGTGAACAATCTGCTTACAATGTTTCTGCTGAACATTCTTTTAGTGAATTACCTCCACACGAACTTTCTTACAGACTCGCGCTGCGCAACAACACATTCATTAGTATGTTACATCATTCCCATCAGACTAACAATGCTACAAACTGCTGGATATGTGGCCGACTCCCTCCCTACCAGAAATACAAGGGAGCTCTGCCCCTCTTTCCGTACCCGTTCACTCACAAGGGCTCCTGTGGTGCATGGTTTAAAATAATTAATTCCTTAGATCCTGATATTGCTGTTTTCAAAGGGAGCTGGGTTTGGGGAAACTTGAACTTAGTTCTGCTCAATGTCTGTTACCCTGACAAGAAGGGACTCCCCACTAGAATAGGAACTGATCTAGAAAATGAAGTATATGGATTAGGTAATTATACAATTAACCTTATGATTCTTACTGTTGAAGCCGAAGCTGCACCAGTTCTCCCCGCTATGTCAGTATTACCAGTCACTGGTGAATTATGTGTCAGTAAGAAAGGTTCAGTACACTTAGGTCATAGTAAATGTACTACTGTGGTCGAATTCAGTGATCAAGGTAAATCGTCCTTTAGAGCTACCCGTCATTCCTATTTTGTTTGTGGTCATACCGCATACATACGCTTACCTCCAGATTGGGATGGTACCTGTTATATTGCATTCCTTCTGCCACCTGTTTTTCTAGCTCCTCCTGATTATCACAGAAATACAAATCTAGTAAAGAATAGACTCCGAAGAGATCTCCCGATTGTCGACTACACAGAAACGGCATGGGAACAATACACAGATTTTAATAAAGGATTCTTTTTCTTCTTAGGCCCCGTCCAAAATAGTAAACTAATACGCAGATTAACTAGAACACTTGAAGCAGTAGTAAATGAAACTGCCTCCGCTTTAGGTAACTTAACCGAAGAGCAGTCCGCCATGCGGGTTGTTGTCCTTCAGAATCGTCTTGTTATTGACGTCATCTTGGCAGATAGAGGTGGAGCCTGTAAGGTCATCGGGTCAAGTTGCTGTGTTTTCATTCCAGAAAACGCGCCATCCGTATACAAAGCTATTACACGTCTTCATAAAATTGCAAATCTGATACATCAGAATCCAGGCACCTGGACTTGGTCCGGTTGGTTCTGGACAACGTTAACCGCTTGGGGATGGAAGATCCTATCCTTCCTAGGCATTGGCCTAGTCCTAGTATTCAGTTGCTGCCTGTGCCTACAGTGTGGGCCAGCGATTTGTGGACTGTGTGCCACATCATACATTGAACATTCCAGTTTTCTCTCAAGACGTGAAAGAAAGAAAGAAGAGCAAATGATGTTACAAGAACAAACTGATCGATTCATGAGGATCAATATATCATGAAGGGTCCGTAGGGAACAAGGAGGGAATGAGGAAATATAAATTTTATGGTCAAGTTGTGTTCCCTATCGTGTACCCCACCGTCTCCATGTACCAGCTTAAAGTGCATGTAACTTCCCTCCTTTGCCAGCTATGAAGACGCAAATACATTTGCGTCCAACGTTAACATGTCCTCTTTCAGACCCACCCTGAATGGGTTGAATAGTCCGTTCCTAAGTATGCTATGCCAACGTCTTTTTGTAGTGTACTTTACACGTTTTTCAGCTCTGGCAAAGTAGGCCCTGAATCCTGCCATCAAGCCTTTTTCTGGCTTCTGACTCTGAAAGCCTCAGCCCAGGCTGTCTCTGTACCCGTGAACTCTGACTTACTTCCAGCGCGGCCCACCGCGCTTAGCTCAGCCGGCTGCCTGCCAAGACTGACTACAACCTTCGAATTATCTGTTCCGCTCCTCGAAAATGCATTCCTGCCTACTAGTTTAAGTAAACATCCCCCCAGCTGCAGAGCAGAAGGGCCGGCCTCACTGTCTCCGTGCAAGTAATTCATAGCCTCTGTTACCATGCTCCCATGGAAGGCCCATGCCCCCACGCTTCTCATGCAGACACTTAGGCGCTTATACACGCACTCACAGTCAGTATAGAATAGCTTCTGCCCCAGAGACCTTTTCCGTTATAATATGGTTCCCAAACATCAGATATCAGATATGATAGAAGTACGAGTTGATCTGACATGCCAGACTTCTGTCTCTTTCCGCCAGTGTAAATGTCAAGTCCCCTGCACCCTCCAGTTTCCACGTCAATCACACGTCATGCAGCTGCGCGCGCATCTAGGCCTCAGATTTCTGCTGACATTACAAGATTCTGCTTTGTTGCCACCCACTTATGATACCTATCTGTGACGTTTCTAGCACACACCTCTATGTTCACGCCTAGTTCACGCCTTCTAATTACGTATCACTACCACGTGAATGCTGTTATCTTGTTTCTCTCAGCTGTTACGCCTACTGTATTGGTTTCTATAATGTAACTTAAGTATATAAGCTATGTATTGTCAATAAAATTCTGCTCTATCCCTTCCTGAACCCCTTGTGGTTGCAGGAACATGATATCCAGTTCCGGAACGATTCCTTTTTAAGGAATAAAACCCCTAAGAACTCTAACACCACAGACTCTGTTTTTTTCTTTCCGATTGAGTTATTATTGATTAAGTACTTACCTGCATAGAAATTAAGACGGTAAATTAAATATTTACGACAAAAGAAAACCAGAACTTAATTACTGACGTACAAACAAATTGAGAAAAAACCTCGAATAACCTGCGTTAGCAAATTTTCAAACGTGAGCGCTCAATTCAAAAGAATAATTCACAAAAACTGGCAGATAGTGAAACTAGAAACAGACTTCAAAGGCATATTCGATGAGGAACCACTCTTTGCTCATACTAGGGGTAAAAACATTGGAGAACTGCTAAAAACACCGACACAAAAGTCAAGTCAACGGACCTTTAAAGGAACAGAACCGTGTCTAAATTGTGGAAACTGTCACAACATTATGAAGAGTGCAAGCATCAATCACCCGATGAAAGGACATAAAATACTCCTAAGAGTGAACGCCACATGCAATACAACCAACATAGTGTATTTACTAAAATGCCCATGTGGCAGCGTTTACGTAGGCCACACGGAAAGAAAGTTTAAAGTTCGGCTTAACGAGCACAAGAGTAATATAAGAACACAATCATCGAAATCAACAGTGGCCACGCACTTTGTTGAAAAACTTCACAACATCAACCAACTAAGGGCATGTGTATTGGAAATAGTCCCTAAAAAAGAAGGAATAATGAACAAGAAAAATCTCTTAAAAAGAGAAAACTATTGGATTTATTACCTTAGCAGTTTGAAGCCCAATGGAATGAATGACAGGACTGAATTTACTTGTTACTTGTGATATATTCTTGTACCATTATTGTCATACCGTATTATCTGAACCTAATGTTGCCCTAGAGGCTTATTACATATGCATAAAGTTACATCGATGGGCCCGCACAAGCCGGTAATTGATCTAGTAGCTACAGCCCAGTAGTGACCGCGTAGTGAACAATAAAGTTAGAAAAAAAGTTTTACCTACATACAGCGCATGCGCGAACCAGCGCGTAGTCAGAGTAGATTATTCGAACTTCGAACGGAGTGGGACGACTCCACGGGAGCAGAATGAGCTGATTTCACTTTTCTAACAAGGTGAGAATTGGCGGGGATTATCTCCATAGAGTTAACCGTTATACACGAACTTGTAGGGGTAGCGCCCACAGCAATATGCAACTAGCGCGTAACTTAGTAGCAAACCCCGAGTGTTAACAAACTTACAGAGTACTCGATACACTTACGGATAATGGTTAAATTTGACTTAAAGAATGCCAATGTAATCTATAGGTAAAAGTCGACTTTACAGCGCGTAGAAATGTTGTTTGTTTTGATATATGCACTGAGAAAATGTTTTGTTTGTTTAAATTGTAGACGTTCCCTGATGAAGGTGTGGTCAAACACCGAAATGCATTGGAACACGGATTGTCTTGAATTTTGAAATGAATGAAAAGTGAATAAAGTAACCTTTGGATTTTGAAACTTAAGGAGTACATGGAGTAATATTTTGGGAAAAAGCGTATAGACTGAACTGTTGAAGTAAAACCACGCTGGAGATTCCAGCAAACAAATACTGGTGCCTAAGGTGATACACTTATGAGGCAATAAGTGTGCAGCTAGAAGTTATTTGACATACACTCCAGGAGGGTAGTGATACCCAAGTGCACAGTTGAAATTGGAGTTAACATTTAGGCGGTGCACAACCCGACACACGAAGCATATTTTTCTTCCACATTAGACCCAGTGGCAGCTGCCTTGCCCAGATGTTTAAAAGCAGTAGCTGCAACTTGTATGAGCCTTGAGCAGAGTGAATCCATTATTATGGGACATCTCCTCCTACTTTGTGTGCTGCAAAATGCATCACACATGAAAAGAGGGAAAAATAAGGAGAAATGAAGACAATTCTTGTTACACCACCACTCGGGAGGTGTAGATTGTTGACACATTCTGAGGGCTGCAAAACCTTGCAAAGATGGTATTGACTCAAAACCCATGGGTGTTGCATGGAACATCCACCGCAATGCCAATGGAATGCTTCTTGCACTGCGTTTCCTCACTCAATATCTATAAGTCCATGTAAAGCCGCACAATGTAGCTTTGTTTGGTCTTGAAGGTATGGGCTTGTGCTAGCATAGTGTCATAAAAAGTGACTCACCGGCTTCGCAAACTGCTTGTAAATATGCCCTATAGTGCTTTAAAAAAGTTTTTAAGTGTTGTACTTACTATTTTGTTGTACTTTGTGCTCCACCATTGCCACATAGAGCCCTAGGAATTGTAATAGCAAAGACATAGGACCTCATTATGATGGCAGTGAGACCTCCACCCACAGGCTGTTGTTGGACGTCTCACCACCATCGGGACCACCTTCACCGCCCGTCAAATTAGGATGGGCAAAAACTCTGAACTGGGACCTGAGTGGCACCTATGGTGCCCCTACATATCTCTGCACCATGTGGCAGTAGTGCAGGGAAATGTGAATTGTCAATTTTTTTGCATTGTGGCGGGTGCTGCAGTTAGCAGCACCCACCAAAATGCAAAACATAGGCAATGAGACCGCCTCATTTGGCAGTCAAATTGGAATTCCTACTGTGGGACTGCTGCCTTATAGGTTAATTAATTAAAGAATGATGGCATTGTAATGACTGTCTTCCATTTTTACAGTGCATTGCAGTTGGTAGAGTAAGTCAAACGCAGGAGAGGTAGTGGACAGATACTGGAGTTTCACTTGTTAAACTGCCACTCTGTAAATGAATGAATGAATGAATGAATGAATGAAGGGAATCTTATACTGCGCAACTTAGCCCAAGGGCATCAAGGCGCCAAACAGGTCATCCAATCTGTAATTCTCCTTGTGTAACCTTACTGATATGACTCCACAAACAGCAAAGTTTTTAATGCTTTACGAAACAGCGCATGGGAGGGTTGCCCTGCAAGTTCAGGGGGAAGTGAGTTCCACAGCCTAGGTGCTAACGTAGAGAAAGCTCTACCTCCCCATGTCGCTTTTGTAAATCTGGGAACCACAAGAAGATTTTTGTTGGAAGAGTGGAGAACTCTACTGGGGGAATCGGAGTGGAGGAGGGACCTGATACCCTCTGGGCTAGTGCCATACAAAGAACCATGAGCGAGACAAAAGATCTTAAAAGAGATCCTAGACTGGATAGGCAGCCAATGTAAATAGCAGTAGTAGTTCGTGGTGGGAGTGCTGCGGGGTGGAGGGGAGGGCGGGAAAGGCGCAGAGTGGGGGTAGTAAACTCCGGCTCACGCCTGACCGAAGTAATGTAAATAAAGAAAATGAATGTCAATGTGCGCGCTGCATCGCCATTTGTTGTTTCAGCACGCGCAAAGAGATTCATTTTATTTTTCTATTTATTTAGATTACTCTGGTCGGCCATGAGCCGGAGTTAACTACCCCCACCCTGCCCCTCTCCCACCACACCCCACCTCCATGCAGCAGTCCTTCCATGAGCCGCTACTTGTAAGTAGGATTGGCAGACCTCCATAGGGTATGACAGGAGACCAAAAACATTTTGAAAGCAGTCCACCTCTGCCAAACTTTAATTCTGGCCTTAAGTTTATGTAATTTCTAAAATGTTGTGCTAAATCCTCTGCACTCAGCACTTATATTAATATTTGATTCACTTCTACCTGGAGACTGTAAAGGGGGAAGTTATTTAACATTCATTTTCATTTTGTACTACAAAAAAATGTATGCTAAATCTGCCCTTAAATTTTCCTGATGGAGCAAATTCCAACCGAGATTTCGTTTTGCAGACAAACTTTAAACAAGCATTTGCAATGCGATAGGTCTCGCATTAGTGAAACTTTGAGCTATTGGCGTTGTTAATTCTAATGTTTGTAATTTTATTTTTTTAGGTTACAAAATATACCAACAGTCGCATAAGTACTAAAAGATATTCCACTAAGCAAGGAAAGGATGCAGTGCCTTAGGCTGTTACTAGATGTCCCTGTGGAGTTGAAAAGGGACCTCTATAAGCCACATAAGGTACTGCACTCGTAATGAAAATATAAAGAGAAAGATTGTAGCTCAGCAGACGTTTCCATTTATTTTTCTTGGAAGTGACATTTGTGTTAGCTTGAGATTTAAAAATGCATCATTGTTGTTTATTTAAATGGTGCCTTTTTAAAATGGAAACTAATAAAAATCTCACTTTGAATGAAAAACAAATGGAAACGTATGCTCAGCTGCAATTTTTCTATTTGTAAATGCATTCAGGACACAGTGCCTTATGTGGCTAATAGAGGGCCCTTTACAACTCCACAGGGACACCTAGTAACAGCCGGTGGAACTGCACAATTTTCTTGCTCACTGGAATTTTTGTTTGTTTCTTATACTACTGCTGGGATATTTTTTAACAGACAAAAAATTGCAGTTGCAAGGCCAATTGCTAAATGTTTCACTAATGCAAGACTTATTGCATTACAAATGCTTGTTTTTTGTGTGCTCATGAAAAAAAACATTCTTCACCCTCTCCTGTTACAATGGTACTCAGCAGGATTGTCATATAAATTCTCTCACTTTGAAGTCGGAGGAAGAAGAGTAAACACCAAGCTGCCTTGGAAGACAGTTTGAAATAAAATCTATGTCTTGGAATGCACAGCATATGTGACTAGATAAGAACTAAATTTAAAGGCCTGTTTGCAGAACGCATATTTGTGAAAGAATACAGTAAACAAGGCTCAAGCAACAAGAGGGACGCATGCAAGTGGGACAGCCTAAAATGAATAAAGCCAGCAGATAGAAAATCAGAAAATGTGAGTTACAAACCACACAGCCAATGGTCGGCAAAGGATGGAATGCATCCCCAGGTCTGTTTTCTGAATGTCCCGTAAGGACCGTGTCAACCAAACCGGAGGAGGAATCGCCATCATCTACAGGAACACCATCAGCGTCACGACCAACACCAAAGACACCCTCACCACCGCCGAACACCTACACTTCCAGATCCACACCGACCCCAAGACTACCCTCAGAGGAACCCTCATTTACAGACCCCCGGGCCCGCGCACTCACTTCCGCGAAACCATCGCTGACTTCATCAGCCCACATGCCCTCGCCACATCAGAATACATCCTCGTAGGGGACCTGAATTTCCACCTGGAGAACAATAACGACAACAACACCACAACCCTGCTCGCCAACCTCGCCAACCTCGGACTCAAGCAACTGGTGAACACCCCCACCCACTACGCTGCCCACACGATCGACCCCATCTTCTCCGCCAGCAACCACGTCTCCTTCAGCCACTCCACCGGACTATACTTGACCGATCACAGCTGCATCCATTTCACCTTTAAGAAGACTACATCCCGCCCCCTCCTGCAACAGATCCCCCGCAGAAGCTGGAGCAACAGCTTCAGCACCCAGAATCCTCCTCCACTTACGAAACCAATGCCCCCCACCACCACCCTCAGCGCCTAGATCCCCATCAGCACTGAAGACACCACCCTCGTCATGAACACCATCCACTCTGGCTCTCCCTCTGACCCATGCCCTCACCACATCTTCAACAAAGCCGACACCATCATCACACCCCACCTCCGGAACGTCATAAACAACTCCTTCACATCCGCCACCTTCCCAGAGAGCTGGAAGCACGCAGAGATCAACGCCCTTCTGAAGAATCCCACAGCGGACCCTAAAGACCCCAAGAACTTCCCCCCATATCTCTCCTTCCCTTCCGGGCAAAAGTCATCGAGAAGACCGTCCATAAACAGCTGACTACATTCCTCAAGGCAAACAACTCCCTCGACCCATCCCAGTCCGGATTTCAAGCCAACCACAGCACCGAGACCGCCCTTATCGCAGCCACCGATGACATCAGGACCCTGCTTGACAACGGGGAAACAACCGCTCTCATCCTCCTAGACCTCTCAGCCGCCTTTGACACCATCTGCCACCGCACCCTAATAACCCGCCGCCACGACACTAGGATCCAAGGAAAAGCCCTGGACTGGATCACTTAGTTCCTCTCCAACAGAACCCAGAGAGTCTGCCTCCCTCCTTTCCGCTCCGCGGCCACCAAGATCATCTGCGGCGTACCCCAAGGCTCCTCGCTCAGCCCAACCCTCTTCAATATCTACATGAGCCCCCTCGCCACCATCGCATGCAAACACAACCTCAACATCATCTCCTATGCCGACGACACCCAGCTGATACTCTCCCTCACCAAGGGCCCAGCCACTGCCAAAACCAACCTCCAGGAAGGAATGAAAGACGTCGCGGAATGGATGAAGCTCAGTCGTCTGAAACTGAACTCAGACAAGACGGAGGTCCTCATCCTCGGACAATCCCCATCCGCCTGGGACAACTCCTGGTGGCCCACAGCGCTGGGCACAGCACCGACACCCACGAACCACGCAGGCAACCTAGGATTTATCCTGGACTCCTCACTCTCGATGACCAAATAAGTCAACGCCATCTCATCCTCATGCTTCTACACCCTGCGCATGCCCTGAAAAATCTTCCGGTGGATCCCCACCGAAACCAGAAAGACAGTCACCCAGGCCCTCGACAGCAGCCGACTGGACTACGGGAACGCCCTATACGCAGGAACCACAGCCAAACTTCAGAAACGACTTCAGCACATACAGAACGTCTCCGCACAACTCATCCTTGACATCCCTCGCCACAGCCACATATCTGCCCACCTGAGAAAGTTGCACTGGCTCCCCGTCAGCAAAAGGATCACATTCAGGCTCCTCACCCACGCACACAAAGCCCTCCACCACACTGACCCCGAATACCTCAACAACCGCCTCACCTTCTACACTCCGACCCCCCAGCTCCGCTCTGCCAGTCTCGCCCTTGCCACCGTCCCACGGATTCACAGAACCACCACCGGAGGAAGATCGTTCTCCTACCTGGCCGCCAAGACATGAAACTCTCTCCCCACCCACCTAGGAATCACCCAGGACCACCTCACCTTCAGGAAACACCTCAAGACCTGGCTATTCGAGCAGTAGCAGCACCCCCCTCTCTTTAACACCTTGAGACCCTCACGGGTGAGTACCGCGCTCTGTAAATGCATTAATTGATTGATTGATTGATTGATTGATTGTTCCATTATGTCAATGGCAGAGGATACTATGCCGTCCTAAGAATAAATTCTGGATGACAAAGTGGTTAACCCATTGTCAACTACAGAGAGAGCTTTCTCTAAATTAATACGATCAATTTCTCGTATTCGTTCTGCAGTCTCTGCTTGTGTCGCTTTCCAAGCTTCATTATAAATGGCATATATACCTGCGTATATGAAACGTTTATAACATTGTTTTACTGGACCTTGTAAGAAGTCCCTCAAATCAACGCCATCTTTAAGTAATGATAAGTGTTGTTTTACCTCTGTAAGTGTAGATTTTTGCAGCCACTCAAGGCACAGTCTTCCTACACTGTATGTTGTTGCTATTCCTGGATGTTGTCTCTGGACATATCTTGGATCCAGCCTAGTTACTCTAAATGATTGTGACTTGTTCAGGAATCTATCTCGACAGTTATTTGTGTCTGTTGGCCAGATTAACCATTTGTTCCAATCAGAATCAGTTCTATTTTTAAGT
The DNA here is from genome assembly GCF_964263255.1 of Lissotriton vulgaris. Classification (NCBI taxonomy): domain Eukaryota; kingdom Metazoa; phylum Chordata; class Amphibia; order Caudata; family Salamandridae; genus Lissotriton; species Lissotriton vulgaris. Next base: position 1,276,275,072 of record NC_141689.1, read on the forward strand.
AAAATAGTTTTTCCCCATCCCCTCTGTAGTGTTCTTACTATCAGGTGTAGGTATAGGTATGGACGGTTTGTTTAAATCTTTTATCTAAGCTAAGCCGAGACAAGATGTTTGTTGAACAGTGTCATTTAAAAACATTATTTGTTCTGGGATGATGCAGGTTCTAAATAAGGCTTCTAATTCCTGCATCTGCCAGTCTTTTGTGCCCCAGACAGTTTTCATCTTTGTCTTTCCAAAAGTCAAATCCTAATGTGGACAACTGAGCATAAAAGGCCGCAGAATAAATTTGCTCAGTATTGGTCAACATATTTTTCATTCCTGTCTTATTAACATTTTTAAAGTAAAAGGTTTCTGGATTTGAGACATTAAAACCTGAGAAGTATGGAAATGTGTCATAGAATGTGTTTATGCTACCCTTTGGTGGCGTTGGACAATGTTCCCATTGATTATAAGTATAAACATTTCTAGGGTTTTCAGATTTGTGCAAAAAATTATGACCATATTGATTATAACAGTACCTTTATTCATAATCTGATGAACCTTCTAAGTATTCCTGTTTTGTAAATTTGGCATTATATTATTAACAGTCTCAAAGTCCCAATCATCAGAAAATGTGCAGGGTGAAACAAAGTCACTCAAGGACACCTTGAATTGATGTGGAATCTTGAACAGCTCTGCAGGACCATAAATGTCATAATCAGTTCTGTCCCTTGCTATAACACCAGGTATAGGAATGGCTGTGATGTTTGCTGATGACAAGTCTCTCTGTTCACGATAAGATGGATTGTGTGGCTTCAGGAGCAAGTTGATTTTCTTACTTGCTGTATCCATTTTACTATATCTTCTATTTATTAGCATTCCCAAAGTTAGTACAAGAGTCAACCAAAGTAGGAGAAAAATACGCCTAGCACAATCCAAACATCAACCCATGATGATACCAGATATGTGTTTTCAAGTTGATGAAAAAGCTCTGTCACTTGTTCTTTAAAAGTTTTATTTGCTGGCGTTGTTTTGGGCTCACTGGGATAGTCAGAAAACGTATCAAAGTTGATGAAATAGCCAGAGGCAGTTCTGTAAATTGTTGGTATAGTATCAGGATTACTTGAAATCACTGAAGCTACTTGATCACTTGTCATATTAATAAAGTCAGATGCTATATCATTGTAGACAGGAGTGTCTTGACAAACTGTTTTTTGGGTTTTAATAGGTACAAGTTCCATGACTTTGTTGCATAGTCCTTCTTTTCTCACTGCAGATTCTTCAAAGGTGATGAGTCCCTCAGTTTGAACCTCTTTGATAGTAGCCAAATTTGGTCGTCTGCTACATCTTTGGAGTCCACTGAACCTACAACCTATTATCGGCCACATGATGTGGTTTTACCACATCAATGGATACAAACCGGTTCTCCTTTCTTCCAGCAAGGGGCAGGAGTACCACTGTTCTTGATCCGTGGATTGCTAGCACAGGTACTGGTTTTCTGTAAGAAGGCCCAAATTCTTTCTTATCTGCAATCTTTTCCCTGACTAGATCCCCATCTTTGGAATCCAGACAGGACTTGCTGGGACAGGTGGTTTTTCTTCAGTGGTTGTTGGCTTCTGCAATGTGTTGCTTAAACTTCTTCTTGTTTCATTTAAATCCTGTAAAATAGCCAAACGGTCTTTGATTTCAAAGGGTTTTTGTTCTACCACTGAAGTGTGATGATCGAGGTCCTCAATAAGCATTCTAGTACCAAAAAGGATTTCATATGGAGTGACTCCACCCAGAGACTTTCGTGGCAGATTTTTTAAACTACGTTCGACACTTATTAGATGTTTGACCCACCCATCACCCGAGCCTAATACCCTAGCTGTTATAGATTGCTTTATGTCCCGTTTTTTTTTCCACTACAAAATTTCTCTCAGGATGGAATGGAATTGACTACCGCAATGCAACGCCCAGACTGGCCATGGTCTCACTGTAAGCTCGAGAGCTAAGCGCAAGACCCTGGTCAGAATGCAGCGTGCCGACTGCGTATGTGCCGATACAGACTAGCAAATCTTTTATATCAGTTCGGGCATCAGCCAAGTGCTGAGGCCACATCCAAATGAATCTTGAGCATGAATCCACTGCTACCATGACATATTTATAGTTGCCATCCCTTTGTAAGGGACCACAGTGGTCCAGGTAAACGCACGCTAATGGTTTATCTGAAATTAAAATTGGCTTCTGCGCAGACATTTCACTGTTGAAACCTTCATCTTTTGACAGATTTCACATTCCGAAACATAGTTTCTGGTCTATTTCCTCATGCGTGGTCACCAATATCTTTGTTTTAATAATGACACTGTGGCGGAAACACCTGTGTGTGCAGAGTTGAGAGAACAATCTCTAGGGGTGAAGGGGGAGGGGAGTAGGTAAGGTAATCACACAATATTCAAACAATTGGAGCCTCACCTACATACAACTGCATCCATATAGAAGACCAACAAGATAGGGACTACTTATCAATAATATTCCCAGGAATTTGTCCAATAACATAAATCCTTAGGTCAAGATGCGTACTCATTATAAAATCACACAGGACCACATACAATTCAGCCAAAAAAAGTGTGAGAAATAGAGAGAGTACCTCACGGTAGAACAACCCGAGGGGGTTCCCAGTTAGTAATTGCCGGTATACCCACTTCTCATCATTGGCCACTCTCTCTATGTGAAAAGACAAACGTGCACTAGAAAAGAATGATAGTGCGGACGTGAGAATAGTAGTGAAAAACACAAATAGTGACAGATGTATCAACACTGACACACACTTGTAGTGTACAGAAACAGTTAAATAGACCCCTAACCAAACACAAAAAATAATAATGTGTAGTAGGGTTTTGCTTGCTTTACCGTTTTATTCTGACGCAGCAAACCCCACTTGTTAAAAATGGTTACTTGTATACCATGGTGATTTATGTCCTCAAGCCGACATGTTTCATCGCTCCACGTTTTAGCGATTTCATCAGGGCATAAGAGGGGTTAACTATTCTCAGTCTTTTCAGACAGATGTGGACCTTGAGGGTGCTACGTCAGCATGTACCAGCACCACTCATTAGGGCACAGTGTCAGGTATTCACGTGTCCCAGATGTGACCGGAAAAAGTCGCAGCCACTGTTGCAGAGTCCCTCCGGCGCTTCTGATGGTCCTCTTTGTAAGGGACCACAGTGGTCCAGGTAAACGCACGCTAATGGCTTATATGAAATTAAAATTGGCTTCTGCGCAGAGATTTCACTGTTGAAACCTTCATCTTTTGACAGATTTCACATTCCAAAACATAGTTTCTGGTCTATTTCCTCATGCGTGGTCACCAATATCTTTGTTTTAATAATGACACTGTGGCGGAAACACCTGTGTGTGCAGAGTTGAGCCCTTCATGTGCTGCTAAGATTAGTCCTAATCTGTGTTCCATGTTTGGAATTACACTATTCCCCACTCCAGGGATTCGAGCAAAAGGAACATTATTTGCATCAGTTATTTATGAGTACTTGAGTGGAAAGCCTTTTGGAAGTGTTTTACCACTGTCTTTTACTGAAGCAGTGACAGCCTGCATTATTTTGCTGTCTATTTTTGTTTTTGAACGCGTGATTGCACCTACGGAAGCCGTTTGCACAGCTGCCTTTGCGGCTTCATCATCCAATGAATTCCCTGCAACGTGAACGCCATCACTGATGACTCAGTGTATGGATCACTTGAGTCTTTTGTAGTTCTTTCTGTAATTGACCTACCAGTTCCCAAAGTAACTTTTGCTTGATTTTGCCACCTTTTGCATCTTTGAAACCATTTTGAATCCAGTTCTGCAAGTATTCATTGTAAGATTGAATGCAGTAATACGAATCGCACACTATGAGAATGGGGAATTCGCGATCGGTATTTTCAAGTGCCATCTTGAATGCTTGGAGTTCAGCTCGCTGAGCTGTACAGTCTCTGAGAGATTGTTTTTTTGTGACCATGGGTTGGAATTTACCATAGCGCCAGCGACATTTAACGATCGCGCACGTAGCACTGTAAGCCTGTTTACCCCCAATTGCGGGCTGTGCTGATCCGTCTGTATATATTATACATTTGTACTGTTCTAGAGGCAGAATTTCAGTGGGCAGAGGACATTCTTGTTCGTATTGTAGAAATTCTTGTGTTTTCAAGTATGTGTCAAAAACGTATTCAACGTCTGTTGGAGCAAGATAATTAAAGCATTGTATCCATTTTGGATGTAAAGCCTTTGCATTTGGAATGCTCGCTTTAGTCACTGCCTCTAAGGCAGGTACAGGTGTAACGACCATTATGCGTTTTTCCTGTGCATGGGCTCTCTCTTTTGCTACTGCAGTTTGAACCGCTGGCAGGATTTTTTCTGTAGAAGTGAATTTCATTTCAGCTTGTGTGTACAAGTGTGATTTATAAGCTATTAGTACTTTTTCTCCCTCATTCAAGGTTAAGTTCATGAATCCGCATCTTCCTGGAATGATTCGGATTACAAGATTACATACGTTTACGTGTGTCTGTAAATGTGTTGTTGCTAACATGTCTGTTTGCACTGAACGCAAAATTTCTGTGTGTTTTTGAGTCCAATTAGTTGTTTTGAAATCAGGTTTGAGTAATTCGTAGAGAGGTTCAACCCTTTCTGCGTAATTTAGAATGTAAGTTCTTCCGAAATTTAGGAAACCTAGAATTGATTGTAAGTTTTTCAGCATTTTTGGAGGTTGGAGCAGCGCACATTTCTCTACAAAGTTTGCTGCCAGGCTCCTGCCTTCACTTGAAAGTTTGTATCCTAAGAATAGGACGTTGAGGTGGGCAATTTGTGATTTCTTGAAATTGAATTTGTACGCTTCTGATGCGAAGCCAAGTATTATGGTGTTCACTCTGTTCAAGTGCCTATCCAAGTCGTCATCTGTAAGATAGATGTCATTGACATAAGATAATGCCTCATCATCATACGTTTGTAGTAACTCTGTTACTCTGGCTGAAAATAACCCTGGACTATTCTTGAATCCCTGGGGGAGACGACAGAAATGACCCTGTGTCCCCATAATTGAGAAAGTGGTCAAGTACCTGCTTTCAGGTGCAATATTTTGACAGAAGAAACCATTAGAAATATCTAATGTGGTTTTATGTTTTTTACGCACAATGTTATTCATTAGTGCTGCACTGTGTGCATTTTGTACTGCAAAGGTTTTGCAACATGAATTTAAATGTCTGTAGTCCAAAACTAGATGATATGTATTGTCTGGTTTGGAGACAGGAAACAAAGGATTGTTCATGGACGAGGTGCATGTTTCAATCACCCTGTGGTATTCAAGTTGATCTAAGATCTCTGTGACCTGTTTTTTAGCTTTCATGCTTAACTGGATACTGCCTCTGAGCAGTTGGTTGATTTTTTTACTGGATTTTATGGTGATTAGAGTCCTCATCCCATCCTACATGATTTGTATATAATGCTGGGGAGACGTGGCGCTGTCTTGCGAACTGCTGTGGACGGGCATTTGAGGACTCCAGACCCAAGGAACCAGCGGGGGCCGCGAAGCATACCGGCAGCCCCCCACCTCACCTGTTGGGCTACATCTACTCCTTGCACCTTCCGCTTTGCAGGAGACGCCGCACTGTCTTGTGAACTGCTGTGGGTGGCCAATTGAGGACTCCAGAGCCCAGGAACGAGCGGGGGGAGCGGAGCATACCGGCAGCCCCTACCATCTCACCTGCCGGGCTACATCTATTCCTTGCGCCTCCTGCTTTGCGGGAGACACCGCGCTGTCTTGCGAACTGCTGTGGGCGGCCAATTGAGGACTGCAGAACCCAGGAACCAGCGGGGGCCGCGGAGCATACCGGCAACCCCTCCCACCTCACCTGCTGGACTACATCTACTCCTTGCGCTTCGCGGGAGATGCCGCGCTGTCTTGTGAACTGCTGTGGGTGGCCAATTGAGGACTCCAGAGCCCAGGAACCAGCGGGGGCTGCGGAGCATACCGGCAGCCCCTCTTTCCTCACCTGCTGGGGCTTATATTCATCTTCAGCTTCGCGCACCACGGGACGCTAAGCCCGGGCAAAGGGCAGGCCGTCTGTGGCCGTCATTGGCCGAAGGAGGCCGGACAGGGCTACCCCTCTTAGCTAGATGGGCAGTGACTGGACTGGACCCTCTTGCTGTGGTAATCACTATATTACTCAGTCAAAACTTGGCTCTAAAGTGACATTTTTATATTGACTATTGGAATTTTACTTTGGGTCCTTATTATCTTTTAGGGATTACTTTATTCTTTTTTTAATATATTTGGAATTGTTAAATTGAGACTCTGTAAGCATAAATCTCCAAGAATCCCACACTGAGTACCATGGGCAAAACTAATCCCCCAATCTCTTGCCCTCTTACAAGGCAAAAAGCAGCCTCAACAACCCCAGTCCCGAGTTTAACAGCCATCGACAAAATGTTACAAAAAACAATAGGGGTGGTTGCGTCGGCTATAGAGAACACTGAAAGACGTCTTTCACTTACACCTGTTATTCCCCCCCCTTTGCCAACCGGGAATGTATCTTTAGCCACTGTTAATTCTCCTGACTCGATGCTAGTGTCTTCTTTTGTTGAGCTTCCATGTGCGCAGGTCGTGCCAGATGCTAGCTCTCCTATTAATCCTGCATTGTCTTTTGTTCCCCAGGCAGCTACAAAGGCATCAAAGCCTCGCTCTTGAACTAAGAAGCCGAAATTACTTAAAACATTATCCAAGAGAACTATAACTACCCTAGATAGTCCGGAGGCAGAGTCAGGCCCCCTCTTTTCCACCCTAGCACCTCTGGTCTGGGCTACTCATTAAAACCTTGATGAGTAGAATTGATAAAGTAGTTTTATTGATAAATAACAAAAGTGGAGGAGAAGAACAGCTACCCACTCCAACTGGGAATAACACTGGGAAAGTGGTTTTAGGTAATAGCAAGAAGGCAACCCAAGGTCATAGCCTAAATGAAGGTCCTCGATTAGACAACCTGGCACAGGGATTGGTTCCAATAAATACGCGTAAACGTACCCCTGACACTACTGTTCCCGGTCCGGCTATTTCACCCAGGGTGCACCCAGATACAGCTAGCCTGATTCCCCGAGACCCACCTCTTACTCCAAAAGCCATTAGTAAGCAGCGGCCAGACCGGGGCCTGGCGCCTCAAAACCCTGCTATGAAAGATTCCGGCAATGGAATCCAACAATCTCCACCTAGCCCCCAGTTACCACCTGAGGCTTCTCCGTACGTGGTGGTTTTAACAGGAGTTCCTTTGCTGTCAGGTGAGCGAGGCGAAACATTCCCCGAGTTGAAGAATAAAATTATTTTCAGGCTGAACAGATACAGACCATTAATGAGAGCAGGCCAGGGGGAAATCTTATTTGCTAGACGAGTTAGCTGGCTGGGGACTAAACCCAAAGATATTGGAGGGGATTGTGTGATTGTTCATTTCAGGGATCCTGGAGTGGTCAATCACATCCTTGAGTGGGGAGGTCTTTGTAACCCGGGTTCAATCAATCCTCTCCCCCTGGGGTATTTCTACTCATGGGATTTAGCACCGGGTGGGCTTGAACCATCCTATTTCCACCTTGGTGTACAGGAAGTAGAATATAATATACCCGTAGCTAATAGTTTTAGTGCCTTGAATAATGTGGATTGACTACTTCACCAACCGGGGCCCAAGGAAATGGTCTCCAATGTAGCTGTGTGTCCTGTGGAGGAGGGCGAGAGATCTGAGGAGGGCCTACCCCAGTTGGCTTTTAGGGCTAAGAAAGATGGAATGACAATGACCCCATTAAGTTTAAGCCTAAACACTAGCGTTTTAGGAGATGGAATGGAGCCGGATATCCATATAGGATCTCCCCCTTTTAATGTGCTCGCATCCACTATAGCTAGTCCCGTAAGGGCCTAATCCTGTTGATCTCTAATTGGGTCCTGGAACTTAGCAGGGCTAGCCCTAAGCTATCCATTCCAGAATGGGGTGAGTTGGTGGACAAGTACGATTTGTGCTTGTTCGAAGAGACCTGGCTGTTGACTGTCCCTTCAAGGGTGGGCTTTGCAACATTTTATATATCGGCTGTGCAGGGACCCAGGGGAAGACCTTCGGGGGGATTGTGTATTTGGGTAGCCACACATTTGGGGTGCTCAGTCAAAGTAATAGATTCCCACTCCTCGGATATTCTACGTATTGTACTTAAATATTTGGATGGTTCGACGGTGGTGGTTATTAACATTTATTTGTACCCTATTCCCCACCTAATGGTGTTATCTTTGTTAGAGGCTCTTGACAAACTTCTTTCTACATTTCCATCACAGATACATAGAATTATTGGGGGTAATTTTAATTGCTACTTTGAACCCCTGGCTGGGATCCCTTCTGTAACTCTAGATGAATATTCCATTTGGCACATTGAAGAGTGCTCCATGTACCGGGCAAAGCGCTTAACACCTTTTGTCCTCCAGATCAATAAGCTTCTAGTAACTCATTCCCTCTGAATCTGTAAAGGTAGACTGCCTCCAGATGTCCCAGGGAAGCGCACCTATAACAGAGTGGCGAAAAGCACAATCATTGACTATATTATTGTCAATGTTGAATTTTGGTCACAAACGAGGGCCTTCACTGTAATTCATAGGGTAGACAGTGACCACAATCTTTTGCCACTAGAATTAAAATATAAACTGGGATACCAACATGAATTGGGGGCACTGGAGACTTTCGCTGACTCGAATCTAATCACAGCGGCGGGGGCAGACGTATTAGGTGGGCCAAGTTTGCGTTAGCTCCTGATAAAATAGCTGAGCTATATCAACACGCTGCCTGCTCCCTAGCAGAGGCCTTCGAACTCCCGGTCGACAACTAAGATCTTTACTATTTCCAGGAGCTTGAGCACATCCACATTAATCTTTTCTCTACTCTGGCCGATTATTTTTACACCACAGTCAACAAGAGGCCACGGGCAAAAAACCAGGCCCATTGGTTTAACAATAACTGTAGGGCGGCTAAACATGCTCTTGTTAGGGAGGTTAAAACCGGTTCTATGCCGAGTATTAGAGGGGCTAGACATACCTACAAAAGTATAATTACGGAGTCCAAGTTGGAATGGGAGGCTTTAAGATGGGAAAGCATAAAAGAAGCCTTGGACGGACGCGACTACAGGGCCTTCTGGAACCTAGTTAGATCAGGCTCGTCAGATGGGTCATCTGCTATAATACCCAACTTGAGCGAAGAGGTCTGGATAGCCCACTTTAAGCCTCTCTTTTCCCACATAGACACTGCATCCCCAGCAGACTTAGTTTCACCAATGAAGAGTACATCTGCTCTAGCATTATTGGATGCAAAGGATCCCGATTATCAACCTTGCACTATGCTCGAAATCCAGGTGCTCTTAGAAGCTTGTCTTCCGGGAAGGCTGCCGGTCTGGATAGGATCCCTGGAGATCTATTTTTGAGTGAACAGACGGTATGGGTTCCCTATATTTTGCTATATTTTAATGCCATTTTACATGGCATGGATATCCCCCCAACCTGGCTGGGCGCAGAGATGATCCCTATCCATAAAAAGGCTTCCCCACTCGACCCGATAACTACCGCCCTATTAGTCTCCTCGATGTCTTGCAGAAACTGTTTGCTCGCCTCTTACTAACGAGGTTGCAGAGCTGGATGGACGAACATCAGATCCTAACCTCCCTCCAAGCGGGCTTTCGTGCCAAGGTCTCTACAATCGAAAAACTGTTTAGACTCCAGCTGGTCTACTGGAAGACGGTGACCATGGGGGCTGGTAGTCTTTACCTGATCTTTGTGGATCTTCAATCCGCATTTGACTTGGTACAGAGGGATAAGCTCTGGGCGATATTGTTAGAGATGGGCGCTCCGGTATATTTGTGCCAATTGTTCAAATGCCTGCATCAAGGCACTTTTGCAAGGGTGAGCTTTCGGCTCCCTTTCCGGTGAAAAAGGGTGTGAGGCAGGGGTGCGTGCTGGCCCCTATGCTCTTTTCCTTGTTCCTCAATGGATTGATTGAACATCTAATGGGAGCGAGGGATCTAGATTCTCCTAGTTTAGCAGGCCGCAAGATACCAGCCCTGATTTTCGCTGATGATACCCTTTTGCTACCAAAATCTTCTATGGGTATACAGCGAACACTGGAGGCATTTTGCTCCTTTTGTAGATCTAGAAATCTGGAGATCAACCTTTCCAATACCAAATATATGGTTTTTAACGCAAAATCATCCAACTACCCCCACCCTCACATGGAGGGTTCGGTGTTGGAAAGAGTCTCCACTTTTGACTACTTAGGGGTAACACTAAACGATAGGATGGAATGGGGGTCGCATATGGCCAAGGCAAATATAAAGCTGACCCAATCCTCTGGCGGTATACTAATGGTTTATAATGAGTGCTCATTTAAATCCTTGGTACTGCCAGTGGAAATTTACAAAGCTCAGACGAGAGGTGGGGCACTCTATGGAGTAGAGCTATGGGGCCACGTCAGCGCCACCACCCTGACTACCACTGAGAATAGTTTCATCAGGCGCCTATTGAGACTTCCCCAGAGCACACCTTTGACCCCTTTACGGTTAGATTTAGGTTTGGCCCCCATACAGGAGGTCACCTCAAATCGTCCTCTGCTGTACTGGAGGCGACCTTTTGACCATAATGGTGTGGGAAAAATTCCCTGGCTAAAACATATTAAGCAGCTCTGTCATGCACTGGGTAGAGGAGACGTGTGGCTCTTTCCAGAGGAAACGTGCGCCCTGACCACCAAGAGGTCGTTGATCGTTGTACTCAAGCAATACCGAATGGACCTCACATCATCAAATCCCTCTTTGGGTAGGCTGACTAATAGATTTCTGGAGGTCAAGGATAACTATCAATTTGAGAAATTCCTGGACGATATCCAGCCCTTACTGGCAAAGAAGTTATATGTCCAATTTAGACATGGAATACTCCCAGTGAGAGTTGTGACAAACAAGTGGTCAAACGCTCCCCATGTACCGAGTTCTTGCCCTGGGTGTGAAAGTAGCGAAGAGACGGAACTGCACGTTCTGTTCTTCTGCCCTTTCTACTATAAGGCTAGAGCTAAATGGATCGTCCAATTATGTAAGTCCAGGGCTCTCAGGTATTATAGGGAGGTATTTAGAATACTAAAATACGACACCACCCCCCTGATCGTGTTTGCAACCTCAAGATACCTTTTGTCTATGTAGTGCGCAAAAGGCGCCAAAATAAAAAAATGCCAAACTGCTCAAACTGCGCTAGCGTAATTACTGTAATCCAGAAGGTATCCTTAATACTAATACGCGCAGGGACCGACCTATTTTTCAATTTTTTGTTTTATTTTAATCTGTATAGGATCTTGTCATGTTTTTAATATTGTATTTTAAACCATTTTAGGAGTGTTGGCCGTTATCCTGAGTGCACAGTATCATTGTATAATGGTATGCTCTTATCCCAAATTTTTGTATACATGTGCTTTTATGGTTTTTAACCAATAATAAAGCTTTTTGACTGACTGACTGACTATAATGCTGTAGCTTGGGCTACAGCCCATTTTCTGGCATAGGTGTATTTTAAGTGAATTGGAATATGATTCGAGAAGGCTGGCATAATGATGTCTTCGCCATGTGGGCACTCCCTGAGAAATGTTGGTGGCCAGTCTTTTTCAACTAGAAGAATGTCAAAACCCTTGAAGAGCTTTTCCCAAAAGAGTGCTCTTATTTTCTTAGTTATGTCCCCCTCCATCCGGAGAGTTATTTCGTATAGCTTATGGGGTACACTAACCCTGGTATCTGCAGTTTCAACTTGAATGTACTCATTCAAGTCCACTGTCTTGAGATGATCCTTCAGGATTCTGCGTGCTATGGTAACTTCTGCTGCGCTGTCCAGCATTGTCTGAGCCCACTCCCCGTTCTTGAATTGTGTCCTCAAGATCCTCTGCATGTATGATTTTTAGACCTGATACCTTCTTTTTGGTGAATTGAGTATCTTAACATGTTGATCGTCTTTGGACTTCACGCGTTCTTCCTTTTGTTCTGACCGTCCTCTTCTTCGATTTCTGTGAGGAAGCATGAAAGGTACGAGAGGAACGTGTATCAGTATCTTGATATCTATCAGGTGTTCTCAAATTTTCCCTGTTCCTGAGGTTATATCTCTTTTCAGAGGGCTCCTTTTGAGGGGACCTACCTCAGGACTGAGAACGCTTCTCTTTAGGAAGTGTCCGTTTAGTGTTTTCCCACTTCTTTTTAGGAGTAGTGAGAGTGTTTTTAATAAAGACCTTTTCAGGACTTTCTGTTAGTTGGGCCTTTACTGGTTTCCCACCCAAACTATCTCTACCTAGTTTTTCATAGGATTTTTCTATTATTCTGGGCAGTTCATATGGTTGCTCAGGTACATGAAGCGTATCGCCACGGATGCTGCTTTACCTTTAATATTAGCTAATATTATAGCTGAAACCTGTTTTAAATCTTTAAGTAATTTCATGCCAAGATTTAAAGCAGGCTCTGCCCCGTATTCATTTTGAATCTGTTTCAGGACGTCTGGTATTACCGCCATAGACGGAACACCATGTGTTTTAGTGTAAATTGCAGAAAAGACGGTACCCCAAGTGTCGCAGTCCTCCAGATGTGGTGCAATCCCCATTGGTAAACATATTGTTAAAATCCTGTGTCTCTCATGAGATGTACTATCGGGAAACCCTAACTCTATTTGAGTGATCTTTTGAGCTAACCAAAATGGAATTTATTCCCTTTTTGAGGAAAATTTAATAATGACTGATTGTATAGTCTGTGGTGTGATTTTATTTGTGTTCCCCTTGTGAGGGGTGTGTTGTGGAATCCTTATAGCAGGTTGGTCTGTTTGAGCCTGCATGACATATTGAACCAATTGTCTATGTATTTTTATTAATTGTTTTAGTTGAACTAATAGTTCTGGACCTGTCATTCCTTCAATGGCATGGTTGTGGTGTATAGCTGGCTAGTACCGGCCATGTTGCTCCTGGTCTACCTAGTTGACCAAGCCTGGTAATGTGATTTTAATGTTGTAGGGCGCCTTTAAACCAGAGCGCATGATCTTGGTATGTTAATGGAATTTCAAAATCCTCGAAAGGAGTGAATTTGGCTGGAGGTTCCTCTACTTTGTAGAAGTGGAACACATGTGTTAATGGATTTGCTTCTGGGAAGATAATCCATGAATAGAATACCTCTGTCAGCGGATACTCATGTGCCTCTATGACAAAAATTACCCTACCACCTCTTTATGATAGGCCATTTGTTATAAGCTTTATAGTGATGGTTTTCCTTAAGTTTTCCGGGATGATTATAGCATCCATGTTGTCTTCATTAAAACCTGTAATGTCAAAGCCTGGTCGAGCTGCAGTTCCTGTTGCTCCACCGGTTTTGTTGTTGTCCCCTTTTAGGGACATTTTGTTTAAATAAAAAACTTTGCAGAGCAAGTTTCAAGGAAACAAAGATAAGGTGCACAATATTTTGGAACACTGTATCCTTCAACGTTGAATAAACAAAAAACTAATACATAGGATTTTTCGTCCTACTCAGTTATGGCGGATATTATCCTCTCACCCACTCCGACGTCTATTAGAGTATTTTTCGGTGAAAAGGGGTGTCTGTGAAAAGCACGACTGAGTTACTCTAGTATCTAGCGTTAAATTAGTGCCTTACCAAACATTGGGCCCCATGTAGTGTAGTTCCTATATTCCCAATAGGCTCTGCGCATTGGAATAATATATCCTATAGAATTGACGTAGGACTAAGGTTGACTAGGTCTCTATCAAATATATTAAACTTAATAGTGAGTGCCAGCTAGCTCAGAGGTCACTAGAAACTTTCTTGAATAAACAAGAAGGGATAAGTTTCTGACAATCGCCTAAACATGACAACTTTATTTCCCAAGAATAAACGTATCTTCAGAGTCGTGGAAACAATAGATAGATATTTTACTCAGTCAATCGTGCATGCTTCGTTTCATCAGAGTTGCAGAGAAATAGAGAGACGGGCGTTTTCAATAAAAGTATTTATTGAACAGTCTTCTTTCTCATTCAGAGGAAATGAACTGCTACAATCACAATACTGGTTGCAAAGTATAATACGTCCAGCAAGAAGAATATTATAAAATAATGCTGTAAAAGCATGGTATGGTTTCTAAGCAATAAAATACATATATAAATATCAAAGACTAAAAGTACTCAACTGGTGCTTCTAAAATACTCCTACCCCAATGTAACTAACCTAAGTCTAGTACGAGGGAAGAAGTAAGTATGGTGTAGCATAAGTTTAGTATTGTTTGCCAAGAATCTATCCAAGATTTCTCTTAGGGTCTGATCAGCTCTGTACCTTGGTTTAGAATGAAGAAGGACTGGTATCTCTGTCTCGGACTCGATTTCCCACCACCCCACAAGGGGAGCTTGGAAACACTGGAGCTGGATTCTCTGCGAGAGAAAGGCAGCCTCTCTGTCAGTGCGTCAGCTGGAGGGTCGACGTCCTTCGGCACTTGCTGTAGCGAGCTGCGTCGGGAAAGTAGATTGTCGGGCTGCTCCGAACCACCATGTGTTTGCTAGGGCAGGTGTAGGCATATTTATACCTTGAAGGTGCCTGGTTTTACGTAAGGTTGGACATTACAACGTCATCAAAGAGCCCCAAGGGAATCGTTGTTCTTTGAAAACACCATGATTTCTAGGACAAATCAATTTTCAAGAAAGGGCATGTCCCTGACTGTTGAAGCCCAGTTTTCAAAGAAATCATTGTGACTTTTTGGAACTAGTGGAAGTATCCATGCTTGTATTTGGACTGCATGGGCTATGCCTAAATATGGTTATGATTTCTATGCCTATATAAGGGCAGTGTGAATCATACCTATATAAGGGCATGAATCGGGAAAATTACACTAGGGTCCTAAAATGCTATACAACAGTTGGGTCGGCGGTGCAAAACCCAACGGGCTCACCTAAAAGGGGCACTTTATCGGAGATCTTTTATCCAACAGCCTTATGGTGACATGCGGGTGTGGGGCAAGAAAGGTGTAGATGTGTAGGTGGATTAAGATAGGGCTAGGAGTACCTAGCACAATTATTTTATTCTGGGGGTCTCCTGCCCTAGTTAGTACCTGTGGTAGTTGTAGTCTGGATATGGCTAAAGTACCAAAATTCCAGGCTTCAAAAGTACCAGGTGCAGCGGGTAGGTCGAGAGCGTGCACACAGAGCAGCCAAACTCCTAAACATAGGAGCTATGACTTATGCGACAACCACTGGGTACTGTTGAAACCTGGAATTATGGTACTTTAGGCATATCCAAACTACCACAGGTACTTCCACATATTAGGGATAGACCCACTTCTTTGGCTTACATGGACGGTCAATGATTTTTTAGTGTAGATAGTTTTTGTCTTTTCCCGGTCCTGAAGAATCGTGAGTTATTATACACAACGCGAGAAACATGTTGACCTTTAATTCTTAGTAACGGCCACAGTAATAGGAGACATTATATCCTGATGAGTGCCGAGCTCACTGTTTTTAACTTAGGCAGGAGACCCCCAGAATAAAAAAATTGACACTAGGTACTCCCAGCCCTGTCTTAATCCACCTACACATCTACACCTTTCTGGCCCCACACCCGCAGTTCACCATACGGCTGTTGGATAAAAGATCTCCAATAAAGTGCCCATTTTAGGTGAGCCCATTGGGTATTGCACCGCTGACCCAACGAGGAGCAGCCCATAAGATGAAGCATGACACCTGAAAGGGTGTGTGTGGGCATTAAAATCCAACCAATGGATTCCCAACTGTAGAACGCACCTGGTTCAAGTGGGTTGTAGCCTTTAGTTTTGACTTCTTTTATTCCTTTCTCCTCTCCCCCTTCTAGAGGAACAGCATAACACCACTTTGTTAATACCTTGACAGGGGCTCCTGTTTAAGCTGGACCTCTCACTCCTTTGTGAGTGGAAAAAACCCCATCATCCCTCGTTTTTAAATGCAGCCATATTTACAAAGATAGGAAAAGCCACGCAGGGCGGCTTTTCCTGTCCTTGTAAATATGGGGCAGAGAAATGCTCTTCCATTGTGTCACAAAAAGTGATGTACCGGAAGTGCACGGGACTTGAAAATCTGCCCCTGAATGTATAGGTTTTGTTATATAACATACAAGATATGAGGCAGTATTAAGTAGCTGTGCCTGTGGTCTTTGGGGAGGGAAAGTATGATGTTTAGGATTGTTTCTTACCTTATAATGTTGTAATTATTTTGATTTTTTAATGATTGTCTTGCCAATTCAACATAATATGAAATAAACAGATAAATAAAACTTAAAACTTGAAACCATTCAACTTCACTTGAGAGGAGCTGGATATACTGTTTGAGGGGGCTATGATCATACACATCCAGCTATGTGGCCAAGCAGAAACTCAGGTAGGTCAAAAATGCTTCTTTGCAATATATTTTAGATATTAATTATTATATGTATTGTGCGTTTTATTTTTTGGAACTTATTTTCTGGCCTACAGTATTACAAATAAAATGTACCTTATGGGCCAGGTTGTTAGTGTCTGATTTAGAGTTTGGCAGACAGGTACTCTGTCACATCCGTGATGAATATCTTGTTCACCAGATTACAAGTATCAAAGGATATAAGGAATATATGCCATCTTTGTGATGGAGTAACCCATATCCTAAACTGTAAATTTGACCCTTAACTTTGGCACATAGGGTACTCCACCACGTGGTGTGGAGTACTCTGGATGCCTAAAAGAAGGTCCATGTCCACTATCGTTAGAGGTTGCAGAACTATCATCTTTCCAACAACATCCCCTGCTGACACTGTTATGCAAGATTGCTCCCGGTGTCCAACAGAAGAGTGTCCATCAGAGTTTGGCTGTGGTAGATTTTCTGTGTGCTGTATTGTCAGTGAATTATAGCCAAATGTGTGACCCCTGGCATCATCACAACACTTTCAGTGATGTCCATTTAAAAGAATTCCTGACACATGGGTCAATAATCCATCTAATTGTTTGTTAATTTAAGTTAACATTTGTTCTCATTATTATATTTTTTAGCGATAGGATGCTTCTGATTACGTTTTTATTTGGATTTCTTTCATTGTTTGTATCTTTTTCTGTGTAGGATAGTTCCCATAACAAAGATTACATCTGTTGGGCCATTGGAGGGCCACAGTGTGTGCAGTTTGATGGTCCATAAATGGCACTGCATACACTGCTGCAAGTGCTGGGAGGACCTTCAGTGTTGGACCTGCCTCATCACATTACAACGGCCAGGAATGGTTTCCTAGCAAAAAAAGTGAGTGTGGCAGATGTTGACCTCCAAGATGCACCACATTCTTGGGGTGGTGTACCTCAACTTAATGGGGAGCAGAAGGCCATAGATCAGCAATCAGGAGAGCATGGCAAGTTTATTCTAACTTTGTGTTCTACGTTTTTCACATTTGCAAGTAATTTCATGGATGTGGGTGCATGAATCCACGAGCCATATCAAATGTATGTTGCATGAGATTTTTTAATTTTGTCATTCATACAATCGCTGCTTGTCCACTTGTGTTCGAATTATCAGCATGTCCACAAAGAGGCCTGAGTACAAAGTCCAGTCTTTAACTTCTGATATTTCCCAAAGTCAATCAGATTGCAAATCATACAACAATGACATTCATGGTTTTATGTAGAGTTTAGTAAATTGCATACTCCACCACAAACATGGGAGATTTGCTGTACACCATATTTAAAGTTTCTTATAATACGATAGGCAAGATATCTGTCACATTTGTGAATAAATATCCCATCTGTCAACCTTTACAGAATGTCGATAGTTGCTTGTTTAGAAATTCTATACACCTAGTGTTCCTATTGACAAACAACTTATAATACAATATGCACATAATTTGATGGAGTGGCTACTCCATTAAAAACATGAAAGATATCCTGCTTGTTATTTTACAAGTGCCATATGATATAATGAACTTCTAATGCAGTAGAATGGACATCTACCACTTTAGTTAATGAGTGTTCCACCCATCAAACTCTACATTAGGCCCTGTGTTTTTGTCTCCACACAAATTCAATTTAAATAGTCAATGTTAGTTTGACTTAGAACCAGTGGACTGGCTTATTTTATGAAGTCACATCATCTTCCCTTTCTTCGTATTATTAACATTGGTAAGAATGAATCTTTGTTGTGTGTACAGTTTGATATTTCTCTATGTAATATTTAACTGTCCATTATTCTTTCAGCTTTCCCCGGAGCAAGTGATGAAGACACTGGCTAGCTGTCAGGGGTGGCTGAGCAGCCTGTCGTTGAATCCGAGCATGTGGCTGCCACCACCACTACCACCATCAATACTCTGATTGCTGCCCCTCCCCAACAATGAGCCTGCATCAAGTCTGAAGCCTAGGACTGAGGTTTCTTTTTTTTAAACAATTCTTTATTGAGATATTTTCACATTTTAACCAACCAACCCCCCCTGACCCCCACCCTCCCCCATACAGGCGAATCACTTTATATATACACAGTCAGGTGGAAACAAAATATTAGGCATGTTCCAAAATATTTCAATCAAGTTTATCACAGTATCCTAGGTAAATATTTTAATCAGGACGTTCTATCCATTGTGTAAGGGGGTCCCATATTTCTAATCCCTTCCTTTTCTTTTTCCTTCCCCTCCTACTGTAAATAGCTATCTCTAGGCTATGTGTTGCTAGCAGTTGTGCCCGCCATTGCTGGAATGTTGGTGGGTTTGGGTCTAGCCAGGTCGATGCCAGGCATATTCTAAACACTGCCATTCAGACAAACAAAAGTCCTTTCATTTTGTTCGGTCGAGTGTCCCCGTCTGCACCTAGCATTATTTCCACTATTGAGATATCTATTCTTGATTCAAAAATTCCTGATAAAAAGATAGAGATTTCCCGTCTGATGGGGCTAAGTGTACCGCATGGAGCAAACATGTGTATTAAATCTGCTTCAGGTAGCGCGCATCGTGGGCACTGCGTACCTTTGCCCGTACTCCATTTGGCTATTCTATTGGGCGTATAATACAATTGAAAGTATGTTTTATAAAACTGGGCTTACAATTTGGTGGACATTAATAGCATTTGGGAGAGTTCTAATGCCCTCTGGATTGAGCTCTCCAGGGTATCTAATTTGTTCTGCCATTTTTGGGTATGTTTGTCCAGATCATCAGGAAATTCGGCAATTAGGTTAATATATATTTCCCCAATTTTAACTCTAGTATTTTGGACAACTAGTTTGATTGTCTGGATTCTCTGGAATGCGGCTCTACCGCCCCCATTTGTCATTATAAAATCTCTTATTTGTAGATATTTAAAGAAATCTCGATGCTCTAGACCAAATTCGCTTTTTAACTCTTCAAATGAACTGAAGCCTGTTGGGGTATAAAAGGAGCCACATTGAGTGATGCCCAACCTGACCCATCTCTTCATACATGCATCAGCAAAAAATCTCTGGAAGGTTATCATTTCTAAGGAGAGTTGTATAGTAAGAGAACCTTCCGATCCTGAGGAGTTTACGTACATGATTCCATGCGGTATAAATGCCTTTTAAAGTTTTAAAACAAACTTTTTTGAAATGACAATCGTATGTAAGTCGCCACAAATGTTCTCCCGCTTCGTTACCGAGGATAAGTTCCTGTGGAGTTGGAACTCCCCTCTCTTGATCAGGATCCCTATTTGGGATCAGAAGTACCCTGCTATATTTAAGTATTGTAGCCCACCAGTAAGCTTTAAAATTAGGTACGTCGAGACCTCCTCTTTCCTACGGTAGAGTAATATATCTGTAGGCTCTTCGTGACCTGCTATACCCCGAAATAAAACAAGAGAATATATTATCTATTTCTTTAAAGATCTGTGGGTCAAAGTTTAAACATATGGTTTAAAAAAAATATAAGAATTTGGGAAAAAATAACATTTTAATAAGATTGCATCTCCCAATAATAGTTAGATGTAGATTATGCAATATACTAAGACTTCTTTCCGTCTGTTTCATGAGTGGGTTTTAATTTTAACCAGATTATCTAAATTTGAGGTAAAGTTTACTCCTAAATAGGATGCGTTATCCACTATCCTAGCATCATTATAGATGCTTTTATTATTAATTATTATCTGGGTTGTATCTTGATTTAATTTGTAGCCGGAGATTTCTCCAAAATAACTAGCTTCCTCTTCTATTAGTTTAACTGCTTCGCTTGGGTTGCTTGTGACAATTGCGATGTCGTCCGCGTATGCTAGGGTCTTAATATTTCCGTTTGGGGTCTTCATAGGTGTTATGGCTAAGTTGGTTTCTAGCCTGCGGATAAACGGGTCTATAAATATAGCGAATAATAGGGGGGAACATGGGAACCCCTGCCTTGTCCCTCTAGTCACTTTGATGCTATCTGACATTTCTCCGTTGATCATAACCACGGCTTCCGGATTGACATATAACATGCGAACAGCATTAATAAATTGTTCCCCAATCCCACTCTTTGACATAGCAGTCCATAGATACTGCCAGGAGACCCTATAGAAGGCCTTCTCTGCGTCTAATAATATGAGCGCCATAGGGTCTCCTGTTACTTCTGCTATGTCATAGAGTGTGATCACCCTCTGAACATGATCAATGGTAGATCTGCCTGGAATGAACCCATGTTGCCGGGTTGAGATAATCTTATGTATTACTAGTGCGAGTCTACTAGCTAACAATTTAGAGTAGATTTTACAGTCACTATTTATTAATATTATTGGGCTGTAGGCCCCTAACTCTGTAGGGTCTTTATTCTTCTTTGGGAATACAACAATTTTGGCACGAGCCCAAGATCCCGGTGGCCACCCTCCTTGGTAAACTTGAGGAAATAAATCAGTTAAAATTCCTTTCAATGGCTTATGAAATCTAGCTAAAAATTCTGTGGGTATTCCATCTAAGCTGGCTGCTTTTCCAGGGGATAGGCTGTTTATTGATAGAAGGATTTCTACCCATTGAGGTATCTCTGCCAGGCTGTCTTGATCGGCTTGTGGGAGCTGATTCCCCATGACTAAATATAGGTATTCCTCAATATTAACCTGGCTTTTGTTAGTCTCTGTATAAAGCTCCTGGTAGTAATTCTGGAACACTTCGCTTATCTCTTTGGGGTCTTGTCTAAGGCCGTTAATAGGATCTCTGATCTCTTTAATCATGTTTGCCATACTCTGCTGTCTCGTTCGGACTGCTAATTGATGTCCTACCTGCTCACTTAATTTATAAACGTTCTCCTTATTCAAAGTGGCTTTGCATATTGCTTTTCCAGTGAAGATCTCTACTATTTTGTTCCTTGCGATGGCTACATCTCATACTGCCCCTTCAATATCCAAGCCCCCCGGCCTGCTCCTATAAGATCTTCCTCCGCTGTTGCTAGTTTCTCCTGCAATATTTTTAAGTTTTGTTTCGACTCTTGGTTACTTTTGATTGAGAATCTGAGAGTTTCTCCCCTAATTCCCGCCTTAAGTGTGTCCCATACCACTTCCAGTGGTGCACTACCCAAATTATCCCCTAGAAATTCTGGTATCCAGTTATCCATAAGTTGGCAATATTTTTCATTTACTAATAGAGCCCTTTCAAATGTCCATCTATTGTGGTCCTGTTGTATATCCCAGGTTTAAGCAACTGAGCAGAGTGACTAACATCCTGGAGGACATCCACTGTGCATTGCAGCAACACAAAGAAGTCCCTACAGTGGCATTCGCTTCTCAGGCAACACTGATCCGAGAAAAAAGCCTAATACCTCCACCTGCCGCAATTCCTGAACCTGACCCAATAACTCTATTTATCCCAATTCCTTGACCAGACCAAATACCTCCTCCTAGCCCCGTTTCTCCACCTGCCCCAACGCCCTCTTCAAAACACTCAGGCCCAGTTGAATCTGTCACTCCTTTCAAATAAAAATGTTAAAAAACCCAACCTCCAAGAGTAGGTATCTAGTGTACCATCTGATCCACGAGGATGGAAAGTCCCGCTGAGAAGGAAGCTTGTGTTGAAAGGTGATTATGGAATCTTGAGACTTTTTGAAAAACATTAAAATCTTTGAAGTGCTATAGACTATTCTATTCTCCTCTGCTTTTACTTATGGATGAGTGTGGACATTTGGGTTTTGTTACACCTTTTTTGTTAGATTTATCAGACAGTGACGATGTGTGGTGCTTAAAAAATATATTATAAATCTATATCTTACAACCTTTTCATCCTATTATGGAATTTGTTATAATTTACGTAATGTAATTTGGTATTTCTATATGTTCCCTAGGTTATCCATTAGGTTCTATTACCAGGATGGGTGATTTTCAGGGGTGTGCATTGTGGGAGATGTACTTCATGTCCTTTATCATGTTTATTAATGGTAGTTGGAGTTTTGGTGTCATGAAACAGTGGGTGTGGTATGCAGAATGTAGTTGTTTATGGCTTTATTTTACATTGTTACTTGGGTAAGGAATTCTGAATATACCTTCAGGTGTTGAGTTTCATATAGTGATTTTATATATTGAGTTTGCAAACATGTTGTATCCCAATATTAGTAGAACCTCTGATATGTAGGTTGTGTAGCCTGCCCTTGCTTAAGGAGTAACATTGAAACATGTAATATTACTGTAAGTGGGTTGTGGTATATGGGGTCCATCGTTGTTTCTTATGACTGGGGTTTGAGTTAAGTGTGGTGTCAGAGATCAAAGGGAACCTCAATCTAGGTGTGTTTTTCTTTAAAAACACTTCAGTTTAAAATCATTAAATATCTACATACACTTATAAATATTATAAAAGCATGTTATACATGTTTGAATTATCTGTTTGACTGCACATATACTTTGTAAAACGTGCAGTACATTCACAGATTTGTTGTGGCTGGTGGTAGTGACACTGTGTTACATAAGTGAGGCTTTTGGGTCGACATAGAGACATTGGATATTTGTTATGTTGTACAGAAACGTATATTAAGTGACATTGGTAGTTAACATAGGGGCATATTTACAAGAAATTGATGTGACACAGAGCCACAAGTCAGGTTGCTGTGCCGTGCTGCGCCAGAAAGATAGTGCAGGGATGTGTCGTATTTAGAGCAATACAACGCATTCCATGTCTTTTCCTCTGTGCTGATGCACAATTGGGTGTCTAGCACCAACACATGCTCTCTTACACCATGATGCAAGGGTGTCTGTGTTGTGGGAATGATTGTTTTTTGCAGGAAGGGACACTGTCCTGCAAAAAAACAATAAATGGAGGCTTTTTCCTCCTAAAAGTGTGCTGTAAAATGCATCACAAATAAAAAGAGGAAAAAATAAGGGGAAATGAAGACATTTCTTGTTACATCACCCCTGGGGAGGTGTAGATTATTTTCGCATTCCTAGGTTTGCAAATCTTTGTAAAGCTGGGAATGCGTCAAAACCCATGGGTGTTGCGTGGGAACATCCATGGCAATGCCCAGGGAATATCTATTGCGCTGCGGTTCCTCACTCAATATCTACAAGTCCATGTAAGCCACACAAAGTTGCTTTGTATGGTCTTGAAGGTATGGGTCTGCTGCCTGTACCATCATAGTGTAATAAAAAGTGACTCACTGGAAGTGCAAGCTGGTTGTATATATGCCCCATAGTGCTTTAACCGCATCGATGCTGCGGCGATTTTTGCGCTGCGCGGCTTTTTTCCGTTTTCCATTTTACATGACGAGCTCAGCTTGTCATCAGCACACGCCACCCGTGGCTGATGACGAGCTGAGCTCGTCATCAGCAGGGAAGGGGTTAAAAAAGTTTTTTAAGTGTTGTACTTTCTATTTTGTTGTGCATTGTGCTCCACCATTGCCACATAGAGTCCTAGGAATTGTAATAGAAATTATATAGGGCCTTATTATGATGTGGGTGACACTGCCACCGACAGGCTGGTGGTGGCGGTCTCACAACCAATGGGACCACCTTCACTTGCTGTCACATTAGGATGGGCAAAAACACTGACTGCCACGCATCTGACGAGCTCCTTGAGCCATCTGGTGCGGCAGAGGGGCTCTTAGTCCCAACACTGTTGGTGGTGATTAACAGGCACAGCATTAGAGATTATAATGTCCCTTTCCACCTGCCTGTTCATAGCGGCTAACCCACCACTAACAGGCAGGCAGAAAGGGACTTTGGGAGCCCATAGCAGGCCCCCACTTACCTGACCCCCAGGCACAGGACCTGGTTACAACTTTTGCCCCCTACATATCCCTGCACCATGTGGCAGGCACCACTTGGTGCCCGCCACGTAGTGCAGGGAAATGTGAATGTTCCATGTTTTGCATTGTAGCGGGTGCTGCAGTCAGAAGCACTCACCACAATGCAAAACATAGGCAATATGATTGCCTCTGTGGCGGTCACATTGTAATTCCTACTGTGGATTGCCTCTGTGGCGGTCACATTGTAATTCCTACTGTGGGACTGACGCCTTATAGGCAGGCGGTCTCAAATAGGAAACAATGGCATCATAATGACCTCCATAGTGCTTGAGTAGGTTGAGTGGTCGCTGTGGACAGGGTATGCCTATTTATCCATACTGTTCTCCAGCTCAACAGAAAATGTATTTAAATGCAGTGGATGTAGTACTGACTTTATGCCAGACTGTCTTCCATGTTTACAGTGCATTGTGGTTGGTACAGTGAGTTAAACACAGCAGAGGTGGCGGACCAATACTGGACTTTCATTTGTTAAACTGCCACTTGGTAAATGGGATTGGAACACCTCCATGGGGGAAGACAGGAGACCAAAAACATTTTGACGGCCGTCCACCTCTGCCAAACTTTAATTCTGGCCTTGAGTTTCTGTCATTTCTAAAATTTGTGCTAAAACTTCTGCACTCAGCACTTATATATTTGATTCACTTCTACCTGGAGACTGTAGAGGGGGAAGTTATTTGACATTCATTTTCATGTTGTACTACAAAAAAATGTATGCTAAATCTGCCCTTAAATTTTCCTGCTTGAGCAATTTTCAACCGAGAGTTTTTTTCACAGACAAAAACCAGTATTTGCGATGCAATAGGTCTCGCATTAGTGAAACTTTGAGCTATTGGTGTTGCACATTCTAATATTTGTTATTTTATTTTTTAGGTTACAAAACAGCCCAACAGTAGCATAAGTACTAAAAGATATTCCACTAAGCAAGGAAAGGATGCAGTGCCACAGGCTGGTACTAGATGTCCCTGTGGAGTTGTAAAGGGACCTCTATTAGCCACATAAGATACTTCACCCTTATTGCAACTATGAAGAGAAAGATTGCAGCTCAGCATACGTTTCCATTTATTTTTCTTGGACGTGAGATTTGTGTTAGCTTGCGCTTTAAAACTGCACCATTGTTGTTTATCTAAATGGTGCCTTTTTTAAATGCAAACTAACAAAAATCTCACTTCCAATAAAAAAACAAATGGAAATGTATGCTCAGCTGCAATTTTTCTATTCATAATTGCATGAAGGATGCAGTATCTTATGTGGCTAATAGAGGTCCCTTTACAACTCCACAGGCACACCTAGTAACAGCCTGTGGAACTGCAAAATTACCTTGCTTACTGGAATTTTTTTTAGTACTTATGCTACTGCTTGGATATTTTTTAACAAACAAAAAATTGCAATTGCAAGGCCAATAGCTAAACGTTTCACTAATGCGAGACCTATTGCATTGCAAATGCTTGTTATTTGGGTTTGCTCACAAAATAAATACATCCTACACGCTCTCCTCTTACAAGGGTACTCAGCAGAAACTCAGCAGGTTTGTCATATACATTCTCTCACATTGGAGTCGGAGGAAGAAGAGTAAACACCAAGTTCCCTCGTAAGACAGTTTGAAATATGATCTCTGTCTTGGAATGCACAGCATATGTTATAAGATAAGAACAAGATTTAAAGGTCTGTTTACAGAACACATATTTGTGAAAGAATACAGTAAACAAGGTTCGAGCAACAAGAGAAAGGCATGCAAGCTGGGCAGCCTAAAGAAAATGAAGACAGCAAATAGAAAGTCAGAAAATGTGAGTTCCAAACCACACAGCCACTGGTCAGCAAAGGATGGAATGCATCCCCAGGTCTGTTTTCTGAATGTCTCAGGATGTCTTTAGAAAATAAGACAGCTGTGCTGCTAGGCATTGACCTAAAAACCGAAAGAACCTTAGATGTAGTGCCTTAAAATCAGCAACTAAACAATTCAACCTAACTTCAATTATCCTCATTCAAAATATTCCTTTTATTATTTGTTAAACCACAATATGACGCCACCCACAAGACAGCTTAAAGTCCTCCAACATCATTCTCCGCTCAATAAGATTTTGACAATGTTATTCACGTTCTCGAGCTATTTTACCAGTGACATTACCACATACCCAATTTCTATTGTGAATGAAGCTCGTTTGGTGAGAGATGTAATTTGAAAAGTCCAGGGATCGATTCTAGCACTAAGCCGATGCACGTTTCCACTGAGACGGCCATGATGAATCAGGCATACTCACGAAGGGTACATATTTGTATGTAGCGATTAAAGGTCAAATTAGCTTTTTTTGGAATGCGGGTTTTGTCCAATAAGTAAAGGTGAGCAACATCTTAGCTCATATGCTACAAACTATTTGTTAATGCTCAGGTCAATATCACATGCAGCATATAACACTGGAGAGTGATGTGTCACAGAGTGGTGTGTATGCTGTGATAAGTACACTTGGTAATAAAAACTTTGACAACCATTACTAATTGTAAGATAGGGCAATAAGAACTTTGAAACACATGCACAACAAACTGTAGTGATCTAAAAGTAACACGTTATTTTTATAAGGAGTTATAAACAGAACATCATTTACTTTATGCTATATTTTGTGTAATACAGAGAGACAGTTCCGAAGGCATTCAAAGCATTATCTGATTCTTTGGCAAACGCACATTTATTTATTTATTCGTGTATATGTGCATTTGGCAAACGCACATTTATTTATTGATACGTACATATGTTTCTTATTCTTAATGTTCAGCTTGTTTATTGCAATTTGGATATAAGATAGATAAAGCAAAACCCGATGATGGATTTTCGTCCGAAATGCAATGTGGACTGGGGATTTTTGGGGGAGAATTGCGAATGAATTATATTTTGGCAGTTCTTATCAACAATGGAATAATCAGTTAATACTGGCGCTATCTCAATCAATCAATCAAATATTGTTTTTTTTTTGGTTTTGTTTGTAGTTCAACTGTCTTTATTTGATCTTACACAAGTGACACAGCCTTACGCCTACAACCCTGGGGCCGGCGGCATGTTCAGCAGTTGAGTGTGAACTAGTAAATCCTGAACAGAGTGACACAGCCTTTAGACCGGCAACCCGGGGGTCCGGCGGCAAGTTTAAGGTGTCTATAGCAGTTATATCACACTCGTGAAGAGAATAAGTACTAAAGCATTTTGGTAGAACTAATTTTCTGTTGTAGTAAACCTGAAAACCAACAAAAAAAACATGAACATTGATCACTGCACCACAGCACTCTCCCTCCCGTCCCACACTTGAAAACTATGTGACCTTGTACAGCTGGACGCTTCTGTTTACATCCCTTTACTCAGGGTCTTCCAGCGGTCTCGCTTGTAGATACTTAATTAAATAAACCTAATAGTCTTTGGATCTTGAACTAGCTGGGAGCACTTCTTCATAGGTCGCCAGTGTGTCCTTGCAATAGGCTAGATCTTCCAACCAGTGTCGCAGCGTTGGACACCTCGAGCTATTCCAGTGAAGCGAGATTCTCCGCTTTGCCATCAACAGTGCTATCACACAGAACTTTTGTTTTCTTGCTCTGATTTGAGGGACAAGGCCTAGTAAGCACACTCGTATAGTACAGTCAATGGGTGTCTCTAGCATAATGCTCAGTGTCTCCGTCACCTGGACCCAGTAGTTCGCAATTTTCGGGCAGTGCCAGGCAAGATGAATGAAGTCTGCCCCCTCCACTTTACACCTTTTGCATCTAGAGTCCGCACATAGACTGTACTTATAAAGTCTTTGTGGTGTGTAATACATTTGGTGCAAGTATTTATAATGGATTATTCGCAGATTACCATTCGGGGTTAGCATGTTGGTTAGCATACAGGTTATAGACCATTCATCTGTGGTTATCTGTTCAGTCATTATATCATTCCATTTTTGTCTCATTTTCCCAGTGTTCCCCGCTATAACCTCCTGTAGTCTAGTGTATAGCCTAGATACCATGTGAGCGGCCGTAGGTGCCGTTATTATGTAGTAGTAGTAAATAGCTGTATTTTGATATAATTGATATCATAAAAAGCAATACATGTACATTAAAAACAGTAAGAACAATACATTGGTAATGACATATACTTTAAACAACAATTTACATAGAAACTGGAAATATACAGTCTAAAATACTCTCAAATGAGGTGGGAAAGTCTGTTAAATCTAATACGCCATGCCCAGCCTAAACATTTTGCCAGTCCACTAGCAAACAGGGGCCGAGGATCCGTTTTTAAGATTCTTAGTGCCTCCTTGTGGGATCTAGTCCTGAATTCTCTACAAAGTGGCTTCAGCCATCTTCTACGGGGGCTGCGTAGGCCGGGCATTCAAACAGTAAGTGTGGAACTGTCTCTAATCTACCCAAACAACAGGGACAAAAAGGGGTTGTCTGCACCGGGACCTTCCAACTAGCAGTCATGGTTCCTACTGGAAGAACGCCTACCCTAAATTTAAAATAAAGGGCGCTGTCCCTGGGAGCTAGGATAAGATCCAGATACGGATCTAGTCCTGAATTCTGTACAGAGTGGCTTCAGCCATTTTCTACGGAGGGCTGCGTAGGCCGGGCATTCAAACAGTAAGTGTGGAACTGTCTCTAATCTACCCAAACAACAGGGACAAAAAGGGGTTGTCTGCACCGGGACCTTCCAACTAGCAGTCATGGTTCCTACTGGAAGAACGCCTACCCTAAATTTAAAATAAAGGGCCCTGTCCCTGGGAGCTAGGATAAGATCCAGATACGGCTCACGGAAATGCACCTCGTTTACCAGAAGAAATTCTGCCGTTGACCTACACAAATTGGCATTACTCTTTCTGCCCTCAATCACCCATGTCCAGTATAGTTTTTTCAATATTGGCTTGGGCGGGGCAGATCTAGTGGTCCAGGCATCCTCAAGGCCCATATCTATTAAAAGGCGCTTAACTTCCCTTAGCCACTGAATCTTAGCCCAGCCAGGCATTAGGAGGATCTCTTTTAGACCATCTGCCGTTATTATGAATTGTAATGAGGTCATTTGTGGGGGTTCTGCGGGGTATGTCGTGTACAGCTCTTTCATCGCCCGCTGTAGTCTGTATTATGTAAAACTAAATAGCATTGTAGGGTTACTAATATAACTCAACTTCTCCAGCGATTTAAATTGGCCCTCCTCGTAGAGATCGCCCATTGTATCTATTCCGGCTTGTTGTAGTAGTCCCATGCCCACTTCCTCTTGCGTGACCGAGAGCCCTGGGTGATGCGCCAACGGCAGAGCGGCGCATATAATGGCAGATTTCCCGCTTTCTTGCCCATCAAATACCAGGCCGTGTTTGTTGCGTCAATAGTATTTATATCACGAGAGTGTAATGGCGGTCTTTTGTGTGGTAGTATGGCCGATGGGGGAATGGGTTGAGCGTCACCTGTTTCAACTGCCACATGCGACATGAACGGCACTTCGTGATACCAGTAGTGTGCAAATTGTGCTTGTGCACATAGATAATAAAGGTAAAGATCTGGCACCCTAAACCCTCCTTGGGCGTAAGGCAGTGTAAGTGTTTGCAATTCCAGTCTTGCTTGTTTACCCGCCCAGATGAGACGGAGCACCAGCTTGTATATATTGCGGAACACTTCCATCGGTGGCCTAATAGAAATTTTATTGAAAAGATAAAGAAATTTGGGCAGCAGTACCATTTTTATTATGGCAGCTCTATCCGCTAGTGAGAGTGGTAACTTGTTCCAGCGATTTATTTTCTCCTCTAGATCTAATATGACCCTCCCATAATTTGTTCGTATGACCAGTTCAGGGTCTCTGTGGTACCAGATGCCCAAATAACGCGTGGGGTCGTCTCTCTATTCTAGTGGGTAATCTAGTGCAAATTGGGTGGTGCTGTCCCTCAGCGCTAATATTTGTGATTTTGACCAGTTAATTTGCAGGCCTGAGTGTTGTCCGAATTTTATGTACTCACGGAGCAGGGGGTTAAGATTTTTGTCCGGGTCTTTTACATATAGCACCATGTCATCCGCATATAGGGATATGTGTAGGGGTCTTGTAGGGAATTGGAGAGCAGAATAATGATGATGTTGCCTAATTTTGCATGCGAGTGGCTCTAGTACCAGTGCAAATAACATTGGGGACAAGGGGCATCCCTGCCTGGCTCCTCTGTCTATTCTGATCGGGTCCGAGACATAGCCATTCACTTTTATGCGGGCCGTGAGGTCAGTGTACAGCATTTTTATCCATTGCATAAACATGATTGGAAAGCCCATGCGCGGAAGAACTGTGTGTAGATATGCCCACTCAATTGTGTCAAATGATTTGGCGGCATCTAATAAGACCGCCGCTGCCTTGGTATCAGGTTTTAGGTAATGAGATAATGCAAAAAGCGTTTGTGTATTGTGCGTCGTGGATCTGTCTGGTATAAAGCCAGATTGATCCGGTCTAAACAACACCGGCATCAGAGGCTTGAGCCGTGCCACGAGGACACTCGCAATGATCTTGGTGTCAACATTGATAAGGGATAATTGTCTGTACGAATCACAGTATTCTTGATCCTTCCCCGGTTTCAACAGTGCCACTAGCATCGCTTCCCGTAGAGACGCTGGGAGTGTCTGCTTTTCATGGGCCTCGCTGTACATTCCTACTAAGTGTGGTGCTAATATATCTGCGAATGCCTTATAAAATTTGCTCGTAAAGCCGTCTGGGCCTGGTGCTTTGCTGTTAGGGAGGGCTTTAATTGTGTCAGTGATTTCTTCAACCATGATGGGGCGGGACAGGTATGCTCTATTTACATCTGATATCCATGCTATTTCCACATCCGCCATATAGTCCAGCATATCGGCTGTAGACACGTTTAGGCCGGATTCGTATAATTGGCCATATGTCAGTCGGAATTTGTGAAATATGCCCTTCATGTCATATCTAACTGTGCCTGCCGAATCTGTTATCGCGTGTATGTGTTGCGAGGCATGTCCAGAGCATATCTTTTGAGCTAGGGCGCTCCCTGGTCTACTTCCCTCTCCATACACCCTCGCTATCCCGCGCTTTGAAACATATTTAATTTCATCAGTGGCGTACTCCTGATGCTCTGATAGGGTCGTTTTTATATCACCCAATATGGTGGAATCCCTTGTTTGTGCATATCGTCTCTCCAGTTCACTCAATTTAGCTTCCCGAATATTCAATTGCCGTCTGATGTCTTTAAGGATTCCCGCGGTGGTACTAATGCATTTCCCTTGTATCGTCGCCTTAAATGCGTCCCAAAGTAACCCCGATCCTCCGTAGTGGGAGCATTAAGTTCGAAATATTCCTCTATTGCTTTGTGGATGGTGTCAGGGTATGCAGAGTCTAGAAGTGCCGTGGCATTGAACCTCCAGGTGAAAGGGGGGGCTGGTAGTGTGGCAGTTGTAAGGAGAGGAACACCGGATTATTGTCTGATAGTGTGCGTGGTAAGTGCTTAATGGAGGAAGTCCATAGCGAGACCTCACTGGACCCCAGCCAATAGTCTATTCTCGACCAATTGTTGTGCGCTGCAGTAATGTGTGTGGCTTCTAATTGGCCCGGGTAACGTGTTCTCCAAAGGTCTGTTAGTCGTAAATCAGTGACAGCATCCTGCAGTTCTGATAGTGCCCTTCTGTGTGGCTCTGTAGTATTTGGGGAGCGGTCTAGTCCATCTTTTAGTGCAATATTGAAATTGCCCCCCCATATTAGGTTCCCTACTTGGATTTCAGAGATAGCATGCCATAGGTTAGTGTAGAACCCCGGGTCGTCTGTGTTTGGGCCATAGGTGTTTATTAGTGCTATATTTTGATTCCGAAGAAGGCCAATTACTATAACATATCTGCCCTCTGTATCCTTTAGCACCTTAGAGACTTGAAAGTTAACCCCCTTGCGTATAAGAATACTAACACCCCGTGCATATGAGGAGTAATTTGAGGTGTAGACTGCCTCAGCCCATCGTTTACCTAGTGTGGCCGGTGCAGCAGGAGCAATGTGTGTCTCTTGAAGAAATGCAATGTCTACCTGGAGCCTAGTAAAGTATGTGAATATTTGGCTGATTTTTTGGGGGTTATTCAGACCCCTGGCGTTTCAGGTGATTAGGTTTAGTTGTGCTGCTTTCATCATATCAGAAAGTTACATGCGTATATCGTATCAACTTGAAGCCCCAGAACTCACACATCCTGTGAGTTGCCAGAGCGTCCGGAACAAGGAAATCAACTATGTCGCAGTTCCTATGCGAACTGGAGTTTGCAATGCTTCTCAGGTGCAGTGATCTATAAAGAACATTCCCAAAAAAAAACACCCTCCCTCCTCCCACTTTAGCAACCCAACCCTGCCAAAGCCATATCCCTGACTTAATTAAACTGTGAAACAAACTTGTAGTGGGGAGCACCCATCTAGGGGGTCCACTAGGTGCCCACATCTCCACCCACATTGTGGATGTGGACGGGTGTCCTGTCACAATCAACAAAACGTGTACATAGTGCTGCATATGGATGCGTCTACAGTTCTTCTGCACTGATCCACAGATCAAAAAACCTTGTGGCTGTCAGTAGTGCAATATTAATTGTCATTGTCATTAGGGAGTCATCTCACCCCACACTGTTTATGGTGAAGCAATTCTAGCATAGGGTACCACCCTGTCTGCTCATTAACCTAAGGCAGTCCATATATCTGCCAGGTTTTCAGCACGTGTGTGGCTATATTTAAGTGGCCTCAGGACCGTGTATTATGATCTGCCTAATTTTCGAAGCATTCCACCAGCCATCAGTACAAATAGTCCTCTTTTCGGCTGTCGTGTGGGTGCTGGAACTCTGTGCCAATCGGCCTTAGTGCAGAGTGCCTGATCAGTACCCCTGCGTACTGCTTACAGTTTTTAAGGCGGTATTTGATCAAACATGGGGTCCATACAAAAATAAAGTGTCAGAGTCTCAGACCCTACTGAGTTAGCGATGAAACATCATTACCTGAACAGGGCCGCTCAGTCCTCATCTCCTTGCTGCTCCTCACGTCCTGACGTTCGTCTCCGCCTTCCTAGCTTTTTGATATATTCATGAGCCGCCTGCGGCGTGGGAAGAACCGTGGAATGACCTGCATGAGTTACCTTGAGTTTTGCCGGATAGAGCATAGAATATTCTACTCCCAGATCCTGCAGCTTCTTCTTCGCTGATTGGTATTCTTTGCGGGCCAGTTGGACAGCCATGGTGTGATCCGGATAGAACTCAAGTTTACTTCCTTGGTGTGTGATGTCCCCCTTTTCCCGTGCCCACCTGAGGACCATATCCCTGTCCCTATAGTTCAGCAGACGGGCTATGATGATGCGTGGGGGAGCCCCTGGTTTTGGACGTGGCACAAGGGATCGGTGAGCACGCTCCACCAGGAACACCGACGAGAATTCCTCTGCTCCGAACAGTTCTTTGAGGAGGACTTCCACATACTGTTCCATTTTTCCTGTGTTCGTTGATTCCGGAAGACCTGCTATGCGAATGTTGTTGCATCGGTATCTCGCTTCCAAATCCTCCGACTGGCTGCGCAGCGCTTCCAGTGCTTTCTCCATGGCGGCGTAGTTCTTGGTGTTGGTACTGGAGGCATCTTCCACTGCCGATATTCTCGTTTCCGCTTCTACAAGCCGTTCTCCATGTTTGTCCATTTTTGCGGCCATATGGTCAACTCTTTGCGTTAAAGTGTCCAGCTTTCCGTTCATTTCTTGCAGGCTGCGCTGTATGGCACGTAGCACACCTTCCATGCCAGTGCCCTCGTCAGTGTCATTGTCCCCTTCTGCCTCCAACACACTGGTAGTTCCCTTACTCTGCTTTTTCGCTTCGAATTGCAGTTTTGTTTGCTGCTTTTCCGGTTTGCCCATCTTGCCTGCCGGTCTTGGCGTGCCGCAGCTCAAGCGTGGGACGGCGTGAACAGCGTGTCCCCTTCTGGTCACTGTGGTCATCCGGTGAGAGTAGAATTACTGGGGCTAGATCGCAGTTGTAATGGCTGTAATGTCAGCAGTCACAGCGCTCCCTGTGCTCCTGGCTGCTCCGTGGTATCGTAGCGCTGCTCTGCAGGAAATAATTCATTTGGCTGTTTATCTAAATTGCTCGGCTGAACGTGGTATCATAGCGCTGCTCTGCAGGAAATAATTCATTTGTCTCTTTATTTAAATTGCTCGGCTGAACGTGGTATCGTAGCGCTGCTCTGCAGGAAATAATTCATTTGGCTGTTTATCTAAATTGCTCGGCTGAACGTGGTATCGTAGCGCTGCTCTGCAGGAAATAATTCATTTGGCTCTTTATTTAAATTGCTCGGCTGAACGTGGTATCATAGCGCTGCTCTGCAGGAAATAATTCATTTGGCTGTTTATCTAAATTGCTCGGCTGAACGTGGTATCATAGCGCTGCTCTGCAGGAAATAATTCATTTGGCTGTTTATCTAAATTGCTCGGCTGAACGTGGTATCATAGCGCTGCTCTGCAGGAAATAATTCATTTGGCTCTTTATTTAAATTGCTCGGCTGAACGTGGTATCATAGCGCTGCTCTGCAGGAAATAATTCATTTGGCTGTTTATCTAAATTGCTCGGCTGAACGTGGTATCATAGCGCTGCTCTGCAGGAAATATTTCATTTGGCTCTTTATCTAAATTGCTCGGCTGAACGTGGTATCATAGCGCTGCTCTGCAGGAAATAATTCATTTGGCTCTTTATTTACATTGCTCGGCTGAACGTGGTATCATAGCGCTGCTCTGCAGGAAATAATTCATTTGGCTCTTTATTTACATTGTCTGCGCGTTTTCCAATAGCGCTCCGCTCTGCTCCTCCCCCCGCCTCCATTTTGTTTATTTGTTGCCCTCCTCGTGTGCCCGACCCGCCTCCCAGCTGAGACGCCCTCGCCCCTCCCCCTCCACTATCCATATATGACAGTAGCTCCCGCGCGCAGCGTTCACGTGCAGCGTTCACGCGCAGCGATCGCGCCCAACCCGCGCCGAAGGTGCGCCAAAGGTAAGCCCGTCTACGCCCGTCCGCGCCTGGACCGCGCCCAGTGCCAGACCCCCTGCCCCTCGCGCTGCCCAGCCCCCCCGCATTACCTACGATGCCGCCACCCTCCTAGCCCTCAACCCCGGTCGCACCCCCAACTGCGTCCAAGCCGCTCCTGGACGCACCCATGGACCGTTCTCCTGCTTCTCCTGCAAATTTAGCGGCACCGACAACTTCTCCGCCACGACCACACCACAGATTCCCGACCCCAACCACTTAGAATGCATCCTTCTCAACACCCGCTCGGTCCACAGGCACGCCATTGACCTTTGGAACCTACTTGACACCATCTCTCCTGACGTCGCCTTCCTAACGGAAACATGGATGAACGCTTCCTCCGCCCCTGACATCGCCATCGCTATCCCTGATGACTATAAGATCACACGCAAGGACCGCACCGACCATACAGGAGGAGGAATCGCTATCGTCCATAAGAAAACTATCCGCATCTCAACCAGCTCTGATGCCAACCTCGCCAACTCCGAACACCTTCACTTCCAGATCCACATCGACCCCAAGACCACACTCAGAGGCACCCTCCTTTACAGGCCACCAGGACCCCACGCACAATTTAGTGAGGACATCACGGACTTCATCACTCCACACGCACTCCCCTCCAAAGACTACATCCTTCTGGGAGACCTCAACTTCCACCTTGAAAAGATCAACGACCGCAACACCTCCACCATCTTGGACAACCTCGCCAACCTCGGACTCAAACAACTGGTCACTTCCCCCACCCACATCGCAGGTCACACTCTCGACCCCATCTTCACCTCCAGCAACCATGTCTCCTTCAGCCACACTACGGATCTCCTCTGGACTGACCACAGCTGCGTTCACTTCACCTACAACAAGCTGAAACCCATCATCCACCCCCAACCAACTCTGCAAAGAAACTGGAACAAAATCACCACAGAACAGATCTCCACATCGCTCCTTCAAACCTCCCCAGCCCTCTCTTCTAACGCCAACGAAGCCGCCTCCAACCTCACCCTTTGGTTATCCAACACCGCCGACAACTTAGCACCACTGAAAAAACGTCAACACAAACTTGGCATCAAGAAGGCCTCATGGTTCAACGACGACCTCAAGAAGTCCAAGAAACTGTGCCGCTCCTTAGAAAAGGCCTGGAAAAAAGACCCATCCATCAGCAACAAGGACGCCTTCAAAAACGCCACCCGTACTCACCACCAACTGATCCGAAAAGCCAGGAAAACAGCATTCAAAGATCGACTTGACAACAACGCCCACAACAGCAAGGAACTTTTCAACATCGTCAAGGAATTTTCCAACCCCTCGGCCAACTCCAACGACATCACCCCCTCTCAAACCCTCTGCGATTCCCTAGCCTCTTTTTTCCACAACAAGATTGCTGACATCCACAACAGCTTTGACAACCAACCCGGAAGCCAACCCACCCCACCATCAGCTGACCATCTTCCCCCCGTTAACACCCTTAACGCCTGGAACCCAATCTCCACTGAGGACACCATCCGCCTGATGAATTCCATCCACTCTGGATCCCCCACAGACCCATGCCCTCACCACATCTTCAACAAAGCAGACTCTGTCATAGCTCCACACCTCCGAGACGTCATCAACTGCTCCTTCAACTCCGCCACCTTCCCAGAAGACTGGAAACACGCTGAACTCACCGCCCTTCTGAAAAAACCAACAGCAGACCCCACCGAACTCAAAAACTACCGCCCCATCTCGCTCCTCCCATTCCCGGCCAAAGTCATCGAGAAAGCTGTCAACAACCAGCTCGCCGCCTTCCTCGAAGCCAACAAATCACTCGACTCCTCACAATCTGGCTTCCGAGCCAAACACAGCACTGAGACCGCCCTCATCGCAGCAACAGACGACATTCGAACTCTACTGGACAATGGAGATACAGTCGCCCTCATCCTCCTCGACCTCTCTGCAGCCTTCGACACAGTCTGCCATAGCACCCTTTTACAACGCCTCAGAAACATCGGAATCCAAGGAAAAGCACTGGAATGGATCACCTCGTTCCTCACTGGAAGAACCCAGAGAGTCCGCCTCCCACCATTCAAGTCAGAGGCCTCAGAAATCATCTGCGGCGTACCACAAGGATCCTCACTCAGTCCCACCCTCTTCAACGTATACATGAGCCCCCTCGCGGCCATCGCACGCCAACACAACCTCAACATCATCTCTTACGCTGATGACACTCAACTGATCCTATCTCTCACCAAGGACCCCAGCACCGCCAAAACTAACCTACACGAGGGAATGAAAGAAGTCGCCGAATGGATGAAACAAAGCCGTCTGAAACTAAACTCAGACAAAACAGAAGTCCTCATCCTAGGCAAATCCCCTTCCGCATGGGACGACTCTTGGTGGCCGGAAGCCCTCGGAAAAGCACCCATCCCGACAGACCACGCACGAAACCAAGGCGTCATCCTGGATTCTTCACTATCAATGAACAGACAAGTCAACGCCGTATCCTCTTCCTGCTTTAACATTCTTCGCATGCTCAGAAAAACATTTCGCTGGATCCCCTCCGAAACAAGGAAAATAGTCACCCACGCTCTGGTCACGAGCCGACTGGACTACGGAAACACCCTTTATGCAGGTACTACCGCAAAACTCCAGAAGAAACTACAACGAATCCAAAACGCCTCAGCCAGGCTCATATTAGACATCCCACGCAACGAACACATCTCTGGTCACCTTAAAGACCTCCACTGGCTACCCGTCAATAAGAGGATTACTTTCCGACTGCTTACCCACGCACACAAATCACTCTACGACATCGGACCAGAGTGCCTCAACTCCCGACTGTCCTTTTACACCCCCTCCCGCCAACTTCGCTCTTCCAGCCAAGCCTTCGCCACTGTACCTCGCATCAACAAGACCACCATGGGAGGCAGATCCTTCTCCTACCTGGCTGCCAAAACATGGAACTCACTCCCCGCTTACCTTCGCCTCACCCAGAATCACCTAGCGTTCAGAAAGCAGCTTAAAACGTGGATATTCGACAATTAATCCTACCCCCCTTCCTAGCGCCTTGAAACCCTCTGGGTATGTAGTGCGCTATATAAATGTTATGACTTGACTTGACTTGACTTTCCGTCCACTCCCCTACACGGGCATTTCAGTCACTGGGTGCACAGCAGCATGTTGTAGTGCTCCAGCCAGCAGTCATATGTAACGCAATTATCGGCGTTGTTTCACTCCCTTGCTTTGGGTTTGTTAGGCCGCCCCCTCCTTGCGTGACAGTCTAGGTCTATGTCATACCTTTCGTAGAGCGTCTCCTTAATTTCAGCAGTGACGTATTTAGCTGGCCTCAGTTTATCTTGCTGTGTGATTATTTAGATGCTGCTGCTATCCCAAGATCCCAATTACCTCAGGAGTCTGAAGCGACGCGCTGATTTGTACTCCACGTGGCCTCTGCCTACGCAGTTCGTGCTTTTGAATTGTAGTGAGCTGATCGTATCTCCGCGCGTTTGCGTTACTCACTGCTGTAGTCGGCGCATTGGGGGACTGGATTCCGGTGCAGGGCAGTGTTAATGGCTGCTGTCATCTCTGACATCGATCGGAGAGCAGCAAAGCATTTGTTTAGTGTCTGTTACAGCCGGACCGCGCTCTCAGACCGTTTGCATTCCACCAAAGCCGCCATCTTGTGCATAATCAACGCTCCGTGGAACGCATTATAGTTAGTACTCACAGGCTCCAGCATATGCCGATTGAAATTATTTGTTCCCTGCCGCGGCTCCTCCGGTCTCTTGCAAGTCGCATGTGAACCTGTGAGTGCATGATCCAGAGTCCCTAGAGGCTCTCGTCTGAACCCGTTGTCAGTTCGCGGGCACCGCCATTTTGAAGCTTCTGCCGCAGTTAATACTTTTCAGCCCCGTAATTCCTATAGTAGGTAGTTTTGGGCTCTAGAGATCTCCACCAGTCATGACGCCAGTATTCCGACGTCTCACTTCGCAAAGTCAGAGCATTTTTACCGTACCAGCACTGCGATTTCGGCAGCAACAGTCTCCCGTCCGGCAGAGCTGTCTCAGGAGTCAGCCATCCCGCAGTGCGCCCTCTAGCGCCCCCCATCGATCAAATATTGTTAATCTAGTGCAGCTACTCAATCAAGGCGCTGATGAGGGTCTCAGGGCGTGGCTTGCAATCACATGGTGTTTTAAGAAGTAATAAAAAATAACATTCTGAAGTAAGATAATTCGGGTTGGGTTTAATTGTATAGCAATATTTCTGCTTTCAAGGCAGTGCATCTGTGGGACGACCAGTTTTCTTAAGATGTTTACACAACCTTTAATACCATACCGAATGGAATTTCTTTGGAAATATTAGTTTATTTACTGTGTGTTGAATACTTCTTCTTCTCAAAGCTTTATTCGAGCAATATACTCATGAAAACACAACATACATTTAAAAAATACATTTAAAAAATACAAGACATAAAATTAACCATCTTATACATTCAGTGATAAAAACCGTTATGCAAGCTTTGACAAAAAGGAAATAAAAACAGTTAAGAACACATTTAATCAAAGATCAATGTACATTAGGGGAGATAGCCCTCCGTCTGATGGACCATGCCCACCCCAGGTATTTTGCTGTTCCCAAGACAATTGGCAAATCAGTGGAAGTACAAATAATTCTTAGTGCCTCAACACCACTAGAAATCCCTAAGTTCCTGCAAACGGGAACTAAGGAATAAAAAATGGCCTATGCTTTCCTTGGCTGCACCACACACTGGGCAGCACGAGTTGGTCGTACTCCTACACCTGCCCGTCAAAGATCTCAGGGGGAGGGGACCAGCTCTTAGATGGAACATTAGCTTCCTGTCACCTGGGACGGTGATACTGTCCCAGTATAGTTCTAATAGTGGACACTGTTTAATTTCCAAGAAGCGACCCCCCATCGTGTCAGATCTCATTCTGCTCCAGAGTCTGGCATCAAGCCTTTCCCAATATAAACTTTTGATGGTATTTTTACTAGGAAAAGCTTCCCCAGAGGGATTATCCCAAAAGTGTGGAGAGGCCATGTTCTCCTAGAGCAGCCCTGAGGTGTTTGAGCCATGTTATTTTATGGAAAACATCTGCTTTAATTATTGCAAGGAATCCATTGGCATAGTGCTGTATCTCTGGGGTGGTCCAAAGGCATCACCAATAGAGGATTGGACGTAATCTTACTCGGTCACTGACTGATCTTCTCCCCAAATCAAGGCCAAGCGGGATTAGTGGGGTACTCTGGGGAAGTCCCGTTATACCCCTGATAAACCTATTCTCTGAAGTCTGCAAGGGAAGAACCTTGTCAAAGCCCCATAGTTCCGCCCCGTACAGGGCAGACCCAATGACCTTGGCGTCATAAACTGCCAGGACTGCTTTCATAGGTTTGGATTTGGATTTTTTGTGTTCAATCCTTAATGCTCCCGCGACCTGTTGGTGTTTCAGGACCGCCTTTTCTATATGATAGGACCACTTTAGATTTTTAGTGATCTGGACCCCGAGGTAAGTAAATACACTAACCACCTCTAGCTCACAGTTATTCAAGAGTATTTTTGGGCGAGCTCTACGCCTAGGCGAGAAAGTCATCAGCTTGGTCTTGCCCACGTTCACTTCCAAGCCGTGTTCCCCGCAAAAGTGGTCAAAGATATGTAGGGCACGCTGCAGGCCACCCGGTGTCTTGGACAAGATCAATGGGTCGTCAGTGAACATCAGGATTGGGACCCTGATGCCCGCCAACGAGGGTGCATCAACACAGGCATCCAACATCCGAGCCATAATTCCATTAATGAATAAGGAAAAGAGCAAGGGTGCCATTGCACATCCCTGGCGAACACCACTCTCGACGGGAAAGTCGGTGGAAGATTCGCTGTTCGTGCCCCACTGAACCCTGGCAAAATTAGCCTCGTGCAGACTCATAATTAGGGTAAGTAACTCGGCTGGGAGACCAATTTCACTCAGGACTGCCCAAAGCTTTCCCCTTGGGACCAGGTCGAAGGCAGCCCGCAAGTCGACAAAGGCGACATACAGCCTGCCCTCGCCAAGCACCACCGTCCCCCATTGAAGTAAGGCAAACTGAAACACCTGGTCAACCGTACTTGTGGCCTGCCTAAAACCGGCCTGGTAAGGAGACAATGCACTATTCTCTTCAACCTAATCCATTAGCTTATTTACCACCATTCTCCCTACCACTTTCTGAATGGTGGCAATCAAGCCTATTGGCCTATAGTTAGCCGGGAGGGACCTATCCCCCTTTTTGTAAATGGGTATAATGATCGCCCCCTTCCATACTTCTGGGACTTCAGCTCCTTTTGCGATAGAATTTCCCAAGAGGGAAACATACTTGGCCCACCGACCGATATCATTTTTAAAGACGTCAGAAGGTATCCCGTCAAGACCAGGGGCCCTTCCCCCTTGGGCAGCACATATTGCAGTCTCAGTTTCTTTAAGAGAAAACAGATTTCCAGTTGCAAAAACCACTGGAATCATTTTCGCAACCCCAACCTTCTTGGACTCTGCATATTGGGGTTTAAAGTATTCCACCCAAGCACCCTCAGCGACGTTGTTATCGGGCTTGTTCGGAGTACCACCTCTACCCCACTTTAATAATCTCCAAAACAACCTGGAGTCCTTGACCCCTGACGCTTCCTTTAACTCTGCCCAATACTCTTCATCCCATGTTTTTTTCACCAGTAATAGACTAGCCTTGTAGTGCTTCCTAGCCTAACCAATAGCTTCCCTATCCCTATTCCTAATAGCGCTACCTAAGGCTAACCTGGCTTTCCTGCACTGGTGGTTAAACCACCTAGCTGGTTTAGGTGATTGTTTCATGTTTTTCTTACGTGCTTTCATGAAATGTGGTCTTATATGGGGGAAGAGCTTATTATGTATATCCGTTATTTCCCTAGACCCTGGGTTAACAGAATTTTCAAACTCCATTGCAGCGATTGCAGCATCCAACTCGAAGCTTATAAAGTCCATTGAACACTTGGCCAATTAAGTCTACGCATATCGTTTGTCATTATGGGCATTTGGTCTTCATTCAATTGCTGACTATCTGGCATGATTGACCACCAATTGTGGTCCACACAGCGGGGATTGTGGTCACTTTCCAATCTACCCTCTACTTTCATGTCCCATACCCTCTGCCATAGACTAAGGCTGCAAATGACATAGTCTATCCTACTATGGCTAAGACCATTGTCAAAGGTACAAGCCCCTTCACTGTCACCTTTCGTTCTCCCATTGAGAGCCCTTAACCCATATTCCAGGCAGATGTCATTCATTAACAAGATATCTTTAGTCCATCGTTTAACAGGAGCCAGGTTTAGGATCGGGACACCCCATTGTGTGTCCTCGTCCTGTCCCAGAGGATCATCTATACTATCTAGTGGCTCAAAGTCCCTGTTCAGGTCGCCCGCTACTATGATTTTATTCCCCAATGACTGTGATTCTAATGAGGTAAACAGGGCCTCTAGAGTGGGGGAGCTTTCTGAGTTGGTACCCCTAGCATAGATATTATAAATATCTATCACTCCTCCCTTTTCCGAAGCCAATCTTAGCATTTGGATGTCCCTACAGCCAGATCGACCACTTTTACTTCTATTTGTAAGGTTTGTTTCACCCAAGCTGTGAGGCCACCCATTGGTCGACCCCTAGGTCCTTTACTTGCCGGGATTGTGAAGTTTAGATATCCAGGGAAAAAAATAGGGTTACATGCCCATGTCTCCTGAAATAGGCAGACTTCAAAACCATTAACAAAGTCTATCCAATCCTGGGACATTAGTTTGCCGGCCAACCCGGCGATATTCCATGAGAAGAACTTCCCTAATCTTGGGCCTTCCCTGTGTACTGCTCCTACAGGAGACCTCATTGGCAAATTTATCGGGGTTACATCAGCTCCAGCCCTGTGCCTTGTTAAGTCTGTATTATTATGCTCAACCCCCTGGTTGCATTGAATACTTGAAATACTTGGATCCTCACCCCAGATATTTAGTTACATTCATCCCATGATTTCTCCAAAGTCACAAACCCCAAGCCAGTATATATTCCAGTAGGTTCCACATTTTGGTTCTTGAGGAGATTAACAGAATTCCCACAATTATTCCGGCTAGTCATAACCTTTGCTTTATTCATACAATTGTCATACATCTGTCAATACCCCCACCCCGGCTCCCTCACTGCTCCAAAACAATTAGTATTTATGCCACCATAATAACTATTCCGTTGAAATGGTACAGTAAAGGGAACAGACCCTAAAGACGGGACATTGGTCAAGGATCTTGGGTAAGTTGTCATGACAGATTCCACACCCGCTGGTCTTGGGTAAAAGAAAGTAAGATCTACGACACCAATTCCCCCACAAGTTGTACCCCATCATGCTTCGTTATCAAACTAGCCACCCTAGGATCTTGAAAATTGACAACTATACAATCACCCCCCACTTTCTTAGAAGTGCAACCCATCCACTCCGTCCTTCTTACTCCAACAATCAAACCATCTACTTCCCCGGGGAGTGGTCTATTTACCCTTAACCAATGCATTACCTTGTTTTTTAGCATTTGGAAGGATTCCCTTTGCCCAACCAATAGGGGTGGTACATTTATAAGGACAGCCACATAGGGAAAAGAGTCTGGGGTAAGATTCATGTAAGGTATCCTGCGCGGTGCCTTCGTTGGGGGTGGTTTAGGTAGACTGTTGGCAGGAACCACGATCTAGAGGAAGAGGTGTCATGAGGTGGTTGGGAACTGTTTGATGGAATATTTTTGTTCCCAGAGGTGTTTCTGCTACTGCTGGCTGCAGTACCATTACAGGGTATTGAGTTGTTAAATGGAACTTGAGGGGCGTTGGATGGGGGGGCAACAGTCTTAGAACAATCTTTTGTACCCGTAACAACTGTGACAGGGGGCTTGGCTACTTTGTTGATCTTACTACTTGGATTATTTTTTGGCTCCAAATTGGTCTTTTTATTTTTCCCTTTACCCTGGAGCCTACTTGGGCTGCCGTCCACAGGTGGGGGGGTACAACAGCCGACACACCTTTCTCCTGCCCACTAAGTTGGTGAGGATTACTACACTTCCCTGTCCTTATGTGAGACTTTATTAATGATTTAGTCATGAAGAAATTGTCCAAGGTTGCCTGCTCAAAGTGGTCTAACCTATCCGCTAGTTTTTTGACTCGTTCCTCGAGCGGAGTCAAAAGAGACCTCATTAGCTTCTCCATCTCGAGTTGCAGGGTAGAGGTGACGTGTAAAGACTCAACCACTCCCATTTCTGGGAGATCATTGGTCTTGGAGCTGGGAC
This sequence comes from Lissotriton vulgaris, assembly GCF_964263255.1. NCBI lineage: Eukaryota > Metazoa > Chordata > Amphibia > Caudata > Salamandridae > Lissotriton > Lissotriton vulgaris. Next base: position 1,276,319,603 of record NC_141689.1, read on the forward strand.
TAGCTGGCACTTTACCCCCCTCGAGAGACAGGGGGAGAACTACAGGAGGAAGCTCTGGCAACCCCATAGATAGTACGTCAGTGCTATTCGCGCCAGAGCTAACCACCTCAGGAGCTGCCCCCACCTCACATGTCTTTTCCCCGTTGGGACCAACCTCAATAGGTTCCTGGGAAGAGCAAGAACACGCTACAACTTTACTTATTTTTTGGGGGGGTTTAAACAAGTAGCACTTCTTTGGGGCGGGACATCTCTTCCTTTTAGAACATGACTTCCCTCTAACCACTTGGTTTAACACACTCCGTTGGGCCGAATTCAGCTCCCATATTGATGGATCAGTGGGTAAGGGAGGTGTACTTCCAAGGGGAGAGCGAATGTCAGAGTCCACTTGCGAGTCGGTCAACAACTCAATCGTAGGGGGGAAGGCATAGGGAGTTTAAACTACCGCTGGCAGAGTTAAGGAAGACCGAGGGGGAATCAATGCCGGGAAAACCTGCGGTTGTCTTTTTTCCAAGGGTATTTTAAGGAGTTCAATTGACTGCCTACGCTCAGCGCGTCTCTCCGCCAGTGCAATCTCTTTGTCGATATCGTTGGCTACCCGAGAAAAATATTTATCCAAAGGGCCTGAGATTGCTGGCCCCACCTCGGCCTGAGATAGAATGCCTATGGTGGAGGTTGTTGGTGATGTCATATCCAGTAACCTAAGTGTTTCAAGAGAGTACTAAGTTCTACAAATGACAATACCTACAATCGTTTTGAACACCAGCTCACGAAGACAATAACTCAATGTCACAAATACAAGATGACAGAGAGGGGGCCCAGCCCGGCCTCCCTCGGCCCCTGACGGCCACAGACGGTCCCGCCCTTGTCCCGGGCTTCTCCCGGGACGCTCCCGCGCAGCGGGGATAACAACTCCTATTAGAGGAGGGAGGTGTTCAGGGGGCGGGTCAAACAGGGAGAGCGTCCAGGTGCAGGTGATGACAACGCAGGGACTCCTGGGAAATAGATTCCCTGTCTCTCACCTGGCGCTCGCAGCCCTGCAGGTCCCAAAGGTCACTGGTCCAAAGTTACTAGCCCCAACAAAACAAAGTCAAGCGCCCAGGCAGACGGGCGATGCGGGACCCGCGCAGAGGGTTCCGCGAGGTTCCAGCGAGGTTTCCAGAGAAGAAGTAGTCAGGAGCAAAGCAGCAAACTGGTAGGCGTGGGGCGTCTCCCACCAAGGCAGCAGCAAGCACACACCTTTTACTCGGTGCTCGGGGGCGGGTCAAACAGGGAGAGCGTCCAGGTGCAGGTGATGACAATGCAGGGACTCCTGGGAAATGGAGTCCCTGTCTCTCACCTGGCGCTCGCAGCCCTGCAGGTCCCAAAGGTCACTGGTCCAAAGTTACTAGCCCCAACAAACAAAGTCAAGCGCCCAGGCAGACGGGCGATGCGGGACCCGGGCAGCGGGTACCGCGAGGTTCCAGCGAGGTTTCCAGAGAAGAAGCAGTCAGGAGCAAAGCAGCAAACTGGTAGGCGTGGGGCATCTCCCACCAAGGCAGCAGCAAGCACACACCTTTTACTCGGTGCTCGGGGGCGGGTCAAACAGGGAGAGCGTCCAGGTGCAGGTGATGACAACGCAGGGACTCCTGGGAAATGGAGTCCCTGTCTCTCACCTGGCGCTCGCAGCCCTGCAGGTCCCAAAGGTCACTGGTCCAAAGTTACTAGCCCCAACAAACAAAGTCAAGCGCCCAGGCAGACGGGCGATGCGGGACCCGGGCAGCGGGTACCGCGAGGTTCCAGCGAGGTTTCCAGAGAAGAAGCAGTCAGGAGCAAAGCAGCAAACTGGTAGGCGTCGGGCGTCTCCCAACAAGGCAGCAGCAAGCACACACCTTTTACTCGGTGCTCGGGGGGCGGGTCAAACAGGGAGAGCGTCCAGGTGCAGGTGATGACAACGCAGGGACTCCTGGGAAATGGAGTCCCTGTCTCTCACCTGGCGCTTGCAGCCCTGCAGGTCCCAAAGGTCACTGGTCCAAAGTTACTAGCCCCAACAAACAAAGTCAAGCGCCCAGGCAGACGGGCGATGCAGGACCCGCCCAACGGGTACCTCGAGGTTCCAGCGAGGTTTCCAGAGAAGAATCAGTCAGGAGCAAAGCAGCAAACTGGTAGGCGTGAATACCTTGCACGATGTCACAATCCGTCGGTCTGATCTACAGGGCAGATATCTTTCCGCAGTACTGTATACGAAGAAGGCATGTGCATGGAATTGCTCGTGCAGTAGACCTCCGGCAGAAACAAAGAGCAATAATTAGGCGAGAAGTGCCTCATCTTACAAGTTCTTAAGTTTTCTGTTATCATTTTAAAAGCATGGATTTCCAAACTATTCAACATCTTTTAAATGGAAGTATATTAATACTAGTTATTTCTGTTCAGTTGAGGTGTGTCAGAGATTTGCCTGATCTAAGAACACAGGGCGGGTCACTAAAGAGCTGGGACTTTACACTCTTCACTTGAAACAAATGCTACAAGCACCGCCATAACAATCCATCACCATTTAAAACCAAACACATCCTATTTGGGGGGCCCTATTGAGGATTTAAGGCTATCCTCCGTGACAGTTTCAGTCATAATCGTGAGGTGAGCCAAGTGTCTCCAGTGGCTGTAAATTGATAGGCTGGGAAAATGGACCACCAACTCTGATTTGTAAAGTAAAATTGCACTTTTCAGTCCATGTTGTTTATTGTTGATTAGTGACTAATGTAATGGGGATTTACACTAATATGGGCCTTGGTCCAAAGAAGTGTTGACTGAGTGCCAGCAAGTTTCACATTTAGCGCCCAGAAGACTGCATATGTTAACAGACTTATCTCACCACCAAGATGTAATGCATTTCAATCAGCAAATGATGTTACAACTTATTACAAGTTTAGTCTGACAGCCTTTTATAGATGGACTGGATTTCACCGGACAAGGCAGGGTATCGGCGTCTGACAGTAAGGAAAAAGAGCCAGGCGTTAACATTATATTTGCAATAATTTACACCTGACATTCGTCCATGCCTCACATATGCAAATCGGTGGTGCCGGCAAAACTAATGGCTGTCCAGTCCAATCTCATGCCCATTCTTCCTGTACAAACGGTGCTACTCTTACTTCGCCTCCTGCTTTACTGTAGCTAACCCACAAAATAAACGTGAAACCAGTGCTTTACTGTTGGGCTAACTCTATGGCTCAACTCCCATAAAGATTTAAGACGGCCATAAAGTCTTCCACACGGAAAGCATTAGACAAAGTTGCCTTTTCTTAATGCATTCGCAGGTATTTCCTAAAGTTCTCTACCTCTAGGCATTTAATGCCACTCAATCCCACTCAATGCAAAAAAATTCCCTCATCTCATTCCGGAAACGCTGATGGGATACTAACTTGCCAAATAAAGCATCAGGCGCTTGTGGGTTCCATTGCTAAAGATAAAAGGTAATTGTTATTCATGCACTATTTTTACATTGGTGCAAAGAATACAAGCTTATGTGGCACTCAGGCTTTAGCTGTAAACATCATAAGCTAAAGAGTGGGTGCCCCGAATGTTTAAAAAGTGAAGAAATACAAATAAAAAAAAATATATATATAAATATATATATATATATATATATATATATATATATATATATATATATATATATATATATATATATATTCACTGAAAAACCATAGGTTTGACACCAGTTATAGTTAGCTGGAAATTTTACTGACATAAAACCAATGAAATTCCACGTTATAGTTAGTTGGACTCACTATAACTTGCGCGTGTAATGCACTGCTGACGACATTACATATTACATCACTCATGACATGGTCAGTGACATCACTTATGACATCACTGATGACAGACCTCCTTTAAGTGTAATGTAACCCTTAAAACACATATTGGAAAATAGAAATTAACATTTTCAAAAAAATGGAGATACCCATACCAGTTACAACAACCAATTCAATAATTCCACCATCTATACACACATTCTCTCATTTACCAACAGTTCTATATAGTCACTCATACATATACTCACTCATCATATGTAGTGATACACCTATACATCCTGTAACACACCGACAATCATCCAAAAGTTACTCACACACATACTCACACATGCAAATAAACTATTAAACATCCATTTATTTGCATATAAAACTATACACACTCAACCACCCATACAGTCCTGCACATATGGTATCTTCTAAACACATACAAAGAGAGAGTTAGTCATTCATGCATCTATGTCATTAGTAATACCCCCACAAAACCATAGAAACACTCATACTGATACTAAAAAAACATCTAAGAACCCAAATACCTACACATGTAGGTACTCATCAATCCATGCACCCAGTTATTCACAAAGTGAAACACTGATACATATATTCAAATATTTAAACATTACTCGCTAATATATGTATTCACTAACGTACACTTAATAAGCCAGTTATCCAATCATTTCTTTTTGAAAAAAACATTCATTAAGACAATAATTTAAACATTTATTCTTCCCTCGACCTTTACATATACATATATAAAACATATTTATTTTTTAGAAAGACACACATTCACTGGATGGTGTCATAAGTGATGTCACTGACCATGTCATGAGTGATGTAATATGTAATGTCATCAGCAGTGCATTACACGCGCAAGTTATAGTGAGTCCAACTAACTATAACGTGGAATTTCATTGGTTTTATGTCAGTAAAATTTCCAGCTAACTATAACTGGTGTCGAACCTATGGTTTTTTCAGTGAATTTCATAGGTTTTTCAAATGCTACTTCCTAACTATAACGTGTGTAAAACCTATGGTTTTTTCAGTGAATTTCATAGTTTTTTTGAATGCTAGTTCCTAAGTATGTAATCACGTTCGTAACTACATAGTGTCACCGCCTACACGTCCTGAGAAGCGCATGTAAAGTCATGTGACTTGAAAACAAAAGTTCCAATTGGTTACTAGTAGTTTCTGTTCTGGAATATACACGAAGCACTCCACCCACTTTCCTCACAATCTTTTCTACTCTCAAGAGACAACAACGTCGAGCATCTTCCGGAAGACTTTGCTGAAATGGCTACCCTACCAGAATAATCTTCCGAATCTGAAGGAAATGAGCGACCACCGTTAAGAAGAAAAAAGGAATCTTTCATTTGGCAATTTTTCACTTATCCTGAAGATCAAAAGAAAGTGAATGCGCTAAAAGTAACCTGCACGATATGCAATTCGGAGCTCTCAAGGGGAAATCCAAATAAAAAATATTCCTTTTCTGCACACACCATGCAGCGGCATGTTAAACAAAGGCATCCTGAGCATTATGCAAAAGCATCGACAAGAGCCCTGGCCATGCTATTACCATCAGAGGTGGCCAGCACATCTTCTGGTGGACGACCTGTATCTCCATCGAGTGCTGAGATGGACTTGAGACCATATCTTGCGAAGGTGCACATGAAATGCAACGAGTGTGGAGAAATTCTTTTGTATGGAGAGCAGAGCCTCGTTCTTATTAAACTCAAAATTGACAGTCACAAATGCCCCAAGAAAAGATAAATTTCTTCACTTCATTTTCAAACTATTACATACTGAAAAATGTAGTAGCAACTTTAAGAAATCGAAAGCATTATAACACTTCTTTCCCCCCCCCAAAAAAAAAAAAGTTATTTTCAGAACTAACTATTTCTACCAAAACGTGCTCTAAGAGCATATTATGAGATATTTTTTCGCCGCTTTATTTTAGTGCGAGACCAGGTGCGCGCACCCTCCTATCGCGTACAGGACCTGACACTTGCATGTGAAGTCATGTGACTTCTAAACAACACTTCTAATTGGTTCTTGGTAGTTTCTATTCTGGAATTTACACGCAGCACTCCACCCACTTCCATCACTTTCTTTTCTACTCTCAAAAGACAACAACGTCGAACATCTTCCCGAAGACTTCGGTACAATGGCTACCGTTCCGCAATCATCTTCCGAATCTGATGAAAATGAGCGACCACCTTTGACAAGAAAAACGGAGGCCACGCTATTACCATCAGAAGTAATCAGCACATCTTCCGGTGGACGACCTGTATCTCCATCGAGTGCTAAAATGGACATGAAACCATGTCTGGCGAAGGTGCACATAAAATGCAACGACTGTGGAGAACTTCTTGTATACGGAGAGCAAAGCTTTACTCTAATTAAACACAAAATTGAGAGTCATAAATGCTGCAAGAAAAGTTAAATTTCTTCACTTTATTTGGATAGTATGACATACTGAAAAATATCATAGCAACTTTAAGAAATCAAATGCATCAAAACACTTGTTTCCAAAAAAAAAAAAAAAAAAAGTTCTTTTCAGAACTAACTCTTTCCACCAAAACATGCTCGAAGAGCATATTATAAGATGTTTTTTCGCCGCTTTATTTTAGTGCGAGACCGAGTGCGCGCACCCTTCTATCGCGTACAGGACCTGACACTCCCATGTGAAGTCATGTGACTTCTAAACAACACTTCTAATTGGTTCTTGGTAGTTTCTATTCTGCAATTTACACGCAGCACTCCACCCACTACCATCACTTTCTTTTCTACTCTCAAGAGACAACAACGTCGAACATCTTCCCGAAGACTTCCATACAATGGCTACCGTTCCGCATTCATCTTCCGAATCTGATGAAAATGAGCGACCACCTTTCACAAGAAAAACGGAGGCCACGCTATTACCATCAGAAGTAATCAACACATCTTCCGGTGGACGACCTGTATCTCCATCGAGTGCTGAGATGGACTTGAGACCATATCTGGCGAACGTGCACATGAAATGCACGAACTGTGGAGAACTTCTTGTATACGGAGAGCAAAGCTTTACTCTAATTAAACAAATAATTGAGAGTCATAAATGCTCCAAGAAAAGTTACATTTCTTCACTTTATTTGGATAGTATGACATACTGAAAAATGTCGTCGCAACTTTAAGAAATAAAAAGCATCATAACACTTGTTTCCAAAAAAAAAAAAAAAAAAAAGTTCTTTTCAGAACTAACTCTTTGTACCAAAACAAGCTTGAAGAGCATATTAGCTGATATTTTCTCGCCGCTTTCTTATAGTGCGCGACCGGGTGCGCGCACCCACCTATCGCGTACAGGCGTCGAGACACGCATGTGCAGTCATGTGACTTTAAAACAACACTTCCAATTGGTTCTTACTAGTTTCTATTCTGCAATTTACACGGAACACTCCACCCACTTCCCTAGAAAACCAATTTATCGTAAATCTTTTAAAGCCTCCTCTTATGAAATATTCGACATCAATCACATAGCAGAGTACTAAATAGCACTATATACACTCCGTCCCTTAATTATAAGAGACTTATTGCTATGTAAAATCAACTTTTGCTCTCCAAGATAATGTAAAATGCTGAGCCTATTACATAATTTTATTACACATATATGTTACTAGTCTCCTTCGAGTACTAACACCGTAGAAAATACCACCAATAGCGGTGATATTTTTTACACCGAGAACGGGCGATTTCTATCGCTTACAGCCCTTACAATTATAAAGTTTTATTTCCTAAGTCTCTGATCGCCAACTGTGCAACGTAAATCCCCTGTGTGTCGCAATAAGGTCCATAAACAAAAACTACAGAGCCAGCATTATAAACATACACAAAACAACAAAACGACAAGAGCCACCATGCTAATATATATCCTTAATATAATAAACCTCTGAGAATAAATACATATTTCCGTGGCAGCCCATAACACAAATGTGGCGTCCTCTGACTCTGCTCCATTACCAAACACCGTAACTCCCCGCCCCCCTCACTTTTCACTAAACTCCGCACTCCACCCCAGCCAAACCCCCTATTACAAATCCCCAACCTACCCTCCCTGCCCAAACCCACCATGAACCTTAAACCGCCCCTAGAAAACTTATAAGACACAGGATTACTAAAACTCAAAGAATACGCAACAGGCACATAATGTAAATAGTACATAAAGACACATATGTTTTCTAAAATACTATTTAAAAACATGTTCTATTTTTAATAAATCTATCATGCATCTGACCCTCTAGAACTGCTTTCAAAACGTGAACTATAAACCTCTACTTTTCATTTTCAAACCATACACTTTCTTCTGACCCTCTAGAACTGCTTTCAAAACATGAACTATAAACCTCTACTTTTCATTTTTAAACCATACACTTTCAATTACATTATTTTTTTTCCACAATTCATGTAATGTTACAAACCTTTTCTAAAATACACCAGTCCGTATCATTTATAAGGATTTATTTTCAGTCTTCATCAGTGACACTTTCTTCACATACAATAGAAATCACTATAACTTTTTAAACGACAATGCTAACGCGGTAAAAATAACCCTTCATTTACTTTCCTTTAAGAATGCACACTATGTACCCCACGCATGCGTTTCTTAATCTTTGTATTTGGCAGCGAATACCGACCTTGAATCGGAAGACATGAACAAGAGCGCCATTGTCACATTTAAAACTGAACGTTGCATCTGCTCACACACATATCTTTCACTAAGCTAACATTCACAGAAAACAGCATTGATGTAAAAAAAAATTGACCTTGCTTTACAACTCCCTCAAATCACTCCCTTATTTTTTAACGCATCCTCCAGTTCAAAAAAAGCTACTTTTTTAATAACCACTAAGCAATATATAAGTGACTAGACTCCTAGAAAATGTATCAAGTCATTCTGCTCCTCTCCACTGCATAGCTGGCGACCTAATTCTGTGGAGTTGCTATACAACCAGCGGTGCTGCGCCGTTTCCTGTACCATCTTGGGAAATTCAAAATGGATGTCCCTCCTGCCTTCGCAAACGAGCCGGGCCACTTAGAACTATTTCGCCAGAGGATGCTTGACTACTACGCCATCTTACCACTCTCGACTTTGAATACTTCATATCGATTATCATTTCGATATTCGCATTTCACCTGTGTGCAGCCTGTATTTCATTGCCTGAGCTGTGATTTTACGTGGGCCCTGGATTTATGTCTCTGCAATTTGGTACCTCCTGAACCGAATTACAATCACCTCATGAATCCGTTACTTGATCATGAACAGCTTTGTTACAACGGAGGGTTTATGGCCTTTGCAGCGATACAAGGAGTTCTGGGTCATTGGAATATATTCGCAGCGGCGCAAGATTTCCTAACAGAGAGCTACATCGAAAACCCACCGAGCTGCCCAATGATGGTAAAAGACACTCCAATAATGACAGATCATGAATGCTCCTTTCATCTTCTCAATTAGATGGCTGACATGTTTTCAGATGATAACAATGATTTCATGTTAGAGGCACTTGCTGCATACTTTGCCTACACAATGGACACTTAACTCTTTCCTAACAGCGAGCTACATCGAAAACCCACCGAGCTCCCTCTGATGGTAAAAGACGCTCCGATTATAACCGATCATCAGTACTGCTTTACTCTTTTCCATTGGATAGCTGACATACTTTCCGGAGGGTTTATGGCCTTTGCAGCGATACAATGAGTTCTTGGTCATTGGAATATATTCGCAGCGGCGCAAGATTTCCTAACAGAGAGCTACATCGAAAACCCACTGAGCTGCCCTATGATGGTAAAAGACGCTCCAATAATGACAGATCATGAATGCTCCTTTCATCTTCTCAATTGGATGGCTGACATGTTTTCAAATAATAAAACTGATTTCCTGTTACAAGCAGAAGCTACCTATTTTCCCTAAACAATGCTTCAATAACTCTCAAACAAGCCATTGACGTCCTCATTTCCTTTTGGTTTTCTATATTCTTCACGTTCTTTTCCATATTTTCTTTTGAAGAACAGACCTATTTGCTTTACTAACAGTGGACATTATAATTTCGTGTTGTTTGACAGCTGATTCATAAAGTAATGATGTATAACCACTTGCATTTTCATATATCGTTCCCAAACTGAAAGGCCAGAGACCTTCTTCCATTTATTAAAATATACTATACTTCCTTATAAGAGTGTACAATGTTTTTTTCCAACTATATTCATTTTTCTTCAACTATAGCGTTTGTATTCCATGTACTACTGACAATACCAATTACTGTGTTTTTTGCAATTTCTGTACTCATATTACATAATGATTTGCCTTTAAAACAGTACATTTCTAAATAAACATTTCAAATATTCATGGTTTCTCTTTTAATCCATAATCTCAACTGAAATGATTTCATATTGAAAAACTATTCATGGGTTCCACATAACCTTAACTGTAGTCACTGAGGACCTTATTTATGAAGACCTTCCGCCGCCAGTGCCTCATTTTTTAAAATGGGTAAAAGTAACGCACCGGTGGCGCAAGGCCTTCATAAATAAAGTCCTGAATGTTTTCTTTTCTCGACCTCACTTACTGATACAAGAACCTGCAAACCAATTACGGCCCGTGAACTCTTTCTTAGTAGGTCGCGCACCGTAAAGACAGTTATACCACTGTTAACATTTTTTTTTTACTGTTACTAAGCACCGACACAGTTCCGCTTCACTCAGAGTTAATCACTGCTCCCACGCTTCTACAGGCCAGACGCTATGTCGTATTTCTCTCCTTATCACCCTTTCATCTCCACAATAACAAACAGTTGTCCGCCAGCCACCAGAGAACAGACTCAGATGCAGAGGCACCAAAGAGTGAACCCATCACCAACTGCCATCTCCGGCTGTTTCCATGGTTACACCTCATTCTGCACCTTGCTGAAGGCACAGGTCAAAAGTTCATGTCTCAACGTTCTACAGCTAACTAAGAAGACTATTTTCCCTCCAGAAACACCTGCCAATCCACAACTCTGTTACATGTCTTGTTTTTTCACACCCAATAGTACTTTTCGTTTAACATAAACATTGACCTGTTCACTCTCCACTTGTTACAATCAACCAATCATTTTTATTTTTTTAACCACACCCAGCCTCTTCCTTTTTCTTTATTTAAAATTTCAACTTCTAACTACCATTTCACTTCCAGAACCGATCGGAGGACGACTACAAATCCCTTGAAAATGAAGGTCTGGCTAATAGGACACAGTTATATTCACTGGAGTGAAAAATATGCAGTAAGCAGACGAATTTGCAACCTCAGCTTACCAAATGTACACATAACATGGATTTCCAAAAGAGGATTGAAATGTCACCAATTGATTCCATTGGTGAAAACTTTTATGCATCTCCCAGAACCAGACCTTATAATTGTGCACTGTGGTGGGAACGATCTAGGCACAATCACTGGGGTAGGTCTGGAAATGCTTCTAAAAGACACCTTTCGACAATTGATGACACTTTTTCCTCGATCTGCCTTGGTATATTCCAATATATGCCAAAGACAGAAATGGAATTGGTCCAATCACCATTGTGCACAATTTGAGAAAGCAAGGAGACATATAAATAAATCTGTTTCTGCGTTCCTCAGAGATTATAGCATGGGTTCTATTTACCACAACAACTTGCGCTACCACATGCAAGACGTCTATAGGAGAGACGGTGTTCATTTCACGAATGAGGGAAACAGAATCTTCCTCTGCAACATCAGGCTCTGCATCGGTACTTACTTATAAATGCAGAAAACACTCAATTAACACAAGGGCTCTTTTCAGAGCCACCTTATATCTAAGCACTCAAACTTCTGATTTACCTCCCAGACTCTTGTAAATAGGTGTGCGCGACCGGGTGCGCGCACCCCGTATTTTTTTTTCGGGGAAAAATTATATCTTTTTGCGTTTAAGGGCCTTACTGCACACCCCGAGAAAACCTACGCAGGAAGACAATCTCTACCTTCTCCCCTTTCCATGTTTCAACGCTTTGAAATGAACAATATATTTACTCGCAGTGACAAAATGGCGGACAAAACTTCCTGATTTCCTTCGAATCGAACGTTAACAGACGTCACGCAGCAAAATTCCGCTCGCGCGCGCAGCCGCTTGGGTGCGCTCACGTGTGCGCGCCTATAGATATATAATTGACTTTAACTTTAATTTTCTCAACAACTACTGAACGGATTTACACCATTCCAATAAAAGCGTAATCTGCGAACAAGACTCTACAGTTTTGGCAAATTTCTTATAACTTCATTCACCCGTTCGAACTGTAGCCGAGTCTAAAGGTCCTATGGAAAATAACATTGAGAAAACACGTTTTGGGACCCCCCTTATATCTCAGCCCCCACTTGACCAATGCCCCCCAAACTTTCAGGGAAGGAGTGCAGCGAACCTAGCCATCTTCTTTGAGAAATTCGCAAAGACTCATCCACCAGGGCCAAAGTTATTCCAAATAGAATGTTGAGGATTTCCTATGGAAAACAATCCTAACTATAACTACCTACTGGCGACCGCCAGTAGGTAATATATATTACCTACTGGCGGTCGCCAGTAGGTATATATAGTTAGGATTTTTTTCCTATGGGATTTCTGAAAATTCTATGTCGAATAACTTTTGCGTTTGTGGACGGAATTGGCTGATATTTTCAGGAAAATGGCCATTTTGTTTCTGAGCAGCCTCTGAAAAGTTGGGGGGGTTACGTCAAGGGGGGGTCGAGAAAAAAAGGGGTCCCAAAACTCGTTTTTCCCATTCAATTTTCCATAGGGCGTTTGGAATCACTTTTAGCTCGAACGGCTGAATGGATTTACATGAAACTTGGCAAAATTGTAGATTTGGTTTGCCTGACGTGCCTTTGCTATGTCTCAATATATGTGCTCCAGTGGATTTTGAGAAATTAACATTTTAAAAAACAGATATATCTGTGACAGCGTCCCAGTTAGCGCCCCGGTTCGCGTCCCTGACGCGTAACGGAACTTCACGAGGAGAAGCGGATTGGCTCCCCAGTGACTGTCAACATTCTAAACAGTCCGGAGCGGCCGCCATCTTGTGTCTCGGTAGGATCGAGACACAAGAGGTGGAAAAAACAAAGTGGGAAATGAGCATAAGGGGGCAGAGTACAACCTCCCTGACCCCCTAGGTTTGATGAGGGGGCTTTAAAAGGGCCCCGCGGGTCAAAAATAAAAAGTTATTATCGTTTTTTTGCGGGGGAGCGCTTGGTACGCGCACCGGGAAGCGGTCCGGGAAGCGTAATATTGGGAAAATGGGATGAAAGAATGTTCAAATATTGTATGTTTATTTATTGATTGTTCTTTTTTTTTTATTTGCAGAGTCTAAAAATAAAAATACACTGTTTTTTTTGTAAATATCTTGCATGTTGTTTAAGAAGTTATTGTGGTATATGGAATTCATAGCGTAGTCTGTCAGGAAAGCAGAAACACCATGGAGGCAGGAAATGATAAAGAGATGTTAAATACACTTTGGAGATAATATAGTGGAAGAAAGGAAGTAAATATGAGCAAACTTACTATGTAACACAAAAAAGTTGCACAGTATATTTAAAGTCTGATTTTACATTATAATCAATTTGCTACTAGTTTACAAAATACATATAAAAATGAATAATGTCTCAAACAATTTTTGAATTATTAAATAAAAATTTATTTTTCTGATTCGTTTTCAAAATGAAAAAGAACTTCTAATAATTCATTGTCAGATTTTTTTTCATTTTCAATTAGGAAATCTACTGATTCCACACATTGCAGAAGTCCAAAGTCCCGTGATTCATCATAGAATTCAGAGTCAATTTCTGTAACTGTGTTGCTTCTTGCAACAATTTCCAAGTTAGTTTTGTTCTCTCCTTCCATTTTTGTGCTGTAAAACGAATTTTTTAAAAATATATCAGTACAGATAGGGCACTGTTGGGTTTAAGTACAGACAGGTAGTTTGTTTTTTTAAACAGTGATTTTATCTTTTGGCAGTGTATGGTATCAGACTGGAAGTAGAAATTATAATTCTTAATTATACAAGACAAGCCTAACTCCATCCATAATTAAAACAGAGAAGTCTATCTTATTCTATAACTATTACAGAGGGATAGTATATAACTATCAGAAAATGTTTTCCTATTTAACTTAAAGTGCAGAACATACTTCAGTTTTTAAAATATCATCTTACCAATCAAAAAGAAGTTTAAGTTCTCAGTTGAAATGCACTTGATATGTACTTCAGGAAGTAGTAGTCAAAATGGCTGTGTTTATCTCTCTTTCTTTATATATATTCAGGTACATAACCAATCAAATGTCATAAAATAATAGAAGATATTGAAAGTAGCATTTTGATTGGTTGTCAATTCTAACACTTCATAAGTGTTTTTGTTAGGTAATTTACCTCAGGATATTTAGTCAGGCTTACAGCATAATTTTCTCAATGGAATTCCATCAAATTTGGGTAATGGGTGAATGGTAGGGACTGCTATTTAGTAGGCCCTATTCTATATTTGATGAAAGTGTCTGTAGTAGTTTTTCTGTAAATTACTTTCCCACCTTTTTTTATCGAGCGCTTACCGGTGCGATCCCCGGTACGCGAACTGGCAGCATTACGGGAGTCCTCCATTTTGTGTATTGGTAGAATTGAGACATAAGATGGAAGACAAACAATGTACGGAATGGGTAGAAGGGGGCACAGTAGACACTTTGTGACCCTCTAGGTTTTCTGAGGGGGATTAGGACGCTGATATATGCAAAAATAAAAAAAATAACAATTTAAAATTTCACGGGGGAGCGCCCAGTACGCGCACCGGTAAGCTAACCGGGGAGCGTACTTTGGTGAAGAAAAAAAAATTAGAAAAAGATAAACGTTTTGAATGATCAGAGGTAGGGTAGCTCTGAAAAGAGCTATTGTGTTCTGTGGCTAATTTAGGTACCTACAAGTAGGTTCAAATGCACACTTTTAAATAAAGGACGAATATTCTATTCCCTTAATCGGAGAAGTGCACACCATCTCTTCTGTAGATGTGTTGAATGTTGGAACGCAAGTTATTGTTGTATATTAAACCCATTCCATAGTCTCTCATGTAAGCAGAAAAAGATTTATTCACATGTTTCTGTGCTTTCTCAAATTGTGGAAAAAATTGATTTGACCACTTACATTTTTGTCTTTGACATATATTGGAATATACCAAGGCAGTTTGGGGAAAAAGTGTCATTTAAAAGAAGAATACATTTTACAGCTTTGATATTTGCTATCAAAAAACCATTGAAATTCACTGAAAAAACCATAGGTTATAGACCATATATAGTTAGGAATTAGCATTTACAAAACCTTGAAAATTCACTGAAAAAACCATAGGTTATAGACCATATATAGTTAGAGATTAGCATTTTCAAAACCTTATTTTACTCGCACAAAACCATTGAAATTCGCATATATAGTTAGTTGCACTAACTATATATCGCGCACCCACAATCCAGAAGGGGAGCAGCTGGGGGGGACATCCCGGTTCCCTGTGCGCCACTCGAAGAGCCAACTCCGGTACCGGCAGAAGGGAATCCGATTCCCGTAGTGGTTACCCCCGTGTCCGGGGAGGATATGCCGCCCGAGCTGGCAGCACAATTAGCAGCGTGGTTGGGTAAAGATAGCGAGGGCGCCACGGCTGACGACGCGCGAGTGTTGATGAAGCAACTGCGTGAAACAAGGGAGGCGGTGAAGGCATCATCGCCAGTTATCATGCCGGCTGCGGCTGTAGAAAAACCAACGGGAACAGCTCCAGCAGATGCAGCTTCCGGTTCAGGTAAGCGGCCATTGCCGATTGCAAGGGATGAGTCTGCACCTTCACGGAGGGAAAAGTTGGGTCAACATGTCCCTCTGGCTATTAAGGAGAAGATATGGGCAAATGAGTATATAAACATCTTCTCGTTGCTTACTGATCATTATGAGATGGAGCATGTTAAGAGCCAAAAGGAGCTCATGCATCCGAGTGTTTGGCGCGCAAAGATGGCCGCCTTTAAAGTTGATGAAAACATTGGTACTTGGGGGAAGGCATGGGGAATTTTTACCTCCATCATGGGCGAACGTAGACCCGAGTTGCTGTCCGAATTGCCGATCTATCAGACACGGATCATGGAATATTCCGTGTCATATGGGGGCAATCAGTGGTTCTGTTACGATAACATTTTTAGAAAAGCAAAGGAGCACGATAAAAACTTAACTTGGGATTGTTATGATTCTGTTTCATGGTCAAAAATGGAGAGTACTGGTATGTTAAAAGTACCATTAGTAGGGAGTAGTGGGGGTGAATCCTCCCGCCCAAATGCCGGGACCCCCTTTCGATCAGGTACAGGTAACGAATACAACTCGAGGCCGAACGGCAACACAGGTAAAAGGGGGATTTGTTGGAACTTCAACAGAGGAAAATGTACGAGGCCCCAGGGGTCATGTAAATTTCGTCATGAATGTGGAGAGTGTGGGCAGCAATCCCATCCGGAGTCCATGTGCAGAGCCAAAACGGGTGATAACGGGGGGAGAGGAGGCGCCAAACAGGTCTGAAATAGTCCGAGGGGCGCCTTTACCTACTCCGGTTGATACCATGGCAATGATTCCTTGGCTCAGCGAATACCCGGACCACGCTTCCGCTGGGGTGTTGAGGAACGGGTTTTCATATGGTTTCCGCATCCCAGTGGGGGGCTTTCGGGGTGTAAGGAAATGTAAAAATCAAATATCGGTCTTGCAACATACGACCGTAGTACAAGAAAAAATTAGGAAGGAGGTTACTCGAGGTCGAGTCGCCGGTCCATTTGACGAGCCACCGTGTGCTAACTTTGTTTGTTCTCCTTTGGGGGTGGTCCCGAAGAAGGACCCGGGTGAGTTCCGACTGATACATAATTTATCAGCCCCACGTGGTCTGTCCGTAAATGATGCAATAGACCCGGATGTGTGTTCGGTGCGGTACGCATCTTTCGATGAGGCCGTAGCCATGTTGAATCGCCTAGGGCCCGGGGCGCTGATGGCAAAGTCAGATATTGAGTCAGCGTTCCGGTTGCTCCCGGTACACCCAGACGATCAGCGTCTCCTGGGTTTCATGTTTCAGGGTCAGTTTTACATGGATAGATGTATGCCAATGGGTTGCTCTATTTCTTGTGCATATTTTGAACAGTTCAGTTGCTTTCTGCAATGGGTCTTCACAAAGAAGACTGGTTTACAGCATGTCATGCATTATCTCGATGATTTTTTGTTTCTGGGGGCGGCCGGGGGTCCGGAATGTGGACAGGCTTTGAATGAATTTTGTACTTTAATGAAGCATTTCGGTGTGCCGTTGGCACCAGGTAAGACTGTGGGTCCCTCGACTTGCCTCGAGTTCCTGGGGATCGAACTCGACTCTGGGGAAGGTTGTTTTAGACTACCTAAAGAGAAGGTGATAAGATTCAGGGCTTCACTGGAAGCTTGTATTAGCGAGTCCAAGGTCAGGCTGCACCAGTTGCAACAATTGGTGGGACAGCTGAATTTTGCCCTGAGAGTCATGCCGATGGCCCGCCCCTTTTCCCGCTCGATTGCTCAGGCCATGGTCGGCCTGAAGGAGGGTCATCATCGCACAAGGTTATCGGCAGAGGTTCGTCAGGACATGCGCATTTGGTTGGCATTTCTGGCGGATTTCAATGGTCGAATTGTCTGGAACAAACCGGCGGTGTCCTCCGAGGAGCTGGGGCTGTGGACAGATTCTGCAGGGAGCACTGGTTTTGGTGCCATATTCGGCACGCGATGGTCGGCTCAAAAATGGCCATTATGGTGGCGTGAGTGTGGGCTGACAAGTAACATTGCCTTTCTTGAACTTTTTCCCATTCTTGTGACCCTGAAAACTTGGCCTGAGGGGTTCAGAGATCACTCTGTGGTGTTTTGGTCTGATAACATGACCGTGGTTGAGTGTATCAATAGCCAGGCAGCACGATGCAAATGGGTTCTGAGATTGCTCAAAGAAATTGTGTTATTGTGTATGCAATTGAACGTGCTATTTAAGGCAAAACATGTGCCAGGGGTAATGAATAAAGCGGCTGATGCGCTTTCTCGTTTTCGTATGCAGGCCTTCTGGGGTTTTCTGCCCACAGCGGACCCGGTGGCGGCACCCTTTCCCGAAGCTCTCTGGTCTCTCGGTGCCCCGAACTACAGAACCTCGTGGGAGAGAGTTTAGCACCCAGGACGAGGAAGGCATATAAAGGGGCGTTCCGATCATATTGGGCCTTTGTGGGGGCTGCTAGGGGAGAGCTTTGGGGCCAGGAAGAACTAGTAGTAGATTTTCTGCTGTCGTTACATCAGGCAGGCAAATCAGTGGCTACGGCCCAGAGGCATCGGGCCGCCATTTCCTTTATGGCAAGGGCCCATGGGATTCAGGACCCGACCGCGTCTTTCGTTGTGCAGAAAGCGCTACGTGGGTGGCAACGCCTTGAGGGTCGCAAAGTAGATGCAAGGCGCCCAATAGGTCTGGATAGGTTAGCTCTGTTGTTATCTGTACTCCCTGCAACATGTTCATCCCCGTATGAAACAAGGTTATTCAGAGCCGCTTTTGTGCTGGCATTCCATGGGGCTATGCGGGTAAGCGAACTAGTGGCAAAGAACAAGCAGGATACCATGGGGGGACTGTGCCGAGAGCACGTTCAGGTCAGGGGGGAGACAATGACTGTCTCGTTTGTGAGGTCCAAGACCGATCAGGGTGCAATGGGGGACGGCGTAATCATACGAAGGATTCCCGGGTCTTCCATGTGCCCGGTGAGTTGCGTGGAGGAATATTTAGCGCACAGGGTGGCATCATGGGGGGGGACCTTGTTGAGGCACGCTGACGCCACCCCACTGACGAGGTTTCAGTTTCAGCGGGTGCTTGCGATGTCGATTTCTGCCGCGGGCTTGAACCCCGGCGAGTTTGGGACCCATTCCTTTCGGATAGGGGCTGCTACAGAGGCTACAGCCAGGGGTCTGAATGTCGAACAAGTTAAACGTGTGGGGCGTTGGTCCTCGAATTGTTATAAAAGGTATGTGCGGTTGCACATGTTGTGAAGCTGTAATGATGTACTCACGCTTCTTGTTTTGTTTGATTTTCAGTTGCGCAAGCCTACGAGGCGGGGCGGACTGTGCAGTCGACCCAGCACCGGGCCAGCGGTCAGACATCACCGGCTGTGAAAAAGGAGGTGTGGGTCGTGGGCCACTCATATGTGAGGCGTGCCGCGGACGTATTCAAAGCAGGTGACATGATTCACGTGGCTGGGGAATACGGGTACAGTGTGTCCTTCTACGGAAAGGGCGGGCTCTGTATTGACCAGTTTCGATCATATTTTGAGGGTTTGTTAGGGCGGACGAGGTCACCGCCGTCTATAGTCATAGTACATCTTAGGGGCAATGATTTGGTGACCACTGGTAGACGACTTCTTCTGGAGGCAATGCTTTCCACGGTAAGTTGGTTAGCGAGGAGAGTTCCAGGGTGCACAATTGCATGGTCCCATATGATCCCACGGAAAGTGTGGCGGGGGGCTCTTTCGGTTTCCGCTCTGAATCATTCAGTAAGGAAAATTAATAATAAAATGAGTAGATTGTTCCGTTCAAGTACACTGCATTCTATTCCGCATGGTTGTATTAAAGGGGACAGTATGTATTTGGGGGATGGTGTTCATTTGTCCCGGGTGGGGAACGAGTTACTCATAGGAGATCTGATAGCATGGCTAAGGACTTTATGACATGACCTTTAGGCAGGAGTGTTGTGGGGGGTCCGGATAGCTGGCCAACTATCCGGCCTGTGGCGGTAAGGTCATGATCGGTGAGCAGTAATTAGAAGATCCCTAGGGGTGGGCGTCACTCATTACGGATGGGAGCGCTCGAGGGAGGTGGCCATTGGCCCCTCAACGGGGAGGCGGTCCATTCTAAGGATGGGCCGCCGAAAGGAAAGGAAAGGCGGTCAAGGCCCCTTCCTGGGTAGGAGGAGCTACAGCCCCCTCCTGGGGAATTTCCCGGGGCCAGGACATCTGCGACGGCAGATGTGGTAAGTGGTGTGGGGTTTGGGAGGGGGTCTACGCTACCTTCTAGATACCTCACACGAGTCCTCGGACAACCTTTAAATGGCGTCGAGTTTATTGGGGCCCCCGTCAAGTCAAGGGAAATTGGTAAATGCACTTGAGGTACGCCTCTGTGCGGTCGCCCCTCACAAGTGAGGGGGATATGTCTGGTTTAGGGATCTTGACACCGGTTACGACCTGGCCGTTGGCCCTTAAACGTTAGGATGTACAATTTCAATTTAAAGTAAAGTTTTGTAGGATGTTAGTTCGGCTAGGAGAACCTCTGTATTAGAGTATATGTTAAGGTTAGCCAAACATCGCAAATGTGGAAATGAAATTGTACATTAATATGAAACTGTTATTTTAACGTTTTAATTTTGTTTCATATTTTAATAAATACGGCCGGGAGGGTCACTCCCTCCCGTCTTCCAAAAGTTCAGAACGTTTCCGGTTTCCCATCCTTGGGGATTGTGTTGAGAGGGGGTGGCGGGTATCTCAGCCATAATATGTATACAAGTGGTCGTACGCCTACGTTCGACCTGAAAAGGCAGACTAATCGCCTTTTTTCGACTGATGATTTTTTTTGCCAGTACTGCTGTACTTGAAATCAACAAGAATTTCACTTCTCTAACACATGGTAAATTAGTTCTTATCATGAGGTTCAAAACTTTGCACTACCTAACAAAAATGTGTTCAATTATAAACAAATTCTTGAATTTTATACAAATAACACGTCCAATAGAATTATATGCGAGCAACAATAAAAGTAAAATATTTTGAGACCAGATAGGAAAGAAAACTGCAGGACTGTGTATGCCTCTCAACAATGTATTTTACATGCTGATTGTTTTTCTGTAGAGTAGTTGTTGTTTTCACTGTTTGCTTGGTAACCTGTTTTTCAGGAAGATAAATTCTATTCTTCAATTCTATTTACAACAGAGGTATAGACAGTACGCGGAGTACCCGTGCCATCAGTCCCATAAGCGCAGAGGGTCGTCCACATAACATGTTTGTTTATCCTGATAATCCAGTGAGAGGTACTGTATGATTTTTTATGATTGAAATTTAAAATGTTATATTATGCAGTAAATCGAACGAGAATTCATAATAATCATTTCTATGCTTAACAACAAAAGTATCGACTTTGGATGACATATGCTTCTTACTACTAGCCATGTTTACGCCTAGGTCTTATTTACACGTTGTGCAGAGTGAAATGGCCTGTGGAATGACTTTTTGAACGATTATCTGTGGCCAGTGTTCCCTGAACCAGTTTGTAAATATTGGATCACAACCCTATTCCTTTCGTTTAAAAATTAAAGAATAATAATATGTAAACATACTAAACCATTACCATTCTACTTAAGAATAAACATGTTTTCAAGGAGGGAGGGAATGGACTGGAAAATAAACAGGGTAAAGGTTCTGGAAATATATCAATAATAAACAAAGTCCTCACAATCTACACATTAAATGCGTATAGTATAAAAATGACAAATCAACATCAAGCATAAGCCAATAATAAAGAGAAAGACAGAGAGATAAGGCTTCATGGCAGTTTTCAGAGCACGTTTTGGAGGCATAGAAGCATGATTAACATAGGATTGAAGGAAGGTAGTCAGTGAGAACCAAAAAGACTCACTATTATGTAAAATGAACAGGAAGATACAGAGCAGTATCTATTTTAGGATGATGGTAAACAAAATCCTACCAAGTATGACGATTTAGATGAGCATTGCCAATAAACAGCTATTTGTTGAAAAGCTACTGCTAAAAAAATCTATTAGTTTGTTTGTTGGAGAGTCTAGATTAAACTGATCGTGATAAAACCAAAGTGCAAGCAATAGTGGATAAAGTACTGTGTCAAGTAAAAAAATAATCCAGGATAGTGTTGATAAGAACCTAAAATCGATCCTGAACGGAATGTGGACGGTAAAAATGGTGTAGATAATACAATTGATGGATGGCATGATGAACAATATAAAACATTCACCCCAGGACATTGATAGATGTGCCTGAAGTGAGGAAAAGCTATGGGTGCATCTCCTTCAAATAGCCACATAATACCTTTAGCCTTCCAAGATCGCCCAAGGATAGGTATATTGGTTCGTTTAATAAGTTTGTTAAACCATATCGGTATAGCTATGAAGGTAGTCTAGGCGAGTGCAACTAGATGGCATACTGACTGCAGCAAAGAACACATATGTAAAAAAAGGAGAGAAGTAAAAAAAAGATAGAATATCCTGTAGAGTAAAGGGGTGAAGTAGCTTCTTCACAACAGCTAGCCAAAGAGGATGGTAAAGAAAATTGGATGCCGATGTCTAAAAAGAAGCTTGATGCAACCCAACAGTTTTATGAAAGTGACTAAAATTTGGGAAGTTTTCCCCACTTTCTAGGCTTGATTCTTGTAGTACGGAGAGATAGACCTAGCTTTTTTTTATTTTCCCATAAAACCTTTGAGAGTATAGAATAAACTTAAATAAACAAGTATGGGCATATTCACTGGCATCATAGCAATAGTGTTGAGTAAGAGAGAATGTATGATTTTAATGGAGTCTAAATGTCTTCACCATGACAGAAATGATGGATTCCATGATGAAATACATGTTTCAACATGTGTAAGGCATTCTTTAGAGCTGAGAGTAACAAACTCCTGAACAGAATGCGTAACCAAATGCCAAGATATTTAATTAAACCCTTTCCGTGAGTCAGACGGCCAATAGCCGTCCGACGTCACAGTGGGCGTGTGCGGAGGGCGCAGGGGGGCCGTCATGACCACGCCCAGTCATAAATCACCCGCACAGCAGCGGAATTCCAGCAGCGGTCAACGGGTTAAGGATGTGCTCATTGAAAGGAAGAGACTGTTTTGTTGTATATTTATTCACTTTGTATCTAGAAACCTCTGAGAAAGAGGTAATTTCAGTGTGCAATTCTGGTAGATACACATTAGGGTGAAAGATAAAAAGGAAAATGTCATCAGCATATGGTGCTAATGTTAAACATTAGTTGCTATATGGAAAACCCATTATGGACGGGTTCGGTCTGATGCCAGACAGAAAGGGTTCATGCACTAGAACTAATAAGAATGGGGAAAGAGGAAACCCCTGACGAGCTCCATGGGAAAGAGAGAAATATAAGGAGGATAATCAATTAACTAATACTGAAGGTTTAGAAGAGTGATACAGGAGTGAAATTAGAGCATAAACTTTAGGACCATAGCCATGCCAAGATAAGAATTTGAGCATAAAATCTCAATTTATCCTATCAAAAGCTTTATCAGCATCAATAGTTATTGCTGCAACAGGAATTTAGGGAGAAGGCAGTTACTGACACTAGTCTTCCCTTTACAAAGTCTACTTGTTATTTACAAATAACATTATGGAAGGAAGTTTTCAGTGTGGGAAGCCAATAATTTATTGGGGAAGTGTGGCGCAGCCCTGACCACTGACACCAGGTTTGTGTGGAAAAGGCTCCTTCATTGAAACAGGTGTACACATCACAAAATAACCTAGGCCTTCACCTTACAAAACTACAACTGCGCTATACAAAGTAGAAAGCCTATTTTGAACTACCCCCTACCCCTAAGGAATCCCTTCCCCCTTCATACCAACTTAATACATCAATATTTGACCTGATTAATGGAAGGTCGAATGTAAATCAGACCTCTAAAATCCCTTCCCTGTTTCCTACATCTATTAAACTCTTAAGTCCTATCTAAGCTTAAACTTCCAGTGTCGTGTAGGCATGAATGTACCTACCTGTTCCTTTCAGCCTACCAACGAAGATAAACTTTGGTAAACCATTGCAACTTCTCTGCCAACCGCCAATGCACCTGTCTCAAGAGACAAAAACATCTTAAACGCATAAGCCCCCTTTGCACACCTGCATTCAATGAACCGTTGTTAGACCTGGCACCATTGGCGTGGGTCTCCCTTCCGTTTTTCGCTGTTGTCTCCTCGGTTTTTGCTGGTATTAGATGCTCTGGGCGCTGTGCCACTGCCATTCAGTGCCACAGCGCAAATGCTCCCTGTGTAAATATGTTTGTGAATTGGTATATCCCTGATTGCCTTATTTGGTTTACCTGTTATTCCCTAGTAGCGTGGCCGGTGTGTGCCCAGGGCTGGTAACCCAAATGCTGCTGGAGGGCCTGCATCGCTGGTTTGCGCCACCCACAAAAGTAGCTTGTAAAGTGTACCTCAGACCTGCCACTGAAGTGTCTGTGCGCAGTCCAGAACTGCCATCTTGGCTGTGAAGTGCCCACACTTCCCAGCCACCCCTATGGTAGGTGCAGTGTGTGCGTAAGGCAGGACATGGCTTGATATGTGTAGCATGTCCTGGTAGTGAATCCATTTTGTTTTTCACTGCTGCATGGCTACCTGTTATCCATAGGCTAGAATGGGCAGACTGGCTATTACATCTTATAGTCCTATCTCACTCAGGGAACATGGTAGAAATTCAAATTTAGTATGCCTGAGCTCAGAATAATAAAATGCATCTTTTAGTGAAGTTGGTTTTAATATTCTGTGTTTGAAAATACCACTTTTAGAAAGTAGGTATTTTCGGGCCTAAGCCTCCAGTGTGCTCTGCTGTTATGTGTATTGGCTGTCTGGATTTAGAGGGGCAAGGCTGCGTCAGTCCTGGGTTGATTACTGGGATCTGCATTTGGAGTAGGGGAGGGATGACCCTTTTGATCTGAGCAGGGCTGTGCCTGGCAAAGTGAATGCTGGCTCCAACTCCTACTGTGTGTCTGATAGCAGACCCCCTCTTTCAGAAAGGAAGGATGCAGCCTGGTAAACAAAGTGCTCCAGACCTAAACAGAACTGGTTCTGGCGGGGTTCAGTGACTAGAGACTTCTGAGAACAAAGACTTTTGGGGTATAAAATCTGTGCCCAAACCCCTGAGATTTGTATTGCTCCTGGATGTCAAGAGGAACCTCTGTCCGTGTTACTGAAGGAATCTGCAGGAGAGGACTGTCCTTGTGCTTGTGTGCTGTTTCTTGGATTGCCCTGCAGTAATTCCCCTTGGATTTGGAAGAAGAGGGAAAAGGACTTTTGAGAGGCTTTTATTTTTGCTAAGCAATCACCCAAGGGCTAGAAGAGAGCTAGCCTCCTGCTGGAGTCACAGGCATATATGACTCCCCCACCAGCCTCCTGATTCCTCCCAGTGAGGATTTCTATCTGCAGGTGAGGCCCCTGTGAGTTCCAGGGCCTCTAGTTCTACTACAGAGAAGAGAGAGCTGAACTTTGTCGCTAACGCTGTTTGCGAGCCGCCGCAGCTGAAGAGCATAAGAAAAATCCACGCGCCGCTGTCGCTGAGCCTCGCAAACCAAAGATCATCGCATGGCACGCTTCAGGGCCCCAAAGTGCTCGCTAACCCCAGAGATCATTGCATCACACATTTGCGGGCTTTTCAAAGGCTTGCTGACGCCGGATCATCGCATCGAGATCATCGCAGCCCAGATGCAGAATGGACGCCGTGCGTCTGCCATTTTCCTTGCATCGCACTCGGATCGCCGTTACCTCGCGGGGCACCATTTTCTTTCACCGCAACAAGATCGCACCCGCAACAGGATCAGCGCATCATCGTCCCTCGTGGCAAGGATTCAACGCATCGCTGGCCTAGCATGAAGAAATCTGTTGATTTGTCCCTCAGGCACCCGCAGCCCAGCGCATCATCCTCCCTTGCGGCAAGAATTTAACGCATCGCCGGCCTAGAGTGGGGAAGATCATTGCTACAGCTCCTTTGCGACATTTTGTTGGTTTTGCTATGAAATCCAGGTACTTTGTAAGTAAAAGGGTCGCAGAGACCACTCCTTTGAGCTTAACCCCCCACTTTGAACTCTTTTACCAGCTTTTCAAGAGTACCCCCCCCCCATTTTTCAGTATTGTGGCTTTTTATCGTTATTGGTCTTGTGTTAAATCTATATATAAAGATACTTATTTTTTATAACTACTTGTGTAGTGTCCCTTTGTAGTGTCCTTCCCTGTGTTACTGTGTATGATCATAAATGCTTTACACACTGCCTCTGAGATAAGCCTAGCTGCTCGTTCTACATTACCACAGGGTTGACCAGGGTTTGTCATAGGGTGCAGCCCCCTTACTCTGACTTAGGAAGCAGGGTCCCTACTTGGACTGTGGCTAGCCACTGCCAATTAAAGACCCCCATTTCTAACAACCGTGTCCAAAAATTGCATGGAATAAAATGTGAGCCTAAAGGAAAGACGAGGTTAGGAACAGTAGGGTGGGTGAAAAAACGCTAACACTACCAGCCACCTTGTCACCTTACAAAATGTTGGCGTGATAAAAAAATGTCTGGTTAGATACTCTTGGGCTGCCAAAGTAGCCCACAGCATTCCCAAACCCCAGGCAGTCGTCCGACTGCTCCACTTCCCCAAAATACCCAAGGGCAGACCTCACTCTGATCATCAGCCTCCAAAATCCCCCTTGGGGACGAGGCGAGAAGTATAGACCACTGCCGCAAGGTTTGTGTGGAAGAGGCCCTTTATTGAACTAGATACAAATCACAAAATAACTTAGGCCTCCGCCTTACAAAACGTCATCTTCACTATACAAAGTTAAAAACCTATTTTTAACTATCCCCCAACCCTAAGGTATAACTACCTCTTCATTATATTGTATCGGATCAATGGCTGGTCAATTATAACTAAGACCTCTACAATCCCTTCCCTCTTCCCTACATTTATTAATCTGTTAACCCCCTAAACTTCCTATCTAAGCTTAAACTTCCTGTCTCATCTAGGTGTGAACATGCTTACCTTTTCCCTTTGAGTCTGAACTGCAACTGACAACAACAATAAACTTCAGTAAACCATGGCAACTTTTCTGACAACCGACATCCAGAAAAAGTGGGGGTGGAGCCAACAGAGCTCCCGCCCCACCTTTTTGTCTGATGATGTGGGCCACTCAGCTAACTGATATGAAGTACCTTTGCCAGAAGCAGCTTAATCTGCAACAAGTAAAGATGGACTCCGTCCGTGCTGAAAAACACCACATCATCGAAATGAGGTCTAAATGCTCTATCCTACCCATCCAAGGTCCCTACAGAAAAAAACGCATCTTCTCATTTAGCTTTCTCCTAGATTCTGGTTTTACAGCCTCCCGCCAAACTCTCTTAGGTAGAAACTCTGCCCATATCACATTGCCGGCATCCCACAACCTGTGTATCTCCCTCAAATCTGCCTTCATGCATTTTTTCAGTGCCAACCCATTTTGCACTACTAAGCCCTTCTCGCCTTAGTGAATAAGCAGGATGTCCGGGCATTACCCACCTATATGACACTATTCACACAAGAATGGAGCTGACCCCATTTCATGCCCCCTTCATCGTACCACATGATATCATACATGGCAACATTAACACTGCCCTGGACCTGATGGCTGCACCCCCAGTGGACTGGGCAAAGGCAGGCATCCTGATGCTCCCTGAGGAATATACTCCTGCCCTCGCTCCTCTGTTCTGTCGTAGACTTGTATGGCCATATTTGCAGACCCTCATTCTGTTGACTGGCCTTCAACCATGGAACCCCTCTACACCCCCAACCCCCAACAGTTCAGAAACCCTAAAGGCACCAAAAAACATCCATGATATAAGTGTTGAAAATGGTGCCAACTCACTAGCCGGTGCTAATATTCCTGGAAGGACTTTCACCACTTTACTGAACATTTCAAACATTAGTGTGCTCCTCTTGGGCTCTCGATGCCCTGCTTTCCTGACCCAACCCTCAAAATCCTCTCACTGAACTTGCCCGCTGATGGGGCTTAGCCCCATAAGAGTTTACCCATAAATGCTATGCCTGCCAATTTGCCCACAATAGTCACCCTTGACTGCCATTTCTCTATGAGGGATATGATGACTTAAACTACATCTTCCGTCCTGTGCCAACCTTCCTGTCTCCTTCTATCTCTACTAGCTAAAAATTCAGACCGGGCCTGAGCATAAGCTGTCCTTATTGATACCGCTGTAGAACCAGGTACATGCTGAATCATCCTTCCTCTCCTATGGAGAAAAGCACCCATGGCATCCAATTCGGAAATCTTTTGGCTTCCATGGCAAGCCCATGGAGTCTCTTCCACTGTGATTGAGGCAGAACATGCACAATGTCATTATCCAAACCTGGCACATGTCTGGCCCTAAAGATTATGTCAAAATAAAGACATTGTATGACAAAGACCCTCAATAATAACAGCAACTTGGCGTCCCTCGCTAACTGCCTATTGGCAACCTGCACTACAGACATGTTGTTGACTCTGAAAAGCACTTTCTTGCAAGACAGCTTATCCTTCCACAGCTCAAGCGCTATTACCAATGGGAAGAATTCCAGTAATGCAATACTACGGCCCCCTTCCTGTTTCCATTCTGATGGCCACTCTTCAGCACATCTGTGTCCCTGCCAAAAGAGGCAAAAGCCTGAACACCCTGCTGCGCCTGAAAATATCTAAGCATCCCAGTCCAAGTCTTTCAAAGCTGCTATGGAAATCTCATTAAAGGTTTGTATGAATGACTTCTACATCTGTAAGTCCTCCTGAACACCTGCTGAGAGCCAGATGTGTTGAAGGGGTAGTGGCAAACCTGACAATGACATGCCCAACCATTGACAACATGTCCTCCCTGCTCTCACAACTCTGCAGGCAACGTTTAAATGCCCCAACAGTACCTGTACCTTTTTTTACTGTGACCTTTGCTTTGCCTAACAATGCATCCAGGAGCTGTAGCATTTTACATATTTACTCCTCCGGCAATCTAGCCACCATTGCCTGTGAATTAATCTCGATAACCAGAAAAGCCAAGACCTTGATAGGACCTATTGTCTTGTCAGGTGCTAAAGGCCCACCTATGTCACCCATGAACTCCTGGAAGCTGTCCAGTGAACCAGGCCTCTGTACAAAGAGGAGTTGTTCAGGTAGCGCGTTACCAACTCATTGCGGTGTACCAAGTAAAAATCCACTGTAAGAATGTTCTAAAGCACTTAAAAAGAACAGAATATTGAACAGCGCATTGGCAGCAAATTATCTGCTTACCAATGGCCTTCAAACTGTATGCCCAGCAGGTAAAATATGGCAGGGAGTACCGACAGCAAACCAAACGCCAATTCAATGTCACTCTTAGCCATAAGTACTCCCTTGCAACTCTGTCCACCAATGCTAAGGCCACATCAACTGAGAAATATTTAACAGAGACTTGTTCCACGGGTATATAGGTTGGTTGATTGCTTTATTTCGATATGCATATATCATAAAAGCAGTACAAAGAATAAAAGCAGCATGTCGAAAAAATGTGACTGTACATTGAGAATAAAAGGAATAAAAACACATTTGATGAGCATAAATTAACTAGGACAGAATTAAATTGGTATGGACAGTCTTATAAGTCGAATCAACCAAGCCCATTTTAAAAACTTGGAAACGGCACAAACAATGGGAGGGGCTGTATTGGTTAAAAGGATCCGGGGGCGACCGAATGCTGGCGAGTGCCCGATTCTCTGCAAATTGGTTTAAGCCATCGTGATCTGGGGAGCCCATAGTCCGGACATTCAAAAAGAAAGTGTGGCACCGTCTCTGGTTTGTCAGGACAAAGGGCACAATGGCGTGATGCGGGCTGGGATTTGTTCCACCTGGAGCAAAGGTCGGCAAGGGGTAGGGTTCCTAACCGGAATTTAATGTACAAAGACCGGTCCATGGCGATGGTAATTAAGTCCATGTAGGGCTCGAAGGCAACAACATCTTTTATAAGCAAGAAGGCTGCGGTGGCTTTGCAGTGCTGCTGGTTGCTGATGCGCTTCGCGAAGACCCATTCCCAGTAAAGTTTTTTTAGGGACTCCTTTGGGGGGGCTGAGTGACTAAGCCAACAGGAGTCCAGACCTAGATCCCCTAAAAGTTGTTTAATTTCCCGGAGCCATTTGATCTTGTGCCAACCGTCGGAGCGCATCACCTCTGCTAGTCCGTCAGCGTAGGATTTTAGCTCCGGAACCCTCCACAGGCGAGCCCAAAGCAAGAGAGGTCAGAGGCGGGCCTGGTCCCCAATTGCTTTACAGCCTACATCCAATAGGACTGGGAGTGTCGGGCTACTCATCGGGATGGCAAGGAGGTCTTTAATGAATTTGTTCTCGGCCTTGCTCAGTGAATCCACTTTACCTACTCATTGACCACCTGGTCTTCTGGCCAGGAAAGATGCTGAATCAAACAAAGCTTACCTTACTCTTTTTTGGGAACCATCCAATCGGTATAATAACAGGTGTTCGATCGCCCACTCATCAAAGGGACCCACCATGCTCCCTTCTCGAATCACCTTTATAAGTTTGTTCCACACAATTTGCACATTTTAAACGCTCATTGTGGATCTTACAATATTTCCTCGAGCATACTTCATTCCCCTGATGGGGTGGCCTTGAAAGGGCCAGTATACAATTGGTAGCCTGCTAGCTGTAAAGATTATCTTGCCAAAGTTGGCCAGACCCATCGTGTGCAGTCACAAGTCTGTGTCTAGCTTCCCCTCAATGCGGGCCCAAAACTCTCAATCATATTGCATGCACGCATACCCTCCATATTTTACCTGGGCCTTTCTAATGACATCCATGTATTGAAAAAGTGTGATGGACCTCTTTGGGTACTTTTCTCAATACAAACTCGCATATATGGGGAAATCCGCAGTCCAATTCTCAATAGTTACTGTCACTTTCAGTCCCATGGAAAGTTCTAGCTCCTCCTCTTTTGAACCCTTCATGGACCTATGCTCACTATGGAGGAGCTTCAACATTTCTATATGTTCACACCTCCAAATCTTCTCTTTGGTTGACTGCATAAAGTGAGCCCCAAGTGTTTTAGAAGTATTCATGTAGGACAACTTTTTGAATTTAATTTCTTAACTCTCAAGTTTGTCCGCCTTTGTGCATTCCTTCACCCTATCCCCTTTTGACCCCCCAAGCACAAAACTTGTACTTAAGTCCTCTTTGTTGGCTGATGCAGGCTGTTCCCGACCAGTGTCACATGCCATTGTTAACTGCTGTTTGCTCCCTTTTTAGCCTAATAGTGAGCATGTGGATGCCGCTATGCCTTCATCAGTTCTCACACCAGTGTCCTTTATGTATAGACATTTCTGGAGGCTGGCCTCCCCACTCTCCTGAGGCTCTTTCACCTCCCTCCCCACTGTTACAATGCAAGAGGGGTACGAAGTGCCGTGAAGCATCTTAACTTGCACCAAGCTTGGTACTCTTTCAGGTGCCCGACACTTCGCTACTCTCTCCATTCACCAGGATCTGCTACATCTGACATGTTGCAGCAGCGAGCCTATTTCCTGCAAAACACTAATAGCCTTGCGATAAAAAGACCCCCCTCTGCCTGTACCTGATCTTCATGTGTTAACTTCCCTTCTTCTAAGCTTTCAACATCACAGTCAAGTGCAGACTGCTCACCAACATATATATCATTCTTGTCCTGGGCCTCATCTCCCATCCTGCTCTGCAAGCATTTACCCAGTGGGACAAAGGCATCTAGATCCAACTTATTTGAGGGGCTCATACCTTGCCCTCCCCCAACTCCACCTATGCAGAACGAATTGTTCATTGTGCTCCAGCTATGGATTTTCGACCAAACCTTCTGCGTGTAGCACTACCAAAGTCATGCTAAACCATCTTGGGGCAGCTGTGTTAATGGTCCTCGCAGATGTCTAGATAGCCACCAGAAAGCATGTCTTCTCTTCCTGGGGCCAATGAGCCACACAAAGCTCTCCAGAGTCAGCCTCCCTCCAGTGTTGACCAGCAAGAAAGATGAAAAAAAGGCCTGATGTGCCAGTGAAATGACCAGCTTGGTACATCCCCTGCCCAGTCCCCTGTATGGCACAGCTAAACAACTCACCCTCTGATCCTGGTGCAATAAGGCCCAGGGCTCCTCTGCTCCATCCTTCATTCTAACGCTTTTGTACGCCCAAGGGGTCCTATCTACCCAGGTTGAACTGCTCTAATTCATCTTGTTCCACTTGCCAGCCTGATGCATATTGAAGCATTACTCCTGCCAATATTCTGCCTCCTCATGCTCTTCCTGGAGGAGCTCCTGATGTATTTCTCTGAAAAAAAAGCTTCATTATGCCAAGCCAAGTAACTCTCTGTGGCCAAAGACCTTCTTAACATTCCCCCTTACTCCTCAAACTCACCAACATTTCCTAATTGCCGAGCCGGCTTGTTCCGGCATCGACCTGCAGCACTCAACTTCGCCATTTACTTTAGCGAGGCTTTGCATATGTTTGCAGCATCCCCGCCTCTTTTCAATAAGCGCAAAGCCTCCTCTGTCCCACAAGAGGCCTTGCTGTCAACTGCCACATTTAGGAGCTTCATCGATTGGGCAATCAACTCCTCCTGGGATACTCCAGAAATCGCCATGACTAGTAAGTACAGCATGCAATATGAAAGTACACTACTCCTTAACCTAAGCTAGCACTGATAACGACTCCTATCAAGACTCGCTAATACTACCAGCCACCATGTCACCTGACAAAATTGGGGGGGGGGGGGGGGTAGATAACAAAATGTCCGGCTATATATCCTGGGATACATAAGTAGCCCAAAGCATGCTCATACACCGAGGATTCGTCCGACTACTCAACTTCCCCGAAATAACTAGGGGGCAGACCTCCCTTTCATCGGCTGACACAGAAACTCCTAATCAACATTTACAAGAGAGATAGGTTGATCGCTTTTGCAGTGAGACAGATATTTGCCACTTGTCTGTGTAAGACAGATTGAGGCTACATGAAATGTGTCTGAAATATAGCCAACAGAGGTAAAAAAATCAGAACAATTTTAATAGAAGAGGTAGAAGAATGTGAGAAAAGTGAAGAAAAAACTCCACAGTGACACCATTTGCGCTAGGTGTCTTTCCTTTACATAAGAACATAAACACTTGTGAGATTTCGAACATGGATTTATCTGTTTCCAAAGAAATAAAATTAAGATGTGTATGTAATGTAATGTAATGTAATGGACATTTCTACCGCGCTACTTCCACTCCAAGGAGTATCTTGGCGCTTACACAACTCAGATGGAAAGTTGGAAAGGAAAAAGATGTCCTAATCTCTTCACACACATTACACCAGGGTCCGGCACACGGCATCAGGCAGAGAGAAAATCCAGGTTTTCAATGCCTTCCTGAAGGGGGCTTCTTGAGAGAAAGACCGCAGTAAAAAGGGGAGTTTATTCCAGGCCTTGGTTCCCAGAACGAAGATGGATTTGCCACCTTTCGTGGTCAGTTTGAAATGAGGTGTAGAGAGTAGGTTCTGGTTTGTGGATCTCAAGCAACGCGCTGGGTGGTATCTTTTGAACCCCTTTTGTAGGTAGGTTGGTCCACGTTGATGGAACGCCCTGAAAGTGATTAGGAGAAGTTTGAATAAAATTCTCTTCCCAATTGGCAGCCAATGCAAAATATTCAGGGCTGTTGAGGCTGACGATCTACGGGGCAGGCGCAGTACAAGGCGGGCTGCCGCATTTTGGACCATCTGCAATTTGTGGAGAACGATCTTATTAGCTCCAGCATAGAGTCCATTGCAATAGTCCAGCCTAGAGTTAATTAAGGCCACTGCAACTGTTTTCCTGGCCGAGAGAGGCAGAAGGTCAAAGAACTTCCTGAGTGCTTTAATGATTTGGAAGCACATGCCTGCTACTGCTATAGCCTGGGGTTTAAAGGATAATTTGTTATCAAATTTTATACCCAGGTTCCGGGCGGATACAATTGTATTAGGTGGCACTTCAGCATCTGATGGCCAGCATGCTATAGGGGAGAAAGGGTTGTTTGTCCCTACAGGCAAAATTTCCGTTTTACCGGCGTTGCATTTTAAATGGTTGTTGTTCATCCATTTAAATGTTGCTGCAAGACAGTCCCTAAGATCTTCCTCGGCACCTGGCCGTTCCCTGTCCAGCACCAAAATCAGTTGGGTGTCGTCAGCGTATGAAATAGAACTGATCCTAAATGACTCGATCAAGTTCATCAGGGGTGTCATATATAGATTGAAAAGAACAGGGCTCAAACTGGAGCCCTGTGGCACCCCTGAGCTGACGTTTTTAGCCTCAGATTGATATGGGCCTAGCACTGTTATTTGGCGTCTGTCAGTGAGGAAATTCCTACACCAGGCCAACACCTGTCCTCCTACCCCTGCGGCAGCCAACCGGTCCAATAGGATGTTATGGGACACGGTATCAAAGGCTGCCGACAGGTCAAGTAGGATAAGGACAGCCTGTTTTCCTTGGTCCATTGCTGCTCTTAAAGTTTCAGCAGTGTATAATAGAGCTGATTCGGTAGAGTGTTCTGACCGAAACCCTGACTGATTGGGATGGAGAACGTTATTCTTCTCCAAAAAGTTAGTCAGTTGACTATTGACAAACTTTTCAGTCAGCTTAGATAAGATGGGCAACAAGGAAATTGGGCGTAGGTTGGAAAGGGTGGTGGGATCGGCAATGAGTATGAGTGAGTTTAGGAGTTTTTGGGAGATACGAATCAAATTGGGTGGACTGAACTAGGATTGTAAGAGCAACTGATATTTTATAAGGTGTAGAAAGTTCTTCCAAGATATCCTTATATTTAAATAGAGGAGCTCCCTGTGAATTAGTTAAGGAGTCTATCTTAAAATGTGTCTGTTAGACCTGACATCATTGGCCTGAGTCTCTCCTCCATTTTTTTTCTGTTTGCCTCCACTGTTTACAATGTTTTTGCTGGTATACTGCTTTGGGCACTGTGCCACTGCTGATCAGTGCCACAGTGCAAGTGCTCCCTATGTTAAATTACTGTACTAATTGAATTCCATGTTTGGCTTATTTGGTTTACTGTCAGTCCCTAGTCTAGTGCACCAGGAGTGCCAGGGCTTGTAAATACAAATGCTGCTCGTGGGCCTGCAGCACATGTTGTGCCACCCACAAGAGCGGCCTAGTAAAAGTATGTCTACACGTCTGCCATTGCTAGACCTACGTGCAGTCTGGTACTGTCACGCTGACTGCGCAAGTACACCTACTTGCTAGTCCCCAAACCTTCCCTTAACTTCATGTTAGTCACCCCTATGGTAGGCCTGAGGGCAGGGTCGATCCTGGCCCCACCTCCTACAGGGAGGCTGATAGCTCTGCTCCTGCCAGTGACAATACTGGCTCCACCTCCTACTGGGCGGCTGAGGACTCTGCCCTGCACAGTGAATAGGCCAAGTGCCTCTGCCTGGCTACACCCACAACAAACCCAGGATGTTGGGAAATTCCCCTGCATGGACAAAGGGATCAAAGCCAAAAAGGGGGTATAAGAGAAGAACCCCTGAACCAAGACTTTAGATCACTTCTGACAAGGAACCCTGAAACCAAGGACAAGAAGCCTGCTGATCCAAGGACTTGCCTACCCCTTCTGCCAGTGTGCTGTTTGCTGGGGGGAATTCTGCATGTGCTTCTTTATTTTTGCCAAGGAACTAGGAGAGAGGAACTGTGTGTGTACTCTCAAACTTTGCTAAGAAAATCTCCAAGGACTGGAAGAGTGCCAGTCTCCTGTTGAAGTCACAGGGTTAAAGGACTTCATCATTTGCTAGAAGTGCTTGTTGCTGGAACTTGTGAATCCAGCACCTCTGAAAGAAACCAGCAATCTCGACGCCGACGGACGCCGACGAATCCAGCCCGACATCGTGAGTAACGGCTCCAGTGTCCCACTTCCTCGACGCCGGACGCCGGGCCCGATCGACGCCAGCAGCAACGCCAGTGAGTAGCGAGTTCGGCTCCAGCTCCAAGTGACCCCGTGTCTGCACCGCTGCTGATCGCATTGACTTCGAGCCCTCTCGACGCCGTGAGCGCTGCTCACTCTTGCAACATCTGAGATAAGCCTGTCTGCTTTGCCAAGCTACCAAGGGGATAAGCAGGGGTTATCTAAGTGTGTGATCCCCTTGCCCTGACTAGAGGAGGTCAGTCCCTATTTGCCAGAAGTGCATACCTCTGTCAACTAGAGACTGCCAAGTCTAACAGTTGCTTTTTGACCTTTAGATAAAAAGCTTGTGATGCACTCACCTATTGCCGGCCACCTTAAAAACGGGCACTGCTTTTCCACAAAATTGAAGAAGCCTCCTTAGTCGACATTTCATTACTGTGTAGTTTGGCTTTAAGGAGATTTTGAAGGTCATTATTTGATTTGGATGCATAGGTATTTCTGTTCTAATATTTGTATTGAGTTTATATGAGAATTGTGTCCTTTAGCATGGGCTTTAATCTTTTTGACACATATCCAATAATACAACCATAGGCACCAGCTTTAAAAGTTTCCTTAAAAGATGAGGTGAGTCAAAATAATTCAGAAGTAAAAGGCATGAAGGATGAGGAAAACTGAGTAGCTTTTAATAAGGAATTGTTCAACCACCAGCGATGCAATTGAGGTTGAGAAGGAGCCAAGTCTAAATCTGTTTTTAACATAGCATGATCTGAAAGGAGGATAGGATTAATTGTAGATTGAATACTATTTTGAAATAATGGGTGAGAAATAGAATTGTTCTCAAATCCAGAGAGGAAATCATGTGAGTTGGAATAAAAAGTGTAGTCTTATGAAGTGAAATTGCGATTCTCCTATTACCATGACCAGAGAATCTGGATTTCATTAAAGACACGGAGGCTAACATTATGCATACAACTTTTAATGCAGTCTAAGCATAGCCGCATATGTCACAAAGCAAAGTTCCAACTTAGAACACAAAAGAGCCAACAATAGCATGTATCACTAGGCAATCAGCCTCTTTTAAATGTGGTGACAAAGGAAAGGAAAAGTCCAATAAACTCAATTAACATCAAAATTGAAGAAGAAGAAGAAAGAATACATCGAAAACATCATCCATCCATGACTGATCCAAAAGATGGAAAATTCATCCAGAAAGATTATCTGTAAAGAAAAGAAAGGATGTTAATAAATCCCAACATTATGAAAGCACATTTCTGCAAAAGGAAAGAATGTCAGCAAAAAATAGATAAGCATATAACTAACTTTTCCTGTAAAGAAAAGAGCATATTAAATCATCTAGTCAACCACCCAGGGAAAGGGCGGGAGGGATAATGTTAGCCTCTGTGTCTTTAATGAAATCCAGATTCTCTGGTCATGGTAATAGGAGAATCGCAATTTCATTACAAGACCGGAGGCTACCATTGTGCATGTTAGTAACCATGTAACACAACATCAGACATATGAGATACAGGTTTGCAATAATGATGAGCGAAGGTTCTAGAATTAGACCAATCAGCTGCTTTAAGAATATCATCTAACTTACCACCTGACCAAAAAGACTTACTGGCCATTGCGCCTCTAATAGAATGCGGCTTAAAAATATTCAGATCAATTCCAGCAAGCTTCATGACTGTCTTAACCCATCTAGCAATAGAGGGGGACGAAATTCCTCTGTGGGGTTTAACAAAAGAAATGAGTTATTGAGAAACGTCCAAAGGACGAAGAGAATTCATTCTAACATCATATTCTTTCATACATTGAACAACACAGAGTTTAGTACAACTATCAAAGCGAGGATAGAAAATAGAATCAGACATAGTCTTAGTTCTTCTATGTATTTCAAATTTAACTCCGAACATATCATAAGATCTGTAAGAACTATCAAGAGCTTTACCATCAGAGACTCTCCTGCATGAAATTAAACAAAGACGAGTAGCTAGTTCAATTGAAAGATTCTTCCTACTAAGAAGAGAATTAACAGGCCAACTACAGAAAAGCTGGAGAATTAAATTAACATCCCATAGAGATTGATATCTAGGTCGAGGAGGTCTTCTAAGTCTAATACTCTTAAGAATTCTGCAAATAATAAGATTTTTACCTACCGTGTTATTGTTAAATAGAGAGTGTCCAGCAGAAATAGCAGATCTAAAACAATTGAGAGATCTGTAACTTAATCCTCTATCGAATTCTTCTCTGAGAAAATTGACTATATCAACAATAGGTGCCTCCACAGGATCCAAGTCCCTTTCCAAGCACCAACGTGACCAGACTTTCCAAATGCTGTTGTACCTGTAATGAGTCCCAGGGGCCCACGACTCCCCAAGGAGAGTTGAAGCTGTTGACGAAAGTCTTGCGAGATGGTTAGATCTCATGACACCTTCCAGGCAAGAAGGTTCAAATTCCCTGTCTGTATAAGAGGGTGAATATGACCGGCTACGTCTGTGAGAAGATCTTTCAGAGGAGGAATTAGGAACGGAAAATCGTAAGTTAGTTCCAGAACGGTTGGGAACCACGCTTGAGATGGCCAGAAGGGAGTTATTAGGACAATTGAGGATTGTTCTTGTCTCAGTTTCTGAAGAAGCCTCTGAATCATTGCGAATGGAGGGAAGGCATAAGCGTTGATCCCTTTCCAAGATTGGAGAAAAGCATTCACTGCTAGAGCACCAGGATCGGGCATCCAGCTGAAATAGGAAACCAATTGGGTAGTTAACCTGCTTGCAAATAGGTCTATTTGGAAAGGGCCCCAGAAATGATTGAGCGAGTTGAAAACAGAAGTTTTGATCTTCCGGTCTGATAGAATTCACTTTTTGATACCCCAATTACCCATTATTATATGTGAGTTAGCATCATATGGCTAACTGATGAAGTTCGAATATGCACCTATGTTGAACTATTTTGCTTGCTGCTTTTCATATTCAAATGTACGTGTGACTATATTAGTTCCTTAGCTTAGCCTGTGTGCCACCATTTTGCGTATCCCTCTGTGTCCGCGGGTCCTGCTCGCTCATCTGCCCCTCCCGCAGGAATACAGAATTTCACCAAGACAGCAGTTTTCGTTTCTCGGCTTACTGTGGCCGAAACTAACAAGTCTCTTTATCAGTAATGTTCTCATGCCCTAGAGACGCCGAAGCCTAGCTCCATGGCTTTGAGTAAAGATAGCGATGTATCCCTTGCAGGTGCAGATGCCTGCTGTATGATGGCATTGTTCACTGGTATGGGTTTCAGTAATTTTCCACAAGGGGCGTACCCCAACTAACTGTATTGCATTATAATGTATTGCTGTGATGCAGAGAGTCAGTCCTCTCATTCGCACTCCTAGGAGTGAGGTCGGACAGGGCCCTCTCATATGAGTGTGGTTTGGCCTAATAAAGACTTTTGTTTATTCTTCTCCACTGTCCGGCTGACTTCATATATAATTACTATAGGTGAGTGCGGTAAGTCATTCGAGTGGATTTGAGCCACGCTTTTCAGATGGTGCCCGAACAGGAACCCCGCGATAAAGATCTTTCTCACCCGTAGGTGGGTAGCAGAAGACCGGGGACCCGCTGGTCGGCACAGTGGGCCCGGGTACCCATCTGATGCCGAGCTTGGTTCTCGCAGCGCTGCCCCACCCTGCTGATTGGGAGAGGTCCCGGTTCGGATCTTACGCCGGGGTCCAGAAGGCGGAACTCGAAGCTGACCGTGTTGGTCCTGGCAGCCGGAGGTGGAGAACGGCAGAGGTCGGTGCCGCCTACGGAAGGTGAGTGGTCCACCTGTGATTGTTTCAGGAACTGGAGTGTTCCGGGAGACTAGGGTGTCTCAAGAGGTTTGAAGGAGCCGGTGTGCTCTTGGGGCTAGTGTGCTCCGGGGAACTCAGAGTGCGAGTAGGCGCTCTGACAGGCTTGACGAGGTTGGGGGGAAACGTCTAGTTATATTGTTTGTAGTGATCCGACCGGGTGGTACTGTGGTGAAGGCGTGGCTCATTGCGGGTGGACTCCGGTGCTTACCCTGAACTCCTAGAGTGGTGGTTCAGTGGAGGTGAGACCTGGGTCTCCCGTGGTAAAGTGTGCAGTGATCCATAGTGCCGCGCGGGGAGCGGATTTGTTTCCCCATCCTCAGAACAGTTAGAGTGCTGTTCCGTCTGCGGTAGGGTCCAGGTTCCCCAGGACTTGGTCGACGGGCCTTGTCCCATTTGGTAACACGTGTTTGGAGGTATTGTATATGTGTGTGCGTGATTTCCCAATGCATAATTATATGTGTGTGTGAACGAGCTCGAGCTACGTGAGTCAAGGTAACGAAGTCTGTCGATAGAGAAGTGTTTTAAAAATGCTGTGTTTTAGTAAGTTACGATGTTTTGGTTGTTGTTGTCGACCCTCAGATACTAGACTGGCTGAGAGCCAACCTGCACCCCCCGAGGGCACTCCAAGCTTTGATATGTATGTCAAGCATGGATTGGTCCCGCTTTTGTTTGGTACTTTGTGGCACCGGTACACTGCTGACAATGTGGATTTGCAATGGCCCTTGACGGGTTCTTTTGATGAAGCTAAATTGGATTATTTACAGGATAAATTGTTTGCTAGGCGTAGCCGTCAAAGCATGTTTGATTCCTTAAGGGTCTGGCAGAAAGAAGCCAGGAAGAGAAAGATGAGAGATGAGAAAGAAGCTTTTAAAAAGTCCGCGCAGACTATGGCACAGAAAGCGAGAGAACATGTTGGGAATGAGAATGCGCTGCGTTTGGAGCGCGCAGATAGGCTTTGCAGGTTGAAAGAAAATAAAAGTTATGTCGTACGAGAGGATGACCCAGATGAGATGGAAGACATTTTGAATACTAGACCCCCACCTCCTTATGCCCCGCAGTCCTTGTATCCCTCCTTGCCAGCTCCGGCCTCTATAAGCGGGGTCCCGGGTACATCAGCGAGTGCCCCCCAACCTAGCGCAGTTTCCCCGCCCCCGACACCTCTCGTTTCTTTACTCCAAACCGCCTCACCTGCACCCTCCCAATTTTCTTTAGCACTCCCTACTGTTTCAGCTAGCACGACCCCCAGTCAGGAGATGTTAACGCCGAGCCGAGGCGCAGGGAGTGGACTGCTCACACAGGTACGGAAGTTGCTTACGCGTTCTACAGTTGGTTTGGATGAGAAGAGTATAGTGGCTAATCAGGCATGCCAGTGGGCAAGGAACAATATTTATTCGTTTGAGGATATTTGGTCCACCATGAAAGTTTTTGAGCCCGTGATGCAACAGCACGCTTTGTGGCATATGTCGAATGTATTGATACAGCTATGGGAACAGGGGTATGGAGGTGTGGCGCCGGCGACCTTGCGAGACATTCAGAGTGGAGCTTTCAGAACGAATACTGGGGTGAAGGAAGTGATGCGTAGTTTAAAGGCTCTACTACAGTATAGAAACGAATTGCCCTCTGCAGGTACGCCCCATTTTCCAGGTATACATCCAATGCGTGAAGTACACCCTATTTTTCATCCCGAGATCCCAGAAATGGTAGATCCAGTTACGAAGGCTGTCACCAGGGACAGAGTAGATGCACACTTCCAGGAACAATGGGTATATACACCATGGAAGAGAAGTGAGGTATTGTCATTGAAGGCTCAGCTCCCAGATTCTAGAAAGAACCCGACTGCCTACTACAAAGAACTAACGGAAGCTGCGTCTTCCACTGTAATGACTTTGGCAGATGTTGAATTGTTTTTTGGGCTCTTGGTCCCAGTTGATGTGTGGCGGCAGGTGAAAGGTACGGATCATTCGGAAGAGTTAGGAGGTACGTGGCAGGAATTACAGGATTGGGATAAGGAACGTAAGCCAGGAGAGAAGCCGAAGGCTGAGATTTTGGCCCTGCCGGGGCGCATAATAAAATACATGCATTCTCTCATTCCCCCGAAGAAGGTAGATTGGGACAAGTTGATGGCTTGTAAGCAGAAAAAGGATGAGGCAGTCTCGGACTTCTTTACGAGGTTTGAAGAAACGTTTATGGATTTTAGTGGGCAAGATGTGTCACAGGATGGAGGGTTGCGGCTTTTTGTCAATAGGTTTGTCATGAACCTATTGCCCGAAATTTCAGCGAGACTGCAAGCGTCGGAGAGTACGTGGACAACGTCCTCTCCTTCAGGCATCCTTAGTATGGCACAGTATTATGAGCACAGAGAAAATGAGAATAAGGACAAGCAGGAAAAGAAGGCCAAGGATTTGAAGACTAGGGTTTTGTTGCAGCAAGTGTCTAGAGGCAGAGGGAGAGGTGCGGCGCTGAGTCGTGGTTTTGGGAGAGGTGAGAGTAGGGAAAGACTGGGACCGAATCAGTGTGCGAAGTGCAAGCAGGAGGGGCATTGGTGGAGGGATTGCCCACTGCTTCAGTCGAATGCCGGTCCAGGGCGAGGACGAGGAAGAGGTAGTGGTGACTCTGGGAGACAGGTTGCACGGTCGGGCGGAGGTGGGAGACCGGGAGGTAATTATTTTGACAACAGTGCGAACAGACAACAGCTGCAGAGGGGCGGCGGTCAGTACTATAATGATGATTACTCAGTAGACGATCTGACAGGGTTTTCCCACAACTAGGACAGCGTAGGACAGAGCGAGGGACCAGTGCCTGTGGAAGTTGATCAAAGGGGACCCTATGTCGAGGCAGACTTATTGGGGTCTCAACAAAAATTTCTAGTAGATACGGGTGCAATGAAAAGTTCAGTGGCTCATTCTCGGGTCCCAGGGGCGGCTCTGTCTGGCAAGAATAACATCTCAGGTACCCCGGTGATTAGCCCCATTTCTAAACCCCTCAAGTTAACGATTGGTCCTTTTACTGTTGATTCACCGTTCCTATTGACTTCGAATTGTGGAGAAAATTTGCTGGGCTTAGATCTTTTGAAGAGGTTGCACGCCACTATCTATTGTTCCCCGGATGGCGTGTATCTTACGTTAGGTCCAAATGTTGCTCGCCCACTACAGTGTTTTTCCAAAGATGAACAATTACCACCTGAATTCCAAGGGATACCCGACAGTCTGTGGGCTGTCAATG
Organism: Lissotriton vulgaris; assembly: GCF_964263255.1. Lineage (NCBI taxonomy): Eukaryota > Metazoa > Chordata > Amphibia > Caudata > Salamandridae > Lissotriton > Lissotriton vulgaris. Next base: position 1,276,362,196 of record NC_141689.1, read on the forward strand.
ACACAGATGTAGGCAAAATGGATATAGCCCCGGTGACAATAAGAGTAAAAGTGGGTGCGAAATTACCCCGGGTCCCACAGTACAGAATTCCTAGGGAGGGAGAAAAGGCCCTGTTGCAAATAATACAGGATTTAATTCAGTCTGGTGTAGTGGAAGAGACGGACTCGAACATATGTAACAGCCCTATTCTACCTATCCTTAAAAGGCGATCGCCAGATGCTACGGATAACACTCCTGATGTATATAGGTTCGTGATTGATTTGCGTCACGTGAATAGAGTAGTGGAGCCACAATACCCGGTGGTCTCGGATATCACTACGATATTGACGATGATTCCCCCTTCTGCCAAATATTTCTCCGTTTTGGATCTGAAGAATGCTTTCTTCAGTATTCCAGTCCACGAGGACAGCCGATATCTATTCGGATTCTCATTGGCTGGCTGAAGCTTCAGGTTTAAGAGAATTCCCCAGGGGCACACTAAAAGTCCGAGCATATATAGTCAGGCTCTGAAGGCACAATTGGATGAACTGGAACTTCCACCTGCCAACGTTATGTTGCAGTACGTGGATGATATCCTGAAAGCGTCGGACGACGAGACGGGTTGTCGGGTTGCTACTGTTAAATTACTGCACCATTTGGCAAAGAGGGGGCATAAAGTGTCCCTTCCAAAGTTTCAATACTGTCGTACGGAGGTCACCTACCTTGGTCACCTCCTTTCAAAAGTGGGGAGGAGATTGACGCCAGAGCGCATAAAAGCTATCACTAACATGAAGGTACCTAACACGCAACGAGAGGTGCAAGCGTTTCTAGGCATAACATCGTATTATCGCCAGTGGATACCTAACTATGCGCTACTAACGAAACCTCTATTGTATCTGACTACCAAAGAAGTGCGCGAACCCCTAACCTGGACCCCTGCATGTCAAGAAGCTTTTAATTTACTAAAAGATGCTTTATGTTCTGCACCCGTTCTTGGAACACCTGATTACCAGAAGCCTTTTGTTCTTTACGTACATGAGGCGGAAGGTTGCGCGTTGTCTGTTCTAACACAGTTATACGGAGGGAAGCAGAGACCCTGCGCTTACTTCTCTGCAATGCTCGACAATGTGGCAAGAGTGCTGCCAAGTTGTCTGAGAGCCACGGCGGCTGCTGCAGTCTCTATAAGACAATCGGCAGGGATCGTATTGGGATCAGACCTCACAGTAATGGTACCGCATGCTGTGGACATTTTACTAAACAGAACACAGACGCAGCATTTAACTAGTGCTCGTCTTACCGGTTATGAGATGACCCTCTTTGCACCTCATGTGACAATAAAAAGGTGCGCTACACTGAATCCCGCCACATTGTTACCCATCCCCACGGATATAAAGGACGATGACACACACGACTGTCTGTTCAGGACGGAGGAGGAGACAAAGGGGAGAGTGGACCTGACAGACAGGCCCTTAGACGAACCGGACGGGGAGCTGTATGTGGATGGGTCTTGTTTCAAATTGCCAGATGGTACATCGACAGCAGCATATGCAATAACAATATTACAGACAGTAGTAGAGACATCGAGGATTCCTTACAATTCGGCCCAAGCTGCTGAGATAATAGCCTTACTGAGAGCATGTGAATTGAGTGAGGGACTGGATGTGAATATTTACACTGACAGCCAATACGGCTTTGGCATGGCTTATAATTATGGGCGACTCTGGGCGGAACGGGGATTTCTGACTTCTCATGGCCAACGCATACAACATGGCCCACTGATATTACGACTGTTAGCAGAACTGACGTTACCTAGAAGATTGGCTGTGATAAAGTGTAGTGCACACAAGACAATAGTGGATGACGTAGGGCGAGGCAATGCCTTTGCAGACGAAACAGCAAAAGAGACTGCTCGGACAAAATTACCATGGATGTTTGTGGCGGGACCAGCTAGATGGGTCCCAGATGTTAACATGTTCTCAGATACTGTACAGAGTGTAAAAAATATACAAGAAAAAGTGACTGAAGATGAACTGAGGGCATGGAAGGATGGGCAGGGGCGATTGGATGCGGATGAATGTTGGACAGATGTGACCGATAAGAGACGATGGTTACTCCCAAATGCATACATCCTCCCAGTAGTGACGATGGCTCACGGGCCTGCACATATTAGTGCAAAAGGCATATGCAAATTGTTGGACCCAGTGTGGAGCAATAAGAATATCTCCAAAGTAGCGACTCATTTGGTCCGACAGTGTATGGTGTGTTTGAGGCACAATCCTGGAAAGGGTACCCCTGTCCCAGTTGGAAATTTTGCACCTCCTTCTTTCCCTTTTGAGGTGATTCAGATGGATTACATAGAGATGGAGAGGGTCAACAACTTAAAATATGTACTTGTGGTTGTATGTGCTTTTAGCAGGTGGGTGGAGGCTTTTCCAACAAAAGACTGCACGCCCATTTCTACTGCAAAAATGTTGATAAAGGAGTATTTTTCTCGCTTTGGATTACCTAGGGTGATCTGGAGTGATAACGGTACGTCCTTTAATGCAGAATTAGTTAAGCAAATATGTAAAGGATTACAGATCTCCCAAATGTTCCACTCGGCCCTACACCCTCAGGCAGCGGGTCTTGTGGAACGGTTTAATGGAACGCTCAAACTGAAAATGGCCAAGATACAGGAGAGTACAGGTCTCCGTTGGCCAGACGCCCTTCCTTTAGCTTTGCTTTCTACGAGAGTAACAGTAAATTCGAAAACGGGCATCTCCCCCCATGAAGTGATATTCGGCCGTCCGGCCAATGTCTGGGGAGTGCCCAGGCCTAAGTGCTTCTCCGAAATACAGTATCCTTTATTGACAGACTACTTATATGCTTTGACTAAAGATCTTCGTTCTATTCATCAGCAGGTAGCAGACACCCTGAAGCCGTTGCCGGAGGGGCCTGGACACTCCATCAACCCAGGCGATTGAGTTGTCGTCCGAAGATATCAACGGAAGTCCTGTCTGGAGCCCAGGTGGTCGGAGCCGCGTCAAGTACTCTTAACTACACGCACGGTGCTTCGTGTGGAAGGCAGGAAGGTGTGGACACACGCCTCACACGTGAAGAAGGTCCCGCTGCCGTTGCCCTATGATCAATGGGCAAAGGAAGGCATTGCTGATGAGGAACATGAGCAAATACCCAGATATGTTCCTTTCTCGGATGCTTCACTGAGGGGAGAAGAGCAAAGCAAAGGAGAGAATTCGCAGTCACGTGCAGAAAAAAGTGTTTCAGTGAGCTCTACTACTCCCGTTGCTACTAGTGAAGAGACATCAGAGAGTTCAGCGCCTGCCATCGACACACCTGTTTTGTTTACTGATCCCGAGGTGCGAGGGAGCACTCGCTATAATCTGCGGCCCCGAAAAAAATAAATAGGAGTGACAAATGTGATGGACTAAACACTGGAAGAAGGGCTTAGTGGACTTTCTGAGTACGAAGATTTAGTGGTAGGGATGGACTTGTAAGAGCCCTGGTGTTTAGCCGAAGATTGTGTTCTATGAGACTATAGAGTGGTGCGGGGTCCGGATTAAGTGCTCCCCTGTTTCGATTGCTGTGTGTTAAGCGACGTTGGAATAAGGTATGGACGGTAAAAGCCTGCCTGTGAGGCTTTGAAGGACACAGGGAGAAGATCCCCTTTTAGGGTTGAAGAACCCCTCTGGCCGGTTTCGCGGATTGTCTGGGACTATTTTTTTAGTAGAAGTGTTTTTTTTCTCTTTTTACATACATATTTTTGATATATTTTGAACGTTTTTGAGAATGTATCCTTTTGGCCACCCCATCCCCGATGAGGAGCAGCCCTTTGCGGCTCCTCCGAGACCTGTGCCTGATTCCCCCTGGTTGGCCCTCTCCCGGAAAGGAAAAATAGTACTTATTGTTGTCATTCTCATTGCCTTTATAGTGACCTTTGGTATACTGTTTTTTTCTGGATAAAGCCTATCCTGTTCATGTGTTTGCACCCACACCTACTGCCGTTCCTGAACATAACATGATTACTGTGGATTATGGTGAACGATTACTGAGGAAGGGTTATAAAGAAAATGTTTTTATTAAGACTTTGCACCATGCACATGCCACCACCAATTTGACTAACTGCTGGGTCTGTGGGCTCCTCCCTTCCGCTGCCTACAAGAAAGATAGATTCCTAGCACTTCCTTTGACTCCTGTGAATAGTTGTGTGGGGTGGTATACTCTCATAGGTCTTGTTAAATATTTTCAGCAGCTAGATTTCTTGACTCCTAGACTGCAGAATAGGGGGTCGACTATGACAATGCGAGTCCGCCCTTTACCTCCCTCTTCCCTTGGACGGATATACACTGACGGACGTTTTGACCAGACATTCATTGAGACGTGTGAGAAAAAGTTTGGCCGATTTTGATATCAAATGATACTGACAAAGTTAGGGATAGTTTCCTACAGCTGAATTCCTCCCTGTCTTACAGACACCCCCCAAAGGGAAATGCAAGTGCCAAGTCTCTGATACCCCTGGCTGTGGTGGGTCCCTCGCCATTTTTCTGTATAGAGGGAAGAGGCCCCATCAAGGTTGGTGATAGCTCCTGTAATGTAACGGCATTGATATGTCTGCCTCTCAGCCCCTCCCTGGTTACACCCCCTAGCATCTATTTTGTGTGCGGAGATAATGGATACTTATGGTTGCCTGAGGGCTGGGGTGGGGTGTGTTATTTAGCCTATATGATTCCTCCTGTATATGTGGCACCTTCTGATTATCACAGAACTCATCGTAGATTTCCCGGTCCACAAGATCAGCGTAAAAGGAGGGAGCTTCAGGTAGATGACGTTGACCAGACGGACACTTCGTACCAGCAATGGACTGATTTCTCTAAGGGCTTGCTACCTTTCTGGGGTCCGATATTTAACAGCAGGGCCATTCGACGACTATCCAGGGTAATGGAAAAGGTAGTCCTTACTGAAGCTGACATTACGACTAACATGTCTGTTGAGATTCAGGCCATGAGATTATTTACGATTCAAAATAGGATGGTGCTTGACGTCATCCTGGCAGATAGGGGCGGGGCCTGTCGCGTCATCGGGACCTCTTGTTGTGTATATATTCCTGACTCAGCACCGACTGTTAACTTGGCAGTACAGAAATTACATAGATTAGCGACTGAACTACATCAGGATAACGGGACATGGTCCTTACAGGGGTGGCTCTGGGGTGCTTTCTCCTCATGGGGTTGGAAAATATTGATGGGTTTGGTTGGTGTGGTGAGCGTCATACTGCCATGTTGCCTTTGTGTATATTGCCTCCCTCCATGCTGTTCAATGTGTGCCACGAATTTGCGTCCACAAAAGAAGGTGTCGGGTCAATATGCTACTTCGATGATTACTGAAATTCCTGCTGATGCAAGTTGGTTGATGTTTATTTCAGAGGATGTTTTAGACTAAAAGAAGTGAAAAAGAAATGTGTTCTGCCCCTAGAATGGATATGCCAGCACTACCTTTTGGCAAATAAATGAGGCCATAGTTAGCCAATGATGCTAAAAGGAGGGTCTGATAGAATTCACTTTTCGATACCCCAATTACCCATTCTTATATATGAGTTAGCATCATATGGCTAACTGATGAAGTTCGTATATGCACCTATGTTGAACTATTTTGCTTGCTGCTTTTCATATTCAAATGTACGTGTGACTATATTAGTTCCTTAGCTTAGCCTGTGTGCCACCATTTTGAGTATCCCTCTGTGTCCGCGGGTCCTGCTCGCTCATCTGCCCCTCCCGCAGGAATACAGAATTTCACCAAGACAGCAGTTTTCGTTTCTCGGCTTACTGTGGCCGAAACTAACAAGTCTCTTTATCAGTAATGTTCTCATGCCCCAGAGACGCCGAAGCCTAGCTCCATGGCCTTGAGTAAAGATAGCGATGTATCCCTTGCAGGTGCAGATGCCTGCTGTATGATGGCATTGTTCACTGGTCTGGGTTTCAGTAATTTTCCACAAGGGGCGTACCCCAACTAACTGTATTGCATTATAATGTATTGCTGTGATGCAGAGAGTCAGTCCTCTCGTTCGCACTCCTAGGAGTGAGGTCGGACAGGGCCCTCTCATATGAGTGTGGTTTGGCCTAATAAAGACTTTTGTTTATTCTTCTCCACTGTCCGGCTGACTTCATATATAATTACTATAGGTGAGTGCGGTAAGTCACTCGAGTGGATTTGAGCCACGCTTTTCAGGTCACTGTAATCCAAGATGAATCTTGAATTCCAATCTGCGCAAAGATTGGATTTCCCGGGAAGGTATTCTGCTCTGAGAGAGATTCTGTGTTCTAGGCAGAAAAACCAAAGCTTCTTTGCTAGATTGGAGAGGTCTTCTGACTTGGTCCCTCCTAAGCGGTTTATGTACGCTACAGCAGACATGTTGTCCATTTTTAGTATAACCGACCTTCCTTGAAGAAATCGTTTAAATCTCATTAGACCATAAAGACCTGCAGTTAATTCTAGTTAATTGATGTGGTGCAGGGACTCTTCCTGCGACCAAATTCCTCCCGTATTCTGATTCTGAAGACAAGAACCCCAGCCATGAAGGCTGGCATCTGATTCTAGAATAAAATCTGGTGCTGAACCAAAAATCGCTCTCCCATTCCATGCATCTAGATTGTCTAACCACCAAGTTAGGTCTAAGATCGCTTCTTGGTTTAAGGAAGTACGATCTCCGTACCAAAGGCCCGACCTGGGAGCCCTTGCTTTTATTCTCTGAAGGGCTCGATAATTCAGTGGTCCCGGAAAAATGGCCCGAATGGAAGAAGATAGAAGGCCTAAAAGTCTGGCTAGTTCTCTCAGGGAGAGATTTTCTTGTTTCAATACATGTCTTATCTCCTTTCTGATTTCGGTAATCTTTTTGGGAGGGAGAAGGAGAAGATATTTTGTTGTGTCTTCTGTGAAACCCAGGAACTCCATCTTCTTTGAGGGAACTAGAATGGATTTTTCTCTGTTTATGATAAAACCCAGATTTTCTAAAAGGTCCATAACCGTCTTGAGATCTTTGATGATCTGAGTATAATCTTGAGAAAGAATCAGGATGTCGTCTAAGTAAATGATGAGACGAATCCCTTTTTCTCTTAGACATGAGACAACTGCTCCCAATAACTTGGTGAAGCACAATGGGGCAGAGGAGAGGCCGAAAGGCAGAGCCAGAAATTAAAAGAGAGAGTTTTTCCAAAGGAACATTCATTTCTCAGTTGAAAGACCATATTAAAGAATTTATGGAGTTTAATATGGATTCTGCTGCACTGGTTTATGTTTGTGATGCTTGTAAGGCGAGCATACGAGGGTTTGCCCAGCAGTTTATCCTTAGACAAAATGCTAAACGTAAGGAAGAGATGAGGGTAATGACTTTGGATATTTTGACACTAGAGAAACATCTCGCAGAAACTCTCAGACAGGGGGCTTTAAGAGCGCCCACTTTACTAACCGTAAATCAGCTTAATCTCAAATGAATTACTTTAAGATCTAATACTAAAAAACTTTTTAGAGAACGTATTAGCTCCAAACTACACAAATATAAGCTGATGCAATACGAAAGCAGTGATAGAATCTGTAAAACTCTAGCCTATAAAATAGCTGATGATAGAGCTAGCTCCTTAATCAAAGGCATAAAAGGAGAGGATGGTACTATTTATAACCAATCTGGACAGATCTTGCAACAATTTGTTTTGTACTATAGCAAACTTTATACACCGGAACAATACCCCAAGGAGGAAGATGTACGGAGATATATTCAGAATAACTGGTTACTAGAGAGGGAGGCAGATATGATTGAACAGCTGGAAAAAGAGATTTCGCTTGTAGAGCTCAAACTTGCCATCTCTTCCCTCCCCTCCGGGAAAGCAGCTGGAGATGATATGCTACCAATTGAATTATATAAATTATGTGGTGAGGAACTGCTTCCCCTTATGTGCTCTGTCATTAACCAAATAGGGGACACCGGCAAGGCCCCTAATTCTTGGAGAACGGCAAAAATAATATTTAAAAAAAAAAAAATACAGAATGTGGCTCTTACAGGCCTATTTCTCTGATTAATGCAAATGCCAAGGCCTATGCCAAACTGCTTGCAATGCGTCTTGCCCCGCTTATGCCTAAATTGGTTAATGTACAGCAGCACGGTTTTGTGGTTGGCAGGGACACAACTGCGCATGTTAACATGGCCCATCACTGCATTTGACGTAGCAAGTACTAATCCCTCCCCACTCGGCATGGTGCTCTTAGATGCTGAAAAAGCATTTGACCGGGTGGGGTGGGATTATCTCTGGGCAGTTTTAGCTGAGATTGGTTTTAAGACACAATTTCTAAGGAAAATACAGGCTCTGTATGATAGCCCAAATGCTAAAATAGGCTACGCCAATATGCTATCTTCCAGTTTTCCTATATTGAGAGGCACTCGTCAGGGGTGCCCCTTATCTCCGCTTCTTTTTGCTCTTTCTTTGGAGCCATTTATAAATGATTTACAGTCTCAAGTACACATTAAGCCCTTTTGCCATGGAAATATTACGCTCAAAATTACTGCCTATGCCGATGATTTGGCAATCTTTACAACAGATGTTGTTGAAGCAATGGTTGGAATTATGAAAGAAGCCAAAGACTTCAGTGCTATCTCTGGATACAAACTAAACTTGAATAAGACGCAAATTATTTTAAACTACCAGCCCTCAACTCCTATTCTAGGTATCTGCCAGACAGCAACCTTTCTAGGTATTAAAATATCAACAATGTTAGGGATATTAATACACTCAATTATGATATGTTTTTGAAAGATACAGCGGTTCTTCTTAAAAAATGGCATAAGGTTCCTCTTAATTTATTTGGAAAGATAAATATTATTAAAAAGAATATTCTTTCCAAATTTCTTTATCTATTTAGGTCTATCCCCCTGCTTGTGAATAATTCTTTTTTCAGAAAGCTTGACAGAATTTTGGGCAGCTATATATGGGGGTATAAAAAAAATCGCAGAGCATTATCTTTTTTGCAGCTATCCTTTCTTAAAGGTGGGCTCAATTTTCCTGATTTTAGAATTTATTTTTATGCCACCTTTTTGGGTCGATTGCGTAGCCTTTTCAACTCTAGCAACCCACTTTTTTTTCATCAGTTCATGCTAGGACCAGATTCCAAACAATTTCTTGCCAGAACTAACGATCCAAATTATTTCAAGAGAGTAAAATTCAAGACCACCAGGGATGCTGTTCGCATTTGGAACGCAATTTTGGCTTTTGATGCAGCCTCCCTCTTTCATCCTAATCTGGCGCTTTGGGATAACCCGGGATTGCCAGGCATTTTTAGCGATAAAGCAGGGAGATCATGGGCCAACTGTGGGGTGATTAGGCTGGGGGATTTATATGGTACATCAGGCTTACTTGAGTTTGTGACACTTAAATTACTCTATAAAATACCGGAACAAATGCGATTTAAATATATACAAATCGGAGACTTTCTCCTAGGCAAAATGAAATTAAAACAAATATTAGATTCTGAGGTTTGGTCCTGTATTTATAGAGAGAAAAACAAAGCTCTAATTAGCATAGGTTACAAATGTCTCTGCCAGTTCAAGACTGATGATTGCCCGCATCTTGCTGAAAAATGGACTTCTATAATGGGGAGGCGTATACTCTCTAACAACATCTCAACATTCTTTCAACGTATTAATAGTTTAGTTCATTCCTCTAGCCTTCAACTACAAGCTTATAAAACGGTTTGTCAGTTATACTACACCCCCTTAAAAATATCTAAGTCGTCTGGAAACACTAATACCAGCGACCGTACTAAATGCCCAAAATGCGACCTTGCTGGTGCGGATCTGGAGCATATGCTCTACTCATGCCCATTGCTCAGGGTATTCTGGAATGAAATAGAAACTATTTTGAGGCAGAAACTACTACTCTCTTTCCCTATTCAGCTGAGATGGTATTACTTGGAATCTGGTTCTCCACTTGTTCACTTACGGATCTGCTCTTCATTTTGATTTCATGTGCAAGATTGGTTATTGCAAGGGCATGGATTCTAGCTAACCCACCTCATGTTACTGAATGGTGGTTCTTGGTGAATGAAATTTATGACATGTAATTTTCTATAGCAAAAACAAGAGGGACACAATTGATTAAGAAATTAGATAAAATCTGGGGATCTTTTCTCCTGCTATGAATCTAATGGTTGCTCTTTTTTTTCATGATTTTATGCATTTTTTGGTTTCTTCTTTTATATTAGTTCCCAGGCATAAGTTTCTCTATTGCTTGTGTCAATAATAACAATTTAGAAAAAAAAAGGATCTATTGATCGAAACAATGTGCGTGAGTCTGAGGCATCCATATTTTTCGGAACACTACAGATAGGGTGGTTGACAAGGTGGCTTTTGTTGTTGTTCATCAGTTAACATGCTCCTCTGTTGCGAGCCACCAGAGAGTTTTTGTCCACCCTCCTGTGCTGGTAGACGACATAAGGTCTCAGCCCTATGTAGATAGGCCGATAATCCTGTCATGGGTTAAGTCACAACAATAAGGTATCAGTATAGAGCCTTTCAGACTTGACAGAAGCTCCTGCGGGGTTATTGTTAATTCACCCCCACCACCACTTTAGTTCTGAGATTTTTGGAGAAGTCAAGGATAGTCACAGCATTGAATTATCAGGTTATCATTAAATGCTTATCTAAAGCATGGAAAATGACAGGCAATGGCGATAATGATAATAAAAGTATAAGAATAGACCAGTATGAGTAATGTGAAGAAGAAATGTAACCTAATCTTTATGAAATTGTTGGTAAAAATCTGAATGTTATCTGCTGATGTTATAGAAATGTAATAAAGAGTCTAGTCAAACCTTTAATCTTGCATGAATGGGGTGAGCTAAGCGATTGCGTTGCAATTTCATTGTTAGGGCACTCATACATCTTTCATAGTGTATCCTGTCATCTGATAGTGTACCCGTGAACTGATAAAACAGAGTGGGGTTTAAACACAAAAAAGCTAGCAACTAGTGGAAGAAAACCCTTACTTGGTCTGCACATACTTGATTGAGCTTTCCCCATTAACCAACACTCCCAGTGGTAAGCATGGAAAGCTGATGCAGGCTAGCACAGGTCATCCTGCCCTACTCTTTGGAAAGTCAGAGGACTTTTCCAGTGAGAGCGAATTTCCGCTGTTCTCCATAGCGGAACTGCTTGCACAGGAGAAATAGGATTCCCAGTGCAAATGTACACGTTCTTTCTCGATGGGGAAACTATTTTCTTCAGGAAGAAAGTGCTTCCTTTACACCTACATCAAATCTGGGGTGAACTATTCGCTTTCACACCCTGGAAAGGGAGTTATGCCAGTTCGTGGCTGAAGTAATTATCTGACCATTTCCAGAGTAAGAAGTGGTTGGATTGGTGTATGGGAATGGCCACAAATTTTAATGTTTATAGGAACGTCCACAGCAAACTATGCCTTGCAACTTTCACTCCCCACACTTCAGTGGGACTGTAAAGATCAAGGCAGCGATTCTACCCACATTAAAGCATTTACATATTTCAGGAATCCCTTTCTGAATTGCTGGCGGGCATAACAAAGTACATTTGGTTAAAAACATATATTTGCGGCCTCCCTTAGCTTTTTGAGTAGGCCCCAGGCCTTGTATATGCACTATCAGTGGGTGAAACATACACGAACCAGTTCCTCAGAACTTAAGAAGGAGTTTTGGAATTGTACCTCAAGACTGAACAAGTGAATATCAAATGTGAAAAATATGATGTAACAGGAAAAACACATGTGGGGTGCACATTATAGGCAGATCACTGAGCAGCACATAAGATTGACAATTGAAATAATTATACCTCATTACTAAATTCTTACTGTAGTAATTTGCTCACATATTCCTAAAAAAGTCAGTGCATTAGATTACCCACATATTTGCAAAAGATAGAAACACCCCTAGGCTGTCCAGGTATTACTTTATAGTATTGAGTACGTAATTTCCTGGACATTTTGAGCACAATAACTTAATTTCCCTTAAGTATAGACATATATCAATGTATTGTACTCCTAAGGGCACTATAATAGGTCTCAATATTAGAGGATCACAAGGTCCCTGTTTCGATGGGGACTGGATACAAAACAGTTTATGTTGTCAAATTGACAATTTCCAATTTGACATGTTGAAAACTAAATATAATCTTTTAGAGCATTTAGAGCCATATTTATAAAGCATTCGGTCTATAAGCATGGATGATCTTAGAACTGGCAGGTGCATTTGAAAGCATGTCCACATCTCTTGTTCTGGATTTTCTTTTTAATGAGAACACATCAAATCCTTGGGTGGACCAAGAAAAAACACAAAACGTCAATCCTTAATGCATTACAATAACCATGCTTCTTAAAAATGCTTCTCAACAACCAAAGTATGTTGTATGTTTAACCAGCCTTGTTTCATTAATTCATTCTATGCCCACCTTTTTACTGAAGGGCGCAATACTAGTTGCTCCCTGTCTCTAACATAATCCAGACTTGATTTATCTCTGTCTAGAAAATCTATTCTATATAAAGAGCATCAGACACAAAAACCTTAGCTGGTCTGAAAGACTGAGAAACACACAAGATGATGGACGGAATATTGCAACTTGGCAAAACATTCACCTCCAGTCACAGATCTGGGTTTAATCCATCGTTATTTTGCTCACCAAGCCACCCCAGTCAGACATGGCCATATGCAAATCAGTCTTGACCCTGTGCCTCATGGGAACAGTCTAGCCCGAACTGCCAAGAAAGAATGAGAGCCTGATTTGTAGTTTGATGGACTGTACTCCAACCCATAAGGTGGCGGAGGACATTACATCCGCCACCCTACTAACTACCATTCATCACATTGAGAGAATATAACCTGCCAGAGCCTAGAGATTATCTCTGTACACTGAAAGTGACCAGGGTCACTGTAATTCCTTTTAGTGTACAAAAATGTCCGCTGTCAGTTTTGATGGCCTTTCACCTAACTTTTTGCATTTGTGTTTTTTTCCCCAGAGAACAAACTCCCAAAGCAACCAGGTTTTTTTCTGATGAACAAAAAACATAAAACATTACACCTTCCACCCTTAATAGGGAGGACGGTGTAATGTCCTTCCTTTGAACTTATTTTGTAGGTCTGTCAAAGGAAGTTTGTCATCGTTGGCACTGATGAGGGCTTCTTCATTGGAAACGGACTGCTTATCTCTGAATGAGGCACTAGGACTAGAGTTTGGTGGACAGGGTGCTCAGTCGTGTTTGCGACAGAGTTCCCTGTTTGCCAAACTTTAACTCACCCCTGAGTCGTCTGCCCAATCTTGTGCTTTTATTATGGCTTGTAGGTGCAAAGCTACCTGGAACATCTTCAAGGCCATAGCACCTCTACCAAAATATGATCCAAAGTGAGAGGCATCTATTTCAGGCAGTTTCATATATTATTTATATATAGTATTGTAAATGTGCACAGCAACCCAGAAATGGTTTCCTGGCACTGAGCAAAGAAAGAGATGAAACAGCTTAAAACAGCCTGGTCTTTGAGTCTTTACAGAATTTAAATAAGGAGGTGTAATTTCTCAGAGGCTCTTGGAGGGAGTTTCACGGTTTCGGACCAAAGCAGAGAAGGAGCGCCCTCACAGTAAAAACAAAGCAAATTCTCGGCTTGGTGCACAATGCTAGGTTTCGAGATCTTAGCGTATGTGTTGGTTGATAAGGCACCACCAGATCTTGTATGCAGCATGGGCTTACTCCAGCTCTGGCTTTAAAGTTGAAACTGTGAGCAAATGAAGCTCTTTAAAAAAGGATGAGTGACCGAAATGTGCTTGAGGAACAGATACTTAAGTCTAGCTGCTGAGTTTTGAACTATCTGAAAGAGTCAGATGGAGTCCTGATCTATACCCAAGTACACACCATTACAATAGTACAAGCAAAACAGGTGGCAGTAATCATGATCACCTGAGGCTTCATGGAAAGGTTCTCATCTAATACAAAGCCCAGATTTGTAACCTTAGGGGAAAGGTCAGAAAGAGTACCTATGAATTCCAGCCGATGTTGTGGACCCCAGAGTTGAGGATTTCTGCCCAGAATAATGACCTCTGTATTATCACTATTTAGGTTGAGGGAATTATTGTTCATTCAAAAGCCAATACGACTCAAGCCAATTTTAAGATTGGATGGTCCATGACCCTGTGTGGATAACAGAGATAACTTAATTTGTGTGTCATCTGCATAAGAGAATATGGTCAAGCCACAACTCTCCACTAAAACTACCATTGGGCGGATGTAACAACTGAACAACAATGGGCCTAGTAGTGAGCCCTGAGGAACTCTAGAAGTACAGTCCTTTAGGAATGATGTTCAGCAGGCCAATACTGTGAGACCCAGTTTTGCCAATCTAAAAGAATGAATGCAACTGTTTCACCCCCATCCAGGAGTTGTCTGAGATGATCAGTGACTTCTAGAAGTGCAGATTCGTTACAGTACTCAACCCTGTAGCCTGTCTGCGAAGGATGTAAAACATTATGGGCCTCAACTCAACTTGTAAGCACAGCATTAATTTGTTTCTCCAAATAATTGGAGAAACTGGGCAACAGGGAAATTGGATAAAAATTAGACCAATTGGTCAGATCATGATTGGGTTATTTTAGGATTGGAAGGACCATAGTGTGCTTCTGGCTCTGAGGAACTGAACCCTCTTGTATGGAGGAGTTAAAGATGTTCACAACCACATATAGCAATTCCAGAATCAGAAGGAAGTGTATTTAAGGTGGTAGTTGATCCAGCAGAGAACCCGGTTTAATCAACTGTGAGATAGCTGAGAAGGAAGAGGTATCGATAGCCGAGAAGGAAGAGGTATCCAGAGAGGGCCATGACTAAATTGGTGGTTAAACCAGTTATGTACATTTTATTGTTGTGTTACTTATGAATGTAGTTCTACACAGGGCTGAACACAACTCAGGCCATCAATTGCCTTCCACCTTTAGGGTTCTTAGACAATTGAAGATAAATATCTGCAACCTTTAAAATGAAAAAGAGGACCGGTTCCTCGCACCGAAACTTGGAAAATCGAGGGTGCTGGAGGCGTTTTACAGGCCGGTAAGTTCTTTGACCACAATGAAGAGCAGCTTAGGACAGTTTTGAGCATTAGTGAGTTTGTCGGAATAAAATAGCACTCAAGTTTTCCTATAGAGCCTATGATTTCTTTCTCTTAATTCTGTAACTAGCTTTGGCTTACTTGTCATAAGAGCTCCTCCAGAGTCTTTCCAGGCCCTACATCAATTTTTCTCTCGCTGGAGGATTTCATTAAACCACAGAGCTGGCAGGTAAGATGTAGCAGAGTGTCTCAATGTAGCCAGTAGAATTGCTTCCAGGGAATTCAAGAACCAGTTATTTGTTTAGTCGGTGGTGCCGGGTGCATGACTCAGATGCCCCGTTCTTAAAGCTCTGGCGATTTTATGCTGCAACGCTTTTTTAAATCTTTTGCTGCATGAATAATATGTTTGCATTTGAATCTGAATTTTAAAATAAGCTTGCTCAAACTGTGACTTTCATTGTGTGCAATTTTCGTGCCTCTTACCTTCCCTACGCCGACACTGCCAGCGCCCCGTTCCACCACGGGATCTCCCGCTTGATGTGGAGGGCGCCGGCAAATATCTTCTCCCCGGCCCTGATTGGCTGCATAGGGTCACGCGGGCTCCATCACGTACGTCCACCCCTACTTAACCCGGATGTCTTTCTCTGCGATCAGCGGACGCGACACAGCAGGAGTGTGCCGAAGTCGCGCCAAAGTCCAGCCCGTCTGCGCCCGACTGCGCCCGTCCGCGCTGAGGACGGGCTGGAGAACGGGGTGGACAGGGAGGTGTCTGCATCATTTGCCGGTCCACGTGTAAGTTTTACCTACACATGCCAGGACTTAGCCGCATTGAAACCCTTACTCTTAGCCTGCAACCATAAACATCCCCCTGAGGCCCTTCTTGGGTCCCCTGACTGCTGTTGTTATACCGGAAACATTGAATCCACAATATCTGACAACCTTGATACGCGGCCTCTGGCTAAAACATCCACTATTCCCATTTCAACTTCGGAGGGGGGTTTTCTAATTAATGCTAGATCACTGGTAAAGAACAATATTGCATTTAATGACTTTGTTTCTGCCAGGAAGCCATCATGGGTCTTCATCACAGAAACATGGGCATCTGACTCCTCTGGTCCTGAACTGGTGAACGCTATTCCAGATGGCTATGCGCTTGCCAGGTTGGATAGAGAGGGACGCAGGGGAGGAGGACTGGGTATTCTATATAAGGTCTCCTCTATTTGCCGCACTAAAACTCTCTCCTCCCCCTCTGACTCTTTCCAGGCTATTTATTTTTCTATAACTTCCTTTCCCTCGGTTTCTTTTTCGGGCATTCTGATTTATAGACCGCCGGGACCTAGATCTGGTTTTAGCCATAATCTTCTTAAAATTTTAGAACCTCACTTTGGTAGACCCCATCTGACCATTATGGGAGATTTGAACTTCCACTTAGAAGACCCAGGCTCCAGTGAAACCCTCTCCCTTGTAGAGTCCTTGGCTGCTTGTAGTCTCTGGCAATTGGTAGACAGTCCTACTCACCTAGCTGGCCATACTCTGGATGGGGTTTTTTCCAACGACCCTAGGTTAACGACGGGTCCCCTCATTCCTCTTGTATGGTCTGATCACCTGGCAGTCCCCTTGGAACTTAATTTCCTCCTTCCCTCCACTCTGCCATGCTATCTCAGGAAAAGGCAACTCAAGCAGAATTTCAGAAGAATCTCCAATGATACTCTGGCTCCTTTAATGGCAAATGCCAGGATATCCCATCTGGAGGATGCCAGTGCCGCTGCCCTGGAACTTTTAAACTCCATTACAAGAGCAGTGGATCTCTTGGCCCCCGCCTCATATCGCTACTCTGCTAGGAAGAGACCTTCAGCCCCCTGGTTCTCAGAAACTCTCAGGCTTCTAAGGCAGGGCTGTAGGAAACAGGAGAGGCTCTGGCGAACAAGTTGGGATCCTAGGGAAAGGGAAAAGCACAAAATCCTTCTAAGAGACTATAAAGCGAAGGCAATTAAGGGAAAGCAGGCCTTTTTTTGCAACTTAACAGCCTCCCTTTACTCCCCTAGGGAATTGTTTAATATAGTTGATTCCCTGTCCACTTTGCAAACTCCTGACCCTATTGTAAGCTCCCAAGAGTTGTGCAACAAGATTTCTCTGTTTTTTCATTCTAAAATAGCTGACATTTATGCCACTCTTGAATTGCAAAGGGATCTGCTGGGTTCTCCTTCCCCTTTGGCTCAGCCCCGTTCAGAAGGTTGGCCAAAGGATTTTTATAGTAGTCTGACTAATTTCCCCCCTCTTACCCACAAGCAGTTAGACCTCCTTCTGACTAAGACTAAATCTGGTTCTCCCCTGGACCCCTGCCCCCTTAAGATCCTGAAGGACTGTAGGGAGGTCCTGCTGCCCAACCTCCTTGAGGTAATGAACCGTGCTATGACTGAAGGCATCTTTCCATCTTCTTGGAAAAAAGCAGTGGTCAAGCCTTTGCTGGAAAAGCCGACATTAGAGCCAGAGATATTAAAGAATTTCCGCCGAATATCCTTGCTACTGGCCTCCGCAAAGATGCTTGAGACACACCTCAACCAACATTTGACGGCCTTTCTTGATGCCTCTGGCCTCCTGGATCCATCACAACATGGTTTACGGAAGTTTCATAGCACCGAGTCATCCCTCACCGTGGTTGTAAACAACATTCGTCTAATGGTCGACCAGGGCCAGGCTACCCTTCTGGTCCTGCTCGACCTGACAGCAGCTTTCGACACCCTGTCTCCCACTATCTTAACAGCACGTCTTAGGGAGATAGGGGTGGAGAACACAGCACTGAGCCTTTTGACCTCCTTCCTCACTCAGAGGGAGCAGAAGGTCAAATTGGGAGAGTACCTGTCCCATGCTACGCCAATGCAATGTGGTGTCCCACAGGGGTCGTCGTTGAGCCCCACTCTTTTTAACATTTATGTGGCTCCGCTTGCCAGGCTAGTAAGATCTTTTGGGATGGAGGTGGTGTCATACGCCAATGACACCTAAATCATGGTGTCCCTCTCCCACTCGGTGAGTACCTCCGCCTTCAGATTCAGAAACTGCACGGAGACAGTCACACAGTGGATGGTCTGGAACTCATTGAAGCTGAATGGAGAGAAAATCGAGGTCCTCAGTATTTCCCATTCATTCCTATGGGACAAAAAGCATGAATGGGAAATACCGATTTGGTAAATACCGAATCGGTAAATACCGATTTGGTAAATACCGAATCGGAAAGCAAATACAAGTGAAACTTAACTGGGCATCCACATTGAAAAAGAAACTAGACTAGAATTACTCTTTGTCCTTCTGGGGATGACAAACGTTAACTCCTCTGAGGAAAAAGATCTACCAATGATATCCAACTCTCTTGCATCTGTTACCCTTCATTAGTATACCAGACGTAACAGCATAACCAACTTATCTGACAATTCCTTAAAAGAGAAGTCTTTACTATCAGTTCAAGATTGCAAGAGATCAAACAATTTGCTTACATTCCAAAGCCGCTTGTATTGGGGCTAGGGAGGTATTTGCAGTTTTATAACTTCATCAATCTACATATCAGAACAGGTTTACTTGTTGGTGCTCATCCACATACAGCCTGCTTAAAGATGCAGAGCCCGTGAATGTTTAGAGTCGAATAACAGAGCAGGAGAGAAGGTCGCCGAGCATTTGGCAGAGCGTCTGTGAATAGTCTACATATGAGACCTGAATAGTTTAATTACGGGAAGCTGGTTTTAATACTAAGAGACTCGAGTTGGGGTTGTAATATTTGATAGGCAGCCTAGCCCGGCTGGGCAGACTGTGCTGCTTGTCCGGTGCATCATTTGGAGCCACTGAGATATTATTGGAGAAATTATTATTTTGCTGCACAAGTCCTGAGGAGGCCTTAAGAAATAGAGGCTGAAACGTGTCGACTGTAGTTCACATTGGCATCACTGAAATATTGAACTGATTAAAAGTTTTCTTTTGAGAGCCTAAACTTGAAAAGGAAGTATAAAGGGTGTTTCTTCCAAGGCTTTTTTGTTTAAAACACTGTGATGACCAAGACTAAGGAATACGGCTTTATATTTACGTGCCATATCTTTCCTTGTTTGAGAATAATTGGGCACTAGAACCAGAAACAGGGTTCATGAGATAATTTGCCATAGTATGTATTTTTGTATATTCACATTCACGTTTGTAGATATTGTGTATAGTGAATAGGAATGTATATATGTTCAAAGAATGATTAAAATGTATACATGCTGTGTAAAAATGCAAATGTAAAAAAGAAATGAAAATTATATCAAAAAAATGTACTTTTCTACAAAAAATTGGTTTACTAAAACAAGTTATGAAACCAAAGATTTGCTTTATTTGAATTATTGTTTAGATAACGAGTGGATGAAACAAGATAGAGTGATAGTTTGATTAATTCATGAAGTAGGTGTAGTAAACTGAAGACAGTTAATTTGCGGTACCTGTCTTAATAAAGGTTCTTAGAATGGTTACCATAGGCATCATTTTGTAAAAGTTTGGTTTATATTCCCGGATGCCTGTATGGTTTAGCGGGTAGCCCCCTTGACAATAGGACTTCCACATACACAAGGCCTGTAAAATGCAGATGTAAGAAAATGTAATTGCCCTGTTAGCTTTTGCTTGTTGTACCAGCTCTGTTAAAAAATGGAGATGTAGACTACTGGTGCAGAAGTTCAATGTAAACTCCTCTCCATACATCATATTCAGCTGCATATCCCAATCGGACCATCTGGCCCGTGCTGATTACTAGTAGTCTTCTGAGCCCAAGAATCCTTGATGAGTTGTTCAGCCTACTTCCAAAGCCTGCTGATACTCCACATGGGGTATCTGAGAACTCCTATCACAATCAATGGATGGGTTAATCCTGATACACTTCTCTTCATTTGCTCTTGAACTGACAATTCCAAGAGAATGGAACACCACAACTGAAAAGGCCAGAATTGCATGATCGGTATAACATACAGTACCTGCCTCCTGACATTGTACTACTGTCCTCAGAATGATCTAAAAGGGCAGAAATGTATAATTCAGGTGACAATCCTATTCTTGGAGAAATGTATCTGTTGACAATGCTACAGTGTTGAGTCTCCACCTGAAGTACTGATCCCTTTGTCAATTTAGACTTTAAGTAAATAGATCTAGTTGGTACTGATTGCAATCCTAAATCCTATGTGTTATGGCGTTGCTCAACATCCAATTCCTCGCAGTCTTCCATCCTGTTGCATGCACATGGAATATGCATCACTATAAACAAACTCTCACAATTCAGGCAAAAGAGATAAACTTACTTTGCTAATTTGGGTAGACATCTTGATTTTGCACATCATTCATCATTAGCAGTATACAGCATTGTGCCTTACTCTTGGAGAAAAATGTCACCATAAACCAATCCTGCTATGTAATTCAGACAATTGATGTGGAGCCCTGACTCTTGATCTGACTAGAGATTTCCTTTTAATATGTCACTACACCTGGGTAACTCAACCTACATGGTTGGCATCCAATTTTATCACCATATTGTGTTTAGTGCCAAAAATTGGCCACCCATTTCAACTTCATCTTGGCATCATCCAACCAAGGTACTAAATACACATAAGATAAGTCTTTCCTCAAGTGCAGAATTGTTATTCTCTGTAAGGCTCTGTAATGAAGTCGGCCAGAAGCTGACAATCTCCCAACTATTTTTGCTAAGTCCCTCTGAGATATCTGAACATGTGAAAGAAAATCCTTTATTTCCATCCTCATTATTTGGATCCTTTTTATAGATAATTTTAGGACACCTTGAACCGAGTCCACAATAAATCCTAGGAAACAACAGTGAGGCTGCCAAATCAGTGCAACTGCATAAATATCTTTTACATTTATTCTTACCATCCTGCCTTAATAGATCTTATAGGGGGAGAGTCCCTGTGTCTAGAAGTGGTGATATATATTAGCCAGTGCTGGATGAACTGCTGCTGTCTGTGCCTGAAATGAGGGTAGAAGCATTGCCTGCCTGGACTTAGCAGTGCCACTGAGGGACCACTAGCCCTATCAGTCTCAGCATTGCCACCCACATGCTCATAGGGACAATGCTGATCCGCATCATACTGTAGCTACTGTCTTTGCCTTAGACAAGGTAAAAAGCTGTGCCTGCATGGAACTTGCCATACCGTTGAGGGACCACAAGCCCCATCAATCCCTGCATTGATGCCCACTTACTCATAAGCATGATGATGTTCCACAGCATACCGTAGCCAATTTCTGTGCCTGAAATGTGGGGAAATGCTGTACCTCCATATACTCGGCCGCATCACTGCGGGGACCACAAGCCCCATCAGTCACTGCATTGCTGCACACTTGCTGATAAGGGCAACGCTGTTTGTGATATACCGTAGCCGCTATTTGTGCCTGAAACAAGGTAAGAACCTGCGCCTGCCTGGACTTGACCACAATCCCCATCAGCTCCTGCATTGCCGTCCATGCTCTCATAAGCACAGCACTGTGTGGGCCATGCTTGGGCACGGCCGGGAGAAACCCAGGCCAAGGGCGGGCCGGTCCGTGCCTGTCATAGCCTGGAAGAGGCCGGGCTGGGTCCCCCTCTAACAATGGGGTACCGTGGATGATGAATAGTTTGCTATGGGTTAAAGGAAGATCAAGCAACTAGGTGGAGAAATTATTACCACTCTCGATTCATTCCTCGTTAGGGTAGTGAAATTGCTAACGAGGGAGATTGACCTTACAGAACAACAATAAAGCTTGAATGCCAGTGCTAAATTCCAATATCGTGAGTCTTTATAAATAAACTGAAAACAGGGGGGGGGGAAACTGTTTTCAGTTTAATTATAAAGACTCACGATATTGGAATTTGGCACTGGCCAGTATGAATCCTCTTCCCCCCTGGCTTCACTATAGCCCCTACGGCATTCGAGCTTTATTGTCTTCTGCAACGGACATGATGTTTCTCACGCATTTTGGGTGAGAGTGGGTGGAGTCGCGTTAATATTAAAGGCACAGACTTTGTAACTTAACAGGGCTCCCGGGTGGATAATATACACTGGCATTCGGTTCTCCCTATTTATTCTATCGGGAGTAAAATGTGTTTTACGTGAAACTGATACGACCATTTATATTCGTGGCTATATTCATTGATATAATCATGGACGTAGAAATGCAATTATTGTTTCAAAAAGGAGTGTTTCTTTATAAGACATGTAATATAAAAGCTTACGCTTTATTTAAAGATAGAATGTCACTGACCATGTCATGAGTGATGTAATATGTGAC
Source organism: Lissotriton vulgaris (assembly GCF_964263255.1). Classification (NCBI taxonomy): domain Eukaryota; kingdom Metazoa; phylum Chordata; class Amphibia; order Caudata; family Salamandridae; genus Lissotriton; species Lissotriton vulgaris. Next base: position 1,276,384,552 of record NC_141689.1, read on the forward strand.
ATCATCAGCAGTGCAGTACACGTGCAAGTTATAGTGAGTCCAACTAACTATAACGTGGAATTTCAATGGTTTTATGTCAGTAAAATTTCCAGCTAACTATAACTGGTGTGAAACCTATGGTTTTTTCAGTGAATTTAATAGGTTTTTTAAATACTAATTCCTAACTATAACTGGTGTGAAACCTATGGTTTTTTCAGTGAATTTCAAAGGTTTTTTAAATGCTAATCCCTAACTATAACTAGCGTGAAACCTATGCTTTTTAAACTGAATATATATGTATATTAATATAATACCTTTTTTTTAAAAGTATATTCATTTTTTTTTATGTTTCATCCTGGAGCGCTCCCGGTGCGCGGCCCGGTGCACGTACCGGGGCGCGTACCGGGGCGCGACCCGGGAGCGTTCCACAAAAAAAAAGAAAAAAGAAAAGTAATGAAGGAGTGAGCATGAGCAAAGGGGACAGAGATAGAGGTGTAAAGAGAAAGGGACCTAGAAGGAAGAACACAAAGGGACTGTGTAATAGATAGTAAAACAGAGAAAAGTTATAAGTCGAAGTAACTGAGAAAAGGAAAATGAATAAGGGAGTAAAACAAGAGAAGAAAGAGGAAGAAGACTAAAGCAGAGGTTCTGTGAGAATGTGAATGGGTGATGAAAGTAAAAGGAAAGAAAGTAAAGGATGGGGAATGACGGGTAGTGACGGAACCAGAGAAAAGGAACAGCGGTAACGGAGGGAAAGAAAAGAGCAGTGAGTGTAAGTAAAGAGAAGTGAAAGAGAGTGGATAAAAGTGAATAAGGGTAAGATATGGGGAGTGACAGAGAGAAAGAACAGAGAGAGGAAATGAAGGAAGGATAGAAAGGGACTGAGTGAACCAGAAAAGAAAGGAAAGTGAGGAAGTGTGGGTGAGCAGGAAGACTGAAGAAGTTGAATGTGTTAGGAAAGTAAGGAAAAGGGAAACAAACATGGAGGATAAGAATAAATGAGGGAAGCAGATTAAGGAAACAGAGGTGAGGTAGGGTGTGAGAAAAGTAGTGAGGTTAAAGCAAAGGGTGATGACAAACTACATTTTTTAGTCACACTTACCATATAATTAATGAAAACTTACTTGCATTTTTAAACTACACTTTATATCTGTGAAAGACAAAAGAAAAAAAGTTATAATTAGTAAAATATATATTTTAAAATAGAAGAAACAGGTCAAGAGGTAAAAAATTAAAAAAAGTGTACTAAGAAATAAAGCAAGAGTAAAGGATACAGAAACGTAAATAAAGTAATATAGAAAGACAAACAAGAGGGAAAAAGAAATAGAAGGAGAACAAATTACTGAAGGTAAGTAAGATACTAAAAGAATGTCACATACCAAAAGGAAATCAGGAAAGAGAAGTAAGTAAAATGAAAATGAGTGAAAGGAAAAGGAGTCTAAATGAGGATCTATTTACAAGAAAGAGGAATGGAATGGAAGATGACTGAGAGTAAGCATGGGCGGAAAATCCGTTTCGCTCGCGGATTTTGCGGATTTTCGGTAAATTCGCAATCCGCGAGATTCGCGAATCTGCCGCAAGATCCGCAAATCCGCGAGCAGCGGATTTTATGGCTTGCTCGCACTGTTCGCGTGAGTTCGCGGCTTCCCAGTACAACTTCGCGCCCCGCGAATAAGCGCTAATTTGCAGAAATACGATCTTAGCAAAACTGAAACTACTTACAGGTTCAAAAGTTCAGGCTCATCATTAGTAGCCATTTCCTGTAGTGCTTCCTGAGGGGCCCCTCCAGAGTTCAGTTGCCAGTTGCAACTATTATGTGACCCTGCTCTGAACCTCAGAATAGTTACACATATGCCACAAAGGTCCTGAATTACAGCTAAGGGAGACAAGCCGGAGCCAGGCTGGAAGTTCAAATCCATTAATCAGCCCCTAATTCATTATTGTCGGTTGGGGCAGGGCAGGTGTTGTAACTAATTTTGCAACAATGAAAGCACTTAGCAAGTGCAAAAGATCACTAATCAGGAAGCACTAAGGAAGCAGGTGCCAGCTAAAAAAATATTCTGTGACACATTAATCAGCCCCAAATTAATTCAGGTCACTTGAGGCAGGGAAGGTGTGCTTTGCTTTGCCACAATAATGTACACTGACTGGACAACCAGAGGGTGCTGTGATGAAACAGAGGGTGGCATGGGTGGGCCAGAGGGTGGCATGAGTAGTCAGAGAGTGGCAGTGGTGACAGAGAGTGGCAGTGATGAAGAAGAGTGTCCCATCCCAAACAGGCTGGACACGTAGAAACAACAAGTTCGCGAAACTTGCGACCCGACAGGTAAGTTCGCGTTTGCGAAATTGTACAAAACCCTCGCGAACTGGCAGAAACCCGCGCGAACACAAAAAAAAAATCCGCAAATTCGGGAGAATTCGCGGATTTTGCGGATTGCGAGTTCGCAAATCCGCAAAATTCGCGAACGCGAGATTCGCAAAATTTGCCCATGCTTAACTGAGAGTGAGTGAAGGGGAGTCACAGAGTGAAGGGATGAAAGGAATAAGGTTAATATAGAACCATAGAGGAAAAATGAGTGAGGAAGTAAGTACACAGAAAGACAAAGAGAAGGACTGAGTAAAGTGCAGTCCAATGAGTGAAGAAAGAAAAAAGAGTAAAGGAGCAAAAGAAGGAAAGAGAGGGGAAGAGAACTAAAGCAGTGGTACTGAGAGAATATGAGAAAGCTGAAAAGTGGTGCAGGGAGAGAAGAAATGCAGACAGTTGAAATTGGATTGAGGAGTTGTGAAAGAAGTGGAGTAAAGGAACAGCGATGAAACAAAGTGAAAGAAAGGCAGTGTAAGTGAGTAAAGAGAGCTGAATAAGGGTGGAAAAGGAAAATGAGGGTGAGACAATGGGAATACAATATAAATTACACAATGCAAACTATAGAATGACTTATACAATATGTTACATTGTTTATTTTTGCTGTTCTCAGAATATATTGAATTTCACTTAAAACAGTGAGTTCAAACTCTTCATCATATAACAGCGGGGAACAAAAAAACACAATCTAAAAGATTGTGTTTAAAAAAACCATAAAAACTTACAAATCATATATGTACACTAATCTTTGATTCACTTACTTTTCCTTGAGGCCAAATAGTAGATAGTGAAGGTCCTTTTCGTACGATAATAATCTGCTGTTCTCTAAAACTTCCATTTCATCGACTTCTATGAAAAAAGATCTAAGAACATCTGAAATAAATCTCAACGTTTTCATTTTCCTCCTTGTGTTAACTTATGACTTATTACTCATACCTTGATTTTACCTCACGGCCAAATAGTGTCAGATATATGAGTATATTTTGAATTTTCTCTAATTAAACTCTGAACTTACCGTTTACCCGAAGTTTTCAAAGAAAAGCTCATATGACATTTTCACAATGTTTAAAAATTCATATTCTCTTTTTTGATCACTCATGTTCAACATTTCCTAATAAACTGATATCACTTACTATGAGATCCACTTACAGTACCAATATGAGATAAATAATTTTAAACATTAAACTAACTAACTAACTACCTTTTATTAACTGCTCCCATCTTCAAAGGCCAATTACCTTTACTAAAACTTTGGTTTTAAAAACACTAGGTAAGAATTTTTAAAGTCATAAGGCAAACGTTGTTTATAAGTCAAATGAGAATCATTGCAGTAACTCCAACCTTTTAGACATTTTAAGTAGCATGTATAATGTCCTGATGTTGTCGAAGGACCGTCATGATAAATAATAGCTACAGTTGTAAAGGTTTTTCCTGAAATTGATAACTGAGAAGCCACAAAATGTTTGATACAAGTTGTCAATTTAGTTCCATCAGGTCTACATCGTTGGAAAACTAAAATGATATACTGACCATAACTTTGTATAAATAATGTGGACAGCATTGGACACTTACATTGGGTACACACCATATTATGATCAGCTGCTTTAACTAGATTATTAAATGACACTGATTTGCAGTCTGGTAAAGTCAAATATACAAATCTTTCAGTGTCTATTCTAGTACTACTTGATAAACTACAATTGTGGCAATCATGCTGCCATTGATAAGAAAGGCTAAAAAGATTTTCTACATCTACTCCTTCATCTTCCAAAACACCAAACATATATATTAAAAATTCCTGACAATCCTGCTGAATGTTCTGTGAAAATGTTTCTTGACCAGTACACATGTCTAAAATATTTTGAATTTCTGTTACACTTTCTATTTTTGCTCTATCACTACTACATTTCTAAAACACAGAATTCAATAAACCGCAGAATCTTTGATCCCGATTTTCAACAATCTGTTCTTGTAAACTTTTAAGAAAAAAAATAACATTAACCACTACATTAGCATAGCAGTTGATACCATAACTGTTTTCAAATTGAAATCCAACAACATCTTGAACAGAATGCTTTTCCTTTTTGCTTACAATTACTACTTTCATCTACTTTTTGTCTTTTTGCTACTACCTCACTGCAATTATTTTCATTTCTTCTTTTTCGGCCTACCACACGTTTTTCAAACAGATGATATTGAGGCAAATGTGGAGCATACTCTCTTCTTAACCTATTGTATTCTTTAACACAATCTAGATCTGCACAAATCTTTGTCTCATCATACTCAATCAAGTACAATCCTGATAAAGTTCTGACTCGTGATAATGCCACATATGCCATACCCTCTTTAAACACAGATCTTCCAATATTCACCAAAGCACTATCTACACTTAAACCTTGAGATTTATGAATTGTCACCGCATATGCCAAAGAAACAGGAAACTGTTTTCGGCGAACATATAAGTCTTTTACAAGCAAAAATCTAGCAGAACAACGACTGATTCGTTGTACTTGCTCAATGCCATCAAATTTTATTTTTAAAAATTCAATTCCATCTCTATTTCTATAATTCACAAAATCAACAACATGACCCATTGCTCCATTTACCAGACCTCTCTCAACATTTAAATTTCTTCTCAAAATGATACGACAATTTAAACACATATTCAGAGTCTTTTCAAAACCAGCTGTTTTAGATATACTCTTCTCTAATGAATCCAATTTTGTTTTCAAATTTTCTGACAAAACAAATGTTGCACCTGTATGCTTTATTTTATCTATTGCTTCCAGTTTCACTATCTCTTCATTCTCTAACTTTAACATTTTGTTGTTGAAAATGGAACATTCTTGCAGAGTTGGCATCAAACATATCCCAGATTTCTTCTCAGTAATTTTTTTAAAAATATTCTCTGCAAGAATGTTTTCATTTGGATACAAATTTGAAATTAATCGAGCATGTAAAGCTTCTTTCCCAAACTCACATACTGATTCTTACATCTTGTAGAATATTTTTATAATCTTCATCCTTTGCCTGTCGCATATTTTGAAGCAGTTCTGCATATTTAAAATTTAACCATATATTAACGTTTCCAATGCTTCCAAGCGACTTCCTGGTATCTTCATGCGTGAGCATTTTAAACACTGGTTGTCCTTTTACTGGAGTCAACTGCAGTAGATCTCCAAAAACAATAATGTGTTTTCCTCCAAATAACACATTATACTCTGTTCTAAGAATTTCTTGCATTCTCAAATGCACAAAAGCAAGCATTAGATTTGAGACCATGCTTACTTCATCAATGATAAGAAGTTTCATTTTCTTCAGGACTCTGGAAACTTCTGAACACGCATCTCCAGATAGCTTGTTGTAATGCAATTTATTATCATGCTCTACTGGCAGCATCAGTAAACGATGTAGAGTAATCCCTTTAATGTTATGTGCTGCCAGTCCAGTTGGAGCAGTTACAACACAAGACAGCAGTGATTCAGTCCTTTTCTGCAAATAAATTGCAATGGCTTTAATCAGAAAACTTTTTCCTGTTCCCACTTCTCCACTTACATACAGTCGAACAGGCTTAAATAATGTACATGAGCACTCTTTTTTTTCATGTCTGAATCCATGTTCTATCTGTTCTGTGACTTCGTCATATATCATTTTCTGCTCAACGTTTAGTTGCTTTACCAAATCTTCTAAGTTAACTACATCCTCTTCAGCTTATTCCATAGCTCTTTCCACCTCATCCATGGCAGTTGCAGCTTCATTTTGGATAATTGGTCCTCCTAGTGGATCCTGACTCAATGAAGTAGAACTCCGACTGTCTTGAGAACTGTCTCTTGCAATCTCTTCAGCAATTGTGGCTTCTTGCTTTATTTCTCCGTTCAAAATTTGCAGATAATTTGGAAAAAACAGGACATTTTATGGTATCCTTGGTTGCATTAAAAGAGTCTTCATAGGAGAGAAAATCTCCAAGTAGTTCCTCTTCTGTACGCCATGGCTTAAACAGTTGCAAAAGAGCTAAATAGTAAAATTCTCTTTTGTCTGGAGATTCGCAACTCAATTTTCGATGATTAATCAAATGGCCTTTTCTCTGCTTCACTAGACATCCTTCATAGCCAATGACAGCATATTTTCCATTATTAATATCTTCTGAGATGTTCCTATTATAACTGTAGTTTTGCAAAACTTCATACAAACAAGTGTTCTCAAGGTGAGTACTTCTTTTTAGATAGTATGTATCCAACATGTTTATCTTCAAAATATCTGTACTGTTTGGTTCTTTCTCCGCCAAATGTTCAATTTCTTGTACAGATTTCAAAACTCGGTTTCGTGTTGCAGCAAGACCTAGACTCACCCAAATGATTGTTCTTGATTTGGCATAGAGACTTGCTGATGATAACCGATCAGAACATTCATATGCTCCAATTTCTCGATGCGACAACATCTTTAGACTGAAACTGTATAATTTCTTGCTTAGACTCTTTTCATGTGAAATGTCCTCCCACATTTCCTTTAGTTCTGTCTTTTCTTTTTTTGTGATGTAAGATGTCACATATCGAGCCACAGCAATAGAGTTGTCAGCAATGAACTGAATATCCATGTTAGCATTCCACATGGACAAAATCACTGGGTTGTAGTCGTTGATGTACTTGGACTCTTCATTTCTTTTTAAATTATATGTAAGACCTAGACTCACCCCTGTAAGGGGCAAGATGGCAGCGGACCGATCCGCTGAGTGAGAGGCTGATATCTCTCCCGTATAAGAAAATAGATGCGAGCAGAAAAGCCGTAGATACCTATGCCCATGCAGCTAAATGCGAAGAACAACGGAGGCATTACACTAAAGCTGTTAATGCTGAAGCAGAGTATTTTTCATCGAGCAGAGTTAGTGGCCCGGCTGGTAAAGGACATAGTTTTACTCCTGGGGCTTGAAGTGGTGGTGAAAGAAATAAAATGGCCGCTACACGGAGCATGAGAGCAGAGCAATCTGGAAAGGATGCCCTCACAGATTGCAACGAGGAATCAGGTTGCCAGGTCCAAGAAACCGGACAAGGATGCAGACATGGACTCAGCCGCAAAAAAGAGAGAGCTGAGGCGAAAGGAGAAGGAGCGCGACTCGCGAGGCCAAACTTAGAGCAGAGCAGAAGGCTGAGCGCCGGGCAATGGCAGCGGCAGCAAGCACTGGACGAGCGGAGAAGAAAGCATTAAGAGCGGAGATAGCAGCGAAAGAAATCACCCCCAGAGTCGGCAGAGGGGGGCTAAGACAGCCTACCTTGGCGGAATCCTTCGGTGGGGGGAATAACAGCAGAGAAGCATCAACGGATCGTAGCAGAGGGCGTGTTCAGGCTGATGCTGAGGATACCATGACGCCGCCGCCACGAGAACCAGCTCCAGCTCCAGTTTCAGGGGACGCGGTGGAAGCAGTGGCAGAGCCAGAACAAGTCGAAGGAGTGGGAGCACCGGTGGAAGACGAGACCTGTACGGAGGAGCAAAGGCCGGCAGGAGTTACAGAGCTGGGTCCGGGAGAGCTGTTAACTGTGCCCAGCGCCGTACTGGAGGTATGTGCAGTAAGCAGGGAAGCAGGACTGGAGAACATGGCAATACTCGAGGGGAACAAATCAGGCGATATATCTGGAGCAATGGAGGGGGAAATAAAGGACAGTGCTGAGGACAATGTATGTGCGGCAAGCGGAAATGCAGGACTGGGAGGGAAGCCCTGCAATATTACCAGAAAACATGGCAATACCCGAGGGAAACAAAGCAGGCGATACATCTGAAGCAATGGAGGGGGGGGAAAAAAAGAACAGTGCCAAGGAGAATGGTAACAGCAATGTTAGTGGAGCTAATAATCAGGGCAGCAGCAGCAGCAACCAGAGTAATAGCTGCCCTGCGACCTGCCCCGAAGTGAGTGTGATAGGGGCAGGGGCATCAGTAGAAAAGGCTACTACTAACAGTCCGCCCCACAATGAGGGTAATAGTGTCTCGGAAGCCACCTCCAGTCAAAACTTGACAGAAGCACTCACTCTGGTTGACCCTTTACGTCCAGGGCCTCAAGGCATACCAGCAGTGGGTAAGAGGGGCCGGGTAGACAGCAGTGTTGATAAGACTATGGGGAAGAATGCCACGCCAATGCCATCGCAAGAGGCTCAAACTTGAACAAAGGGGCACTGAGTAAGGCACATTCAAGAGATGTGTCTGCGCTGTGAGGGGGGCTCACTGCTCCAGTTCTAGCGGGAGCAGCAGGTCTATTGCCAGGCCCGCTACCAGGGACCCCAGGGGAAGACATTTTTTACTCAGTGAATGATGAGACTGACGAGACAGATGAGACCTCGGGCGTACACAAAAACAAGGGACTACCCCCTGAGACTGAAACAGATGATTCGGATGTGAGCCTTGAAGAAACGGAAGTATCTACTTCGGAACTGGACACTGAGTCGGACCCTGAGTCCGAGACGGGCCTGACCCAATCTTCTCTGGATGACAGTACTCAGAGGCAAACGGTTGTAAGAAAGAAACAACAAAACACTAGGAAACAGCAAAGAAGGTCTAGCCCTAGGCATAGGGAGAGGCCTAGTAAACTGGTCTGGGATTACTCAGCAACCTCTAAGCTGTACCACGACGAAGGAGGGAGTAGGTCCCAGCATAATGGCTCTTCAGGTCCACAGACACAAGGACAGGGCCCTACAATAGAGATGCTTTACAATACTCTTAGGCAAATGCAGGGAGAAGGTAGAGCTGAAGCCAAGAGGGCGAAGAGAGCAAGCAAGAAAATTGAGGGGTCACTGAGCAAAGTGAACAAGATGTATGCGGAGATGGCTGGCCGAATGGCAGAAGTGGAGAAAAGAACAGGCCAATTGGAGGACGAAGTCTCTCAGTGGAAAGAGTTCAAGTCGGCGCAGGAAAAATTCAACGAAGATTTACAATGGAAGGCATAAGATGCGGAAAACAGGCAGAGGAGGAATAATATTAAGTTACTGGGGATTCCAGAGGGAGTCGAGGAACAGAACCCTAGGGCCTTTGTGGTCACCTTGTTAAGAGAATCATTTCCGGAGATCACCGCCTGGAATTGGGACGTCGAGGTACAACGGGCCCACAGATTTCCCCTGACAACTAAGAAATCATATGGCACTCCTCAGGAAGAGAGACCAAGAGCTATGCTCATATACATTGGGAACTTTCTGGCCAGACAGGAGATTATGGACAAGGCTAGGCCACAAGATCGCCGGGCCTTTAAAGGAAACTCCTTCTTCGCTCGACCGGACTTTTGTCACGCTACGGTGGAGAGGAGATGGAGATTACGACAAATTATAGATCTGTTTCAAAAAGCTGGATGTGAGGCCTACCTCCTGTTTCCTGCAAGGCTGAAAGTAATACTAGAGGGGCGTACTAGAATGTTCTTCTTGGAAATTAAAGCACAGAGCTTTTTGACTGAACTAAGAGAAAAAAGAGAAAATAGAAGAAAACAGAACTAGATATCAAAGGAAGAGATACTAACTGATCAGATCGGAAAGGACCTAATGTGGTGATGGACTATAGTATTCTGAATATACACAATGGGAATTGCTTTGGGGAGACACAATGTAGGGGGCAAGGAATACTTAGAAGGGGCTTGTGGGATATTTTTAAAAATCATACTATTTTCTTTTGTATTCACAGCTAATAAAGGAGTATATATGTAGGGTGAGGGGAGGGTACAGCACCACTCAAGGGGGTTGGGAACCAGTCATACGTAGGTCAGGATTGACCTAGTTGCCTGTGGAAAGGGGGGTCGGGGGGAGGGTTAGGGGGGGGAAGCACCAGAAAGAGAGAGACAGGGGTGTGCGGGCAGGTTGTGGCAAAAGAAGGGAAACAAGATCTCAGTACACAGTGGGGGAAAAGAAAGAAAGTGATGAAAACAAGGAGAAGTAACAAAAATAAGAACTGTGCAGGATACTGGGGCATAAGAGTTGGGCTAAGAGACGGGCAGTTTAGAATGTTGGAAGATCTGAAAATTCTCCTATGAGCACAAACATTAAAATTGTGACTATGAATGTATGCGGGCTGAACTATAGAATAAAAAGACAGCGGGTATCTCTATTACTGAAAAACACCGGGGCAGATTTTTTTTGCTTACAGGAAACACATGTGGAAGGGAATAGGTCATTTTTGTTGGAGCAAATGGGATTTAGGTTACGAGCTAACTCTAAACAGGGGGCCAGAATTAGAGGGGTTGCTAGCCTGACAAAACACTCAGATATAAGAACGAGGAAGAAATTCAAGGACCAGTGGGGGAGATGTGCCTTGATCGAGTGTTTCATAGGGGAAGAATGGGTCACTATAGGCTCTATTTATGGATCGACAGAGGATGATCCAGAGTTGTTTGATTTTCTAGACATCGAACTACCCGCGTGGGCACCAAGAGCTATCTTGGCAGGAGATTTTAATATTGATGGGGCCAGGGGATTGGGGCTAGATTCTATGGGACAATACCAGGGGAGGAAAAAGAGGGTATGTAGGGCAATACAGAATCTAGCAAGAAATTATGCATTGATGGATGTGTGGGGGGCCAAGAAACCTTCTGACCCTGGCTATACATTTTTTTCGGCTCTTCATCGGAAATGCGTTAGATTAGATTATTTTTTTGTATTTAGGACACTATTAGGTACTTTGGCGATAGATAGGATGCCAAGGATATTGTCAGACCATAATCCCCTAAATTTAACAATAGAAGGAAGCGGGTTCAAGAGAGTGGCAGGATCATGGACATTTGAAAGGGGATTGCTGAAAGATGATGATTACATTACACACATGCACTTGTGGATTAGGGATTTTTGGGACATTAATAGGGGGAGCACCACCATTGGGAATGATTAGGACACATTTAAGGCAGGGGCAAGAGGCGAGGCATTGATCTACTCTATCGCCAAACGAAGGAAGGAAAAAATAGAGGGTGAAGGGGTAAATAATGCCCTGAGAATAGCGGAAGCAAGATTGGAACAAGCCACATTAGATCAGAGCGAGTACAATGAGTGGGTATTGGAAGTAACGATAGCAAGAGCAGAGGCTGTAGAAGGGGTGGCAATTAAGGCTGCTAGAATATATGATACACAGAGAGAAAGGTGCTACAAATTTAGTGAAAAGATAGGACATACCTTAGCAGCACGTTCAAGACAAAGGGTGGCTAAGGGAGAGATTAAGGAAATAAAAGATAACGCTGGGCGTTTAATTACGGATGAGAAGGGGATAGCAGAGGTATTTAGGGAGTTTTACAGCAAGCTATACAAGGAAGAACAAGTACGGGACAGGGGGGAAATAGCGGATTACCTACAGAATATCCCGGGCAAGGTTTTGAATAGGGAGGATAGAGAGTTTCTTGATGCTGACCTGAGAGATGAGGAGATTAATGAGGCTATATTGGGTTTACCAAAGGGGAAAACAGCAGGTCTAGACTTGATACCAGGAGAGTTTTGTAAGGTATTCCTGCACTCAATATTTAAAGATCTAGCAAGAACATGGGCAGGCAATACCGGTAAGTTGGGCCGGGGCGGACATCGTAATAATACTTAAAAAAGGAAAGGATGCAACAGAACAAGGGTCGTACCGCCCTATAACATTAATTAACGCAGACACCAAAATATTCTCGAAAATACAGGCAGATAGATTTGCTAAGATAATAACCCAATTAGTTAGCACTAATCAACATGGCTTTATACCGCAAAGGGGTGCTACACTACATATCAGGAAAATGATAACACTCTTTGATGTTCAGGAAGTAGAAGGGAAACCTATAGCAGCCATGTTATTGGATGCAGAAAAAGCCTTTGATAGGGTGGCATGGGAGTACTTGTGGGCGGTTTTAAGAAGGGGAGGGGTAGGTGAGGTTTTTGTCAAAGTCATTCAATCACTTTATACGAACCCTACTGCTTGTGTTAGGGTGAACTCTGGCCGCACTAGACCCCTGGATATTACAAGGGGCACTCGGCAAGGATGCCCTTGCTCGCCCCTATTATTTGCTATGTACATTGACCCCTTGATACTGAGGTTAGAGCAGAATGATCAAATTAATCCAATAAATACTAGCAGGGGAGATATTAAAGTCCTAGCATATGCAGATGACATTGCGGTCATTACATCTAGCCCAATAGATGCAATAAGGGAAATAGAATTAGTGGCAGATCGGTTCGGACGAATAGCGGGGTATGCTCTGAACAAAAGCAAGTCACAAATTATAAAGAACGCTTACACAATATGTACATTTGCATGGGTGGTTGATGAGGGGATGTATTTAGGTATTACGATCACGGCTGAACTGGAAAAACTGGTGGAAATTAACATTAATCCCATTTTTACAAAAGCAAAGAAAGATTTGGATAGGGTAAATAATTTACAAATGTCCATAGTAGGTAGAGTAAACTACGTAAAAATGAACTTGTTGCCGAAATTTCTGTATTTATTTAGAACAATACCGCTGTTTTTTAGTATGATTTGGTTTAATAAGTTGGAGAATATGGTAAATCGATTTGTTTGGTCCCAGGGGAAGACAAGAAGAGCATTGAAATACATGTCATTACCACGAGACAGGGGGGGATGGGCGTTGCCAGATTTCAAAATGTACTACTGGGCGGCAGCATTACAGCAGATGACGGGTTTATTGGGAGGTTATGAGGGGGAAACTGAGATTCCTACAGGGTCAACAGAGGTGTATGGGATAATACTTGGCGGGGAGACAAACAATGCTTTCCTTAGATACTCGGAGCCAAGCTATTTTTTAGTGGACCAGGTTCAAGACGCTTGAAGCTGCTGGTAAAATATGGAAAGCATTTAAGAAAAGTTTTGGCTTGGGAAGACTTCATGCACACACTAGATTAATGGAGGATCCAATGCTGCCCCCAGAAATATTTGCAGATGCTATATTTACGGAATGGGTTCGTTTGGGAATTAAGAATATGGGGGATCTAATAGGGGAGGCAGGGGTAAGGCAATTCACAGAAATCCAGTAGGAATTTGGTGTTAGCAATAGGACTTTTTTTAAATATTTACAATTAAGAAGCTTTCTAGGTAATAAACGAGGTGGATCGATGGGTTTTAAAGCAAATCCGATACTACAGATGGTTGAGGGGGGCCAATCTTGCTCAATTAAAAGGTTGTATGCTGAACTAATAGAACATCGAGGGGATGACCTTGAAAAATATGAGACCAAATGGAGGGAAGCCATAGGAGTACCAGAGGGCGTATTCTTAAGGTCACTAAGATTAGGACGGGAAACCCTTTGCTCAGCGGCACTGCAGGCACAACACTATAAGACGCTATTCAAACTCTACTACACACCAGCTAGAATTACCCAGTGGGGAGGAACACAGGGGGTTAGGTGCCCTAGGTGCGACAATACGGAGGCAGATATAGTGCATATGTTTGCGGGGTGCCCAAAACTTTCTCCGCTAATAAAAAGTATTGAAACATTTTTTGATAACTCCTTGGCATATAAATTGAAGCTGACACCAGAAGTAATACTACTAGGACTAGAGGGGAGTAACTCACAGCAAAATCAAAATAGGGGGTTTTGTTTGTGGCTATGGCTGTTTTGCGCCTATGTATAGCAGCTGCATGGAAAGATAAGATACCACCCCCGTTCCAGCACTGGTTGGCTAGGTTACTGCATATGTATAATCTGGAGAAAGCTATCTATGCCAGAAGGGGGAAAACGGGTAGAACGCTTGGATTACAGCTGTGGAAGCCTATTGCAGAATGGAAAAGTAGGATGGCAAGTGTCTAGGGGGGTGAATAGTTGGATGTGATAAAATATACATATGCCATACATATGCCATTTGGGGTATCTTTTGTCCACTTTACATTTCCCTTTAACTGCGTTTTATTAATGCTTTCTCACCTACTGTGTTTTTCTTTTTCTTCCCCAATGTGTTTTGCTATAAGATGTACATATTATGGAAGTATGCAAGTATGCAATGGAATTTTTTTATGTGATTATTCAGAAATTTACCTGCTGTTGAAAGATATTGACTGGTGCGGGGGGGGGGGGGTAAAAATTTTCAATAAAAATATTTAAAAAAAAAATAAAAAGACCTAGACTCACCCAAATGATTGTTCTTGATTTGGCACAGAGACTTGCTGATGATAACCGATCAGAACATTCATATGCTCCAATTTCTCGATGCGACAATATCTTCAGACTGAAACTGTATAATTTCTTGCTTAGACACTTTTCATGTGAAATGTCCTCCCACATTTTCTTTAGTTCTGTCTTTTCTTTTTTTGTGATGTAAGATGTCACATATCGAGCCACAGCAATAGAGTTGTCAGCAACAAACTGAATATCCATGTTAGCAATCCACATGGACAAAATCACTGGGTTGTAGTCGTTGATGTACTTGGACTCTTCGTTTCTTTTTAAATTGTATGTATTTTTGGGTGATGTCCTCGTCACAGTATGTCGTATTGATGACATCAAATTATTTACTCTTCCCTTAGAAATCACTGGTCGTGGAAACGCAAAACGACATTTTGTGTAGAACTTGTCCTTGTTTTTGAATTTTTGACGACAGTACTTCCCACAACGATGGGATTGGAAGCATAAAACATGTTGCCTTAAATTATTTTCTTCAGTACTTTTTGGAACAGCACATGTTGAATACTCTTCAATGAAACTCATCACTGTTTCATCCGAATCTGATCCAAATTTGGGTGCTTCTTTAATCCACAACAACATATGTATATGAGGAGTACCTCTCGCTTGATACTCCTTTCTCCAAAAGAAATCCAAAACCTCTCCAAGAGGAGGATTTTTTTTAATTGGTAATAGACATCATAGCTTCAAATCTATGATTGAAATATCTGCATACATTCACTGGATCCAAAGAACACAGTTCTCCTGGTGTTTTCAATTCTATATTTTGTATATTAGCATTTGCCTCGCGTAGAAATTCAAGTAAGTCGTCCCATGCATACTCAGCACAGCTAAGAGTGAGGAACCATGTAGGAGTTCCTAAGTTTCTTAGCATACATTTCAATTCCCCATGACGACGGTACCAATACTTATTTGTACCATGCTGACATGCCATGAGATTGATTAGATGAGATTCCAAAATATTATCTTGCAGATTGACTTTCTCCATAAAGTCCCTTGCCGAAACATTTTGCAGATTTGCTCCACTTTTCAGTATATGATTTACTGCATATGAAAGTCCAGACAAGTCACTTTCATACAGTAGATGAAACAAATATGGAATGCATTGACGAATTCTTGAATCTTCAGCATATAATCTTAAAGTCCGGTATTCAGAAGCAGGAATTTGAACTGGTCGATCGTCATATCGTTCACCTCGAACTGTTGGAAATAGCTTTGGAAAACATCGAGCTTCTAAACTTTCTTCCCATACACTAATGGGACTTCCTTTTGCTGCTTTCATTTGAAACAAGTCAATTGCATTCCCGATTACTTCTTTGGAATGCAAAGGATGAACAGTATAATGTTCATATATTTCTTCACCTCTAGACACATCAACTTTTTCAATTTGGCCGACTGAACAATCACTGTCTTCTTCTGCAATTATTTCCTCTGCTTCAACACATACATGTTTGTAGTACTCATTGTTTTTGACCAAATACAACGTTGCCTTTTTGACTTTCCTAACATCCATAAATCTTGCCAGATTTTCTTACTCTTTGTCGGAACCCCATTAACTAGAATAACTAAAGGTTCCTCTTCCACTTTTTCTACACCAATTATATCAATATTTTTCTTGAAACTAGAGGCAAATAAACAACTCTTCCCTTTAATCCTCTCTGTAAATCTGAAGGAGGCAATTTCCCTGTCTTAGACTCCATGCGAACAATTGCCTGAAAAGGATGGACACATTGAATCAAAATAGATTCATATGTATTTAAATCCATCAATTCAGAAGGAATGTCTACCAACTCCAGATTATTATAAACAGCTCTAGCAGGCATTCTGTTTTCATTTAATCTATTATAACAATATTTACAAATACGCTGATCAAAACTCAAATCAAAAGAATTCTCCACCAACAAATAAGTTGCCAAATTCCTCCATTCACTATTATTTTCCATTTCACTTTTTGCATATAAATCAACTAACCTAGTCTGAATCTTATAATGAGTCCGTCGACAACACACACAAGTACAATTAGGCCTTTCACTTGATTTCAACTGAAACTTGCTAATTTCCTGATCAAACTTTTCTGTACTTGAAATCTGTACATTCTCTTCCACATTACCTTGTATTACTGTGTCAATTTCTACACTGTCCTCTTTTTCACAAAAATAACAAATCTCAATTTCTTCACAAATCTTCTTCACATCTAATTCAGTTCCATGCAAAAGAGCACTGTTTAACTGTTTAAGCTTAAGTGCTGGACTTTTTGCAAAATACAACCTTCTCACTAATTTCCTCATTTTGTTATGATGCACTGCTAACATCCTAAAATGATGAAAAACACTATGACATACTTTTCTAGAAAGACAAGCCAATGAATGTCCATGCAAACCTGTGTTTTCTCTCACTCTGCAAGGATCTAAGTCTTGAAACATCTTCATTTTTTGTTTTAGACTTTTCTTACTATATGTATGTAAGAAATTACGAAGAACATCGATGGAATCCTGTCGCACACTACAAATACTACTACCCTTTGAATTGTACACTGGACCCTATGACGTCTTCCTAAAACTTCATCACTTAATACCTCTTCTACATCTCTAGACACAAGTTTCTCTTTTTCAATCGGACAACCATCTTTCACCTCATATGCTCGACCACTGGTGTCAAATGCATGCACCAAATCATTCTCCTGAAAGTAACTCTCCTCATTAAAAAATGGCTCACAACTTGAACTATGCATCCATTCTCCAGAAAAAACTTTTTCCATTAATTACTCCTTTGGATCTACTGTTTGATTTGAAAACATCAATTGTCTTGTTAAGTGTCCTAATTCTATTGATTACTAAAATAAATATTTTGTTCTTAACTTCTAAAGCTTCATCAACAATCTTCTCTACATTTTTCTTTTTCTTATAAAAAGCAGCTCTCTGTGTACCTTTTTTAATGTTTTTTAATAAATTTAAAACTACCCTATTGCGAAACATTCGTTTACGAATGTCCCTAAATTCATTTTGCCTTCTATTCCTATACATATTATTGTCTCCTGGTGCAGTAGTAAGATTTTGGGAGGCCTCTCTTTTCTTTTCAAATTTACTCTCTCCTTCTGTAAATTCACATTTTTTTTTTATCTAGATATATTCCGAAAAAAGGAATTTGTTGTCTTACCAGGAGCTTTTTTGGCATTTTTTGTATTATTTGTTGTAGGAGACTCCTTTAATTCTGTTGCTCTTTTTGTTTTTTTTCGCATAGCATCTTTCCTTCTCCTCTGGCTTGAGGGCATATTTCCTTAGTATTGAAATGTTGTTTAAATCTGTGGTAAAAAAAAAAAACACATTATAGACCACTATTACCAAACCACAAAGCAATGACAATAAGTAAACAATATAAACACTACACTACAATGCTTATACATATGACCGTATCTTTGTTTTTTAAATGTTATTCAAAAAAAAAAAATTTAAGCACCTGAATTGGTTTTACATTATTGACAAGGATTAGATTTAAAAAACAGAGCGCAGGTCCTATGTACAAGCATTCAATTTCACTTCTGAAACCTCACTATTTCACAAAATACCAATCCTCTATCTTGCAAATTTTGATAGCAAGCATTATGAAAAAGCAAGACACAAACCAACAGCAAAGAAACTCAGGGCCTTATTTATGAAGGCCTTGCGCCACTGGTGCGTCATTTTTTTTGAAGAGAGATATCAATATAGGACTAGCTATGTTGTGTTAGAGGAAACTCAGAAGGTATATCTGTGGGCAAACCCTTAGGTTTGGTCATGAAGCCCTCACACACCAACCTAGTTGGTGTCATGCTTCATCATCGGGCCCACCACAGTGACACCGAATGTGTCCCGGGTGTGCTGCGACTCCAGATTACTGAGGAGCTGGTATTCTTACTGAGTGTGCAGTGTTGGTGAGAATGAAGGTGAAAGGTTTTTAAAAGCTATACAGGTGGTCCCAGTTCCCGAGGGTAAGAGGTAAATTTAATACCTGGGCCCCTGTTAGCAAGATAAAAAGGCTGTGGACGATGTGGAGTATATTAGGGGCTCCTACGTCCTTGTGGTCTACATGTTTCAGCCAGGCCTTTTGATTAAAACTGGCTTTCCTCAGGACCAAATGAGTATGTGTGGGTGAAAATAAACTATATTAAGTGAAAGTGTGTGGTAAAAAAGTGTTGCACTCGCTAAGGTGCCGTACGTGTAAGAGGGGGATTCCCTCTGCTTTAACTTGCTACTTGCTGTTAAAGCCTCATGGGTCACTTGGCAGGGAGGGAAAGAAGATCGGTATTTCCGATCAGCGGTTCCTGCGACCTATCGTCCTGCTCCAGTGTCCCGAATGATCATGAATCATTCGGGACACTGGAGCAGGACGATAGGTCGCAGGAACCGCTGATCGGAAATACCGATCTTCTTTCCCTCCCTGCCAAGTGACCCATGAGGCTTTAACAGCAAGTAGCAAGTTAAAGCAGAGGGAATCCCCCTCTTACACGTACGGCACCTTAGCGAGTGCAACACTTTTTTACCACACACTTTCACTTAATATAGTTTATTTTCACCCACACATACTCATTTGGTCCTGAGGAAAGCCAGTTTTAATCAAAAGGCCTGGCTGAAACATGTAGACCACAAGGACGTAGGAGCCCCTAATATACTCCACATCGTCCACAGCCTTTTTATCTTGCTAACAGGGGCCCAGGTATTAAATTTACCTCTTACCCTCGGGAACTGGGACCACCTGTATAGCTTTTAAAAACCTTTCACCTTCATTCTCACCAACACTGCACACTCAGTAAGAATACCAGCTCCTCAGTAATCTGGAGTCGCAGCACACCCGGGACACATTCGGTGTCACTGTGGTGGGCCCGATGATGAAGCATGACACCAACTAGGTTGGTGTGTGAGGGCTTCATGACCAAACCTAAGGGTTTGCCCACAGATATACCTTCTGAGTTTCCTCTAACACAACATAGCTAGTCCTATATTGATATCTCTACATATAACCAGGGGACCCGGACTGGCTTACCTAGTCCTCTCTCTCCCTTTTGATTTGCTGCTGCGTCATTTTTTTTCCCATGTTAAAAGTGACGCACCAACGGCACAAGGCAATCATAAATAAGGCCCAAATGTAAATACCATTGATTTGCCGCCAAAATCGTTTTTGGAATAACATTTTACAAACACAGCGCAGGTCCTATGTACAAGCTTTGAATTTCACTACTGAACCATCACTGTTTCACAAAATACAAATCCTCTATCTTGCAAATATTAATAGCAAGCATTATGAAAAAGCAAGACACAAACCAACAGCAAAGAAACTCAGAGCCTTATTTATGAAGGCCTTGCGCCACCAGTGCGTCATTTTTTTTTCCGTGTTAAAAGTGACGCACCGACGGCACAAGGCAATCATAAATAAGGCCCAAATGTAAATACCATTGATTTGCCGCCAAAATCGTTTTTGGAATAACACTTTACAAACACTGGCAGGTCCTATGTACAAGCATTCAATTTCACTACTGAAACCTCACTGTTTCACAAAATACAAATCCTCTATCTTGCAAATGTTAATAGCAAGCATTATCAAAAAGCAAGACACAAACCAACAGCAAAGAAACTCAGGGCCTTATTTATGAAGGCCTTGCGCCACTGATGCGTAATTTTTTTTCCCATGTTAAAAGTGACGCACTGACGGCACAAGTCAATCATAAATAAGCCCCAAATGTAAATTCCATTTATTTGCCGCCAAAATCGTTTTTGGAATAACATTTTACAAACACAGCGCAGGTCCTATGTACAAGCTTTGAATTTCACTACTGAAACATCACTGTTTCACAAAATTCAAATCCTTTATGTGGCAAATAAAAATAGCAAGCATTATGAAAAAGCAAGACACAAACCAACAGCAAAGAAACTCAGGGCCTTATTTATGAAGGCCTTGCGCCACCGGTGCATCATTTTTTTTCCCATGTTAAAAGTGACGCACCGACGGCACAAGGCAATCATAAATAAGGCCCAAATGTAAATACCATTGTCTTGCCGCCAAAATCGTTTTTGGAATTACATTTTACAAACACAGCGCAGGTCCTATGTACAACCTTTGAATTTCACTACTGAAACCTCACTGTTTCACAAAATACAAATCCTCTATCTTGCAAATGTTAATAGCAAGCATTATCAAAAAGCAAAACACAAGCCAACAGCAAAGAAACTCAGAGCCTTATTTATGAAGGCCTTGCGCCACCTGTGCGTCATTTTTTTCTCAAGTTTAAAGAGACGCACCGACGGCACAAGGAAATCATAAATAAGGCCCAAATGTAAATACCATTGATTTGCCGCCAAAATCGTTTTTGGAATAACACTTTACAAACACAGCGCAGGTCCTATGTACAAACATTCAATTTCACTACTGAAACCTCATTGTTTCACAAAATACAAATCCTCTATCTTGCAAATGTGAATAGCAAGCATTAATAAAAAGCAAGACACAAACCAACAGCAAAGAAACTCAGGGCCTTATTTATGAAGGCCTTGCGCCACCGATGCGTCATTTTTTCCCATGTTAAAAGTGACGCACCGACGGCACAAGGCAATCATAAATAAGGCCCAAATGTAAATACCATTGATTTGCCGCCAAAATCGTTTTTGGAATAACATTTTACAAACACAGCGCAGGTCCTATGTACAACCTTTGAATTTCACTACTGAAACCTCACTGTTTCACAAAATACAAATCCTCTATTTTGCAAATGTTAATAGCAAGCATTATCAAAAAGCAAGACACAAACCAACAGCAAAGAAACTCAGAGCCTTATTTATGAAGGCCTTGGGCCACCGGTGCGTCATTTTTTTCTCAAGTTAAAAGTGACGCACCGACGGCAAAAGACAATCATAAATAAGGCCCAAATGTAAATACCATTGATTTGCCGCCAAAATCGTTTTTGGAATAACACTTTACAAACACAGCGCAGGTCCTATGTACAAGCATTCAATTTCACTACTGAAACCTCACTGTTTCACAAAATACAAATCCTCTATCTTGCAAATGTTAATAGCAAGCATTATCAAAAGCAAGACACAAACCAACAGCAAAGAAACCCAGGGCCTTTTTTATGAAGGCCTTGCGCCACCGATGCGTCATTTTTTTTCCCATGTTAAAAGTGACGCACCAACGGCACAAGGCAATCATAAATAGGGCCCAAATGTAAATACCATTGATTTGCCACCGAAATCGTTTTTGGAATAACATTTTACAAACACAGCGCAGGTCCTATGTACAAGCATTCAATTTCACTACTGAAACCTCACTGTTTCACAAAATACAAATCCTCTATCTTGCAAATGTTAATAGCAAGCATTATCAAAAAGCAAGACACAAACCAACAGCAAAGAAACTCAGAGCCTTATTTATGAAGGCCTTGCGCAACCGGTGCGTCATTTTTTTTCCCTTGTTAAAAGTGACGCACCGACATCGCAAGGCAATCATAAATAAGCCCCAAATGTAAGTACCATTGATTTGCCGCCAAAATTATTTTTGGAATAACATTTTACAAACATAGCGCAGGTCCTATGTAAAAGCTTTTAATTTCATTACTGAAACCTCACTGTTTCACAAAATATAAATCCTCTATCTTGCAAATGTTAATAGCAAGCATTATGAAAAAGCAAGACACAAACCAACAGCAAAGAAACTCAGGGCCTTATTTATGAAGGCCTTGCGCCACCGGTGCGTCATTTTTTTCCTCAAGTTAAAAGTGACGCATCGACGGCACAAGGCAATCATAAATAAGGCCCAAATGTAAATACCATTGATTTGCCGACAAAATCGTTTTTGGAATAACACTTTACAAACACAGCGCAGGTCCTATGTACAAGCATTCAATTTCACTACTGAAACCTCACTGTTTCACAAAATACAAATCCTCTATCTTGTAAATGTTAATAGCAAGCATTATCAAAAAGCAAGACACAAACCAACAGCAAAGAAACTCAGAGCCTTATTTATGAAGGCCTTGCGCCACTGGTGCTTCATTTTTTTTCCCATGTTAAAAGTAACGCACCGACATCGCAAGGCAATCATAAATAAGCCCCAAATGTAAATACCATTGATTTGCCGCCAAAATCATTTTTGGAATAACATTTTACAAACACAGCACAGGTCCTATGTACAAGCTTTTAATTTCACTACTGGAACCTCACTGTTTCACAAAATACAAATCCTCTATCTTGCAAATGTTAATAGCAAGTATTATGAAAAAGCAAGACACAAACCAACAGCAAAGAAAATCAGGGCCTTATTTATGAAGGCCTTGCGCCACCGGTGCGTCATTTTTTTTCCCATGTTCAAAGTGACGCACCGACGGCACAAGGCAATCATAAATAAGGCCCAAATGTAAATACCATTCATTTGCCCCCAAACTCATTTTTTGAATAACATTTTACAAACACTGCGCAGGTCCTATGTACAAGCATTCAATTTCACTACTGAAACCTCACTGTTTCACAAAATACAAATCCTCTGTCTTGCAAATGTTAATAGCAAGCATTATCAAAAAGCAAGACACAAACCAACAGCAAAGAAACTCAGAGCCTTATTTATGAAGGCCTTGCGCAACCGGTGCGTCATTTTTTTTCCCTTGTTAAAAGTGACGCACCGACATCGCAAGGCAATCATAAATAAGCCCCAAATGTAAATACCATTGATTTGCCGCCAAAATCATTTTTGGAATAACATTTTACAAACATAGCGCAGGTCCTATGTACAAGCTTTTAATTTCATTACTGAAACCTCACTGTTTCACAAAATATAAATCCTCTATCTTGCAAATGTTAATAGCAAGCATTATGAAAAAGCAAGACACAAACCAACAGCAAAGAAACTCAGGGCCTTATTTATGAAGGCCTTGCGCCACCGGTGCGTCATTTTTTTTCTCAAGTTAAAAGTGACGCATCGACGGCACAAGGCAATCATAAATAAGGCTCAAATGGAAATACCATTGATTTGCCGCCAAAATCGTTTTTGGAATAACACTTTACAAACACAGCGCAGGTCCTATGTACAAGCATTCAATTTCACTACTGAAACCTCACTGTTTCACAAAATACAAATCCTCTATCTTGTAAATGTTAATAGCAAGCATTATCAAAAAGCAAGACACAAACCAACAGCAAAGAAACTCAGAGCCTTATTTATGAAGGCCTTGCGCCACCGGTGCTTCATTTTTTTTCCCATGTTAAAAGTAACGCACCGACATCGCAAGGCAATCATAAATAAGCCCCAAATGTAAATACCATTGATTTGCCGCCAAAATCATTTTTGGAATAACATTTTACAAACACAGCACAGGTCCTATGTACAAGCTTTTAATTTCACTACTGGAACCTCACTGTTTCACAAAATACAAATCCTCTATCTTGCAAATGTTAATAACAAGTATTATGAAAAAGCAAGACACAAACCAACAGCAAAGAAACTCAGGGCCTTATTTATGAAGGCCTTGCGCCACCGGTGCGTCATTTTTTTTCCCATGTTCAAAGTGACGCACCGACGGCACAAGGCAATCATAAATAAGGCCCAAATGTAAATACCATTCATTTGCCCCCAAACTCATTTTTTGAATAACATTTTACAAACACTGCGCAGGTCCTATGTACAAGCATTCAATTTCACTACTGAAACTTCACTCTTTCACAAAAAACAATTCCTCTATCTTGCATATGTAAATATCACACATTTCCCAAAAACATGTCACAAACCAACAAGAAAAAATCTCAATCTGCTTCCAAATGTGAGGTAATGCAACTGACATCATTATAAAAGGTTCAAATATATTTATATAATGAGGCAAACACTAATAATTTCTTCTCAAAAATATAAAAGCCATCCATTTACCCCAAAATCTTTTTAAATAACATTTTTAAAACACAGCACAGGTCTTATGTGCAAGCATTTAATTTCACTACTGAAACCTCACTGTTTCACAAAAGACAATTCCTCTATCTTGCATATTTTAATAACAAGCATTTCCTAAAAACATGCCACAAACCAACAAGAACAAATCTCAATCTGCTTACTAATTTGAGGTAACACAGGTGACATAATTCTAAAAGGTGCAAATATATTTATTTAATGAGGAAAACACTATTAATTTCTTCTAAAAAATATGAGCCATCCATTTACCCCAAAATCGTTTTTTAAATAACTTTTTACAAACACAGCACAAGTCCTCTGTACAAGCATTCAATTTCACTACTGAAACTTCACTATCTGCTTCCAAATCTTCTCCATAGAACCAACAAGTCTCTATCTAAGTTAAATGAATCATTACTTACCTTTACATTTGCTTTGGGAGATTGAGAACAGTGCCAGACACACTTACCAATTTTTCTTTAGCAGAGCAAAATGTGTGCACTCAATACACTGAAACTAAGACTGGCAAAGAAAACCTCTAATTCTACACACATATGCCTCATTTCAACCAATCAAAACTCTTCCCCCTCTCAGACCTTTCTATCTGTTACCATAGCAACTCCCTCCTAACTGAACTCTCAGGTTCAAAAGTGTATTCTACAATGTTGCAAATTAAGTCATCAAGGATGTTTGACCTCTCAATACACCAGCTTATCCAAGGCATTATTGCTTTTAGTGACTTTTTCTTAACCATTCCAATTGCTTCTTTCACACAACACAACCATGCAC
The DNA here is from genome assembly GCF_964263255.1 of Lissotriton vulgaris. Lineage (NCBI taxonomy): Eukaryota > Metazoa > Chordata > Amphibia > Caudata > Salamandridae > Lissotriton > Lissotriton vulgaris. Next base: position 1,276,409,697 of record NC_141689.1, read on the forward strand.
CCTAACTTTCAGTTTTCAACTATCTGAATCCTCCAATCATTGCTTGTGATTCAAGAGCAGGGAAACTCCACAATTATTTTTTTGTAAACAACTCCTGTTCCAACTGCCATTTCATTACCACACTTCATCTGACTGCACCAAAACCTTCTCTCATCATGTATTCTGTGTGGATTATTGGACATAGATACACCCACTGGGCTCAAAGGTATGCAGCTAGCACAAATTTTCACAACCTTGATTTATCAAATGTGGAAATCAAGTGGATTGGCCAGAGAGGATTGAGATTTCACCAATTGATACCATTGGTGAAAACCTTTTTGCATCTGCCAAACCCAGACCTCTTAATAGTGCACTGTGGTGGAAATGACTTGGGAACTATGACTGGGGTTGGTCTGGAAATGCTTTTAAAGGACACCTTTCATCAATTGATGACACTTTTTCCACAAACTGCCTTGGTATATTCCAATATATGCCAAAGACAGAAATGGAATTGGTCCAAACAATTTTGTCCACAATTTGAGAAAGCACGGCAACATGTGAATAAATCTGTTTCTGCTTACATGAGAGACTATGGAATGGGTTCAATCTACAACAATAACTTGCGTTACAACATGCAAGACATCTACAGAGGAGATGGTGTGCACTTCTCAGATGAGGGGAATATAATATTCCTCCTGAATTTAAGACTGTGCATTGGAACCTACTTGTAGGTACTTAAATCAGCCACAGAACCCAAAAGCTCTTTTCAGGGCTACGCTACCTCTGATCACTCATAATGATTTTATTTTTCTAACTTTTTTCACTATTTTTCACCAAAGTACGCTCCCCGGTACGCTCCCCGGTGCGCGTACCGGGGAGCGTACTTTGGTGAAAAATAGTGAAAAAAGTAAAGTAAGACTTATAGTATACTGTGCAACTTTTTTGTGTTACATAGTAAGTTTGCTCATAGTTACTTCCTTTCTCCCACTATATTATCTCCTTGTGTTACATGCAAGATATCTACAAAGGAGACGGTGTATATTAAATTTTAGACTCTGCATTGGTACCTACATGTTGGTACTTAATTAAAAAAAAAAACAAAAAAAAGAAAAATTAATAAACATACAATTTTTGAAAAGTCTGTCATTCTTTTTTCCCCATGGTACTCTCCCTGGTGCGCTCCCCGGTGCGTGTACCGGGCGCTCCCCCACGCAAAACGAAAAAAAATCGGAAAAATATATCTTTTTTTTTTTGCCCCGCGGGGCCCTTTTATAGCCCCCACATCAAACCTAGGGGGTCAGGGGGGGTCTACTCTTCCCCCTTATGGTCATTTCCCCCTTTGTTTTGGCCACCTCTTGTGTCTCTTTCCTACCGAGACACAAGATGGCGGCCACTCCGGACTGTTTCAAATGTTTACAGACACCCGAGAGCCAATCAGCTTTCCGTACGCAAGTCGCGTGGCACGCCCGGTGCGCTCCCCGGTGCGCGTACCGGGGCGCTGCCATAGATATATATATTTTTTTGAACCTAAATTACTCAAAATCCACTGGAGCACATATCTTGAGACATAGCAAAGGCACATCGGGCTACCAGTCCCTACAATTTTGCCAAGTTTGGTTTAAATCCATTCAGCCGTTCGTGCTAAAAGTGAGTTTAACCGCCCTATGGAAATTAACATGGGGAAAACACGTTTTGGGACCCCCCTTTTATCTCGGCCCCCGCTTGACGAATCCCCCCCAAACTTTCAGGGAAGGAGCGGAGCAGGCCACGAACTTTGAGAAATTCGCGAAGATTCGTCCACCGGCGCCAAAGTTATTCCCAATAGAATGTTGCGGATTTCCTATGGAAAGTAGATCCTAACTATAACTACCTACTGGCGCCTGCCAGTAGGTAATATGTATATATATATATATATCCAAAGTTAGTTTTGCGCTCTGAACCCCTGCCCCTTGCAGCGGAGGGCCTGGACGGGGTAGCCACTCCCCAGAAATCCAAAATGAAATTCCACACGGTGAAGAAAGGAATGTCCAGGCCAGCTTTGCAGTTTAAAGAGCTTTAATGTTCAGCTCCTACCCAACGCGTTTCGAGGTCGTGATCAAGAGGTTTTACATCGAAACGCGTTGGGTAGGAGCTGAACATTAAAGCTCTTTAAACTGCAAAGCTGGCCTGGACATTCCTGTCACTGACCATGTCATGAGTGATGTAATATGTTGTCATGTGCTTATCTAGGTTCCTGATCGATACTGTGACCTTATGCCCCTATTCGGCTATAAAGCCCTTTTTCCCTATATTGGCATAACCGTTCAAGTACGATTTTCTGAAAAGTCATCTCTGGCCTCACACGAGCAGAGCCACAGAGCCACATTCCAGCATGACTCTCTGCTACTTCCTTTGCGACCAATTAGTGCAATGACAGAGCAGCAGTCACTATCTGATATTCCTAGATAACACTCCGAGTTCTTCAACAAGATAAAAACTTAGCAAACCTGGAAATCCCCGCTTGCTATGTTTTGATTAGTAATGGAACTCTAATGAGCAACTGATAACTATCACTTCCTAGTGACATCTTTAATTGACGTCTTATGTCCAGCAAACTTGCGTCAAACCCGGCACCTGTCAGGTATAAATATTACCAACGTTGCCTTAAGCAATGAGCGAACATGTTGCTGATGCCAGCTGCCTGCATGACCCCGTGTTGGTAAAAACTAGCACTCTGTCGCTGCAGCCTGCTATCCTGTGGTGGTGAAGCTACTGATTACCATTATCGCCGCTACAGCGCGACCTATGGTGCAGTACGCTTGAGGAGCCGTGCAGCCGTCCTCTGCGAAGACATCCAGCCCAGCTGCCCGCGGACGCTGTCACCCCTCCTTCCTCCAGACGCGCTGAGAGAAGCCGCTGCCTTTCTCGTGCAGAGAAATCCAGTCCCGGCGCTTCCAGTTTACCCTCGCAGGTGACTGGGATATCGAGAGAGACCCCTGAAGGAGATACCAATCCTCCATCATTCTATTCAGAGGTATGGTGTTGACTAAACCCTTAGACGAGAATTCTTGAAACAAACCTTGGCAAAACCAACTTAACTTAAGCTACTTACTTACTCCCCTTCTCACGTGTTAGGCTTAGGTCAGGCACACTGGGGTAGGCTTAGTTAGAAGCACCAGTTGAGTATGTTAGCCTAATGTATATATGACTGTATAAATGTTTTATTACTTTTAAACCATTGTATGGCTAAGAAACCATATCAATGCTTTTACAGTTCTATTTCGCAATCCTTATCTTACTGTACGTACTTTTTATAATAACAGTTATTGCAATTGTGGCAATACATTTCTCTTGTACGAGAAGAAAGACTGTTCAATAAATGTTAACCTTTATTGATACACGCCCGTCTCTCTATTCTCTACATACCGTGAAAGTAAACTGCACTAGACTGACTGAGTGAAATCTATGTCTATTGTTTCACACGACCCTAGAGATCGACTCTTGATCTGAGGAGCAAAGTTGTCATGTTGCACGGTTGTTGGAAAGCTGAATCCCTTCTTGTCTGTGCCAAGGAAGCTGATCACTTCCTATGCAGAGAAGAAAGTTTCCAGTGACCTCTGAGCTAGTTGGTAACACAACCCAATTAAGTTTAGCATAGTCAGTGGAGGCCTGGAATATAAGCAGTTCCACGTCGATACTACTGTTTATGTTATTCCAATGCGCAGGGCCTAGTGGGAAACTAGGAACTACACTACATGGCGCCCAACGTTTGGTAAGGCGATAAACTAACGCAAGACTTGTAGAGTAACTCAGTCGTGCATATTTCACACCCCTTTCTCCCGTAAATACTCCAATAGACGTCTGGAGTGGGTGAAAGGTTAAAATCCGCCCGACCTTAGTAGGAAGAGATTCCTATGTAAAGCTCTGGTTTATTCAACGTTGAAGGATACAGTGTTCCAAAATATTGTGCATCTAATCTTTGTCTCCTTGGAGACCTACTCTGCAAAGCCTGCATTTTTAAAATGACAGACAGTGAAGAAGAAAGGGAAGCAGCTAGGCTGGCTTCCATACTAATAGAGGAGGACTCGAGTCTCCTACAGGCAGACCCGGATGCTATTATCATCCCGGTCCAGTTAAGAAGATCTATAACTTTAAAACTTATAGAAAACGGACTGCCACCTCAAGGTGGTACAGTAATTTTCGTGATAGAGGCTCACGAGTATCGGCAGACAGAGGTATTCTATTCATGGATAAACTTTCCAGCGGTAAACGCTATAACACAAGAGTTTCACTATTACAAAATAGAGGAACCTCCGGGAGAGTACGCTCCTTTCGAGGAGGTTGAAATCCCACTTAAATTTCAAGAGCACCTGCTCTGGTTTAATGGCGCCCTAAAACACAATGATCACATAACTAGGCTCGGTCCACTAGGTAGACCAGGAGCCACGTGGCCGGTTCTAGCCAGCTACACACCACATCCTGACATTGCAAAAATGTCTAGAGAAGAGCTGTTAGTACAGCTAAACACATTAATAAAAATACATAGGCAATTAGTCCAATATGTAATACGGACTGCAACAGTCCAGCCAGCTGTTAATTCACACCAGCTGACCCCTCATCAGGGGAACACAAATAAAATTACACCACAGAACATACAGTCATGTCTTGGTAAAACACCCGTAAAACGGGAACAAATTCCTTTCTGGTTAGCCCAGAAAATCACTCAAATAGAGGCAGTATTTCCTGATACTACCCCTATTGAGAAACACAGAATCTTGACCATCTGCCTTCCTATGGGAATCGCACCACACGTGGAGGACTGCGACACTTGGGGTACAGTCTTTGCTTCCATTTACACAAAAACACACGGTGTTCCGTCTATGGCGGTAATACCAGACGTGCTAAAACAGATTCAAAATGAATTCGGTCCAGAACCAGCTTTAAATCTAGGTATGAAATTACTGAAAGACTTCAAGCAGGTCACGGCTATATTATTAGCCAACATAAAGGGAGAAGCAGCATCTGTGGCGATTCGCCAGAAGTTGAGGGAAACAGATATAAAAGATCCTGTTGAGCTTGCAAAAATCATAGAAAAATGCTATGAAGAATTAGGTAGAGACAGCTTGGGTGGGAAACCAGTTAAGCCCCAACTGCTCGAAAATCCAGAAAAATTATTTATTAAAAATAATTCAAACACTCCTAAAAAGAGCTGGGATGGAAATAAACAATCCACTCCCAAGGAAAAAGTTTTCCAGTCCAGAGGAAGGTCTCCTCGACGGAGGGAAAGAACTCCGACTCGAGAACGCCAGTCTCCCCAACGGGAGCACTCTGAGAAAAGATATAACCTTAGAAATAGGGATAATCTGAAAAAACCTGATAGATATCAAAGTATTGATACACGTCCCTCTCGATCTTTTCCACAGAATTCGGAAAGAAGAGGACGGTCAGACCCAGGAGAGCACACCAAGTCCAAAGACAAGGAACCTGCTCAAAATAAGAAATCTCAATTTCCTAAAAAGAAGGTAGCCAGTATTAGGGTAATCAACCATGCCGAGAATACTGAGGACACAGTTGAAAAACGGGGAGTGGGCATTGACAATGTTGGACAGTGCAGCAGAAATCAGTATAGCGCGCAAGAACTTGATGAATCATCTGGAGACAGTGGACACGAATGAATACATTCAGGTTGAAACTGCCGACGCCAGGCTTAGCGAGCCCCATAAAATATACGAAATAACATTGCGTATAGAGGGTGATAAGACTAGGAAAATTAAGGGTCTGTTTTGGGATAAGCTCTCAAAAGGCTATGATATTCTGTTAGCTGAAAAAGATTGGCCCCCAGAGTTTGTCAGGGAGTGCCCTCGTGGCGAAGAGGTAATTATGCCTGCCTTCTCGAATCACATACCGATTCACAAAAAATACACATATGCAAGGAAATGGGCAGTAGCCCAGGCACCTGCATTGTATAAAAATCATGTAGGATGGGATGAGGATTCACCTCCTCACAAAATCCAACTAAAAAGTGAACCAACTGCCCAACGGCAGTATCCCATTAAGCAAGAAGCTAAAAAACAGGTCAGGGAGATCTTAGATCAACTTGAGTACCAGGGGGTGATTGAAACATGCACCTCTCAAATGAACAATCCTTTGTTTCCTGTCTCCAAGCCAGACAATTCATATCGTCTAGTTTTGGACTACAGACACCTTAATACATGTTGCAAAACCTTTGCAGTACAAAACTCGCATAGTGCAGCCCTAATGAATAACATAGTTAGGAAAAAATACAAAACGACATTAGACATTTCTAATGGTTTCTTTTGTCAAAACATTGCACCAGAAAGCAGATACTTGACCGCTTTTCCTGCATTTGGGTCACAGAAAAAATTCTGTCGACTCCCACAGGGGTTCAAGAACAGCCCAGGACTATTCTCAGCTAGGGTAACAGAGTTACTACAAATCTATGATGATGAAGCATTATCTTACGTAGATGATATTTATCTCACAGACGACGACTTGGATACTCACTTGAAAAGGGTGAACACCATTATACTTGGGTTCGCAGCAGAGGGTTACAAATTCAACTTTAAAAAGTCCCGAATTGCCCATCTGACAGTACTATTTTTAGGGTACGAATTATCAAGTGAAGGGAAAAGCCTAGCGGACAACTTCTTAGAGAAGTGCGCTGTACTCCAAGCTCCAAAAACGCTGAAGAATTTACAATCCATACTAGGTTTTCTGAATTTCGGAAGAACTTACATCCTAAATTACGCAGAGAGGGTTAAACCTCTCTACGAACTAATAAAACCTGATTTAAAACAAATCAATTGGACTCAAAAACACACAGAAATTTTGAGATCACTGCAAACAGACATGTTAGCAAAAACAAAATTAGATACACGTGACAACACGATCGATCTTGTAATCCGAGTCATCCCAGGAAGATGCGGATTCACGTACCTAACCTCTAATGAGGGAGAAAAGGTACCAATTTCAATTAAGTCTCACTTGTACACACAAGCAGAAAAAACATTCAGTCGCACAGAAAAAACTGTGAACGCAGTGCAAATCGCATTAGCAAATGAAAGAGAACTAGCACACGGCAAACGGATTAATATCCTTACAGCGGAATCCGCCTTCGAGGCGCTATTCAGCCCAGTAAACCTGCCTACAGTGTCACTGGATCCAAAATGGATACAGTGCATAGATTCTCTAGCAGCGGAAGATGTGAAATACTATTTCGCCCCGCAATACGAAGAACTGAATGATTTAGAATATGAAGAAGAATATCCTCTGCCAATCGAAATCCTGCCTCTCCCACAATACGCATGTATAATCTATACAGATAGCTTTGTACAGCATTTCAACGTAGAGAGAAAATCCTACAATGCAGCATGTGCGATTATTAAAGGTCGTTGGCTGTGCGGTAAATTCAGACCGAAAGTAACAAAAACTGAATCTGTAAGAAACTGTTCGGTTCAGAGAACTGAAATCAGATCTTTAAAGATGGCGCTCGAAAATGCAGAACGCGAATTCCCCACACTTATCGTGTGCGATTCTCATTTTTGCGTCAATTCTTACAACAACAAACTGCAGAGTTGGATCGAAAACGACTACAAAGATGACACAGGTGCCACAATAAAGCATAAATTGCTCTGGAACGAGGTAGCTCTTTTAAGTAAAGAACTACAAAAGACTCACGTGATTCACGCACAGAGTCTTCAACGTGATGGCGTTCACGTTGCAGGGAATTCATTGGCTAATACAGCCACCGCGGAAGCAACTAAACCGGCTTCCGTAGCCACAAAAAAGCGTACAGATAAGTATATAGACGGGGAAACCATGCTAGCAGTAAAAACGACCGTAAAAGGCGACTGTGCAGCACTACCCGTAAACTATCCACTCAATTATGCATACATAATCGATGCAAACTCCGTTCCTTTTGCTCGAATCCCTGGAGTGGGGGATAGAGTAATTCCAAACAGGAGCAGGAGGGGCTTCCTCCTACTGGAAGCACACATGGGGTTGGGTCTGAAACACCAAACAATCAAAGCCTCTCTGAAAGAATTGCAATCAGAGTACTGGTGGCCAGGAATGAGTATAGATATTCAATGTTTTGCTCAAAATTGTGAAGACTGCAATAGAGATCGCAGTAATGAACGGGCCAGGGTAGTTTCAGGATCCCTTCTAGACAGCATAAGGCGGTCTATCTGCGCAATCAAAGAAGAGAAGCGCGTCCCAGTGTACAACGTTTAAGACGAAATGCACTTAAAATAATGAGGCCACCAGCGCTCGGCTGACGCTAGAACGGTTATAAAAGATTAGCGAGTCCATATCGGCACATACGCAATTACCACGTTCCATTCTGACCAAGATCTTGCTTTCAGCTCTCGAGCTTATGAGGAGGCCATGGCCAGCATGGGAATTGGGGTGCGGTATTCTTGTCCGTCGCATCCCGAAGGGAATAGTGTGGTAGAAAGAAAAAACCGGGACATAAAGCAATCTATAACAGCGAAGGTATTAGGTTCAGGCGCTGGGTGGGTCAAACATTTAATAAGTGTCCAGACTAGTCTTAACAACATGCCAAGAAATTCTCTAAAAGGTTTCAGCCCATACGAACTATTGTTCGGAATAAGAATGCGCGTTCAGGACCTCGATAGTCAGATGTCAGTGGTACAAAAAGAAACAAAGCAGTTTGAAGTAAAAGACCGTTTGGCTGTTTTACAGGAACTGAATGAAACAAGAAAATCATTAAGCAACATAAAGTTAAAGCAACAGCCAAGTACCACTGACGAGGCACCACCCGCAACAGCCCCAGCAAGGCCTGTCTGGATTCCAAAGATTGGGGATCTAGTCAGAGAAAAGATCGCGGTTAAGAAGGAATTTGGGCCTTCTTACAGAAAAGCAGTACCTGTCTTAGCAGTTACCGGAACAAGATCAGTTGTGCTACCGCCCCTTGCTGGTAAAAAGGAGAACAGAGTCGTGTCCATCGATCTGGTAAAACCACAAGCATGTGGCCTATAATCAACAGTAGGCCCAGTGGACTCCCAAGAAACAACAGAATACCCAAACTTGCAACAATCCAAGAGGTTCAAACTGAAAGACTCATCACATTCGATCAGCCTGTAGTGCACAATGAAGGACTATGTAATAATGCCATGGAACTCGTGCCTCTTGAAACACAGATTGAAACAGTTCGTCAAGAAACAACACCAGTCTACAATGATGTGGCATCAGAAAGTGCTACCGAGAGACAGATTGAAAGAACAATCCCATCAATTGACAGAACTGCCTCTGGTTATTTCATCAACTTCGACAACTTCTCTGAAGATTTAAATGACCCCGAAGTGATGCCAGAAACAAAAAAGTCTTTTAAAGAAAAAGCAACGGAACTCTTTCATCAACTGAAGGAAATCTACCTTATTTCCCCTTGGCTAGAGTTCTGGTTCGGTCTAGGTGTATTTTTCCTCCTGCTTTGGCTCATCATGGTACTGTGTTTGGGAAAATTCATTGAAGGAAAATATATTACAATGGACACAGCAAGTCAGAACATCAACCTAGTCCTGAAACCTCACAGATCATCCCACGTGAAGAAAAGAGAACTGTCAACAGTAAATGTCACAGCAATTCCAATACCTGGTGGGGTAGTATGGGAGAAAACAGACTATGAGATCTATGGTCCGGTCGAAATCCTGAAGTATCCTCATCAACTAAAGGTTTCCTTAAGTGACTTTGTTACACCAAGTACATTCTCTGATAATTGGGACTTTAACAGTATTAATGACATGATGTCTGATTTAGTAATGTCAGCTAGATTCACAGATCATGATTATTTACAAGGTTCATCTAGTTATGAGCAGTTATTCTGTTATACCCACTATGGGGATCATTACTTGCATAAATCTGCACAGCCTAGAAATGTTTTTATGTATAACCAATGGGAACATTGTTCTACACCACCTAAAAGCAGTTCTAAAGCATTTTTTGAGAAATTCAAATATTTTTCAGGGTTTAACACCAGTGATGCAGAAACGTTTTATTATAAACTGTTAGATAAAACAGGAATGAAAACAATGCTGACAAATTCAAAATTGATATATTCAGAAGCATTTTATGACAAAATGATGACATTTGGTTTTGATTATTGGAAAAATAATATTGAAACGAAATCAATTTGGGGTACAAAAGATTGGCAGGTGCAAGGCATAGAAGCACTTTTTAGAACCTGCATGATACCGGAACAAATGTTATTTTTAAATGACACTGTACACCAAACATCTTGTCTTGGCCTAGCTAAGAACAAAGACCTTAAAACACCGTCTATACCAAAACCAATAGCTGAGAATACAACTGCAGATAATGAGTTAGACGTGTCACACATTTTACATTTCAACAGAACACATCCTGATTGGAAAAAGTGGTTAATCTGGCCTACAGACACAAATAGCTGTCAAGATAGATTCCTGAACAAAACACAGGGTTTAAAAATGACCAGATTAGACCCTAGATACTCCCAGAGACAACATCCAGGAATTATAACCACATACAGTGTAGGCAAACTCTGCCTAGAATGGCTAACTACATCCACACTGGCTGAAATTAAGCAACACTTGTCTTTATTAAAAGATGGTGCTGATTTGCGCGATTTCATTTTTGGACCACGCAAACAGCGTCAAAAGCGTTTCATAGCGACCAGCATCTATGCTGCTTACAACGAGGCTTGGAAAGTAAAGCAAATTGAAACTGCTGAAAAGATACGAGAAATTGATCGTATTAATTTGGAAAAATCACTTTCTGTAGTAGACAATGGGTTAATGACTCTGTCTTCCAGAATATATTCTTTGGACAATATTGTATCATCTGCCTTTGATGTGATAGACAGAGATTTGCTAATGTTACAACATGGCCAATCTCAATTACGTTCTATTATAGAACTAGGCTGGACGCTGCAAAATCTTCGTTCAGGCTATGTGCCTTGGCGTTTAATCAACACAACGTCATTATTTTCCATTTTTAACCTTACTGATAAACAGATCAGTTTGGCACAGAAAGGAGCAGACTATACAATCTTGAGCATCGAGAAACTCGAGAAATTACCATTGACAATGTCAGGGAGCCCTGTCATTGAATGGATAATACACGGGGTTATCACTATTCCGATAACAACTTTCCGCTTTAAAAAGTGCCTTGAATACATACCTGCTGGCCAATATGAACAATTGGGTAAGGGATATGTTAAATCCGAATGGAAATTACCATACACTCATTCTTGCTATAGTGACAGCGACAAAAATGTATTTCTTAGTGGTGACAACTGTAAACATTCACTAAGCGGTATACTTTTGTGTCAGGGTATTAATTTACACGGAGCATGTGATGGAAATTCAAACAACCTTTCATGCCACCAGCTAGTCACACCTGCAACTCAGATAGAGCCCTTCTTTATGCAACTCGCAAACGGGAGTTACATTCTAAGAACGGATCACAGGTGCTGTGGCCTCGCGCCCGGAAAAAGTTATCTAATACAAGTAACGTCCATGGTCATATGGCTGAGATACCCGCCACCCCCTCTCAACACAATCCCCAAAAGGAGGGAAACCGGAAACAGTTCTTAAAGTTTTTGGATGTGGGAGGGAGTGACCCTCCCGGCCGTATTTATTAAAACAAAAAATTAAAACATTAAACGTTTCATGTTATGTACAATTTCATTATCACATTGCGATGTTTGGCTAACCTTAACATATTCTCTAATACAGAGGTTCTCCTAGCCGAACTAGCATCCTACAAAAACATTCTCTAGAAACACTGAAATTGTACATCCTAACGTTTAAGGGCCAACGGCAAGGTCATAACCGGTGTCAAGATCCCTAACCAGACTTACCCCTCCCACTTGGGAGGGGCGACAGCACAGAGGCTTACCTCAAGTGCAACTACTAACAATTTCCCTTGACTTGACGGGGGCACTTAAGACTCGACGCCATTTAAAGGTCGTTCGAAGACTTGTGTGTGGTATCTAGAAGGTATCGTGGACCTCCCCCCACCCCACACAACTTACCGCATCTGCCGTCGCAGATGACACTGGCCCCGGGAAATTCCCCCAGGAGGGGGCTGTAACCCCTCCTACAAAGGAAGGGGCCTTGACCGCCTTTCCTTTACTTCCGGCGACCCGCCCTTAGACGGGACCGCCTCCCCATTGAGGGGCCAATGGCCACCTCTCCCGAGCGCTCCCATCCGTGTTGGGTGACGCCCACTCATAGGGATCTACCAATTAGTGCTCACCGATCATGACCTTACCGCCTACCAAAAATAAATACGACAATTCTTACTCAAACCTAAGAAAACATTGGTCGCTACGACCGAAAGAACATGCTAAAAATGCAACACTACATCAAATCATTTTAATCGTAACAACTTACACGACATTCACCATACTTTATTATGATCAACAACAAACTGATACTTTCACAGCCTGTAAACGAAACGTAAAACATACTCATAAAAATTCACTTTATTGCACAACGACTTGCTGTCCTCAGGGGCTGGTGGGTGGGTCAAAATTGGCTCTTCGTTCTGTCCCGAGCTCACGGGTAGCGAGGAGGTGCAGCTTCGGAGCACAAGAACAAGAGGACGTCTTCTGGTCTTGCGTCTCTTTTTATCCGTCTTCAGGGCGGGCGAGAACCCGCCCCTGCCTGCCCCTAGGGCGGGGGCTGGCTACGTCGGTGTCTAGGCCAGCCCACTCTAGGGCGGGAAAAGGCGCGCCCCGGCTACGCCGCTTCGGGCATACCAGCCGAGACGCGCCTCCCGCCCAAAAATGGCTTCCCGGGGGGATCGAGGCACTCCGCCATACGTTCGGGGGGACCGAGTGGTCGCCCCTTTCCATATGGCTGAGATACCCGCCACCCCCTCTCAACACAATCCCCAAAAGGAGGGAAACCGGAAACAGTTCTTAAAGTTTTTGGATGTGGGAGGGAGTGACCCTCCCGGCCGTATTTATTAAAACAAAAAATTAAAACATTAAACGTTTCATGTTATGTACAATTTCATTATCACATTGCGATGTTTGGCTAACCTTAACATATTCTCTAATACAGAGGTTCTCCTAGCCGAACTAGCATCCTACAAAAACATTCTCTAGAAACACTGAAATTGTACATCCTAACGTTTAAGGGCCAACGGCAAGGTCATAACCGGTGTCAAGATCCCTAACCAGACTTACCCCTCCCACTTGGGAGGGGCGACAGCACAGAGGCTTACCTCAAGTGCAACTACTAACAATTTCCCTTGACTTGACGGGGGCACTTAAGACTCGACGCCATTTAAAGGTCGTTCGAAGACTTGTGTGTGGTATCTAGAAGGTATCGTGGACCTCCCCCCACCCCACACAACTTACCGCATCTGCCGTCGCAGATGACACTGGCCCCGGGAAATTCCCCCAGGAGGGGGCTGTAACCCCTCCTACAAAGGAAGGGGCCTTGACCGCCTTTCCTTTACTTCCGGCGACCCGCCCTTAGACGGGACCGCCTCCCCATTGAGGGGCCAATGGCCACCTCTCCCGAGCGCTCCCATCCGTGTTGGGTGACGCCCACTCATAGGGATCTACCAATTAGTGCTCACCGATCATGACCTTACCGCCACAGGTCCGGATAGTTGACCGGCTATCCGGACCCCCCACAAAACTCCTACCTAAAGGTCATGTTTTAACGATTTTAACCAAGCTAGGAAGTCACCTATGAGTAACTCATTCCCCACCCTCGACAAATGCACACCATCCCCCAGATACATACTGTCATCATTAATACAACTATGCGAGATCGAATGCAATGTCTTGGAACGGAACAACCTACTCACTTTGTTATTCAATTTTCTAACAGAATGATTCAAACCAGTAATCGAGATAGCCCCCCGCCACACTTTTCGTGGGATCATATGAGACCACGCAATTATGCACCCCGGAACTCTCCTCGCTAACCAACTTACCGTGGAAAGCATAGCCTCCAGGAGAAGTCGTCTACCGGTGGTGACCAAATCATTGCCCCCCAAATGCACTATGACTATGGACGGCGGTGACCTCATCCGCTCTAACAAACCCTCAAAAAATTCCTGAAACTGGTCAATACAGAGACCGCCCCTTCCGTAGAAGGACACTCTGTACCCGTATTCCCCAGGTACGTGAATCATGTCACCTGCTTTGAATACGTCTGCGGCCCGTCTCACGTATGAGTGGCCCACGACCCACACCTCCTTCCTCACAGCCGGTGACGTGCAACCGCTGGCCTGGTGTTGGGTCGACTGCACAGTCCGCCCTGCCGCGTAGGCTTGCGCAACTGAAAACAAACAAAAGACAAGAAGCGTGAGTACATGATTACAGCTTCACAACATGTGCAATCGCACGTACCTCTTATAACAATTGGAGGACCAGCGCCCCACACGTTTCACTTGTTCTACATTAAGACCCCTGGCTGTAGCTTCAGTGGCAGCCCCTATTTGAAAGGAATGGGTCCCAAATTCGCCCGGGTCCAAGCCCGTTGCGGCAATGGCCATTGCAAGCACCCGCTGAAACTGAAACCTCGTCAGCGGGGTGGCGTCTGCATGCCTCAACAATGTCCCCCCCCATGATGCCACCCTTCGTGCTAGGTAATCTTCTAAGCACTGTACCGGACACATGGATGACTCGGGGTTCCTGCGAATGATCGTGCAGTCCCCTCTCCCATCTTGGTCAGTCTTGGACCTGAGAAAGGAGACAATCATCGCATCACCCCTGATCTGAACATGTTCCCTGCACAAGCCCCCCGTCACTTCCTGTTTGTTCCTTGCAACTAGCTCACTAACTCTCATAGCCCCGTGAAATGCCAGCGTAAATGCAGTCCGGAACAAACAGGTCTCGAAAGGGGACGAGCATGTGTTAGGGAGTGTGGCCAGTAACTGGGACAACCTGTCTAAACCTATCGGTCGTCTTACGTCTACTCTGCGACCCTCTAGGCGTTGCCACCCACGCAGCGCTTTCTGTACTGTAAAAGACGCTGTTGGGTCCAGGATGCCATGGGCCCTGGCAACAAAAGAAATGGCGGCACGATGCCTTTGGGCCGTAGCCACCGATTTCCCAGCCCTACGTAAGGACATCAGAAAAAGTACTACCCACTCTTCCTGACCCCAAAGTCCCCCTCTCTCTGCCCCCAAAAAGGCTAAATAGGCCTGGAACGCCCCTTCATATGCCTTCCTTGTCCTGGGTGCTAGACTCTCTCCCACGAGGTGACGAAGTTCGGGGCACCGAGAGACCAGAGAGCTTCGGGGAAGGGTGCCGGCTCCGGGTCCGCTGAAGGAAGGAAACCCGAGAAAGCCTGCATGTGAAAACGAGACAGTGCATCAGCAGCCTGATTCATCACCCCTGGGACATGTTTTGCTCTGAATACCACGTTCAGTTGCATACACAGTAGGACAATTTCTTTGAGCAGCCTCAAAATCAATTTACAATGGGCTGCCTGACTATTGATGCATTCTACCACGGTCATATTGTCGGACCAGAACACGACAGAATGATCTCTGAACCCTTCTGGCCAGGTTCTCAGGGCCACCAGAATGGGAAATAGTTCAAGGAAAGCAATATTACTCGTTAGCCCCTTCTCGTGCCACCATAGGGGCCACCTTTGAGCAGACCACTTTGTGCCGAAGATGGCGCCAAAGCCTATGCTTCCTGCTGAATCTGTCCATAGCCCAAGCTCTTCTGAGGACACGGCTGGCTTGTTCCAGACGACTCGGCCATTGAAGTCCGCCAAAAATGCTAACCAAATCCGCATGTCCTGGCGGACCTCAGCCGATAACCTCGTGCGATGATGACCCTCCTTTAGGCCAACCATCGCTTGGGCAATTGAGCGGGAAAAAGGGCGAGCCATTGGGATCACCCTCAAGGCAAAGTTCAACTTTCCCACTAATTGTTGCAACTGATGCAGTGTAACCTTAGATGCATTCAAACATACTTGGAGGGCTGCCCTGAATTTTAACACTTTGCTAGCTGGTAAACGGAAACACCCCTCCCTTGAGTCCAACTCGATCCCCAAAAACTCGAGGCAAGTCGTGGGACCCATAGTTTTACCCGGTGCCAATGGCACGCCAAAATGACCCATCAACACACAGAATTCAGCTAAGGCCTGAGCACATTCGGGATTTCCGGCGGGACCAAGGAACAAAAAGTCGTCAAGGTAGTGCATTACATTTCGGAAACCCGTTTTCTTAGTGAACACCCATTGCAGGAAAGTACTGAATTGCTCAAAATAAGCACATGATATAGAGCATCCCATTGGCATACACCTATCCATGTAAAATGACCCCTGGAACCCGAATCCCAAAAGACGCTGATCGTCTGGGTGTACCGGGAGCAACCGGAACGCTGACTCGATATCTGATTTCGCCATCAACGTCCCGGGCCCCAGGCGATTCAAGATGGCTACTGCCTCATCAAACGATGCGTATCGCACCGAACAAACTTCTGGATCAATTGCGTCGTTCACCGAAAGGCCGTGTGGAGCAGACAAATTATGGATCAAACGAAACTCACCTGGGTCCTTCTTGGGGACCACCCCTAACGGAGAACAAACAAAATCCGGTCCCGGGAGTACACTAAACGGGCCAGCGACCCGTCCCCGGCTAACCTCTTTCTGAATTTTTTCTTGCACCACAGATGTATGTTGTAAAACAGAAAGTTGATTTTTGCAAATCCCTACACCCTGAAAGTCCCCCACCGGGATGCGGAAACCATGTGAAAAACCGTTCCGCAGCACCCCAGCAGAAGTACGATCCGGGTATTCACTGAGCCAGGGAATCATTGCCAAGGTATCAATCGGGGTTGGTAAAGGCGCCCCTCGGACTAGTTTAGACCTGTTTGGCGCCTCCCTTACCCCCATTCTCACCCGTTCTGGCTCTGCACGATGACTCAGGATGGGACGACCCACACGTACTACACTCATGTTTGAATTTACACGATCCCGGAGGTCTGGTACACTTCCCTTTGTTGAAATTAAAGCAGAAACCCTTCCTCCCTGTATTGCCTGCGGGCCTCGACTGATCGTCGGTGCTCGTACTTGGTCGAAAGGGCGTCCCCACATTTTGGCGGGAGTAATCTACAACATTGCTCCCAACCAATGGCATCTTTAACATTCCTGATTCTTTCATTTTATCCCATGTTACAGAATCGTAACAATCCCAAGTCAAACCCTTGTTATGTTCCTTTTCTTTCCTGAACAGATTGTCATAACAAAACCAATGGTTACCTTGATACGCTGTCGAGTAACCCATAATTCGTGATTGATAAATGGGAAATTCAGAAAGCAACTCGGGCCTACGTTCCCCCAAAATCGATGTAAAAATACCCCACGCATTGCCCCAGTTGCCAATATTCTCATTTACCTTAAAGGCGGCCATTTTTGCGCGCCAAACACTCGGATGCATTAAGTCCTTCTGACTTTTAACATGCTCCACCTCATAATGATCAACAAGCAAGGAGAAAATATTCACGTACTCCCCAGCCCAGATCTTTTCTTTTATAGCTAAAGGCACATGTTGTCCCAATCTCTCTCTACGAGAGGGTGCTGACTCGTCCCTTGCAATCGGCAATGGCCGCTTACCTGCACCGGACGCAGCTTCGGCCGCTTGCGGCTTGTCTATTCCCGCCAACGGCGCAGTCACTTTAGCTGCATCTCTCTTCTCACGAAGCCCTTTTATCAGCGCCTGTGCCTCGGCAGCCGTGGCGCCATCACTACTATCCCCCAACCAAGCTGCTAGCTGTGCTGCCAGCTCGGGGGGCATGTCTTCTTTGGATGTCGGGGTGACGACAACGGGGATTGGATTCCCCTCCATTGGTACTGGGGTCGGCGCCTCGAGCGGTACAGAGGGGACCGGGACGTCTCCACCGGCTGGAACCCTTCTCGGCCTTTTAGGTCTCCCTCCAGCCGGCGCAGGGCCCGAACCCTCCTCCCCGTCCCGTTCCGCCAACCGTTTCTTTATGTCGGACACCTCTTTGCAAAGGGCCCGCACCATCTGGTCGGTCGTCATTCTCTTTGCGACTTTCTTTGGCATTTCTCCGACGAAGTATCTAGAAGACAAAGAAAAGGATCAAAACGCTCAAAATTGGCTCTTCGTTCTGTCCCGAGCTCACGGGTAGCGAGGAGGTGCAGCTTCGGAGCACAAGAACAAGAGGACGTCTTCTGGTCTTGCGTCTCTTTTTATCCGTCTTCAGGGCGGGCGAGAACCCGCCCCTGCCTGCCCCTAGGGCGGGGGCTGGCTACGTCGGTGTCTAGGCCAGCCCACTCTAGGGCGGGAAAAGGCGCGCCCCGGCTACGCCGCTTCGGGCATACCAGCCGAGACGCGCCTCCCGCCCAAAAATGGCTTCCCGGGGGGATCGAGGCACTCCGCCATACGTTCGGGGGGACCGAGTGGTCGCCCCTTTCCAAATGTTGCATGCAAGCATTGTTCCCGAGCAGGCCTCCAGACACAGTGACTCCCCTCTGGCCTCGTCTGAATCTCTATTCTATACGAATTGATACATTAAGCAAAATGAAATCTGTGCTTTTACAGACAACAGTGCCTATAACGTCATCTAAAGAGACGTATGATCTTCTAGTCGCAAGGACGGCTACAGAAGTCCATGACCTTTTATCAACAAATTGCCCCGTGCATTTCGTACAAATGCTCGACCAACTCCTTAACATGTCTAGTGCTACAAGCATCCCAGGCATATTTAAGACAGTCTTTACGGGACTGCTAACACCCTTCCAGGCAATTTTGGGAATCTTTCCTAATTTTGTGCACTCCATCTTTGGTGGTATTCCACTATTTTTTGGACTCATCGCAGGGATTCTATTTTTGACCCTCCTGCTACGTTATGGCAAGCCTCGGCTCAGACATAGCTCCCATGGGAATGGAAGAGACAATCCTAGCAATGCGCTACAGGGACAGGATAACTAACGTCCTCGGATTGGCCAGGCTGAGAGATCTAAACATGACCTGGTTCCTTTCATTCAGACCAATATGGCAAAATTGCATTTTACCTGTGCTACGGTGTATGCTTTGCGGCGATGAATGCGTGTTGGACATCTGTCTTTCACTTCCATCAGCAGTACCAATGGACGTCGATACTTTGCTAAGTCCAATAACGGCTCACGCATTGTGTTGTCCCCAGCGGCTACCAATCCTGATGACGGCATTCGTGGAGACTCCTGTACTACAGCCAAGTGGTAACAGTGGAGCGAGTGACAAAAGCAACATCATCCAGGTACAACGTTCTGTGAGCATTGCTGATCCTGCCTTCGATGACAGCAATCATTCTCACACCTGCCAAGTTACAGCGCTATCTAATTTGGTTGAACTATCACCTGATTTTGTAGACCAATTCTTTGCGAGCCTGTCTGATACGATGTTCTCACCCACAGAGAAACAATAACTTTTGAGAAGCTTTCCGACACACGGCGTTCCCATGAACTCTGAATTCGGCCTTCAGTTTTGATCAACAAAAAAACTGCCAGGAGCTTTGGTAAACTGATTTTTCTTTGAATTGGACAATTTTTTAATATTGACCCTCTCCTTTTGGCACGAACAATTCTTTGCTTAACGTAAAAACTATTCTTAGAGAACAGAAGCTTCACACTTCTATTTCTAAAAAACACATCTAGAGACATAACAACATAACACCAGCCTCTAGCACACATATTATTACAATGCATTTTTATGTGATGATTTATCTCGCATTTCTTCTGTCAGAGATACTTCATGTGTAATTCTTTATGCATAATCGTTCATTGATTTCATATGCAATAATTTTTGAATGATTACTATGCTTTTAAAACTACGTACAGTACCTAAATTCCATGTATTACAAGTACGCCTATTTCAAATGCATTTATGTATTTTGGGGTGGGCTATGTTACACAATGTTACACATACATCCAATTGCTTAGTTTTAGTAATTTTGATGGACATGAATTCGTGGAGTGGGTGTCATGTGCTTATCTAGGTTCCTGATCGATACTGTGACCTTATGCCCCTATTCGGCTATAAAGCCCTTTTTCCCTATATTGGCATAACCGTTCAAGTACGATTTTCTGAAAAGTCATCTCTGGCCTCACACAAGCAGAGCCACAGAGCCACATTCCAGCATGACTCTCTGCTACTTCCTTTGCGACCAATTAGTGCAATGACAGAGCAGCAGTCACTATCTGATATTCCTAGATAACACTCCGAGTTCTTCAACAAGATAAAAACTTAGCAAACCTGGAAATCCCCGCTTGCTATGTTTTGATTAGTAATGGAACTCTAATGAGCAACTGATAACTATCACTTCCTAGTGACATCTTTAATTGACGTCTTATGTCCAGCAAACTTGCGTCAAACCCGGCACCTGTCAGGTATAAATATTACCAACGTTGCCTTAAGCAATGAGCGAACATGTTGCTGATGCCAGCTGCCTGCATGACCCCGTGTTGGTAAAAACTAGCACTCTGTCGCTGCAGCCTGCTATCCTGTGGTGGTGAAGCTACTGATTACCATTATCGCCGCTACAGCGCGACCTATGGTGCAGTACGCTTGAGGAGCCGTGCAGCCGTCCTCTGCGAAGACATCCAGCCCAGCTGCCCGCGGACGCTGTCACCCCTCCTTCCTCCAGACGCGCTGAGAGAAGCCGCTGCCTTTCTCGTGCAGAGAAATCCAGTCCCGGCGCTTCCAGTTTACCCTCGCAGGTGACTGGGATATCGAGAGAGACCCCTGAAGGAGATACCAATCCTCCATCATTCTATTCAGAGGTATGGTGTTGACTAAACCCTTAGACGAGAATTCTTGAAACAAACCTTGGCAAAACCAACTTAACTTAAGCTACTTACTTACTCCCCTTCTCACGTGTTAGGCTTAGGTCAGGCACACTGGGGTAGGCTTAGTTAGAAGCACCAGTTGAGTATGTTAGCCTAATGTATATATGACTGTATAAATGTTTTATTTTAAACCATTGTATGGCTAAGAAACCATATCAATGCTTTTACAGTTCTATTTCGCAATCCTTATCTTACTGTACGTACTTTTTATAATAACAGTTATTGCAATTGTGGCAATACATTTCTCTTGTACGAGAAGAAAGACTGTTCAATAAATGTTAACCTTTATTGATACACGCCCGTCTCTCTATTCTCTACATACCGTGAAAGTAAACTGCACTAGACTGACTGAGTGAAATCTATGTCTATTGTTTCACACGACCCTAGAGATCGACTCTTGATCTGAGGAGCAAAGTTGTCATGTTGCACGGTTGTTGGAAAGCTGAATCCCTTCTTGTCTGTGCCAAGGAAGCTGATCACTTCCTATGCAGAGAAGAAAGTTTCCAGTGACCTCTGAGCTAGTTGGTAACACAACCCAATTAAGTTTAGCATAGTCAGTGGAGGCCTGGAATATAAGCAGTTCCACGTCGATACTACTGTTTATGTTATTCCAATGCGCAGGGCCTAGTGGGAAACTAGGAACTACACTACAATGTGATGTCATCAGCAGTCCATTACACGCGAAAGTTATAGTGAGTCCAACTAACTATAACGTGGGAATTTCAATGGTTTTATGTCAGTAAAATTTCCAGCTAACTATAACTGCTGTGAAACCTATGGTTTTTTCAGTGAATTTAATAGGTTTTTTAAATGCTAATTCCTAACTATAACTGGTATGAAACCTATGGTTTTTTCAGTGAATTTCATAGGTTTTTTAAATGCTAATTCCTAACTATAACTGGTGTGAAACCTATGCTTTTTTCAGTGAATTTCATAGGTTTTTTAACTGCTAATTCCTAACTTTTTATAGGGCCTCATACCTATGTGTTTTTAGTGAATTTCTAAGGGTATTTTTTTGCAAATATCTATAGCTTAAAAGTGTATGTTTTTCTAAAAAAGAATCCTATATTGTATATTAATATAATATTTAGTTTTTTAAAAGTATATTCTTTTTTTTTTATATTTCACTCTGGAGCGCTCCCGGTGCGTGTACCGGTGAGCGCCCCGGTGCGCGTACCGGGCCCGTCCCGTCAGCGCACCAACCAAAAAAATGTTTTAAAAAATAATGAAGGAGTGAGCATGAGGAATGGGACAAAGAGAGTGGTGTAAAGAGAAAGAGAGCTAGAGGGAGAAACACAGAGGGACTGTGTAATAGATAGTAGAACAGAGAAAATGTATAAGAGGAAGTAACTGAGAAAAGGAAAATGAATAAGGGAGCAAAAGAAGAGAAGAAAGAGGAAGAAAACTAAAGCAGATGTTCTGGGAGAATGTGAATGTGTGATGAGAGTAAAAGGAAGGAGAGTAAAGGATGAGGAATGAAAGGTAGTGACCGAACCAGAGAAAAGGAACAGTGGTGACCGAGGGAAAGAAAATAGCAGTGAGCGTAAGTAAAGAGGAGTGAAAGAGAGTGGATAAAAGTGAATAAGGGTAAGACATGGGGAGTGACAGAGAGAAAGAACAGAGAGAGTAAAGGAAGGAGTGTCAGAAAGGGACTAAGTGAAGCAGAAAAAAAAGAAAAGAGAGGGAGTGTGGGTGAGCAGGGGCACTGAAAGAAGTTGAATGTGGTAGGAAAGTAAGGAAAAGAGAAGTAAATATGGAGGATAAGAATAAGTGAGGGAAGCAGAGTAAGAAAACAGAGGTGAGGTAGGGTGAGAGAAATGTAATGAGGTTAAAACAAAGGTTGATGATGAACTACATTTTGTAGTCACACTTACCATATAATTAATGAAAACTTACTTGCATCTTTAAACTACACTTTGTATCTGTGAAAGACAAAAGAAAAAACAAGTTATAATTAGTAAAATATATATTTTAAAATAGAAGAAACAGGTCAAGAGGTAAAAAATCAAAAAAGTGTACTAAGAAATAAAGCAATAGTGAAGGATACAAAAACAGAAATAAAGTAATGTAGAAAGAGAAAAAAAAGGGAAAAAGAAATAGAAAGAGAACAAATTACTGAAGATAAGTAAGATACTAAAAGAATGCGAGATACCAAAACGAAATCAGGAAAGAGAAGAAAGTAAAAGGAAAATGAGTGGAGTCTAAATAAGGAACTATTAAAAAGAAAGTGGAATGGAAGATGACTGAGAGTGAGTGAAGTGGAGTCACAGAGTGAAGGGATGAAAGGAATGAGGTTAATATAGAACGATAGAGGAAAAAGGAGTGAGGAAGTAAGTACACAGAAAGACAAAGGGAAGGACTGAGTGAACTGCAGTACAATGAGTGAGAAAGGAAAAAGAGTAAAGGAGCAAAAGAAGGAAAGAGAGGGGAAGGGAACTAAAGCAGTAGTACTGAGAGAATGTGACAAAGATGAAAAGTGGTGGAAGCGAGAGAGGAAATGCAGACAGTTGAAATTGGATTGAGGAGTTGTGAATGAAGTGGAGTAAAGCAACAACGATGAAACAAAGTGAAAAAAGGCAGTGTAAGTGAGTAAAGAGAGCTAAATAAGGGTGGAAAAAGGAAAATGAGTGTGAGACAATGGGAATACAATAAAAAATAAACAATGCAAACTATAGAATGACTTATACAATATGTTACATTGTTTATTTTTGCTGTTCTCAGAATATATTGAATTTCACTTAAATTAGTGAGTTCAAACTCTTCATCATATAACAGCGGGAAAAAAAACACAATCTAAAAGATTGTGTTTAAAAAAAAAACATAAAAACTTACAACTCATATATGTACACTATTCTTTGATTCACTTACTTTTCCTTGAGGCCAAATGGAAGATAGTGAAGGTCCTTTTGGTGGAAAAAAAGTCTGCTGTTCTCTATAACTTCCATTCCATCGACTTCCTATGAAAAAAGATCTAAGAACATTATACCTTACACTTTCCTTACGGCCAAATCGTGTCAGATATATGAGTATTTTTTACTATGAGATCCACTTACAGTACCTATATGAGATAAATAATTTTAAACATTAGACTAACTAACTAACTAACTTTTATTAACTATTCCCGTCTTCAAAGGCCAATTACCTTTACTAAAACTTTGGTTTTAAAAACACTAGGTGAGAATTTTTAAAGTCATAAGGCAAATGTTGTTTATAAGTCAAATGAGAATCATTGCAGTAACTCCAACCTTTTTGTCATTTTAAATAGCATGTATAATGTCTTGATGTTGTTAAAGAACCGTCATGAAAAATAATAGCTACAGTTGTAAAGGTTCTTCCTGAAATTGATAACTGAGAAGCCACAACATTTTTGATAGAAGTTGTCAATTTAGTTCCATCAGGTCTACATCGTTGGAAAACTAAAATTATATACTGACCATAACTTTGTATAAATAATGTGGATAGCATTGGACACTTACATTGGGTACACACCATATTATGATCTGCTGCTTTAATTAGATTTTTAAATGACACTGATTTAGAGTCTGGTAAAGTCAAATATATAAATCTTTCAGTGTCTATTCTAGTAGTACTTTATGAACTACAGTTGTGGCAGTCATGCTGCCATTGATAAGAAAGGCTAAAAAGATTATCTACATCTACATCTTCATCTTCCAAAACACCAAACATATACATTAAAAATTCCTGACAATCCTGCTGAATGTTCTGTGAAAATTTATCTTGACCAGAACACATATCTAAAATATTTCGAATTTCTGTTACACTTTCTATTTTTGCTCTATCACTGCTACATTTCTCAAACACAGAATTCAATAAACCACACAATCTTTCATCCCGATTTTCAACAGTCTGTTCTTGTAAAGTTTGAAGAAAAAAACAACATTAACCACTACATTAGCATAGCAGTTGACACCAGAACTGTTTTCAAACAGAAATCCAACAACATTTTCATCAGAATCCTTTTTCTTTCTGTTTTGAATTACAGTTTCATCTACTTTTTGTCTTTTTGCTACTACCTCACTGCAATTATCCTCATTTCTTCTTTTTCGGCCTACCACACGTTTTTTCAAACAGAGGATATTGAGGCAAATGTGGAGCATACTCTCTTCTTAACCTATTGTATTCTTTAACACAATCTAGATCTGCACAAATCTTTGTCTCATCACACTCAATCAAGTACAATCCTGATAAAGTTCTGACTCGTGATAATGCCACATATGCCATACCCTCTAAACACAGATCATCCAATGTTCACCAAAGCACTATCTACACTTAAACCTTGAGATTTATGAATTGTCATTGCATATGCCAAACAAACAGGAAACTGTTTTCGGCGAACATATAAGTCTTTTACAAGCAAAAATCCAGCAGAACAATGACTGATTTGTTGTACTTGCTCAATGCCATCAAGTTTTATTTTAAAAAAATCAATTCCATCTCTATTTCTATAATTCACAAAATCAACAACATAACCCATTGCTCCACTTACCAGACCTCTTTCTACATTTAAATTCCTTCTCAAAATGATACGACAATTTAAACACACATTCAGAGTCTTTTCAAAACCAGCTGTTTTAGAAATACTTTTCTCTAATGAATCCAATTTTGTTTTCTAATTTTCTGACAAAACAATTGTTGCACCCATATGCTCTATTTTATCTATTGCTTCCAGTTTCACAATCTCTTCATTTTCTAACTTTAACATTTTGTTGTTGAAGATGGAACATTCTTGCAGAGTTGGCATCAAACATATCCTAGATTTCTTCTCAGTCATTTTAAAAAAAATATTCTCTGGAAGAATGTTTTCATTTGGATACAAATTTGAAATTAATCGAGCATGTAAAGCTTCTTTTCCAAGCTCACTTACTTTTCCGATTCTTACATCTTGTAGAATATTTTTATAATCTTCATCCTTTGCCTGTCGCATATTTTGAAGAAGTTCAGCATATTTAAAATTTAACCATATATTAACGTTTCCAATGCTTCCAAGGGACTTCCTGGTATCTTCATGCGTAAGCATTTTAAACACTGGTTGTCCTTTTACTGGAGTCAACTGCAGTAGATCTCCAAAAACAATAATGTGTTTTCCTCCAAATAACACATCATACTCTGTTCTAAGAATTTCTTGCATTCTCAAATGCACAAAAGCAAGCATTAGATTTGAGACCATGCTTACTTCATCAATGATAAGTTTCATTTTCTTCAAGACTCTGGAAACTTCAGAACACGCATCTCCAGTTAGCTTGTTGTAATGCAATTTATTATCATGCTCAACTGGCAGCATCAGTAAACGATGTAGAGTAATCCCGTTAATGTTATGTGCTGCTAGTCCAGTTGGAGCGGTTACAACACAAGACAGCGGTGATTCAGTCCTTTTCTGCAAATAAGTTGCAATGGCTTTAATCAGAAAACTTTTTCCTGTTCCCGCTTCTCCACTTACGTACAGTCGAACAGGCTTAAATGATGTACATGAGCACACTTTTATCTCATGTCTGAATCCATGTTCAATCTGTTCTGTAACTTCGTCATATATCTTTTTCTGCTCAACGTTTAGTTGCTTTACCAAATCTTCTAAGTTAACTCCATCCTCTTGAGCTTGTTCCATAGCTCTTTCCACCTCATCCATGGCAGTTGCAGCTTCATTTTGGGGCATTGGTCCTCCTAGTGGATCCTGACTCAATGAAGTAGAACTCTGACTGTCTTGAGAACTGTCTCTAGCAATCTCTTCAGCAATTGTGGTTTCTTGCTCTATTTCTTCGTTCAACATTTGCAGATAATTTGGAAAAACAGGACATTCTATGGTATCCTTAGTTGCATTAAAAGAGTCTTCATAACAGAGAAAATCTCCAAGTAGTTCCTCTTCTGTACGCCATGGCTTAAAGAGTTGCAAAAGAGCTAAATAGTAAAATTCTCTTTGTCTGGAGCTTCGTAACTGATTTTCGATGATTAATCAAATGGCCTTTTCTCTGCTTCACTAGACATCCTTCATACCCAATGACAGCATATTTTCCATTATTGATATCTTCTGTGATGTTCCTCTTATAACTGTAGTTTTGCAGAACTTCATACAAACAAGCGTTCTCAAGGTGAGTACTTCTATTTGGATAGTATGTATCCAACATATCTGTCTTCAAAATATCTGTACTGTTTGGTTCTTTCTCCACCAAATATTCAATTTCTTGTACAGATTTCAAAACTCGGTTTCATGTTGCAGCAAGACCTAGACTCACCCAAATGATTGTTCTTGATTTGGCATAGAGACTTGCTGATGATAACCGATCAGAACATTCATATGCTCCAATTTCTCGATGCGACAACATCTTTAGACTGAAACTGTATAATTTCTTGCTTAGACTCTTTTCATGTGAAATGTCCTCCCACATTTCCTTTAGTTCTGTCTTTTCTTTTTTTGTGATGTAAGATGTCACATATCGAGCCACAGCAATAGAGTTGTCAGCAACTAACTGAATATCCATGTTAGCATTTCACATGACAAAATCACTGGGTTGTAGTCGTTGATGTACTTGGACTCTTCGTTTCTTTTTAAATTATATGTATTTTTGGGTGATTTCCTCGTCACAGTATGTCGTAGAGATGACATCAAATTATTTACTCTTCCCTTAGAAATCACTGTTCGTGGAAACGCGAAACGACATTTTGTGTAGTGCTTTTCCTTGTTTTTGAATTTTCAACCACAGTACTTTCCACAACGATGAGATTGAAAACGTAAAACTTGTTGCCTTAAACTGTTTTCTTCAGTAGTTTTCGGAACAGCACATGCTGAATACTCGTCAATGAAACTCATCACTGTTTCATCCAAATCTGATCCAAATTTGGGTGCATCTTTAATCCATAACAACATATGTATTTAAGGAGCACCTCTCGCTTGATATTCCTTCCTCCAAAAAAAATCCAAAACCTCTCCAAGGGGAGGATTTATTTTGTTGGTAATAAAAGACATCATAGCTTCAAATCTATGATTAAAATATCTGCAAACATTCACTGGATCCAAAGAACACAGTTCTCCAGGGGTTTTTAATTCTATATTTTGTATGTTTCCATTTGCCTCTCGTAGAAATTGAAGTAAGTCGTCCCATGCATACTCAGCACAGCTAAGAGTGAGGAACCATGTTGGAGTTCCTAAGTTTCTTAGCATACATTTCAATTCCCCATGACGACGGAACCAATACTCGTTTGTTCCACGCTGACATGCCATGAGATTGATTAACTGAGATTCCAAAATACTGTCTTGCAGATTGACTTTCTCCATAAAGTCCCTTGCTGAAACATTTTGCAGATGAGCTCCACTTTTCAATATATGATTAACAGCATAAGAAAGCCCAGACAAATCACTTTCATACAGTAGATGAAACAAATACGGAATGCATTGACGAAACCTTGGATCTTCAGCATATAATCTTAAAGTCCGGTATTCAGCTGCAGGAATTTGAACTGGTCGATCGTCATATCGTCCACCTCGACCTGTTTGAAATAACTGTGGAAAACAACGAGTTTCCAAACTTTCTTCCCATACACTAATAGGACTTCCTTTTGCTGCTTTCATTTGAAACAAGTCAATTGCATTCCCCATTACTTCTTTGGAATGCAAAGGATGAACAGTATAATGTTCATATATTTCTTCACTTCTAGACACATCAACTTTTTCAATTTGGCCAACTGAACAATCACTGTCGTCATCTGTAGCTGTTTCCTCTGCTCCAACATTTACATCTTTATAGTACTCATTGTTTTTGACCAAATACAACGTTGCCTTTTTGACTTTCCTAACATCCACTAAATCTTGCCAGATTTTCTTACTCTTTGTCGGAACCCCATTAACTAGAATACCCAGAGGATCCTCTTCTACTCTTTCTACACCAATTGTATCAATATTTTTCTTGACATCTAAAGGCAAATAAACAACTCTTCCCTTTAATCCTCTTTGCAAATCTATAGGAGGTAATTTCCCTATCTTAGGCTCCATGC
Organism: Lissotriton vulgaris; assembly: GCF_964263255.1. Lineage (NCBI taxonomy): Eukaryota > Metazoa > Chordata > Amphibia > Caudata > Salamandridae > Lissotriton > Lissotriton vulgaris. The sequence continues at coordinate 1,276,438,508 of NC_141689.1, forward strand.
AAACAATAGCTTGAAAAGGATGGACATATTGAATCAAAATTGATTCATAAGTATTTAAATCCATCAATTCAGAAGGAATATCTATCAACTGAAGATTATTATGAGCAGCTCTAGCAGGCATTCTATTTTCATTTAATTTTTTCAAACAATAATTACAAATACGCTGATCAAAACTCAAATCAAAAGAATTCTCCACCAACAAATAACTTACAAAATCCTTCCATTCACTAGTATTTTCGATTTCACTTTTTGCATATAAATCAACTAACCTAGTCTGAATCTTATAATGAGTCCGTCGACAACACACACAAGTTAAATTAGGCCTTTCACTTGATTTTACCTTAAACTTGGTATTTTCCTCGTCAAACTTTTCTGTACTTGAAATCTGTACATTGTCTTCCACATTACCATCCATTACTATATCCATTTCTACATTGTCCTCTTTGTTCCCGAAATAACAAAACTCAATTTCTTCACAAATAGTCTTCACATCTACTTCAGATCCATGCAAAAGAGCACTGTTTAACTGTTTAAGCTTAAGTGCTGGACTTTTTACATAATACAACCTTCTCACTAATTTCCTCACCTTATTATGATGCACTGCTAACATCCTAAAATGATGAAAAACACTCTGACATACTTTTCTAGAAAGACAAGCCAGTGAATGCCCATGCAAACCTGTGTTTTCTCCCACTCTACAAGGATCTAACTCTTGCAAGATCTTCATTTTTTGTTTTAGACTTTTCTTACTATATGTACGCAAGAAATTTCGAAACAAATTGATTGATTCCTGTCACACACTACAAATACTACTGCACTTCCATGTGTACACTGGACCCTTAGTACGTCTCCCTAAAACTTTATCACTTAACATCTCTTCTGCATCTCTAGACATAAGTTTCTCTTTTTCCATCACACAACCATCTTTCACCTCATATGCTCGACCACTGGTGTCAACTGCATGCACCAAATAATTTTCCTGAAAGTAACTCTCCTCATTAAAAAATGGCTCAGAACTTGAACTATGCATCCATTCTCCTGAAAATACTTCACAAAAATTAGTCTGATTAATAATTCTTTTCCATCTACTGTTCGATTTGAAAACATCAATTGCCTTATTAAGTATCCTAATTCTATTGATTACTAAAATAAATAATTTTTTCTTAACTTCAAAATCCTGATCAACAATCTTCTCTACACTTTTCTTTTTCTTGTAAAAAGCAGCTCTCTGTTTACTTTTCTTTTCATTTTTTAGCAAATTTAAAACTACCCTATTGCGAAACATTTGTCTACGAATGTCCCTAAATTGATTTAAACTTCTATTGCTATCCATACTCTTCTCTCCTGCTCCAATAGAGACATTTTTTGAGGGCCTCTCCTTCCTTTTAAGATTTGCTCTCTGTTTCTGGATCTTCACATTACCATTGACATTTCTTTTTGATCTACATAAATTGCGAAGAAAAGACTTAGTTGTCTTACCAGGAGCTTTTCTGGAGTTTTTTGAAGTACTTGTTGTAGAGGATTCCTTTAATTCCTTTGATGATTTTGTTCTTTTACGTATGGAATTTTTTCTACTCCTTTGCCTTGACGGCATTTTTGCTTGCTTTTAAAATGTGGATTTCAATCTGTGGTTCTGAAAAAAATAACACATTAAAGACCACTATTAGCAAACAACAAAGTAATGACAAAAAGCAAACAATATAAACACTATTTTGCAACATATTAAAGTTTATACCACAGCAACTCAGGGCCTTATTTATGAAGGCCTTGCGCCACCAGTGCGTCCCATGTTAAAAGATACGCAACTGTGCCACAAAGCAATCATAAATAAGGGCCAAATGTAAATACCATTGATTTGCCCCCAAAATCGTTTTTTGAATAACATTTAAGAAACACTGCGCAGAACCTATGTACAACCACTCAATATCACTTTTGAAACCTTACTGTTTCCCAAAACACAAATCCAATATCTTGCAAATGTTCATAGCAAGCATTATCAAAAAGCAAAAAACAAACCAACAGCAAAAAAACTCAGGGCCTTATTTATGAAGGCCTTGCGCCACCAGAGCGTCACTTATTTCCCAAGTTTAAAGTGATGCACCGGCAGCACAAGTCAATCATAAATAAAGGCCAAATGAAAATACCATTGATTTGCCCCCAAAATCGTTTTTTGAATACCATTTTTGAAACACAGCGAAGATATTATTTACAAGCACTCAATTTCACTACTGAACCCTCACTATTTCACAAAATACAAATCCTCTATCTTGCAAATGTTGATATCAAGCATTATCAAAAAGCAAGACACAAACCAACAACAATAAAACTCAGGGCCTTATTTATGAAGGCCTTGCGCCACCAGTGCGTCACTTTCTTCCCATGTTAAAAGTGACATACCGGCAACACAAGGCAATCATAAATAAGGGCCAAATGTAAATACCATTGATTTGCTCCAAAATCGTTTTTTGAATGACATTTAAGAAACACTGCGCAGAACCTATGTACAACCACTCAATATCACTTTTGAAACCTCACTGTTTCCCAAAATACATATCCTCTTTCTTGCAAATGTTCATAGCAAGCATTATCAAAAAGCAAAAAACAAACCAACAGCAAATAAACTCAGGGCCTTATTCATGAAGGCCTTGCGCCACCAGAGCGTCACTTATTTCCCATGTTTAAAGTGATCCACCAGCAGCACAAGGCAATCATAAATAAGGGCCAAATGAAAATACCATTTATTTGCCCCCAAAATCGTTTTTTGAATAACATTTTTGAAACACAGCGAAGATCCTATTTACAAGCACTCAATTTCACTACTGAACCCTCACTATTTCACAAAATACAAATCCTGTATCTTGCAAATGTTGATATCAAGCATTATCAAAAAGCAAGACACAAACCAACAACAAAAAAACTCAGGGCCTTATTTATGAAGGCCTTGCGCCACCAGTGCGTCACTTTCTTCCCATGTTAAAATTGACATACCGGCGCCACAAGACAATCATAAATAAGAGCCAAATGTAAATACCATTAATTTGCCCCCAAAATCGTTTTTTGAATAACATTTAAGAAACAAAGCGCAGAACCTATGTACAAGCACTCAATTTCACTTTTGAAACCTCACTGTTTCCCAAAGTACAAATCCTCTATCTTGCAAATCTTCATAGCAAGCATTATCAAAAAGCAAAAAACAAACCAACAGCAAACAAAACTCAGGGCCTTATTTATGAAGGCCTTGCGCCACCAGAGCATCACTTTTTCACATGTTTAAAGTGATGCACCGGCAGCACAAGGCAATCATAAATAAGGGCCAAATGAAAATACAATTGATTTGCACCCAAAATCGTTTTTTGAATAACATTTTAGAAACACAGCGAAGATCCTATGTACAAGCACTCAATTTCACTACTGAACCCTCACTATTTCACAAAATACGAATCCTCTATCTTGCAAATGTTGAAATCAAGCATTATCAAAAAGCAAGACACAAACCAACAACAAAAAAACTCAGGGCCTTATTTATGAAGGCCTTGCGCCACCAGTGCGTCACTTTCTTCCCATGTTAAAAGTGGCATACCGGTGCCACAAGACAATCATACATAAGAGCCAAATGTAAATACCATTGATTTGCCCCCAAAATCGTTTTTTGAATAACATTTAAGAAACACAGCGCAGAACCTATGTACAAGCACTAAATTTCACTTTTGAAACCTCACTGTTTCCCAAAGTACAAATCCTCTATCTTGCAAATGTTCATAGCAAGCATTATCAAAAAGCAAAAAGCAAACCAACAGCAAACAAACTCAGGGCCTTATTTTTGAAGACCTTGCGCCACCAGAGCGTCACTTTTTTCCCATGTTTAAAGTGATGCACCGGCAGCACAAGGCAATCATAAATAAGGGCCAAATGAAAATACCATTGATTTGCACCCAAAATCGTTTTTTGAATAACATTTTAGAAACACAGCGAAGATCCTATGTACAAGCACTCAATTTCACTACTGAACCCTCACTATTTCACAAAATACGAATCCTCTATCTTGCAAATGTTGATATCAAGCATTATCAAAAAGCAAGACACAAACCAACAACAACAAAAACTCAGGGCCTTATTTATGAAGGCCTTGCGCCACCAGAGCGTCACTTTTTTTCCATGTTTAAAGTGATACACCGGCAGCACAAGGCAATCATAAATAAAGCCCAAATGTAAATACAATTGATTTGCCCCCCAAATCGTTTTTTGAATAACATTTTACAAACACAGCACAAGTCCTATGTACAAGCAATCAATTTCACTACTGAAACTTCACTGTCTGCTTCCAAATATTCTCCATAGACAAACAAGTCTCTATCTAAATTAAATGAATTATTACTTACCTTTACAAATGCTTTGGGAGATTGAGAACAGTGTCAGACACACACACCAATTTTTCTTTAGCAGAGCAAAAGGTGTGCACTCAATACACTGAAACCAAGACTGGCATAGAAAATCTCTAATTCAACACACATATGCCTTATTTGAACCAATCAAAAGTCTTCCCTCACTATTTTCAAACCAACACCCTTCCCCCTCTCAGAACTTTCTATCTGTTACCATAGCAACTCCATCCTAAATGAACTCTCAGGTTCAAAAGTTTATTCTACAATGTTGCAAATTAAGTCAGCAAGGATGTTTGACCTCTCAATACACCAGCTTATTCAGGGCATTATTGCTTTTAGTGACTTTTTCTTAACCATTCAAATTGCTTCTTACACACAACACAACCATGCACCCTAACTTTCAGTTTTCAACTATCTGAATCCACCAATCATTGTTTGTGATTCAACAGCAGGGAAACTCCACAATTATTTTTTTGTAAACTCCTACTGCTCAAACTGCCATTTCATTCCCACACTTCATCTGACTGCACCAGAACCTTCTCTCAACATGTATTCTGTATGGATTATTGGACATAGCTACATCCACTGGGCTCAAAGGTATGCAGCTAGCACAAATTTTCACAACCTTGATTTATCAAATGTGGAAATCAAATGGATTGGCCAGAGAGGATTGAGATGTCACCAATTGATACCATTTGTGAAAACCTTTTTGCATCTGCCAAACCCTGACCTCTTAATAGTGCACTGTGGAGGAAATGACTTGGGCACTATGACTGGGGTTGGTCTGGAAATGCTTTTAAAGGACACCTTTGATCAATTGATGACACTTTTTCTACAAACTGCCTTGGTATATTCCAATATATGCCAAAGACAGAAATCGAATTGGTCCAACCAATTTTGTCCACAATTTGAGAAAGAACAGAAACATGTGAATAAATCTGTTTCTGCTTACATGAGAGACTATGGAATGGGTTCAATATACAACAACAACTTGCGTTACAACATGCAAGACATCTACAGAGGAGATGGTGTGCACTTCACAGATGAGGGGAATAGAATATTTGTCCTGAATTTAAGACTGGGCATTGGAACCTACTTGTAGGTACTTAAATCAGCCACAGAACCCAAAAGCCCTTTTCAGGGCTACCCAAACCTCTGATCACTCATAATGATTATCTGTTTCTAACTTTTTCACTATTTTTCACCAAAGTACGCTCCCTGGTACGCTTCCCGGTGCGCTTCCCGGTGCGCGTACTGGGAGCTCCCCCCGCGAATTTTGGCCTATATGAGCCTCCGAAGCCCCCCTCAGAAAACCTAGGGGGTCAGGGGCTGTCTACCGTGCCCCCTTCTACACATTCCCAATGTTGTTTGTACTCCATCTTGTGTCTAGAAAGTACCGAAACACAAAATGGAGGACTCCCGTAACGCTGCCGGTACGCGTACCGGGGCGCGCACCGGTAAGCGCTCCCAAAGAAAAGGTGGGAAAGAAATTTACAGAAAAACCACTGGAGACACTTACACCAAATATAGAATACACCCTACTACATAGCAGTCCCTAACATTTACCCAAATTTGGTGGTATGCCATTGAGTCATTTGGGCTGTAGCCCTGTCTAAATATCCTGAGGTAAATTACATGACAAAAACACATATGAATCTGTTTGAATTTTCAACCAATTAAAATGTTACTTACATTTTGTACTTTTATGTGCTGACATTTGATTGGTTAAGTACATGAATATATATGAAAAATGAGAGGGAAACACAGCCTTTTTGACTAACACTACCTAAGGTACATTTGGAAAAAAATTTGACAGAAAACTTTAACTACTTTGAAGAAGGTAAGTTGTTAATTTGAAAGGAGAACTATGTTATCCACTTTAAGTTAATTTGGGAAAACGTTTTCAGATAGTTATATACTGTCCCTCTGTAAGAGTTAGACATTGAGATAGGCTTGTCTATTATAATTATGGATTGAGTTAGGCTTCTCTGGTATAATTATGAATTTACTTAGGCTTCATCACGGGCACTTTTAAAAAGTTCTACTTCCTGCCTGAAACCAAACACTGCCAAAAGATAACTTCACTGTTAAAAACTCACAAGTACCTGTCTGAACTTAAACGCAACAGTGCCCTATCTCTACTGATATATTATGCAATTTACAGCAAGAAAATGGAAGGACAACAAAATGAAATTAATATTTCATTTGAAATTAATATGGAAAACAATCCTAAGGAAGACAAAGATGAAATAGACTTTTTGGATCACTCTCTGGACCAAGACTTAATTAATTGTGTAGAAGAAATTGAATCATGGAATGAAAAGGAGGACATACCTGATGAATTAATGTTGCAAATTCTTTTAGAGTTTGAAAAATCACAACAATACATTTTTATTTAAAAATTTAAAAATTTTGAGACATTATTCTTTTTTATATGTAAATTATGAAATAGTACCAAAATAGATATAATATAAAGTGAGACTTAAAATATACTATGCAACTTTTTTTGTGTTACATAGTAAGTTTGCTCATAGTTACTTCCTTTCTCCCACTATATTATCTCCAATGTGTATTTAACATCTCTTTATCATCTCCTGCCTCCATGTTGTTTCTGCTTTCCTGACAGACTATGGCATGAATTCCATATACCACAATAAATTGTGTAACAACATGCAAGATATCTACAAAGGAGACAGTGTATATTACAATTTAGACTCTGCATGTTGATACTTAAATAAAAAAAACAAAAAAAAAATAAAACAACAAAAAGAACAATTAATAAACATACAATTTTTGAAAAGTCTGTCATTCTTTTTTCCCCATAGTACGCTCCCCGGTCCGCTCCCCAGTGCGTGTACCAGGCGCTTCCCCCGCAAAAATCGGAAAAATATATATATTTTTTTTTGCCCTGCGGGGCCCTTTTATAGCCCCACATCAAACCTAGGGGGTCAGGGGGGGTCTACTCTGCCCCCTTATGGTCATTTCCCCCTTTGTTTTGGCCACCTCTTGTGTCTCTTTCCTACCGAGACACAAGATGGCAGCCGCTCCGGACTGTTTCGAATGTTTACAGACACCCGAGAGCCAATCAGCTTTCCGTGCGCAAGTCGCATGGTGCGCACGGTACGCGCCCTGGTGCGCGTACCGGGGCGCTGCTATAGATATATATATTTTTTTGAACCTAAATTACTCAAAATCCACTGGAGCACATATCTTGAGACATAGCAAAGGCACATCGGGCTACCAGTCCCTACAATTTTGCCAAGTTTGGTGGAAATCCATTCAGCCGTTCGGGCTAAAAGTGAGGTCGACCGCCCTATGGAAATTAACATGGGGAAAACGCATTTTGGGACCCCCATTTTATCTCGGCCCCCTCTTGACAAATCGCCCCCAAACTTTCAGGGAAGGACCGGAGCTCGACGAGGCCATTTTGAGGAAATTTTCAGGCAGATTCGTAAACCGGCGCCAAAGTTATTCCAAATAGAATTTTGAGATTTAACATTGAAATAAAATCCTAACTATAACTACCTACTGGCGGTCGCCAGTAGGTATATATAGTTAGGATTTTTTTGAATAGGGATTTCTGAAAATTTCTATGTTGAATAACTTTGGCGTTGATGGACGTAATTGGCTGAAATTTTCAGGAAAATGGCACATTTTGTTTCTGAGCGTCTCCTGAAAGTTTGGGGGGGGGTTTCGTCAAGCGGGGGCCGAGAAAAAGGGGGGTCCAAAAACGTGTTTTTAACATTTGGTTTTCCATAGAGCGGTTGGATTCACCTTTAGCTCGAACGGCTGTATGGATTTCTATGAAACTTGGCAAAATTGTAGAGACTGTTTGCCCGATGTGCCTTTGCTAGGTCTCAAGATATGTGCTCCAGTAGATTTTGAGAAATTAACGTTCAAAAAAATATATATATCTGTGACAGCGTCCCGGTTAGCGCCCCGGTTCGCGTGCCAGACGCGTAACGGAACTTCGCGAGGAGAAGCGGATTGGCTCTCCGGTGACTGTCAACATTCTAAACAGTCTGGAGTAGCCGCCATCTTGTCTCTCAGTAGGATCGAGAGACAAGAGGTGGAAATAAACGAAGGGGGAAATGAATGAAAGGAGGCAAGGTAGACCCCTCCTGACCCCCTAGGATTGATGTGGGGGCTATTAAAGGGCCTCGCGGGGCAAAAAAATTGATTTTTCGCGGTGGAAGCGCTACCCGGTACGCGAACCGGGTAGCTCACCGGTAGCGTAACAGGAGTCCACCATCTTGTGTTTCGGACAAATTTAGTCACAAGATGGAGGAGAAACAATGTTGGGAATGGGTATAAGGGGGCACAGGAGACATATCCTGACCCCCTAGGTTTTCTGAGGGTGGCTGAGGAGGCCCATATATGTAAAAAAACACCTTTTTTTTCAAATTTTCGCACGGTTAGCGTCCGGTCCGCGCACTGGGTAGCGTTCCGGAAAGCGTAACAAGGGGAAAACCAAGGGAAATAGTAAAATAATATTTTAGAGTGCTTTGAGGTAGGGTAGCTCTGAATAGAGCTGTTGTGTTTTGTGGGTGATGTAAGTACCAACATGTAGGTACCAATGAAGAGTCTAAAATTCAATGTACACCGTCTCCTCTGTAGATATTTTGTATGTTCTAATATGGGTTATTTAAATGTTAATGTGTGGAAAAGCACTAAATGCTTTAATGCAATTGTATTTTTTAACTGATTGTTCTTTCCTCTTAGTCCTCCTCTTTGTTTTTTTTTCCCCACACTCTTCTTCAGCATGATAGTTGATAAATTTGTTCCCTCACCTCCCTTCCCTCTCCCTCACTCCCTTTTCTCCCTCACTTTGCTTACTGTCCTTACAGTGCTTCCCTTAGTCTTTCCCTTACTTTTCCAGTATCGTTACTTCTTTTCTTTCACCCTCACTCTCCTCCCCTCGATCTCTCTCACCGCTCTCTTCTTACTCTAATACCTCACTCTCCCTTAGCAGTCCTTGTCTGTCCCTCACTCCCTTTCCCTCACTTGCCTTCCTTCACTCCTTCACTCACTCACTTTCCTTCATTCTCCTACTGCATGAATTACAAAAGAAAAAGAATAATGTGTCAAACAATTTTAAATTTCTAAATATAAATTTATTCCGTAGAATTTTCTATATTTTATTTTCTTTATTCTATGTTGTTTTCGAACGCGGCAGTTGCGGCAGGAACGTTTGCCGGTGCGCGGATCGGGTCGCGGCACAAAATTGAGCTAACGGGAAGCTACCCTTTGCGCGGACCGGTAGCGAAAAAAAAAAAATGATATACATAAAAAAATTATATTAAATACATATAAAATATATTTTTCCTTTAAAAAAAGAATACATTTTACAGCTTTTGGTATTTGCTATTAAAAAACCATCGAAATTCACTGCAAAAAACCAGATGTTATAGACCATATATAGTTAGGAATTAGCATTTACAAATCCTTATTTTACTCACACAAAACCATTGAAATTCGCATATATAGTTAGTTGCACTAACTATATATCGCGCACCCGCAATCCACTGCTGATGATGTCACATATTACATCATTCATGACATGGTCAGTGACATCACTGATGACATCACTGATGATATCTCAAATGACATCACTCATGACATCACTGAAAATTAGAAGAGAAATCAATTATATATCTATAAGCGCGAACGCGTGCGCGCACCCCGCGATTTTTCGCGATTTTTTTTTTTGGGGGGTGGGGCTTGGGGGGTCTTGGGGGGTTTGTCTCTTTCATTTTAATGTTTTTATTTTAATTTCGAGGGTGCCCACCCCTCGTTTTGGCCCCCGAGATCACCGCCGCCGCCCGAGCTGCCTTAAGATGGCCGCCGCCTGGTTGTGGGCGGGGCCGGCGAAGGAGCCGCGCTCCGATTGGTCAAGGAGCTCTGACGTCATCAGGGGGCTCGCCTCAGGGCCGCGATGGGATTGGCCCATCGTTCGACTAGGAAATGGGAAGGCAGGTTTTATTTTGCAGCGTATGTAAATTGTGATCGTTATGGGTCACCACTGGGGGCCTGTTGATGGTACACGAACAGATAACGGATGAAGATGTAAGACACATAGGCCTGATGAGTGAACAGTCGAAGTATAGTAATGTTTAGGCAACTGCTACAGAGCAAATTTGAAGATGCACTGTTCTGCATAATAGTAGGCATAGTAGTAGAAAAGTTAGCTGGGCATCAGGCAACCTATGAAAGGAGTTTACTGTATTGTTTAAGACTCCATAAAGTGGTCACAACGTTTTAAAGTGATCAAACACACTGGTACAAGACAATGGGCAACTTTAGTCCGGCATTGGTCTGGCGAATGTAGCATCGAACAAAACGTTCTTATATTTTGAGTGCATGTTGCAAACTCCAGTATAGATTGCATGGATGTTAGTACGGAACACTAGCATAGCTTTGAGGTGGAAGAATACTTGGGAGCAAGCTCACTCAAACCATTCACTCCCAATTCGAAATGCGCACTGGCTGCAGTGTCTGCAGTGCCGCGCTGTCTCTGTGCCTCTGACGTCATCAGGGGGCTCGCCTCAGGGCCGCGCTGGGATTGGCCCATCGTTTGACTAGGAAATGGGAAGGCGGGTTTTATTTTGCAGTGTATGTAAATTGTGATCGTTATGGGTCACCACTGGGGGCCTGCTGATGGTACACGAACAGATAACGGATGAAGATGTAAGACACATAGGCCTGATGAGTGAACAGTCGAAGAATAGTAATGTTTAGGCAACTGCTACAGAGCAAATTTGAAGATGCACTGTTCTGCATAATAGTAGGCATAGTAGTAGAAAAGTTATCTGGGCATCAGGCAACCTATGAAAGTAGTTTACTGTATCGTTTAAGACTCCATAAAGTGGTCACAACGTTTTAAAGTGATCAAACACACTGGTACAAAACAATGGGCAACTTTAGTCCGGCATTGGTCTAGCGAATGTAGCATCGGAGAAAACGTTCTTATATTTTGAGTGCATGTTGCAAACTCCAGTATAGATTGCATGGATTTTAGTACGGAACACTAGCATAGCTTTGAGGTGGAAGAATACTTGGGAGCAAGCTCACTCAAACCATTCACTCCCAATTCTAAATGCGCACTGGCTGCAGTGTCTGCAGTGCCGCGCTGTCTCTGTGCCTCTGACGTCATCAGGGGGCTCGCCTCAGGGCCGCGCTGGGATTGGCCCATCGTTTGACTAGGAAATGGGAAGGCGGGTTTTATTTTGCAGTGTATGTAAATTGTGATCGTTATGGGTCACCACTGAGGGCCTGCTGATGGTACACGAACAGATAACGGATGAAGATGTAAGACACATAGGCCTGATGAGTGAACAGTCGAAGAATAGTAATGTTTAGGCAACTGCTACAGAGCAAATTTGAAGATGCACTGTTCTGCATAATAGTAGGCATAGTAGTAGAAAAGTTATCTGGGCATCAGGCAACGTATGAAAGTAGTTTACTGTATCGTTTAAGACTCCATAAAGTGGTCACAACGTTTTAAAGTGATCAAACACACTGTTACAAGACAATGGGCAACTTTAGTCCGGCATTGGTCTGGCGAATGTAGCATCGGACAAAACGTTCTTATATATTTTTTTTTTAAAAATTTTTGAAAACCTTTATTGTGCATGAAAAATGAGACAAATACGGGCCTACAACCGTCAGGCCGGCCACGATACTTTTAAGCACAGGAGCAAGCATTACGGTTCCCCAGCGCCATCAGGCAATACAGCTACAATTAACAGCAGTTACACTGAACGGACTCATGTCGCCAGGGAGAAGGAGCATTGAAGGTTAAAATTTTTAAAAATGTTTTAGTCTAAAAATAAATCAGTGAAGAATAGAATCAAGGAGAACTGAGTCCGTACATTAACTTCACAACATGGGCAGGCAGCATCAAGAAAAACAACAGTAGTGAAGACCATCACGTCAACTTGGTAGTATTGCATAAGTCAACAGAGGAAACAGTTCGCATTTACGTACCACCCACAGCGCTACCCACTTCCTACAAAACCCCTGTCACAGACCCAGAACAGAAAAAAGAGAAAATTATAAAAGAGATCATACATAGGCACCATAGAAACTAACAAAAATGAAATGTAACCCCCCACCCTACACACATGCAGAGGCTACGGCCTGCCCCCCCCCAGCAAAGTGTCTGTCGCCCCAAAAACCCGAAATTTAGGAAGAAAAAAAAGTAGAGAGAGAGAGAGGAAAGAAGAGGCAAAGAAAACCATTCACCAGTGATATAGGGAGCAAGGAAAGAACTGTCCCAGATCTCCCACTAAAGAAGGTGGGGAGGAGCCAATACAATAACAGAACTCCCAGACACCCAGCCATAGCAGTTCCTACGCCATTGGAATCAAAAAAGTCAAAGGCCATAAAATCAAAGGGGGTACAAATACAGGTACACCCAGGACGCGGAATGAACCCATGAATCACCACCCCATGTGTAAAATAGACAACAGGATATGAGCAGCTCCAACTCACAGACGGTGGTGCCAGGATAGACAAGAAAGGCAAAATAAAACGTTCTTATATTTTGAGTGCATGTTGCAAACTCCAGTATAGATTGCATGGATGTTAGTACGGAACACTAGCATAGCTTTTCAGGCGGAAGAATACTTGGGAGCAAGCTCACTCAAACCATTCACTCCCAATTCTAAATGCGCACTGGCTGCAGTGTCTGCAGTGCCGCGCTCTCTCTGTGTCTGAAATTAGTTGTGTGAGGCGCAATAAGCGCGCCTCGGCGCCTCAAACACAGGAAATATTTTCAAAAATGTGTCCCAGTGGCTGCTACCGGAGTAACCGGACTCACCCGACCCAACGAGCGCCAGTTGTCAGTTTCTTAAGATGAATGTTGGAGTGGAGCGCGGCGCTGAGTGTTTGCACTGCCGGCTTATATGGTGCTGGTGCGTGCTGCAGCCTCTCTTCAAGGTGTTGCGGAGTCTGGACCAGGGTTGGGGGCCTGCTGCCGTCCTGGACCTGTTGCCTCTCAGTCCGGAGAGAAATTAATAGGTGTTTGCAGCCGTGTTTAATGAGTTCGGACCGTAACTGTCGGAGTCGAGTTTGAGGCCTGCCGCCTCTTAAATCTTGTCTGCTGTACCATGGCGCTCACTCTTGGGGCCTGAGTCTACACAGAGGTAACGTAATTCCTAATTATATTTAATTTTAAGAATGAGCAAATGAGCAATATGTCATGTGCCGAGAGCCTGTTAACTCTGCTCACGCCATGTCTCACAGTGTTAAAAAGTGTCCCTGAGCCACAAGTTCAATACCGGCAAGGACTCTGAGGAAGAAGTGTGAACATTTTTCACAAGGCCTCGGGCTCTATAAAACCTATCTGAGTAAGGCTAGCAACTTGGTACGTCCACAGGGCGTGTGCCAAACCTCACTGTTAGTGCACTGTGTGCAAACCGGCATAGACAGGGTCAGCGTCATTTTAGCAACCAGGGTGTTTCTTTCAGGCCCGACCCCCACATCTGCATTGCAAATTTTAAATTCATATGATGACACATTTTAGTACCATTCTGACCCTTTGTAGATGATTCGTGCTATGATTTGGCAATGAGTGGTGTATGTTGTTGTTTGATACTCCATGTATGTTGGCTGATGCATCTTATTTTTATTATTGCTGCATCTCCACAACTTTTGTAGTGTGAATGATGTTGCAGGCGAGTCTCATGTTTATGAGCTCTTGCATGCATCCATCCAACACCCACCCACCCTCCCACCCACCATTCATGCACCACATCCATCCACCCACCCATCCATCCATCCTGCATCCATCCATCATTCATGCATCCATTCACCCATCTATCATGCATGTATCCATCCATGCATCCACCCAACAATCATTCATCCATCATGCATCCAACCATCGTTCATGCATCAAAAATCGGATCCCTAGGGCTGCTCAGGTGGTCCCACAAGGATAGTAACATATTTAAACGTTATCCACTAATAGAATTAGCATTTTCAAAACCTTGCAAATTCACTGAAAAAAACATAGGTTTCTGCCCTTACATATCTATATATTAGCATTTAAAAAAACAATGAAATTCACCCGAAAAACCATAGGTTATACACTATATATAGTTAGGAATTAGCCTTTAAAAAACCAATGAAATTCACTAAAAAAACCATAGGTTTTAGGCCTTATATAGTTAGGAATTAACATATAAAAAACCATTGAAATTCCTCCTATATAGTTAGCTGGACATTTTATTGACATAAAACCCAATGAAATTCCATATATAGTTAGTTGCAATAACTATATATCGCGCACCCGCAATCCACTGCTGATGATGTCACATATTACATCATTCATGACATGGTCAGTGACATCACTGATGACATCACTGATGACATCTCAAATGACATCACTGATGACATAACTGATGACATCTCAAATGAAATCACTGATGACATCATGACACACCAATACCAGTTACTACATACGCACTCACTGATTCCTACGTCTACGCACACATTCACTCATTCACCCATACAATCACTCGTACATACAGTCACTCATTATTACAACACTGTCATATGCACTCATACACCTATGCAGACACTCACACACTGCCACTCATCCATGGAGTTACTCACACACCTAGTCAGTCCTGTAAAGAATCAATCACACTTCGATTTCCTCATCTATACAGTTAAACACAGAACACCTTACTTTTTCAAACATATACTAACACATACTTACTCTCTTATACAATTACTGATACAAGAACACATTGATCTGCACAGAGTCACTCGCCTCCCAGCCAGTTACACACACACTCAGTCTTCCATACAAATACTTGGGCAACCAATCAATAAGCTATATAGCCACTCATATAGCTACTGATCAACACATGCAGCAGCTTGCACAACAACAGACATATTGATGCACACTTTCAGACAGTTTAGTTATTAACCCATGCATTCAGTAAGACACATTCATTCACTCGCTCAGTCAGTCACGCACCTACTAAATCCTTCATCCAGACACTTATACATCCACTCATTCTTCAATATGTAAAACATATTTAAACTTTACAGAAACACACAGTCACTGGATGATGTCATCAGTGATGTCATCAGTGATGTCACTGACCATGTCATGAATGATGTAATATGTGACATCATCAGCAGTGGATTGCGGGTGCGCGATATATAGTTATTGCAACTAACTATATATGGAATTTCATTGGGTTTTATGTCAATAAAATGTCCAGCTAACTATATAGGAGGAATTTCAATGGTTTTTTATATGTTAATTCCTAACTATATAAGGCCTAAAACCTATGGTTTTTTTAGTGAATTTCATTGGTTTTTTTAAAGGCTAATTCCTAACTATATATAGTGTATAACCTATGGTTTTTTCAGTGAATATATATATATATATATATATATATATAAATATATATATATATATATTACCTACTGGCGGTCGCCAGTAGGTATATATAGTTAGGATTTTTTCCCTATGGGATTTCTGAAAATTCTATGTCTAATAACTTTGGCGTTTGTGGACGGAATCGGCTGAAATTTTCAGGAAAATGGCACAGTTTGTTTCTGAGCAGCCCCTGAAAATTTGGGGGGGTTTCGTCAAGGGGGGGCTGAGAAAAAAGGGGGGTCCCAAAACGCGTTTTTCCCATGTTAATTTCCATAGGGCGGTTGGCCTCACTTTTAGCTCGAACGGCTGAATGGATTTGCACGAAACTTGGCAAAATTGTAGGGACTGTTAGCCCGATGTGCCTTTGCTAGGTCTCAATATATGTGCTTCAGTGGATTTTGAGAAATTAACGTTTAAATCAAGATATATATCTGTAACAGCGCTCCGGGCAGCGATCCGGTTCGCGTACTTTTCGCTTATCGGAACTTTGCGATGCGAAGCTGATTGGCTCTCCGGTGTCTGTCAACATTCTAAACAGTCCGGTGCGGCCGCCATCTTGTCTCTCGGTAGGATCGAGAGATAAGAGGAGGCCAAAACAAAGGGGGAAATTTCGATAAGGGGGCCTAGTAGATCCTCCCTGACCCCCTAGGTTTTATGTGGAGGTTGTAAAAGGTTTCTGCAGGGGGAAAAAAAAAATAATATTTATGCGTGGTGAGCTCCTAGTACGCGAACCGGGTAGCGCTCTGGGCAGCGTACTATAAGGATAAAAGAATGATAGATTTTTTTAATACTGTATGTTAAATATTTGTTGTTTTTGTTGGTTTTTTTTTGTTTTCTTTATTTATTTATTTTTTTATTATGATTGTGTTTCATACTTTATTAAATTTTCTAACATTTCATTGTCAGAAATGTCATAATTTATTATAGGGTGTAATTGTTTTTCATTTTGAAGCAGGTTGTCTACTGCTTCAACACATTGTAGAAGTTCGTGGTCTCTACTGTCATCCATAAAGTCATCAAGTTTGTCTTGGCTGCTCTCCTTCAGTTCAATCGAAAATGAAACTTGTTGTTCGCCTTCCATTTTGCCTGAAATTTTGAATAAGAAAATATATATTAGTAGAGATTGGGCACTGTTGGGATTAATTTTAGATAGGTAGTTTTTATCAGTGAATTTTTCTTTTGGCAGTGTATAGTATCAGAGTGGAAATAGGACTATAAAAAAGTGTATGTAATTTAACGAAGAGAAGCCTAACTCCATTCCTAACTATAACAGAGAAGTCTATCTAAATCCATAACTACTACAGAGGGATAGTGTATATGTATCAGAAAAAGTCTACCATATCAAGTTATAGTGTTCAATATACTTCATTTTTAAAAATAACAACTTACCTTCAGAAACAAGTTGAAGTCTTAGGTAAGTATTGAAATGTGATGTACAACAAGAAGTAGCAGTCAAAATGGCTGTGTTTTCTTCTCTTCCTTTATATATATTCAGGTATATAACCAATCAAATATCAGGTAATAAAAGTAGAAAATGAAAGTTAGATTTTTATTGGTTGTCAATTCCAACACTTCAGATGTGTTTTGTGAAGTAATTTACCTCAAGGTATTTAGAGAGGTCTACAGGCTTAATGGCTAAATGGAATTTCAATCAAATTTGTGAAAATGAAAGGGATTGTTATGTAGTATGAGTTAATCTATATTTGGTGAGAGTGTCTCCAGTCCTTTTTCTTTGAATTACTTTCCCACCTTTTCTTTGGGCCGCTTCCCGGGAAGCAGTTTAGTCCGCGAACTAGAAGCGTAACGGGAGTCCACCATTTTGTGTTTCGGTCGAATTAACATATAAAATGGAGGTTAAATAATGTTCAGAAAGGGTAGAAGGGGACACGGTACAAGTATTTTGACCCCTCAGGTTTTCTGAGGGTGGCTGAGGAGGACCATATGTGCGGCGAAAAAACATTTTTAAAATAATTTTGGGTGGTTAGCTTACAGTTCGCGTACCGGGTAGCGCTCTTTGAGCGTAGTTTGTTGAAAATTACAGAAATAAGTTAGAGAAAAGTATTAATTGTGAGTGATCAGATGAAGGGTAGCTCTGAGAAGAGCTTTTGGGTTTATGTTCCATTTAGGTACTTATAAGTAGGTACCAATGCACAGTCTTAAATTCAGAATGAAAATTCTGTTGCCCTCATCTGAGAAGTGAACTCCATCTCCTCTGTAGATATCTTGCATGTAGTAACGCAAGTTATTATTGTACAGGGAACCCATTCCATGGTCTCTCATGAAAGCTGAAACAGATTTGTTTACATGCTTCCTCGCTTTCTCAATTTGTGGACCAAATTGGTTGGACCACCTCCATTTCTGTCTTTGGCATATATTGGAATATACCAAGGCAGTTTGAGGAAAAAGTGCCATTAATTGCTCAAAGGTGTCCTTTAAAAGCATTTCCAGACCAACCCCAGTCATAGTGCCTAAATCATTTCCTCCACAGTGCACTATTAAGAGGTCAGGTTTTGGCAAATGCATAAAGGTTTTCACCAATGGTATCAATTGGTGACATTTTAATCCTCTTTGGCCCAACCATTTAATTTCCACATCCTGTAAATTGAGGTTGTGTAAATTTCTGTTGTCAGCATACCTTTGAGCCCAGTGGATGTAACTATGTCCAACAATCCAGACGTTAAACATGGTGGGAGAAGGTTGTGCTGCAGTCAGATGAAGTGTGGTAATGAAAGGGCAGTTGAAACAGTAGGAGTTTGTAAAGAAAAAAAACTGTGGATTTCCAATGCTAATTATTCATTAGCAGTGATTGGCGCATTTCCATTTCTGAAAACAGAAAGTTAGGGTGCATGGATGTGTTCTTGAAACATGTAATTTCAATGGTCAAGGAAGAAACTTTTAATGAAAGATTGCACTGGATACGCAGGTGCACTGAGAGTTCAGAGTTCAATTGAAACATTGTTGTGTGAACTTGCAAACATGAGAGGTCTTTCAGGAGGCCGTTGCTAAGCAAAAAAAAGGCAGAGAGGGCAGAGGGGGGGAAGGGTTTTGATTTGAAAAAAGTGAGGGAAGAGTTATGATTGGCTAATATGAGAGATATGTGAAATAAATATCTGTATTTCTGTGCTTTCAATAGCTGCAGCCTCTGGAGTGCATCCTTTTTCTTCTGCTGAAGACAATTTGGTGTATTTCTGAGACTGTTTTCAAAACTCAAAAAGTATTTGCTAAGGTGAGAAAAGATTTATTTATTTTAGATATAGAATAGAATGATTTAAGGAGAAAATGATGAAGAAAGCTGTGTTTTTAAAACTGTGGCTTTGTCTATAGTGATATAGAAATAGATTTTGTTACTTTGAGAAATTGTATTTGCATATTCGGTGTAGGATTCTGGCATGTAGTAACTCAAGGTATTGTTGTATATGAAGCGTATTCCATGGTCTTTTATGTAAGCTGAAACAGATATGTTGTTTTTAAAAACCATTTTGAAAACAATTAAATTTTGGATATGTACTGTTAGAGTTTCATAGGTTGTTTTGGGTCATATTTATAAGGCATTTGAGTGTCTTTGATGTTATTTTTTCATTTTTAAATGGAAAGCATTCCTCATGGGGCAAGTGTCTTGTAAATACGTTCTCACCTGCGCTTGGCAAATTTAGATTTTGATTATGGGAGTTACATAGCCATGTTAATAATGTCGGAAAAATGGTGCTAGGGTATTCCAGAAAACGCTTTCGTGTGTCTCAAGGACATTTTCAGTCATTTCCTCTTGAATGCAGGTATACAATTGATTTATATGCTGTGTTTAAAAACAATTCTTTTCTATGATGATATGTTTTCTCTTTTAAATGGAAAGCGTTCCTCATGGGGCTCTGAGCAGTATTTAGTCATGTTATTCAATGGGTGGTGGATAACATGGCTAAGAGCATTTGCTGAATAATGCATGAATATCGTTGACTTTTCAGCGTTATTCATGCATTGCGACCGTTTTTTTCGCATTTGCGAGCAGTTCTTAGCCATGTTATCCAATAGGAGGTGGATAACATGGCTAAGAGCATTTGCAGGATAATGCATGAATATCGCTGACTTTTCAGCGTGATATTCATGCATTGCTACCGCTTTTTATCGCTAAGGAGAAAATGATGAAGAAAGCTGTGTTTTTAAATTGTGGCTTTGTCTGTAGTGATATAGAAATAGATTTTAGTGTACAGGTTTGATAATATTTCCCTACATTCGCAGGGCTAGGTGATAGGCTGAGACCAGCCTGGCATGTAAAATGGCTGCCGTGCACGACAAAATTGTGGCATTGTAAAAAAGGCAAATTGGCGCAGACATTGTGTCTCAATAAGGATTCATTTATAACAATGTGGTATTTTATCAAGCCTGTGGGCTTCAATTATCGCCGCTTTATCAGCCGAAAACGACCGATAAAGCGGCGATAATGGGCTTGATAATATGCTCTATGGATTTCCAATCGAAGTACATGCTAGATGTGAAGACATCTAAAATGGGCTTCGATTGGAATTTCACAGAGTATATTATCAAGCCCATTGTCGCCGCTTTATCGGCGATAATTTTAGCGCACAGGCTTGATAATATATCTCAAAAGATTTTATCGTACTGAGAAATTGGTGGTCAACAGTTCCTGATTTCCTTCGAATCGAACGTTAACAGACGTCACGCAGCAAAAATTTAAAAAAAGCTCACGCACAGCCGCTGGAACACATGTATTAACATATATGAGACTCCTCAGCCACTCTCAGAAAATATAAGGAAATAGGATACGTCTCCCGCACCTCCTTATTCCTAGTAATTTAATTAAAACGACGCACAAAATGGCGTATTCTCGTGCAGTTTGCGGACCAGTTCGGTGTTTGGGAAGCGGTTCTATCGTGAAAAATATATATTTTTTTATTTTCCTCAGGGGACCCTTTAAAAAATTCCAACAACATTCCTAGGGGGTCAACTGGGGTATACTTTGCCCCATTTTATTAAATTTCCCCTTCGTTTTTCACCTTTTCTTCTCTCTCGATCCTACCGAGAGATAAGATGGCGGCCGCTCCGGACTGTTTAGAATGTTGACAGACACTGGGGACCCAAGCAGCTTTGCATTGCTAAGTTCCTTTTCGCAGGTGGGAGCGTATTTACAAGAAACTTGCACCATGAAGAACGCTTTCCATTTAAAAAAGAAAAATAACATCATACTCAGTCATATGCCTTGATTTGCTATGTTAAATAATAAGAAGGGCATTAAGTTTTTGATGACTGTTATTCATTTACTGTTTGGTAATAGTTGTTATTAACATTTTTCAACAGATTCAACTGCAGATTCTTTCATAGTTTGGAAAATGCCTACCAAAAATAGAATTATAAAGGCTCGAAAACGTCAAAGACAGCACGGTGATGTTTTATTGCAGCAGTCCTCTTCCCTAAATACTTATCAAAACACCAAGAAAGCTCCGGGTAAGAGCACCAAGTCTTTCTTAAAAAATATTTGTAGTAAAAAAAGTATTTCTCGCCCAAATGTTTCAGTTCAGAAAAAGAAGAGTAATTTAAATGGAAAGAAAAGACCCATGAAAAATGTTACTGGTAGAGGAAGAGATAACTCTGTGCATGATAGTAGAAGGAAAGAACAGTTTAGGGACATTCGACAACGAATGTTCCGTAATCGGATAATAGTTAATTTATTAAGAAATATTAAGAAATGCAAACAGAAAGCGGCATTTTATAAGAAGACGAAAAATGTCGAGAAAATTATTGATCATGCTTTTGAAATTAAGCGAAAGTTGTTTATTTTGGTAATAAATAGAATTAGGAAACTAAGCAAGGTAATTTCTGATTTTAAAACAAACAGTAGATGGAAGAGAGTAGTAAATCGTAGCAACTTTTGTGAAGTTTTTTCCGGAGAATGGATGCATAGTTCAAGTTCTGAGGCATTTTTTAATGAGGAGAGTTATTTTCAGGATAATGATTTGGTGCATGCAGTTGACATCAGTGGTCGAGCTTATGAAGTGAAGGATGGTTGTCCAGTTGAAAAAGAAAAACTTGTGACAACAGAGACAGAAGAGGCGCTAAGTGATGAGGTTTTAGGAAGACGTCCTAAGGCTCCTGTGTACATTTGGAAGTGTAGTTCTATTTGCAGTGTGCGACAGGTTTCCATCAATTTGCTTTGTGATTTTATACGGACATTTAATAAGAAAAGTTTGAAGCAGAAAATGAAGTTGTTGCAAGATTTAGATCCTTGCAGAGTGAGACAAATAACAGGTTTGCGTGGTCATTCACTGGCTTGTCTTTCCAGGAGAGTATGCCAGAGTGTTTTTCATCATTTCAGGATGCTAGCAGTGCATCATAATAAAGTGAGAAAATTAGTGAGAATGTTGTATTATGCAAAGAGTCCAGCAATTATGCTTAAACAATTATGTGCTGCTCTTTTGCATGGTTCTGAAATAGATGTGAAGAATATTTGTGAAGAAATTGAGTTTTGTTACTTTAGTAGTAAAGATGAGAATGTTCAAATTGACCCTGAAGTAGAGAGTAATGTGGAAGATAATGTACAGGTTTACAGTACAGATAATTTTCAGAAGGAAATTGCCACGTTTCAGATGAAATCAAGTGAGAGGCCTAATTTCACTTGTGTTTGTTGTCAACGTACTTATTATAAGAATCAGACTAAGGTAGTGGATTTATATGCAAAAAGTGAAAGGGAAAATAATAGTGAATGGAAGGATTTTGCCACATACTTGATGGTAGAAAATTATTTTGATTTGGGATCGGATCAACGTGTGTGTACTTATTGTTGTAATAAATTAAACCAAAACCAGATGCCTGCTAGGGCAGTTCATAATAATCTTGAATTGGTTGAGATTCCTTCTGAATTGAAGGATTTAAATACTTATGAATCTATTTTGATTCAAAGTATTCATCCCTTTCAGGCTATTGTAAGAATGGAGCCAAAGACAGGGAAGTTGCCTCCAGAAGATTTACAGAGAGGATTAAAGGGAAGAGTTGTTTATTTGCCTCTAGATTTGAACAAAAACATTAACACAATTGGAGTAGAAGAAGTGGAAGAGGAACCTCTGGTTATCTTGGTTAATGGGGTTCCGACAAAGAATAAGAAAATATGGCAAGATTTAGTGGATGTTAGGAAAGTCAAAAAGGCAACAGTGTATTTGAAGAAAAATAATAAGTATTATAAGAATGTGTATGTTGCAGAAGAGGAAGTAAGTGATGAAGAGGATAGCGATTTGTGTGCTGGGCAAATTGAGAAAGTAGAGGCCTCTAAAAGTGAAGAAATATATGAACATTATAGTGTTCATCCATTACATTCCAAGGAAGTCATGGGGAATGCTATTGAGTTGTTTCAAATGAAACAAGCCAAAGGGAGTCCCATTAGTGTTTGGGAGGAAAGTTTGGAGGCTCGGTGTTTCCCACAGCTATTTCCCACAGGTCGAGGAGGAAGATATGATGAGCGATCTCATCAAATTCCTGCGTCTGAATACCGGACTTTACGATTGTATGGAGAAGATCCTAGGTTTCGTCAATGCATTCCCTATTTGTTTC
This sequence comes from Lissotriton vulgaris, assembly GCF_964263255.1. NCBI lineage: Eukaryota > Metazoa > Chordata > Amphibia > Caudata > Salamandridae > Lissotriton > Lissotriton vulgaris. The sequence goes on from NC_141689.1 coordinate 1,276,461,842, forward strand.
ATCTCCTGTTTGAAAGCGATCTGTCTGGACTGTCATATGCAGTGAACCACATCTTGAAAAGTGGTATACAGATGCGAAATATCTCGGCAAGAGACTTTATGCATAAAGTTAATGTCCAAGATAGTATTTTGGATTCTCACTTAATTAATCTCATGGCGTGTCAGCGTGGTACTAATGAGTATTGGTATCGTCGTCATGGTGATTTAAAATGTATGCTGAGGAACTTACGAACTCCGACATGGTTCCTCACTCTGAGCTGTGCCGAGTATGGCTGGGAAGACTTACTTGAATTTCTACGAGAAGCAAATGGAAATATTGAAAACATTGAATTCAAGACACCTGGAGAACTGTGTTCTTTGGATCCTGTGAATGTATGCAGGTACTTCAATCATAAATTTGAAGCTATGATGTCTTTCATCACAAATAAGAAGAATCCACCTCTTGTAGAGGTGTTGGATTTCTTTTGGAGAAAGGAGTACCAAGCAAGAGGTGCTCCTCATATACATATGTTGTTGTGGATCAAGGATGCTCCTAAATTTGGAACAGATCCCGATGACTTAGTGATGAATTTCATAGAACAGTATTCTACGTGTGCTGTTCCAAATGCAACGGAGAAGAAAAGCCTAAGAGAACAAGTTCTACGTTTCCAAAGCCATCGTTGTGGAAAGTACTGTCGTCGTAAATTCAGAAACAAGGACAAGTTCTACACCAAATGTCGTTTCAACTTTCCACGGCCGGTGATTTCTAAAGGAAAAGTGAACAGTTTGATGTCTTCACTACGACATAATGGGACGAGGAAATCACCCAAAAATACATACAATTTGAAAAGGAACGAAGAGTCCAAGTACATCAATGACTACAACCCAGTGATTTTGTCCATGTGGAATGCTAACATGGATATACAGTTTGTGGGTGACAACTGCATGGCTGTGGCTCGGTATGTGACATCTTACATCACCAAAAAAGAAAAGACAGAACTGAAGGATATGTGGGAGGACATATCCCATGAAAAGAGCCTCAGCAAGAAGTTGTATAGTTTCAGTCTGAAGATGTTGTCGCATCGAGAAATCGGAGCTTACGAATGTTCAGATCGATTGTCTTCAGCAAGTCTCTATGCCAAATCTAGGAGTATCGTTTGGGCGAGTCTTGGTCTTGCTGCAACGCGAAATCGAGTTCTAAAACCTGTCCGGGAAATTGAGTATTTGGCGGAAAAGGAGCCAAACAGTACCGACATTTTGAAGACCAACATGTTGGATACATATTATCCAAATCGAAGCAGTCACCTTGAGAATGTTTGTCTATATGAGGTTCTCCAAAATTATATATTCAAGAGGAACATCAAAGAAGATATTGAGAAAGGAGTGTATGCTGTAATTGGAAGTGAGGGATGCCTGGTCAAGCAAAGAAAATGCCAATTAGTAAACCATCGAAAATTGAGTGGTGAATCTCCAGAAAGAAAGGAGTTTTTCTATTTAGCACTTTTGCAACTTTTCAAGCCTTGGCGTGCAGAAGAGGAGATTTCCTCTGTTACGAAGACTCTTTTAATGCAGCCAAGGAGTCCATAGAATGTCCTGCTTTTCCTAAATATCAAGAAATGCTAACTTTGGAAATTGAGCAGGAAGCAACGATTGCAGCCGAGATTGCCAGAGACAGTTCTCAGGACAGTCAGAGTTCTGTTTCATTGAGTCAAGATCCACTTGGAGGACCTATTATCGAAAATGAAGCTGCCACTGCTATGAATGAAGTGGAAAGAGCCATGGCACATGCTCAGGAGGATTCAGTTAACTTAGAAGACTTGGAAAAACAACTCAACGTTGAGCAGAGGAAAATATATGATGAAGTTACCAAGCAAATTGATCATGGATTAAGTCATGAGAAGAAAGAGTGCTCATGTACGTCGTTGAAGCCTGTCCGACTGTACGTGAGTGGAGAAGCGGGAACTGGAAAGAGTTTCCTCATTAAAGCAATTTCTTGTTATTTGCAGGAAAGGACTAAGTCATCGCTGTCTTGTGTTGTCACCGCTCCTACTGGACTGGCAGCACATAACATTAAAGGTATTACTTTGCATCGTCTACTGATGCTGCCGGTGGAGCATGACAACAAATTACAATACAACAAGTTATCTGGGGATGCTTGCTGTGAAGTTTCAAGAGTCTTGAGGAAAATGAAACTACTTATCATTGACGAAGTAAGCATGGTTTCCAATGTCATGCTTGCTTTTGTGCATTTGAGAATGCAAGAAGTACTTAAAACTGAATATGATGTGTTATTTGGTGGCAAACACATCATTGTTTTCGGAGATCTTCTGCAGCTGACACCAGTAAAAGGTCAACCTGTGTTCAAAATACTCACACATGAAGATACCAGGAAGTGCCTAGGGAGCATTGGCAACGTCAATATATGGTTAAACTTCAATTATGCAGAACTGCATGAAAATATGCGTCAGGCAAAGGATGAAGATTACAAGAATATTCTACAAGATATTAGAATTGGAAAAGTGACCGAGCATGGGAGAGAAGCTTTAAATGCACGATTACTGTCAAATTTATATCCCAAACAAGAGATTGAGCCTGAGAATATTTTTCAGAAAATTACTGAGAAGAAATCCAGGATATGTCTCATGCCAACTCTTGCAGAATGTGCCATCTTCAACAATAAAATGTTGAATTTAGAAAAGCAAGAGATTGTGAAACTTGAAGCTATCGACAAATTAGAGCACATGGGATCAACAATTATTTTGTCAGACAATTTGAAATCAAAATTGGATTCATTAGAGAAGACTATATCTAAAACAGCGGGTTTTGAAAAGACTTTGAATGTGTGTTTAAATTGCCGAATCATTTTGAGAAGGAATTTACATGTAGAAAGAGGTCTAGTAAATGGATCAATGGATAATGTTGTTGATTTGGAGAAATACAAAAATAGAGATGGAATCGAATTTTTAAGAATTAAATTTGATGGCATTGAGGAAGTACAGCAAATTGGTCGTTGTTCTGCTAGGTTTTTGCTTGTTAAAGACTTATATGTTCGCCGTAAACAGTTTCCTGTTTGCTTGGCATATGCGGTGACAATCCATAAATCGCAAGGTTTAAGTGTAGACTGTGCATTGGTGAATATTGGCAGTTCTGTGTTCAAGGAGGGTATGGCATATGTGGCATTGTCACGAGTTAGAACTTTATCGGGATTGTACTTGATTGACTGTGATGTCACAAACATTTGTGCGGATCTAGATTGTGTTAAGGAATACAATAGGTTAAGAAGAGAGTATGCGCCACATTTGCCTCAATATCCTTTGTTTGAGAAACGTGTGGTAGGCCAGAAACTTAGAAATATCAGTAATAGTAGGGAGGTTGTTGCAAAAAGAGTAAAAGTCAATGAACCGAAAGTTGTTAGCAGAAAGAAAGTGGATTCTGTTGAAGATGTTGTCGGTTTTCAATTTGAAAACAGTTCTGGTGTCAACTGCTATGCAAATGTAGTGGTTAATGTTCTCTTTTCACTAGAGAGTTTAAAAGAACAGATTGTGTTCAATTCGGAGCAAAGTTTATGCTGCTTGTTGAATTCTGTGTTAGAGAAATGTAGCACTGATCGAACAAAAGAAGAAAGTGTGTCTGAAGTTCGTTATCTGTTAGATGAATGTTCAGGTCAAACAGACTTCTCTGAAAATAATCAGCAAGATTGTCAGGAGTTTTTAATGTATATGCTTGATGTATTGCAAGATGAGGGTGTAGATGTAGATCACCTGTTTGGGCTTTCTTATCAATGGCAGCATGACTGCGAGAACTGTATGGTATCAAGTACTACTAGTGTAGACTCAGAAAGATTTATATATTTAACTTTGCCAGACAGTAAATCAGTCTCCTTTAATAAGCTAGTAAATGCAGCGGATCACAACATGGAGTGTAGCCAATGTAAATGTGATATGATGTCAACATTATTTATACGTAGATATAGCCAGTATGTCATTTTAATGATTCAACGATGTAGGCCTGATGGATCAAAATTGTCAACTTTAATAAAAAATTTTGTGGCTTCTCAGCTGTCAATATCAGGGAGGACTTTTGTAACTGTAGCAATTATCTATCATGAAGGTCCATCAACAACATCAGGACATTATACAGCTTACTTAAAGTCTGGAAACGGCTGGTCATTCTGTAATGATTCCGTTGTAACTTTCAAAAAAAAATTGCCGTTTGACCTTAAAAATTCTTACCTGGTGTTTTTAAAACCAAAATTTTAAGTAGAGGGAATGTAAGTCTGCAATGCTGTCTAGATTAAAAATCCAACTATATAAACCTGATGCAAGTAGGTCTGCTTCATAGTAAGCAGTATCAGTGTCATAGGAAAAGGAGAACATGAGTGACAAAGAAGAGTAAGATATTAGTAGTCCAGGATTGTGAAAATAATCTCAAATATTTTATTTTTGAAAGTTGCGTAAATAGAAAATGTCGGGATTTGATTAGAAGAAATATAAGACTTGCGAATCGCGGCAACATGATTTGGCCTAGTGGAAACATGTGATAGAATGAGAGAAGTTTTTTTTCTATGTAACATATTTTACGTATCGATGGAGGTTTTCTTTCAGAAAGTGGCGGGCTGAAAATATTTATAGCACAACAGAGTGGATGCTGTTTATAGGAGATCATTCGACGTCATTGAAAGTAAGTCAATTTTAAGGAGTTTTGAAATCAGATTTCTTAGGTTGTATGGGTTTTTTAAACACAGTCATTTTGATTGTGTTTTTTTTTCCCCGCTGTTATATGATGAATACCTTCAAGTCACTGATTTAAGTGAAATTTGATACATTCTGAGAACAGCAAAAATAAACCATTTAACATGTATAATTAATGTTATGGTTTTTGTACTTATGATATACATTTAGAAATGTGAGGTACATATGGGTAAGCTGAGTCTTCTTTAATGCTTACAGTGCTGTACTTCTGGGTACTGTTTTTTTTTAAAAAAAGAAAAGAGGCCTCACCTCAAAGAAAGCTCTTGAAAGCACACATCTTATTTGCATCCTAAAATAATCATTTTAAATGTTAGACACAATTTTATGATGGTTTCACATCTCTTTTGCGCTGTTATGGCATCACTATTGTGAGACATAAGCAATGCAAAAGAAGCATCATATTTCAAAATAGGCCTCATTTCATCAGCATGAAGATACTGTTTGTTGAAAATAAATATATTTAGGATTGTGTAGGGGTCGTAGAGAAGTAGAGGTTTATATAAGTGTCAAAGTTGTTTAAAAAGTGTTTCTTCTTGAACCTTTTCCCTTCTTTTTTCTAATTTTTAAATACATGTTTTAATATTTTTGGAAATGTTTGTTCTCTCTTTTACAGATTGAATGTATGAAAAATTTTCGTTAAAAATTAACAAGAATTATAAGGTAAATGTTTTCTACTTTTTTAACCTGCATTCCACTGCTGATGATGTCACTGACTATGTTATGAATGATGTAATAATTGGGCATATCTGTTATCTCGTTAAAAAAACGAACAGTAAGTTTAAGGATAGGAAACAGACAGTTATGTTACAAAAAAGACAGCTATAGGACGTAAACAAAAAAAACTGTTACTCGCAATCCACTGCTGATGATGTCACTGACTATGTGAAAAATAGTGTAATATATGACATGATCAGAAGTGAATTGCGGGTCACAGTATCTTTTCTTTACTCCCTATAGCTATCTTTATAGTAACATAGCTGTCTGTTTTCTTTCCTTATACTTACTGTTCCTTTTTTTTAAAAAAATTTTTTTGGTGCGCTCAAAGTTCGCGTACCGGATAGCGAACTGGGAGCGAACTAATAGAAATAGAGCTTGGCAGAGTTCAAAGAATTCTACCAATTTTTTTTAATAATGGGGAGGTAGTTCTGAAAAGAACTTTTTTTTTGTTTTTGTTGTTTTAAATTTTTTTTATTAGTTTTCTGAACATTTTTTATATTTTTTTGTTTTTTTCTGAACATTTTGTATTTTTTTTTATTTTTTGGGGGGAGGGGGGGAAACAAAAATGACAATCAGTGATGTCATTTGAGATGTCATCAGTGATGTCATCAGTGATGTCACTGACCATGTCATGAATGATGTAATATGTGACATCATCAGCAGTGGATTGCGGGTGCGCGATATATAGTTAGCGCATCTAACTATATATGGAATTTCAATGGTTTTATGCGAGTAAAATAAGGTTTTGTAAATGCTAATTCCTAACTATATATGGAGTATAACCTATGGTTTTTTCATTGAATTTCAATGGTTTTTTGAAAGCTAATATTTCTATCTGTAAAATGTATTCTTCTTTAAATCATAAAATATATTGTACATGTTTTTTATACATTTTAAAAAAAAAAAATTGTTCCGCTCCTAGTCCGCGAACTGGTCAGCTTCCCGTTAGCTGAATTCAAAGCCGCGACTTGGTGCGTGAGCCGGTAATCGCTCCTTAAGCGTGACTGTTACGTTATCATGACGTTTTGCGTTGTCGCGTAATACGTTATCCGACGCGCCAAGTTAGCGGACTCGAAAGCGGATTGGATAGCGGCGCAAAGCGCGAAACGTAAAGACAGCAGGTCATGTGACTCGATAATAACACTTTTCATTAGTTCATTTCACTTTTGGTTTCCTAATGATGTAATACTAGGTCATGTGATCTAAAATTAACACTTTTCATTGGTTTAGAACTTTGGCTTTTCCCAAATGATGAAAACCCCTCCTTCTTTCCTCACTCTGACTTTCATCTTGATGAGAGAAAGACCTTTGTACAATCCAGGGAAATGGCTTCTGTTGTTGCTTCTGGTAGTGTTCCCCCACCACCACCTCCACCTCCTCATGGAAAGAAAGGACCACCAACTCAACCAATCTTTCAAGAAGAGGAAGAGCGGGAAGAGGAGGAAGAGTCTGAATATTTGCCTGAGGAGCCCAGGAGATACAACAGGAAGGAAAATTTCATTTGGCAATTTTTCAAATTTCCACCAGGGCAAAAGAAAGTGAACGCCAGGTATGTCTTTTGCCGAATCTGTGATGAACGTCTTTCTAGAGGCACGGATAAAAAATATAGTTATGGGAATTTCACTATGCACAGACACATGAGCAGGTGGCACCCAAATAACTACAGTGCAGCTCAGCTTCGAGACGAACAACAGAATTCACCAGCAATAGCCAGAAGATCGGTTGTGCCAGAAGTTACGGGACCTGAAGCAAGGGAGCTGATCCCAAATATTCAAATGGACATGGGGGAAGTCAAACAAGTTTGTGTGAGGTGCAATCAAACATTATGCTACCGCGAAAGTAGTATAACTCTTATCATTAGAGCCATCAAAAATCATGTATGTCCAAAACGCCCCCAAAAATAAATTCTTCTTTTTTTTGTTGCTCCTGTTGAGCCCTCTTCGATGAATCATTTTTGTTTCCCCCCCTCCCCCCAAAAAATAAAAAAAAATACAAAATGTTCAGAAAAAAACAAAAAAATTTAAAAAATGTTCAGAAAACTAATAAAAAAAATTTAAAACAACAAAAACAAAAAAAAAGTTCTTTTCAGAACTACCTCCCCATTATTAAAAAAAATTGGTAGAATTCTTTGAACTCTGCCAAGCTCTATTTCTATTAGTTCGCTCCCAGTTCGCACTCCGGTACGCGAACTTTGAGCGCACCCAAAAATTTTTTAAAAAAAAAAGGAACAGTAAGTATAAGGAAAGAAAACAGACAGCTATGTTACTATAAAGATAGCTATAGGGAGTAAAGAAAAGATACTGTGACCCGCATTGGTTTAGAACTTTGGCTTTTCCCAAATGATGAAAACCCCTCCTTCTTTCCTCACTCTGACTTTCATCTTGATGAGAGAAAGACCTTTGTACAATCCAGGGAAATGGCTTCTGTTGTAGCTTCTGGTAGTGTTCCCCCACCACCACCTCCACCTCCTCATGGAAAGAAAGGACCACCAAGTCAACCAATCTTTCAAGAAGAGGAAGAGCGGGAAGAGGAGGAAGAGTCTGAATATTTGCCTGAGGAGCCCAGGAGATACAACAGGAAGGAAAATTTCATTTGGCAATTTTTCAAATTTCCACCAGGGCAAAAGAAAGTGAACGCCAGGTATGTCTTTTGCCGAATCTGTGACGAACGTCTTTCTAGAGGCACGGATAAAAAATATAGTTATTGGAATTTCACTATGCACAGACACATGAGCAGGTGGCACCCAAATAACTACAGTGCAGCTCAGCTTCGAGACGAACAACAGAATTCACCAGCAATAGCCAGAAGATCGGTTGTGCCAGAAATTACGGTACCTGAAGCAAGGGAGCTGATCCCAAATATTCAAATGGACATGGGGGTAGTCAAACAAGTTTGTATGAGGTGCAATCAAACATTATGCTACCGCGAAAGTAGTATAACTCTTATCATTAGAGCCATCAAAAATCATGTATGTCCAAAACGCCCCCAAAAATAAATTCTTCTTTTTTTTGTTGCTCCTGTTTAGCCCTCTTCGATGAATCATTTTTGTTTCCCCCCCTCCCCCCAAAAAATAAAAAAAAATACAAAATGTTCAGAAAAAAACAAAAAAATATAAAAAATGTTCAGAAAACTAATAAAAAAAATTTAAAACAACAAAAACAAAAAAAAAGTTCTTTTCAGAACTACCTCCCCATTATTAAAAAAAATTGGTAGAATTCTTTGAACTCTGCCAAGCTCTATTTCTATTAGTTCGCTCCCAGTTCGCTATCGGGTACGCGAACTTTGAGCGCACCAAAAAACATTTTTTTTAAAAAAGGAACAGTAAGTATAAGGAAAGAAAACAGACAGCTATGTTACTATAAAGATAGCTATAGGGAGTAAAGAAAAGATACTGTGACCCGCAATTCACTTCTGATCATGTCATATATTACACTATTTTTCACATAGTCAGTGACATCATCAGCAGTGGATTGCGAGTAACAGTTTTTTTTGTTTACGTCCTATAGCTGTCTTTTTTGTAACATAACTGTCTGTTTCCTATCCTTAAACTTACTGTTCATTTTTTTAACGAGATAACAGATATGCCCAATTATTACATCATTCATAACATAGTCAGTGACATCATCAGCAGTGGAATGCAGGTTAAAAAAGTAGAAAACATTTACCTTATAATTCTTGTTAATTTTTAAAGAAAATTTTTAATACATTCAATCTGTAAAAGAGAGAACAAACATTTCCAAAAATATTAAAACATGTATTTAAAAATTAGAAAAAAGAAGGGAAAAGGTTCAAGAAGAAACACTTTTTAAACAACTTTGACACTTATAGAAACCTCTACTTCTCTACGACCCCTACACAATCCTAAATATATTTATTTTCAACAAACAGTATCTTCATGCTGATGAAATGAGGCCTATTTTGAAATATGATGCTTCTTTTGCATTGCTTATGTCTCACAATAGTGATGCCATAACAGCGCAAAAGAGATGTGAAACCATCATAAAATTGTGTCTAACATTTAAAATGATTATTTTAGGATGCAAATAAGATGTGTGCTTTCAAGAGCTTTCTTTGAGGTGAGGCCTCTTTTCTTTTTTTTAAAAAAAACAGTACCCAGAAGTACAGCACTGTAAGCATTAAAATTGACACTTACAGAAGACTCAGCTTACCCATATGTACCTCACATTTCTAAATGTATATCATAAGTACAAAAACCATAACATTAATTATACATGTTAAATGGTTTATTTTTGCTGTTCTCAGAATGTATCAAATTTCACTTAAATCAGTGACTTGAAGGTATTCATCATGTAACAGCGGGGAAAAAAAAACACAATCAAAATGACTGTGTTTAAAAAACCCATACAACCTAAGAAATCTGATTTCAAAACTCCTTAAAATTGGCTTACTTTCAATGACGTCGAATGATCTCCTATAAACAGCATCCACTCTGTTGTGCTATAAATATTTTCAGCCCGCCACTTTCTGAAAGAAAACCTCCATCGATACGTAAAATATGTTACATTGAAAAAAAAACTTCTCTCATTCTATCACATGTTTCCACTAGGCCAAATCATGTTGCCGCGATTCGCAAGTCTTATATTTCTTCCAATCAAATCCCGACATTTTCTATTTTCGCAACTTTCAAAAATAAAATATTTGAGATTATTTTCACAATCCTGGACTACTAATATCTTACTCTTCTTTGTCACTCATGTTCTCCTTTTCCTATGACACTGATACTGCTTACTATGAAGCAGACCTACTTGCATCAGGTTTATATAGTTGGATTTTTAATCTAGACAGCATTGCAGACTTACATTCCCTCTACTTAAAATTTTGGTTTTAAAAACACCAGGTAAGAATTTTTAAGGTCAAACGGCAATTTTTTTTTGAAAGTTACAACGGAATCATTACAGAATGACCAGCCGTTTCCAGACTTTAAGTAAGCTGTATAATGTCCTGATGTTGTTGATGGACCTTCATGATAGATAATTGCTACAGTTACAAAAGTCCTCCCTGATATTGACAGCTGAGAAGCCACAACATTTTTTATTAAAGTTGACAATTTTGATCCATCAGGCCTACATCGTTGGATCATTAAAATGACATACTGGCTATATCTACGTATAAATAATGTTGACATCATATCACATTTACATTGACTACACTCCATGTTGTGATCCGCTGCATTTACTAGCTTATTAAAGGACACTGATTTACTGTCTGGCAAAGTTAAATATATAAATCTTTCTGAGTCTACACTAGTAGTACTTGATACCATACAGTTCTCGCAGTCATGCTGCCATTGATAAGAAAGCCCAAACAGGTGATCTACATCTACACCCTCATCTTGCAATACATCAAGCATATACATTAAAAACTCCTGACAATCTTGCTGATTATTTTCAGAGAAGTCTGTTTGACCTGAACATTCATCTAACAGATAACGAACTTCAGACACACTTTCTACTTTTGTTCGATCAGTGCTACATTTCTCTAACACAGAATTCAACAAGCAGCATAAACTTTGCTCCGAATTGAACACAATCTGTTCTTTTAAACTCTCTAGTGAAAAGAGAACATTAACCACTACATTTGCATAGCAGTTGACACCAGAACTGTTTTCAAATTGAAAACCGACAACATCTTCAACAGAATCCACTTTCTTTCTGCTAACAACTTTCGGTTCATTGACTTTTAGTCTTTTTGCAACAACCTCCCTACTATTACTGATATTTCTACGTTTCTGGCCTACCACACGTTTCTCAAACAAAGGATATTGAGGCAAATGTGGCGCATACTCTCTTCTTAACCTATTGTATTCCTTAACACAATCTAGATCCGCACAAATGTTTGTGACATCACAGTCAATCAAGTACAATTCCGATAAAGTTCTAACTCGTGACAATGCCACATATGCCATACCCTCCTTGAACACAGAACTGCCAATATTCACCAATGCACAGTCTACACTTAAACCTTGCGATTTATGGATTGTCACCGCATATGCCAAGCAAACAGGAAACTGTTTACGGCGAACATATAAGTCTTTAACAAGCAAAAACCTAGCAGAACAACGACCAATTTGCTGTACTTCCTCAATGCCATCAAATTTAATTCTTAAAAATTCGATTCCATCTCTATTTTTGTATTTCTCCAAATCAACAACATTACCCATTGATCCATTTACTAGACCTCTTTCTACATGTAAATTACTTCTCAAAATGATTCGGCAATTTAAACACACATTCAAAGTCTTTTCAAAACCCGCTGTTTTAGATATAGTCTTCTCTAATGAATCCAATTTTGATTTCAAATTGTCTGACAAAATAATTGTTGATCCCATGTGCTCTAATTTGTCGATAGCTTCAAGTTTCACAATCTCTTGCTTTTCTAAATTCAACATTTTATTGTTGAAGATGGCACATTCTGCAAGAGTTGGCATGAGACATATCCCGGACTTCTTCTCAGTAATTTTCTGAAAAATATTCTCAGGCACAATCTCTTGTTTGGGATAAAAATTTGACAGTAATCGTGCATTTAAAGCTTCTCTCCCATGCTCGGTCACTTTTCCAATTCTAATATCTTGTAGAATATTCTTGTAATCTTCATCCTTTGCCTGACGCATATTTTCATGCAGTTCTGCATAATTGAAGTTTAACCATATATTGACGTTGCCAATGCTCCCTAGGCACTTCCTGGTATCTTCATGTGTGAGTATTTTGAACACAGGTTGACCTTTTACTGGTGTCAGCTGCAGAAGATCTCCGAAAACAATGATGTGTTTGCCACCAAATAACACATCATATTCAGTTTTAAGTACTTCTTGCATTCTCAAATGCACAAAGGCAAGCATGACATTGGAAACCATGCTTACTTCGTCAATGATAAGTAGTTTCATTTTCCTCAAGACTCTTGAAACTTCACAGCAAGCATCTCCAGATAACTTGTTGTATTGTAATTTGTTGTCATGCTCCACCGGCAGCATCAGTAGACGATGCAAAGTAATACCTTTAATGTTATGTGCTGCCAGTCCAGTAGGAGCGGTGACAACACAAGACAGCGATGACTTAGTCCTTTCCTGCAAATAACAAGAAATTGCTTTAATGAGGAAACTCTTTCCAGTTCCCGCTTCTCCACTCACGTACAGTCGGACAGGCTTCAACGACGTACATGAGCACTCTTTCTTCTCATGACTTAATCCGTGCTCAATTTCCTTGGTAACTTCATCATATATTTTCCTCTGCTCAACGTTGAGTTGTTTTTCCAAGTCTTCTAAGTTAACTGAATCCTCCTGAGCATGTGCCATGGCTCTTTCCACTTCATTCATAGCAGTGGCAGCTTCATTTTCGATAATAGGTCCTCCAAGTGGATCTTGACTCAATGAAACAGAACTCTGACTGTCCTGAGAACTGTCTCTGGCAATCTCGGCTGCAATCGTTGCTTCCTGCTCAATTTCCAAAGTTAGCATTTCTTGATATTTAGGAAAAGCAGGACATTCTATGGACTCCTTGGCTGCATTAAAAGAGTCTTCGTAACAGAGGAAATCTCCAAGCAGTTCCTCTTCTGCACGCCAAGGCTTGAAAAGTTGCAAAAGTGCTAAATAGAAAAACTCCTTTCTTTCTGGAGATTCACCACTCAATTTTCGATGGTTTACTAATTGGCATTTTCTTTGCTTGACCAGGCATCCCTCACTTCCAATTACAGCATACACTCCTTTCTCAATATCTTCTTTGATGTTCCTCTTGAATATATAATTTTGGAGAACCTCATATAGACAAACATTCTCAAGGTGACTGCTTCGATTTGGATAATATGTATCCAACATGTTGGTCTTCAAAATGTCGGTACTGTTTGGCTCCTTTTCCGCCAAATACTCAATTTCCCGGACAGGTTTTAGAACTCGATTTCGCGTTGCAGCAAGACCAAGACTCGCCCAAACGATACTCCTAGATTTGGCATAGAGACTTGCTGAAGACAATCGATCTGAACATTCGTAAGCTCCGATTTCTCGATGCGACAACATCTTCAGACTGAAACTATACAACTTCTTGCTGAGGCTCTTTTCATGGGATATGTCCTCCCACATATCCTTCAGTTCTGTCTTTTCTTTTTTGGTGATGTAAGATGTCACATACCGAGCCACAGCCATGCAGTTGTCACCCACAAACTGTATATCCATGTTAGCATTCCACATGGACAAAATCACTGGGTTGTAGTCATTGATGTACTTGGACTCTTCATTCCTTTTCAAATTGTATGTATTTTTGGGTGATTTCCTCGTCACATTATGTCGTAGTGAAGACATCAAACTGTTCACTTTTCCTTTAGAAATCACCGGCCGTGGAAAGTTGAAACGACATTTGGTGTAGAACTTGTCCTTGTTTCTGAATTTACGACGACAGTACTTTCCACAACGATGGCTTTGGAAACGTAGAACTTGTTCTCTTAGGCTTTTCTTCTCCGTTGCATTTGGAACAGCACACGTAGAATACTGTTCTATGAAATTCATCACTAAGTCATCGGGATCTTTTCCAAATTTAGGAGCATCCTTGATCCACAACAACATATGTATATGAGGAGCACCTCTTGCTTGGTACTCCTTTCTCCAAAAGAAATCCAACACCTCTCCAAGAGGTGGATTCTTCTTATTTGTGATGAAAGACATCATAGCTTCAAATTTATGATTGAAGTACCTGCATACATTCACAGGATCCAAAGAATACAGTTCTCCAGGTGTCTTGAATTCAATGTTTTCAATATTTCCATTTGCTTCTCGTAGAAATTCAAGTAAGTCTTCCCAGCCATACTCGGCACAGCTCAGAGTGAGGAACCATGTCGGAGTTCCTAAGTTCCTCAGCATACATTTTAAATCACCATGACGACGATACCAATACTCATTAGTACCACGCTGACACGCCATGAGATTAATTAAGTGAGAATCCAAAATACTATCTTGGACATTAACTTTATGCATAAAGTCTCTTGCCGAGATATTTCGCATCTGTATACCACTTTTCAAGATGTGGTTCACTGCATATGACAGTCCAGACAGATCGCTTTCAAACAGGAGATGAAACAAATAGGGAATGCATTGACGAAACCTAGGATCTTCTCCATACAATCGTAAAGTCCGGTATTCAGACGCAGGAATTTGATGAGATCGCTCATCATATCTTCCTCCTCGACCTGTGGGAAATAGCTGTGGGAAACACCGAGCTTCCAAACTTTCCTCCCAAACACTAATGGGACTCCCTTTGGCTTGTTTCATTTGAAACAACTCAATAGTATTCCCCATGACTTCCTTGGAATGCAATGGATGAACACTATAATGTTCATATATTTCTTCACTTTTAGAGGCCTCTACTTTCTCAATTTGCCCAGCACACAAATCGCTATCCTCTTCATCACTTACTTCCTCTTCTGCAACATACACATTCTTATAATACTTATTATTTTTCTTCAAATACACTGTTGCCTTTTTGACTTTCCTAACATCCACTAAATCTTGCCATATTTTCTTATTCTTTGTCGGAACCCCATTAACCAAGATAACCAGAGGTTCCTCTTCCACTTCTTCTACTCCAATTGTGTTAATGTTTTTATTCAAATCTAAAGGCAAATAAACAACTCTTCCCTTTAATCCTCTCTGTAAATCTGCTGGAGGCAACTTCCCTGTCTTTGGCTCCATTCTTACAATAGCCTGAAAGGGATGAATACTTTGAATCAAAATAGATTCATAAGTATTTAAATCCTTCAATTCAGAAGGAATCTCAACCAATTCAAGATTATTATGAACTGCCCTAGCAGGCATCTGGTTTTGGTTTAATTTATTACAACAATAAGTACACACACGTTGATCCGATCCCAAATCAAAATAATTTTCTACCATCAAGTATGTGGCAAAATCCTTCCATTCACTATTATTTTCCCTTTCACTTTTTGCATATAAATCCACTACCTTAGTCTGATTCTTATAATAAGTACGTCGACAACAAACACAAGTGAAATTAGGCCTCTCACTTGATTTCATCTGAAACGTGGCAATTTCCTTCTGAAAATTATCTGTACTGTAAACCTGTACATTATCTTCCACATTACTCTCTACTTCAGGGTCAATTTGAACATTCTCATCTTTACTACTAAAGTAACAAAACTCAATTTCTTCACAAATATTCTTCACATCTATTTCAGAACCATGCAAAAGAGCAGCACATAATTGTTTAAGCATAATTGCTGGACTCTTTGCATAATACAACATTCTCACTAATTTTCTCACTTTATTATGATGCACTGCTAGCATCCTGAAATGATGAAAAACACTCTGGCATACTCTCCTGGAAAGACAAGCCAGTGAATGACCACGCAAACCTGTTATTTGTCTCACTCTGCAAGGATCTAAATCTTGCAACAACTTCATTTTCTGCTTCAAACTTTTCTTATTAAATGTCCGTATAAAATCACAAAGCAAATTGATGGAAACCTGTCGCACACTGCAAATAGAACTACACTTCCAAATGTACACAGGAGCCTTAGGACGTCTTCCTAAAACCTCATCACTTAGCGCCTCTTCTGTCTCTGTTGTCACAAGTTTTTCTTTTTCAACTGGACAACCATCCTTCACTTCATAAGCTCGACCACTGATGTCAACTGCATGCACCAAATCATTATCCTGAAAATAACTCTCCTCATTAAAAAATGCCTCAGAACTTGAACTATGCACCCATTCTCCGGAAAAAACTTCACAAAAGTTGCTACGATTTACTACTCTCTTCCATCTACTGTTTGTTTTAAAATCAGAAATTACCTTGCTTAGTTTCCTAATTCTATTGATTACCAAAATAAACAACTTTCGCTTAATTTCAAAAGCATGATCAATAATTTTCTCGACATTTTTCTTCTTCTTATAAAATGCCGCTTTCTGTTTGCATTTCTTAATATTTCTTAATAAATTAACTATTATCCGATTACGGAACATTCGTTGTCGAATGTCCCTAAACTGTTCTTTCCTTCTACTATCATGCACAGAGTTATCTCTTCCTCTACCAGTAACATTTTTCATGGGTCTTTTCTTTCCATTTAAATTACTCTTCTTTTTCTGAACTGAAACATTTGGGCGAGAAATACTTTTTTTACTACAAATATTTTTTAAGAAAGACTTTGTGCTCTTACCCGGAGCTTTCTTGGTGTTTTGATAAGTATTTAGGGAAGAGGACTGCTGCAATAAAACATCACCGTGCTGTCTTTGACGTTTTCGAGCCTTTATAATTCTATTTTTGGTAGGCATTTTCCAAACTATGAAAGAATCTGCAGTTGAATCTGTTGAAAAATATAATAAAAAATGTTAATAACCACTATTACCAAACAGTAAATGAATAACAGTCATCAAAAACTTAATGCCCTTCTTATTATTTAACATAGCAAATCAAGGCATATGACTGAGTGTGATGTTATTTTTCTTTTTTAAATGGAAAGCGTTCTTCATGGTGCAAGTTTCTTGTAAATACGCTCCCACCTGCGAAAAGGAACTTAGCAATGCAAAGCTGCTTGGGTCCCCAGTGTCTGTCAACATTCTAAACAGTCCGGAGCGGCCGCCATCTTATCTCTCGGTAGGATCGAGAGAGAAGAAAAGGTGAAAAACGAAGGGGAAATTTAATAAAATGGGGCAAAGTATACCCCAGTTGACCCCCTAGGAATGTTGTTGGAATTTTTTAAAGGGTCCCCTGAGGAAAATAAAAAAATATATATTTTTCACGATAGAACCGCTTCCCAAACACCGAACTGGTCCGCAAACTGCACGAGAATACGCCATTTTGTGCGTCGTTTTAATTAAATTACTAGGAATAAGGAGGTGCGGGAGACGTATCCTATTTCCTTATATTTTCTGAGAGTGGCTGAGGAGTCTCATATATGTTGATACATGTGTTCCAGCGGCTGTGCGTGAGCTTTTTTTAATTTTTTGCTGCGTGTCGTCTGTTAACGTTCGATTCGAAGGAAATCAGGAAGTGTTGACCACCAATTTCTCAGTGCGATAAAATCTTTTGAGATATATTATCAAGCCTGTGCGCTAAAATTATCGCCGATAAAGCGGCGACAATGGGCTTGATAATATGCTCTGTGAAATTCCAATCGAAGCCCATTTTAGATGTCTTCACATCTAGCATGTACTTCGATTGGAAATCCATAGAGCATATTATCAAGCCCATTATCGCCGCTTTATCGGTCGTTTTCGGCCGATAAAGCGGCGATAATTGAAGCGCACAGGCTTGATAAAATACCACATTGTTATAAATGAATCCTTATTGAGACACAATGTCTGCGCCAATTTGCCTTTTTTCCAATGCCACAATTTTGTCGTGCACGGCAGCCATTTTACATGCCAGGCTGGTCTCAGCCTATCACCTAGCCCTGCGAATGTAGGGAAATATTATCAAACCTGTACACTAAAATTATCGTCGCATTATTGGCCGAAAACGGCTGATAAAGCGGCGATAATGGGCTCCATAATATGCTCTGTGGAAATCCAATCGAAGCCCATGTTGGATAACATGGCTAAAAACTACTCAACACCATTGTTTGGACATTATTAACATGGCTATGTAACTCCCATAATCAAAATTTAAATTTGCCAAGCACACTTGTGTTACTGCATGCCAGAATGCTACACCGAATATGCAATTACAATTTCGCAAAGTAACAAAATCTATTTCTATATCACTACAGACAAAGCCACAATTTAAAAACACAGCTTTCTTCATCATTTTCTCCTTAGCGATAAAAAGCGGTAGCAATGCATGAATATCACGCTGAAAAGTCAGCGATATTCATGCATTATCCTGCAAATGCTCTTAGCCATGTTATCCACCTCCCATTGGATAACATGGCTAAGAACTGCTCGCAAATGCGAAAAAAAAACGGTCGCAATGCATGAATAACGCTGAAAAGTCAACGATATTCATGCATTATTCAGCAAATGCTCTTAGCCATGTTATCCACCACCCATTGAATAACATGACTAAATACTGCTCAGAGCCCCATGAGGAACGCTTTCCATTTAAAAGAGAAAACATATCATCATAGAAAAGAATCGTTTTTAAACACAGCATATAAATCAATTGTATACCTGCATTCAAGAGGAAATGACTGAAAATGTCCTTGAGACACACGAAAGCGTTTTCTGGAATACCCTAGCACCATTTTTCCGACATTATTAACATGGCTATGTAACTCCCATAATCAAAATCTAAATTTGCCAAGCGCAGGTGAGAACGTATTTACAAGACACTTGCCCCATGAGGAATGCTTTCCATTTAAAAATGAAAAAATAACATCAAAGACACTCAAATGCCTTATAAATATGACCCAAAACAACCTATGAAACTCTAACAGTACATATCCAAAATTTAATTGTTTTCAAAATGGTTTTTAAAAACAACATATCTGTTTCAGCTTACATAAAAGACCATGGAATGCGCTTCATATACAACAATACCTTGAGTTACTACATGCCAGAATCCTACACCGAATATGCAAATACAATTTCTCAAAGTAACAAAATCTATTTCTATATCACTATAGACAAAGCCACAGTTTTAAAAACACAGCTTTCTTCATCATTTTCTCCTTAAATCATTCTATTCTATATCTAAAATAAATAAATCTTTTCTCACCTTAGCAAATACTTTTTGAGTTTTGAAAACAGTCTCAGAAATACACCAAATTGTCTTCAGCAGAAGAAAAAGGATGCACTCCAGAGGCTGCAGCTATTGAAAGCACAGAAATACAGATATTCATTTCACATATCTCTCATATTAGCCAATCATAACTCTTCCCTCACTTTTTTCAAATCAAAACCCTTCCCCCCCTCTGCCCTCTCTGCCTTTTTTTTGCTTAGCAACGACCTCCTGAAAGACCTCTCATGTTTGCAAGTTCACACAACAATGTTTCAATTGAACTCTGAACTCTCAGTGCACCTGCGTATCCAGTGCAATCTTTCATTAAAAGTTTCTTCCTTGACCATTGAAATTACATGTTTCAAGAACACATCCATGCACCCTAACTTTCTGTTTTCAGAAATGGAAATGCGCCAATCACTGCTAATGAATAATTAGCATTGGAAATCCACAGTTTTTTTTCTTTACAAACTCCTACTGTTTCAACTGCCCTTTCATTACCACACTTCATCTGACTGCAGCACAACCTTCTCCCACCATGTTTAACGTCTGGATTGTTGGACATAGTTACATCCACTGGGCTCAAAGGTATGCTGACAACAGAAATTTACACAACCTCAATTTACAGGATGTGGAAATTAAATGGTTGGGCCAAAGAGGATTAAAATGTCACCAATTGATACCATTGGTGAAAACCTTTATGCATTTGCCAAAACCTGACCTCTTAATAGTGCACTGTGGAGGAAATGATTTAGGCACTATGACTGGGGTTGGTCTGGAAATGCTTTTAAAGGACACCTTTGAGCAATTAATGGCACTTTTTCCTCAAACTGCCTTGGTATATTCCAATATATGCCAAAGACAGAAATGGAGGTGGTCCAACCAATTTGGTCCACAAATTGAGAAAGCGAGGAAGCATGTAAACAAATCTGTTTCAGCTTTCATGAGAGACCATGGAATGGGCTCCCTGTACAATAATAACTTACGTTACTACATGCAAGATATCTACAGAGGAGATGGAGTTCACTTCTCAGATGAGGGCAACAGAATTTTCATTCTGAATTTAAGACTGTGCATTGGTACCTACTTATAAGTACCTAAATGGAACATAAACCCAAAAGCTCTTCTCAGAGCTACCCTTCATCTGATCACTCACAATTAATACTTTTCTCTAACTTATTTCTGTAATTTTCAACAAACTACGCTCAAAGAGCGCTACCCGGTACGCGAACTGGAAGCTAACCGCCCAAAATTATTTTAAAAATGTTTTTTCTCCGCACATATGGTCCTCCTCAGCCACCCTCAGAAAACCTGGGGGGTCAAAATACTTGTACCGTGTCCCCTTCTACCCTTTCTGAACATTATTTAACCTCCATTTTATATGTTAATTCGACCGAAACACAAAATGGTGGACTCCCGTTACGCTTCTAGTTCGCGGACTAAACTGCTTCCCGGGAAGCGGCCCAAAGAAAAGGTGGGAAAGTAATTCAAAGAAAAAGGACTGGAGACACTCTCACCAAATATAGATTAACTCATACTACATAACAATCCCTTTCATTTTCACAAATTTGATTGAAATTCCATTTAGCCATTAAGCCTGTAGACCTCTCTAAATACCTTGAGGTAAATTACTTCACAAAACACATCTGAAGTGTTGGAATTGACAACCAATAAAAATCTTACTTTCATTTTCTACTTTTATTACCTGATATTTGATTGGTTATATACCTGAATATATATAAAGGAAGAGAAGAAAACAAAGCCATTTTGACTGCTACTTCTTGTTGTACATCACATTTCAATACTTACCTAAGACTTCAACTTGTTTCTGAAGGTAAGTTGTTATTTTTAAAAATGAAGTATATTGAACACTATAACTTGATATGGTAGACTTTTTCTGATACATATACACTATCCCTCTGTAGTAGTTATGGATTTAGATAGACTTCTCTGTTATAGTTAGGAATGGAGTTAGGCTTCTCTTCGTTAAATTACATACACTTTTTTATAGTCCTATTTCCACTCTGATACTATACACTGCCAAAAGATAAATTCACTGATAAAAACTACCTATCTAAAATTAATCCCAACAGTGCCCAATCTCTACTAATATATATTTTTTTATTCAAAATTTCAGGCAAAATGGAAGGCGAACAACAAGTTTCATTTTCAATTGAACTGAAGGAGAGCAGCCAAGACAAACTTGATGACTTTATGGATGACAGTAGAGACCACAAACTTCTACAATGTGTTGAAGCAGTAGACAACCTGCTTCAAAATGAAAAACAATTACACCCTATAATAAATTATGACATTTCTGACAATGAAATGTTAGAAAATGTAATAAAGTATGAAACACAATCATAATAAAAAAAAAAAAAAATAAAGAAAACAAAAAAAAAACAACAAAAACAACAAATATTTAACATACAGTATTAAAAAAATCTATCATTCTTTTATCCTTATAGTACGCTGCCCAGAGCGCTACCCGGTTCGCGTACTAGGAGCTCACCACGCATAAATAATTTTTTTTTTTTTTTTTTTTTCCCCTGCAGAAACCTTTTACAACCTCCACATAAAACCTAGGGGGTCAGGGAGGATCTACTAGGCCCCCTTATCGAAATTTCCCCCTTTGTTTTGGCCTCCTCTTATCTCTCGATCCTACCGAGAGACAAGATGGCGGCCGCACCGGACTGTTTAGAATGTTGACAGACACCGGAGAGCCAATCAGCTTCGCATCGCAAAGTTCCGATAAGCAAAAAGTACGCGAACCGGATCGCTGCCCGGAGCGCTGTTACAGATATATATCTTGATTTAAACGTTAATTTCTCAAAATCCACTGAAGCACATATATTGAGACCTAGCAAAGGCACATCGGGCTAACAGTCCCTACAATTTTGCCAAGTTTCGTGCAAATCCATTCAGCCGTTCGAGCTAAAAGTGAGGCCAACCGCCCTATGGAAATTAACATGGGAAAAACGCGTTTTGGGACCCCCCTTTTTTCTCAGCCCCCCCTTGACGAAACCCCCCCAAATTTCTAGGAGCTGCTCAGAAACAAAATGTGCCATTTTCCTGAAAAGCCGATTCCGTCCACAAACGCCAAAGTTATTAGACATAGAATTTTCAGAAATCCCATAGAGAAAAAATCCTAACTATATATACCTACTGGCGACCGCCAGTAGGTAATATATATATATATATATATATATATATATATATATATATATATATATATATATATATATATATATATATATATATATATATATTCACTGAAAAAACCATAGGTTATAGACCATATATAGTTAGGAATTCGCATTTACAAAACCTTATTTTACTCACACATAACCATTGAAATTCCATATATAGTTAGTTGCACTAACTATATATCGCGCACCCGCAATCCACTGCTGATGATGTCACATATTACATCATTCATGACATGGTCAGTGACATCACCCCCCCATCAAAAAAAACAAAAGAAATATAAAACCGTTCAAAAAATACAACAAAAAAAATGTTCAGAAAAATAGTAAAAAAAATATAAAACAACAAAAATAATGGAAAGGGGCGACCACTCGGTCCCCCCGAACGTATGGCAGAGTGCCTCGATCCCCCCGGGAAGCCATTTTTTGGGCGGGAGGCGCGTCTCGGCTGGTATGCCCGAAGCGGCGTAGCCGGGGCGCGCTTTTTCCCGCCCTTGAGTGGGCTGGCCTAGACACTGATGCCGCCGGCCACGCCCTCGGGGCAGGCAGGGGCGGGTTTACGCCCGCCCTGAAGATGGATAAAAGGAGACGCAAGACCAGAAGACATCCTCTTGTTCCTGTGCTCTGAAGCTGCACCTCCTCGCTGCACGTGAGCTCGAGACGGAACGAAGAGCCAATTTTGAGCGTTTTAATCGTTCTTGTTTGTTTTTCAGTTACTTTGTTGGAGAATGCCGAAGAAGGTTGGAAAGCGCATGAATACCGACCAGATGCTGCGTGTTCTCATGAAGGAGATGTCTGAGCTAAAGAAGCGGGTGGACAAGAATGAGGAAAGGGGTCCAAAACGTCCTTTGGTGGGAGCAGCCCCGGGAGGGAAAAACAAGAGGCCCAGGAGGGGGGAAGCGGGTGAGGAGATCCCCGGTCCCAGTGCCCCGCTCGAGGCCCCAATTCCCGTGCCAGAGGAGGGGAATCCGATCACCCCCGTGTCCGAAGATGATATGCCGCCCGAGTTGGCAGCACAATTGGCAGCGTGGTTGGGTAAAGGTAACGAGGGCGCCACGGCTGTCGAAGCGCAAGCGCTGATAAAGCAATTGCGTGAGAAACGAGAAGCAGCCAAGGTGCCCGTGCCGGCTGCAGCAGGGGACAAGGCACCAGGGTCGATTGCGACCACAGAGGCAGCGTCGGGTGCAGGTAAGCGGCCATTGCCGATCGCGAGGGATGAGTCAACACCCTCTCGGAGAGAAAAGTTGGGGCAACATGTTCCTTTGGCTATTAAGGAAAAGATTTGGGCGGGGGAGTATGTGAACATTTTTTCATTGCTTGTTGATCATTATGAGGTGGAGCATGTAAAGAGTCAGAAGGATCTCATGCATCCGAGTGTTTGGCGCGCAAAAATGGCCGCCTTTAAAGTGAATGAGAATATCGGCAATTGGGGCAATGCCTGGGGAATCTTTACATCAATCTTGGGGGAACGTAGACCTGAGTTGCTTTTCGAGTTCCCAATTTACCAATCACGAATCATGGGGTACTCGACATCGCACCAGGGTAATCATTGGTTTTGTTACGATAACATGTTCAGAAAGGAAAAGGAGCATAATAAAAGTTTAACCTGGGGTTGTTATGATGCCTTGACTTGGGATAAAATGAAAGAGTCAGGAATGTTGAAAATGCCGTTGGTAGGAAGTAATGTGGGCGAATCCTCCCGACAATATGCGGGGACGCCTTTTCGGTCAGGTTCGGGTGCCGACGATCACTCGAAACCTACCGGCAATACAGGAAGAAAGGGTTTCTGTTTTAATTACAACAGAGGTAAATGTACGAGACCGCAGGGATCGTGTAAATTCAAACATGAATGTAGTGGGTGTGGGTCGTCCCATCCTGAGGCCTCGTGCAGAGCCAGAACGGGTGATAACGGGGGGAGAGGAGGTGCCAAACAGGTCTAATATAGTCCGAGGGGCACCTTTACCCACTCCCATTGATACCCTGGCAATGATTCCTTGGCTCAGTGACTACCCGGATCGTACTTCTGCTGGGGTGCTGCGAAACGGTTTTTCGTATGGTTTCCGCATCCCGGTAGGGGACTTTCAGGGTGTTGATAAGTGTAAAAATCAAATGTCCGTCTTGCAGCATACAACCGTAGTACAGGATAAGATCCGGAAAGAGGTGACTCGAGGTCGGGTCGCTGGCCCGTTTAGTGTACCCCCGGTCCAGAATTTTGTTTGTTCCCCCTTAGGGGTAGTCCCCAAGAAAGACCCTGGAGAGTTCCGACTAATTCATAATTTATCGGCTCCACGAGGTTTGTCCGTAAATGAGGCAATTGACCCAGAAGTGTGTTCGGTGCGGTACGCATCCTTTGATGAGGCCGTAGCCATTTTGAATCGCCTGGGGCCCGGGGCGCTGATGGCGAAGTCAGATATCGAGTCAGCGTTCCGATTGCTCCCGGTACACCCAGACGACCAGCGTCTCCTAGGTTTCATGTTTCAGGGTTGTTATTACATGGATAGGTGTATGCCAATGGGGTGTTCTATATCCTGTGCTTATTTCGAGAAATTCAGTAGTTTTCTACAATGGGTCTTCACAAAGAAAACGGGTTTCCTTGATGTAATGCACTACCTTGATGATTTCCTGTTTCTTGGGGCTGACGGGGGTCTTGAATGTGGCCGGGCCTTGGCCGAATTTTGTGCATTGATGAAACAGTTTGGTGTGCCATTGGCGCCGGGTAAAACAGTGGGTCCTACGACTCGCGTCGAGTTTCTGGGGATCGAGTTGGACTCCATTGAGGGGTGTTTCCGTTTGCCAGCCGAGAAAGTGTTGAGGTTCAGGGCGGCGCTGCAACTGTGTATAAAGGCATCAAAAGTTACGCTGCAACAATTACAGCAGGTGGTGGGACAGTTGAATTTTGCCCTGAGGGTAATACCAATGGCCCGCCCGTTTTCCCGTTCAATTGCCCAAGCGATGGTTGGCCTTAAAGAAGGCCATCATCGCACGAGACTATCAGCTGAGATCCGCCAGGACATGCGTATTTGGTTAGCATTTTTGGCGGATTTCAATGGTAGAATCGTCTGGAATAAACCAGCCGTGTCTTCTGAAGAGCTGGGGCTGTGGACAGATTCGGCGGGAAGCGTAGGTTTTGGCGCCATTTTCGGCACAAAATGGTCGGCACAAAGATGGCCGACATGGTGGCATGAGAATGGCCTGACGAGTAATATTGCTTTCCTCGAACTGTTTCCCATCTTGGTGGCCTTGAGAACATGGCCTGATGGGTTCAAGGATCACTCTGTCATATTTTGGTCTGACAATATGACCGTGGTCGAGTGCATCAATAGTCAGGCAGCACGTTGTAAACTGATCTTAAGACTGCTTAAAGAAATTGTTTTACTGTGTATGCAGTTGAACGTGCTATTCAGAGCAAAACACGTTCCAGGGGTGTTGAATCAGGCGGCTGACGCACTGTCTCGTTTTCACATGCAGGCTTTTTCGGGTTTCCTTCCCTCAGCGGACCCGGAGCCGGCACCATTTCCCGAAGCTCTCTGGTCTCTCGGTGCCCCGAACTTCGTCACCTCGTGGGAGAAAGTCTAGCACCAAGGACGAGGAAGGCATACGAAGGGGCGTTTAGGGCCTATTTAGCCTTTTTGGGGACTGTTAGAGAGCGACTTTGGGGTCACGAGGAATGGGTAGTGAATTTCCTGTTGTCCTTACGTAGGGCTGGGAAATCGGTGGCTACGGCCCAGAGGCATCGTGCTGCCATTTTCCTTTGTTGCCAGAGCACATGCTATCCAAGACCCTACAGCGTCTTTCGTTGTGCAGAAAGCGCTGCGTGGGTGGCAACGCCTGGAGGGTCGCAGAGTGGATTTAAGGCGCCCGATAGGCTTGGATAGATTGTCCCAGTTGTTGGCTACACTGCCTGCCACATGTTCATCTCAGTTTGAGGCGGTGCTGTTCCGAGCCGCTTTTACGCTAGCATTTCACGGGGCAATGCGGGTAAGCGAACTAGTTGCGAGGAACAAACTGGATGTGGCGGGGGGTTTGTGCCAGGAACACGTTCAGATCAGGGGAGAAACAATGACTGTCTCCTTTGTAAGGTCCAAGACGGACCAGGAGGGGTTGGGTGACTGCGTCATCATACGCAGGATTCCTGGGTCCTCCATATGTCCGGTAAAGTGTTTAGAGGATTACCTAGCACGAAGGGTGGCATCATGGGGGGGGACTTTGTTAAGACACGCGGACGCCACCCCACTGACGAAATTTCAGTTTCAGCGGGTGCTTGCGATGTCAATTGCCGCTGCGGGCTTGAACCCGGGCGATTTTGGGACCCATTCCTTTCGGATAGGGGCTGCTACGGAAGCTACAGCCAGGGGTCTTAATGTTGAACAAGTGAAACGAGTGGGGCGTTGGTCCTCCAATTGTTATAAAAGATACGTGCGGTTGCACATGTTGTGAAGCTGTAATTATGTACCCTGTACTCACGCTTCTTGTTTTTGTTTGGTTTCAGTTACGCAAGCCTACGAGGCGGGGCGGACTACGCAGTCGACCCTACACCGGGCCAGCGGTCAGACATCACCGGCTGTGAAAAAGGAGGTGTGGGTCGTGGGCCACTCATACGTGAGGCGTGCCGCAGACGTATTCAAAGCAGGTGACTTGGTTCACGTAGCTGGGGAATACGGGTACAGGATGTCCTTCCACGGAAGGGGCGGTCTCTGTATTGACCAGTTTCAAGCATTCTTTGAGGATTTGTTAGGGCGGACAAGGTCACCGCCGTCTATAGTTATAGTACATGTTGGGGGCAATGATTTGGTCACCATCGGTAGACGACTACTCCTGGAGGCAATGCTTTCCACTGTAAGTTGGTTGGCAAGGAGAGTTCCGGGGTGTACGATTGCATGGTCCCATTTGATTCCACGAAAGGTGTGGCGGGGGGCTATCTCTATACCTGCTTTGAATCATTCCGTTAGAAAGCTTAACAATAAAGTGAGTAGGTTGTTCCATTCCAGGACATTGCATTCTATTTCCCATGGCTGTATTAATGATGACAGGATGTATTCGGGGGATGGTGTGCATTTGTCTTGGGTGGGGAATGAGTTATTCTTAGGAGACTTCTTAGCATGGTTAAAATCTTTGAAGCATGACCTTTAGGTAGGAGTTTTTGTGGGGAGTCCGGATAGCCGGTCAACTATCCGGCCTTGTGGCGGTAAGGTCATGATCGGTGAGCACTAATTGGAAGATCCCTATGAGTGGGCGTCACCCAACACGGATGGGAGCGCTCGGGGGAGGTGGCCTTTGGCCCCTCAACGGGGAGGCGGTCCCTTCTAAGGATGGGTCGCCGAAAGGAGAGGAAAGGCGGTCAAGGCCCCTTCCTGTGTAGGAGGGGGTACAGCCCCCTCCTGGGGAATTTCCCGGGGCCAGGGACATCTGCGACAGCAGATGCGGTAAGTTGTGTGGGGTTGGGGGGAGGTCTACGATACCTTCTAGATACCTCACACGAGTTCGAACGACCTTTAAATGGCGTCGAGTTGATAAGTGCCCCCGTCAAGACAAGGGAAATTGTAGTAGTTGCACGTGAGTACGCCTCAGTGCGGTCGCCCCTCCCAAGTGGGGGGGGTATGTCTGGTTAGGGATCTTGACACCGGTTACGACCTTGCCGTTGGCCCTTAAACGTTAGGATGTACAATTTCAATATTTCAAGTAAATGTTTTGTAGGATGTTAGATCGGCTAGGAGAACCTCTGTATTAGAGAATATGTTAAAGTTAGCCAAACATCGCAATGTGGTATGAAATTGTACATTAATGTTTAACCGTTTTAATTTTTTGTTTTAATAAATACGGCCGGGAGGGTCACTCCCTCCCACTTCTAAAAACTTCAAGAACTGTTGCCGGTTTCCCTCATTTGGGGATTGTGTTGAGAGGGGGTGGCGGGTATCTCAGCCATATGGAAAGGGGCGACCACTCGGTCCCCCCGAACGTATGGCAGAGTGCCTCGATCCCCCCGGGAAGCCATTTTTTGGGCGGGAGGCGCGTCTCGGCTGGTATGCCCGAAGCGGCGTAGCCGGGGCGCGCTTTTTCCCGCCCTTGAGTGGGCTGGCCTAGACACTGATGCCGCCGGCCACGCCCTCGGGGCAGGCAGGGGCGGGTTTACGCCCGCCCTGAAGATGGATAAAAGGAGACGCAAGACCAGAAGACATCCTCTTGTTCCTGTGCTCTGAAGCTGCACCTCCTCGCTGCACGTGAGCTCGAGACGGAACGAAGAGCCAATTTTGACCCACCCACCAGCCCCTAAGGACAGCTAGTTTGTTTTAATAAAGTTGATCAGTTATTCTATTTCGTTTTCAGGTTGTGTTGGTGTTATGTTAATATTTAGTGTGTAATAAAGATTGGTGTTATTTTCAGGTTGTGTGATTAAAGAATTTCGGATTTAAGGTCCATTTAGTACAGGTTGTTTCGGTCATAGTGGCCAATGTAGTTTCATTTAAGTAGCATTTTGTCGTATTTATTTCAGTCAGGCGGTAGGCGGTAAGGTCATGATCGGTGAGCACTAATTGGAAGATCCCTATGAGTGGGCGTCACCCAACACGGATGGGAGCGCTCGGGGGAGGTGGCCTTTGGCCCCTCAACGGGGAGGCGGTCCCTTCTAAGGATGGGTCGCCGAAAGGAGAGGAAAGGCGGTCAAGGCCCCTTCCTGTGTAGGAGGGGGTACAGCCCCCTCCTGGGGAATTTCCCGGGGCCAGGGACATCTGCGACGGCAGATGCGGTAAGTTGTGTGGGGTTGGGGGGAGGTCTACGATACCTTCTAGATACCTCACACGAGTTCGAACGACCTTTAAATGGCGTCGAGTTGATAAGTGCCCCCGTCAAGACAAGGGAAATTGTAGTAGTTGCACGTGAGTATGCCTCAGTGCGGTCGCCCCTCCCAAGTGGGGGGGGTATGTCTGGTTAGGGATCTTGACACCGGTTACGACCTTGCCGTTGGCCCTTAAACGTTAGGATGTACAATTTCAATATTTCAAGTAAATGTTTTGTAGGATGTTAGATCGGCTAGGAGAACCTCTGTATTAGAGAATATGTTAAAGTTAGCCAAACATCGCAATGTGGTATGAAATTGTACATTAATGTTTAACCGTTTTAATTTTTTGTTTTAATAAATACGGCCGGGAGGGTCACTCCCTCCCACTTCCAAAAACTTCAAGAACTGTTTCTGGTTTCCCTCATTTGGGGATTGTGTTGAGAGGGGGTGGCGGGTATCTCAGCCATATAAAAAAAAGTTCTTTTCAGAACTACCTCCCCTTTAAAAGAAATTGCTAGAATGTTAAGCACTCTGACAACCTCTATTTCTTTTGGTTCGCTTCCCAGTTCGCGCGCCGGTACTAAAAGATTTTTTTTTTTTTTTAAACGTAGAGTAAGTAAACAGAGAGTAATGTTAAAAGAAAGACAAATAGAGGGAATAACACAGAGATACTGTTTAAAGAGGGACTGAGAAAAGGAGTGGAAAGAGTAGTGTAAGTAAGTAATAGAAAAAGAAATGAGGGAAGTAGCAAAGGCAGGAAACTGAGGGTTAAAGAAATGAAGCAGTGGCACTAATAAAAGTTAAATGTGATAGAGATGTAACGTAAAGAGTACTAAACACTTACCTTATAATTGCCGTTAACTTAGTCACTTGTTATTTTTATACTTTTAATCTGTGTAAGAAAGAACAAAAATTTTAAAATTAATAGAAGGTAGTAAAAGATGAGAGAGCATGAGACAAGATGAATACATTTTAAAAATCACAATTCAAAGTACAGAATTAATTATACATATTTAATTGTTTATTTTATCTGTTCTCAGAATATATCAAATTTCACTGAAAACAGTGAGTTGAAGGTATTCATCATATAACAGCAGGGAAAAAAATCACAATCAAAATGATTGTGTTTAAAAAACCCATATAATATAATCAATCAGAAATCAGAACTTCTCAAAAGTAACTTACTTTCTATGATGTCAAAGGATGTCCTATGAACAGCTTATACTCTGTTGTGCTGTTATTATTTTCTGCCTGCCACTTTCTGAAAGATAAGCTCTATCGTTTTAAGAAAAATGAAACATACAAAGCAATTTAACACAGCACACTAAATTACAGCAACACCTAGAATCATTATAATCCAGTTACCTACCCTAAATTCTCACTTCTGAAAACAAGTCAAAAGGCAACATTGCTTGATAGTCAAATTCTAATCATTTCCGAAAGACCAGCCTTTTTTACATTTCGAATAAGCTGTGTAATATCTTGAAGTTGTTAAAGGACCATCATGTCATATAATAGCTGCAGTTACAAATGTTCTTCCTGAAATCGACGACTGTGCAGCCAAAACATTTTTAATTAGACTTGACAACTTATTTACATCCGGTTTATATAGTTGGAATTGTAAAATGACATTTCACCGATAAGTTTCTATAAATAATGTAGACAGCATTACATATGGCCGGGATGCCCGTGACCCCCTCCCAACTCAATCCCCAAGGATGGGAAGATGGACGCAGTTCTGAACTTTTGGAAGGCGGGAGGGAGTCACCCTCCCGGCCGTATTTATTAAAATATGAAACAAAAGTAAAAAATTAAATAAAAGTTTCATAATCATGTACAATTTTCATTTATTACATTTCGATGAAGACATGTTATTTGGCTAACCTTAACAAATCTCTAATACAAAGGTATCCTAGCCGAGTCTAACATCCTGCAAATGCATACTTTCTAAATTAAAATTGTACATCCTAGCATTAAGGGCCAACGGCAAGGTCTTAACCGGTGTCAGATCCCTACTACCAAAAACTCTCGCCCTCACGGTGTGAGTGACGGCCGCGCAGAGGACTGTACCCTCATTGCCAACTGTAATTTCCCTTGTCTTGTTGGGGGCCCCTCTTTCCACTCGACGCCATATTAAAGGTCGTCCGAGCACCCGTGTGAGGTATCTGTAGGAAGGACAGCGTGGACTCCCCCCCACCCCCACACTCTCTATCACATCCGCGGATATCCGGGCCCCGGGAAATTCGTAGGAGGGGCATATAGCCGCCTCCTAACCCTGGGAGGGGCCTATGGCCGTCTCCCCTTAGGCGACCCATCCTTAGTGGGTGCCGCCTCCCAGTGGGAGGGGCCAATGGCCGCCTCCCCCCGGGCGCTCCCATCCATAGTGGGTGGCGCCCCCCCTCTAGGGACCTTGAAATTACTGCTCACCGATCATGACCTTACCGCCACAGGCCGGACAGTTGACCGGCTATCCAGCCCCCCCCAAACTCCTCCTAAAGGTCATGCTTCCTCAAACCCCTTAGCCATGCTATGAAGTCTCTATGAGTAAAACATTCCCCTCCCGGGACAGGTGAACCCCATCATTCAGATACATGTGATCACCCCGAATACACCCATGAGGAATGCTATGCAACTGCGCCGAGCGAAACAATCTACCAATTTTGTTATTAACCTTCTTCACCGAATGGTTTAGTGCTGACACTGAAAGGCCCCCCGCCACACCTTTCTGGGAACCATGTGGGACCAGGCAATCGTGCACCCCGGGATTCTTTTTGCCAACCAGCTAACGGCCGACAAAACTTGCTCGAGTAATACCCGTCTACCCAGTGTCACCAAGTTATTGCCCCCCCAGGTGTACTATGACTACAGATGGCGTTGACCTCTGCCACCCTAAGAGACCCTCAATAAACAATTCGAATTGGTCAATACTGAGCCCGCCCCTTCCATGGAAGGCCACTCTGTACCCGTATTCCCCAGCTGCGCGAGTCACGTCACCTGCTTTAAATACGTCACTAGCCCGCCTCACGTATGAGTGTCCCACGACCCAAACCACTCTCTCCTCAGACGATGATCCATGACCGCTGGTCCCCTGGTACTGGGTCGACTGCAAATTCCGCCCCGCATGACATGCTCGCAAAACTGTAAATCAAACAGAAGACAAGAAGCGTGAGTGCATGTAACTTGACTTCACAACATGTGCAATCGCACATACCTTTTAAAACAATTCGAGGACCATCGTCCTAACTGTTTCACTTCTTCTGCACTCTGACCCCTGGCTGTAGCCTCAGTAGCAGCCCCTATCCTAAAGGAGTGGGTCCCGAAATCGCACGGGTTCATGCCCGCCGCAGCAATTATCAGTGCTAGCACCCTCTGGAACTGAAACCTCGTAAGTGGGGTGGCATCGATGTGCCTCAGCAAACTCCCCCCCCCATGTATCCGCCCTCAGTGCCAAGTATTCCTCTATACACATTATCGGTCCTTTATCACAAATTCGAGAAGTATTCGAGGATTATGGTCTGAGGTGACTTTTGGGCAAATTTCGATTTCACAATTGTTTAATATTTGATCCGATGCCCATATCATGTCTATTCTAGAGCAAGATCTATCTGGCGCAGAAAAGTGGGTATAACCTGCTAACAGAGGATGTTTGGACCGCCATAGATCTCTCAGATTGTTTATTCTTGCTAATTCTAATATTGCTGATCGAACTTTATACATTCTTTTAGAATTGCTTTGCCCAGTAGAGTCTAATTTATAATCAATCACACAGTTGAAGTCCCCAGCAATTATAATTTCTCCCTCCCATTCGAGTAGCTCTAAGCTTAATTCTTCGAACATTTTAGGGACGTCAATGTTTGGTCCATATACTACACATAAAACAAATTTTTGGTTGCCACCTTGCATCTGTGCTATTCCCCACCTACCCCGAACATCTGAGCAGTTTTGTTTGTATCAAATCGAGTTCCCCTTTGTTTTAAAATAGCTACCCCTCTAATAGTTTCGTTTTGCGTGGAACATACAACCAGTTGATATCCTAACTGAGAGAGCAGTTTTCGATCCTGATATTTAATGTGAGTTTCTGAGATGAGTACAAAATTAGGATTGTACATTTTAATCTCTTCTTGTACTAGATTCCTTTTACTTTTACTATTTAGACCATCTACATTCCAGCTCAACAGTCTTAGCTTAAACATTTTGATAACAAAATGTTTCTCCCGTGTGAATGTTTCCCCTCTGTCGCTGCCTTCTTTTTTTTAACTACGTATTTGTGAGTATTCTTTAAAACATAGTCAAATCTTGCAATAAAATGTTCCCCCGTTTTTCCCCCCCACCTTTTGCCACCCCCTCCCTTACAAGGACCCCCCCCACCCTTGCACCCTCCTGTCTCTTAGGGGGAGCACCCCTCTATCTTCTGCTGCCGCTGGAAGGGCAGCGAAGTGAAGAAGCTTACATGAGAAGCTGCCCCTACCACTTCAAATGTATATCTATATTTGACCACACCTAAAGAAAGAAGGGAGTATATAAGCCCACTCTGAAAAAGAAAGAGAAGGTCATTAATCAGAAATGAGATATTCGATTAAAGAAACTTATAAGTCAACAAATTGTTTAAGTATTATATCGGCCAAAGTGGTTCATAATAGAGGATGAAGTAGTATCATAAATTTCATTAAGTTCTAGTTTTTTAGTATTTTAGTATTTTAGTTCAGTTATCCTCTTTTTCTTTTTCTTTTTCTTTTTGTTTTTCCAAAGAGATTCTTTCTAGAGCTTGTTCAGCCGCAGATGGGTCAGTAAAAAAAACCACTTGACCATTACGTATAACCTTGAGGCGTGCAGGCTCTTGGAGATAAGCCGTGCATCCTAGATTTTTAAAGGCATCTATCATTTTTCGAAGTTCCCAACGTCTGTCCATTGTACCTTTGCTTAGGTCAGATTTCACGAAGAAGGTAAGGTTGTCAACCGTTACAGGATTGTTTGGTCTGGCTTTGAGTGAAACGGCTTGTCTAAGTAGAAAATTCCCGAAATAAATCAAAAATGGTCTAGGGAATTTGCTGTTTTGATTTTTTTGAAAAAGCGGCAGTCTATGTACTCTCTGTAACTGGGAGTCCCAGTCCCAGTCTGAGAGATCACTGAAGGCTCTTTGGAATAATTTCACCATGAACGCTCTAGGGTCAGCCCCCTCCATTCCTTCTGGAATACCAAATAATCTAAGATTCTGTCTCCGTGCCCGATTTTCCAAATCCTCAACTTTAGTTTCTAATTTGGAAACCCTTGACGCATTTTCTTTAACTGTTGAGTCTGTCTTGCTGGCACCTTCTTCCACTTCCACGATACGTTGTTTAATGTCCTCTATATCTTTTGTCACACCACCAAGGCCTTGGCAGATATCTCTCATGCAATCTTGTAGCTTGGTATTGTCTTCTCTCAACTGCAAATATTGCTGCTGACTCTCCATTCTTTGAGCCAGAAGAGTTTGCATAATTGATTCCATAGATATATTTGTTGATGTTGTTTTTGAAGTGTTTAGTGATAGATCCGTCTCGTGTGCCTGTATGGGTATCGATGTGTGACCCAGCGATGGAGTTGAATGGGGGGTTTCCGTAATTGTTTTATTTGCCAGGTCATTCCTAACTTCCAGTGGGCAAGTATTTGAATTGTGTTCCTGAGTTGCTATATTTAGCGTTTCTAGTTGATCTCTTGCATTGCCCATTAAGCTTCCAATGACAAAACTTTAGTTTGTTTTAAGCTTGATATTATACAATCCAAGTCTTCATTTATCTTATCGGGGTTATCCACTGTGACCTCAGAGCCAATTTCCATAAGTTTATTAACCTCGAGGATGTCAGTGAGAGTAGGGGTGTTTATCAGAGAGACCCTTTCTCTATTCGCAATGTTTAGGTCAGCACCAGTTTCGCTTATGGAAGTTGTTATTTCTTGATTCGCAGACAATGATTTCTTTATAGAGTCCGT
This sequence comes from Lissotriton vulgaris, assembly GCF_964263255.1. Taxonomy (NCBI): domain Eukaryota; kingdom Metazoa; phylum Chordata; class Amphibia; order Caudata; family Salamandridae; genus Lissotriton; species Lissotriton vulgaris. Next base: position 1,276,496,912 of record NC_141689.1, read on the forward strand.
TATGGAGTCTGTAGAGCTTGTTTTATTGCTCCCCTGAAAATTATGCAAATCTTCAGAACTGGCGCCCGAAAGTCTTAAAGCCATATTCTTTACACCACCCTTTGCCTCCATCCATCTTCTCAATGGGCTATCATCAATTAGGTGACTCTTCTTGTTTCCAGCTGGTTCTCTACTTGCTGATTTGAGAATCAGATTTTTCTGTTTATTTTTTACCTTCATTTTAGTTTTCCTTGATCCGGTTAATTTCCTTGAAAGAGTTTTGGGAATGCTATCTATTTCCTCATCATCAGTTAATTCCTCATATTCTATATTAGAATCTTCATCAGTAAGTTCAATAGTTTCTTGATTTAAGCCGTCTCTAGCCTTTTTCCCCTCCTTCATTTTCGTTTGGTTTCATAATGAGTTGGAATCTGTGATGTGTTCCTTCGTGTCTGCCCCCTTTTTTAGCATTGCATTCTCTTTTGGTAAGAGTTCCCTAGTGCTTGACTGATTTCCTAAAGAGAAGGTTTCTGTATTGACTCTAGGGAGCTTATCCGAGCCCTTGCTTCCATTCTTGGTTTCAGTTTTCTCAACAGAAAGTGTATTATTTGTAAGCAAGGCTACATTCATATTGATATTCGTGTTGGTAACTATTTCCTTGTTTTTATCTATTGTCCCTTTTAGCTTTGACTCTGCTAATATCACTGTCTCAGATTCCTTGCACGCCCCATCACTGTTAGCTTGCACAAGCTTCGTTTCAGAACCCGAAGTTGCTTAATTTATGTCGACAGTTTTTGGTTTGGCATTTTTGTTTTTCCCACCATCGTTACTGCCAGTGATTAGTTTAAGTTTTGTTGACTGTTCTGCTAATACCCCATTAATATCGCCTGACGCTGCAGCTGCCATCGTACCTGTATTCCTTTGTTGCACTGTTTGGCAGGTCTTCCGGCTCCTTGCTGACCTTGTTTGCCTCGATGTCATCGGCTCCTTCAATTTCAGATTCTTCAACGCTGGTTGTGTTGAACGCCGCGTCAGGTGAGCGTTCAGCTGCAAGGGAGGCAGGCGGGGTCCAAAACATGCCCCACCGACCAGCCTCTCTGTAGTGCGAGAGAGACTAGCCCTTACGCGAGTCCAGGAGCGGAACAGACCGCTATTGCGAAATATCAAGACCCGAAGCATAAATTCCTGGTGTTTGGTGAGCCAAAATGAAAGTGAACATGGTAACACGGTATCGTTGCTGGAAACAGCGTCTGGGCGGTGAGTGATTCATTCTTCACAATTCTATTGATTTTCTTCCTATGGCACTGGTGCATCCACTCGTTTCACTTTTGCATCGCGGCTATCAAAATCAGCCGGTAGTCAGGGTCTACGGGGGAAGGAGTCAAGATGGCGGGCTGACGCCGCCGAGTGAAGGCTGCTTCATGGGGCTGCTCCGTCACGACTAGCTGCAATTTGCTTACTACACCTAAAAAAATCAGGGAATAGCTCAAGGAACCCTATGTTACCTGTGAGACCGCTGGAGTGCCACCACATCGGCCATGTTTGTGCCGACCATCGATTACCAAAGATGGCGCCAAATCCCACGCTTCCCGCTGAGTCGGTCCACAAACCCAGCTCGTCCGAGGACGCTGGCGGCTTGTTCCACACCACTCGACCGTTGAAGTCCGCCAGGAATGCCAACCAAATGCGCATGTCCTGGCGAACCTCTGCAGACAGTCTCGTGCGGTGGTGTCCTTCTTTGAGACCAACCATAGCTTGTGCAATAGAGCATGAAAAGGGGCGGGCCATTGGTATCACTCTCACAGCAAAGTTAAGCTGACCCACTGCTTGCTGTAACTGGTGCAGGGTCACTTTCGCCTTACCAAGGCAAAGTTCCAGGGAAGCCCTAAATTTAGATACCTTTCCCACTGGCAAACGGAAACATCCCTCCACCGAATCAAGCTCAATTCCCAGAAACTCAAGTGAAGTAGATGGTCCAACCGTCTTACCGGGTGCCAATGGCACTCCAAACTCCCTCATGAGGATGCAAAAGTCCTGTAGTGCCTGCGCACATTTCGTGTCGCCGGCTGCTCCCAAGAACAGAAATTCATCTAGGTAATGCATAACATGCCTATGCCCCGTGGCCTCGGTGAATGCCCACTCTAAGAAACAGCTGAGTTTTTCAAAATAGGCACAAGAAATGGAGCAACCCATCGGCATGCATTTATCCATGTAATAACGTCCTTGGAACGCAAAACCTAGCAAACGCTGATCCTGTGGGTGTACCGGGAGCAACCAGAACGCTGATTCGATATCCGATTTCGCCATCAGCGCCCCGGGGCCCAGGCGATTTAACATGGCGATGGCATCATCGAACGATGCGTACCGCACCGAACAGACTTCTGGGTCAATAGCATTGTTTACTGAGAAACCCCTTGGAGCAGACAGATTATGGATCAGCCTAAACTCCCCCGGGTTCTTTTTGGGGACCACCCCTAATGGGGAACAGATGAAATTTGCCACTGGCGGGAGCCCAAAAGGCCCAGCCACTCGGCCTAGGCTCACCTCTTTAGCGATTTTTCTTTCCACCACACCTGGATTATGCTGTGCTGAAAGATGTTTTTTGCAAAAAGGTTACCCACGAAAATCCCCCGCCGGGATGTAGAAGCCATATAAGAATCCCTTCCTCAACACCCCAGCGGAGACATAATCCAGGTATTTGTTTAACCAAGGAGTCATAGCCATGAGATCAACGGGAATAGGCAATTGTACCCAACAATCCACCTCAGTCCTGCTCGGACCCTCCCTTACCTCCCGCCCCGCTATTTTTCGATCTGCATGAACTCTCCGTGTGAGAGGAATTCCCACAACCCGCACACACGTGCTTGAACCTACATGTACCTTGCGGTCTGTTACAATTGCCTATATTGAAGCCCCAACAGACCCCCCGCTTTCCACCATTCCCGCCGGTTTTCGGCTGGTGATCGTCGCCGGTGTCTGCTCGAAAGGGCACCGCGGGCTTCTGGCGGGAAACCTCCGACCCATTCCCACCTGCCGAGGAAGTTCTTGCCGCCCCAGGCAGGAGCTGTTTATGCCAAGAAATTGAGTCGAGGCAATCCCATGTCAGAGAGGAATCATACTCTTTTGCTTTACGGAACTTCATGTCGTAACCTTTCCATTTACCCCCCTCATACGTTTCATAAAAATCCATTATACGTGCCTGATAACAAGACAGTTTGGGCAATACCTCGGGCTTAGGTTCACCAATAATGGCAGTAAATATTGCAAAGGCCTTAGCCCAATTCGTTATTGTCTCCTCAACCCTGAACTCCGCCATCTTGGCGCGCCAGACGCTCGGGTGCCACAAATCTTTCTGTGTTTTAGCATACTCCATCTCGCGATGGTCAGTTAACAACGAAAACATATTGACATACTTGTCTGCCCAGATCAATTCTTTTGTGGCCATCGGGATATGTTGAACCACCCTCTCCCGCCTTGAGGGTAATGAGCCCTCCCCTGCCACTGGCAAGGTGAGCTTACCTGGTGCGGTCGTTGTTCCCGCCGTGTTCTTGAGACCAGCTGCCGGTCCTTCTGGTGTCACCTGTGGGGAGACAAGAGGTAGATTCACCTTGGCGGCATCTCGCGACTGCCGCAACTGCTGGATTAGTAATTTGGCCTCTTCAGCCGTGTCTCCTGGCGCCGTAGCACCTCCTGCCTTCTTATTGAGCCATGCGGCCAACTGGGTGGCCAATTCAGGAGGCATATCCTCATCGTTAGTGGGCGTAATCACAACCGGAATCGGTTGACCCGCGTCTGGGGTTGGTACTGGGTCATCAGCTGGTATGGCAGGGCTGGGGCTGACCGGGGGCACCTCAGGGACCGGAACCTCCCCTGCCGCCACCCTCCTCTTGACCCATTTCCCTCTACCCTCGGGGACGACTCCAGGCAATGCCGGGCCTATTACCTTCTTCGGGTTACCAGGCTTGTTCATTGCGGCCAGTTGCTTCTTGATGCCCGCCATATCCCGACCAAGCGCTGGGACTTGTCCGATGCTTCGTTCTATTCTCGTCATTCTGTTCACCAACATGCGAAGCACCTGGTCTGTCTCGGAACCCTTTCCTGCCTACTTGCCAGACATGGTTTCGATTATCCACTCCGGGTCGATCAACACGGTCCTGGACCCTTCGCTGTAAAGTCACTGAAAGAGAAACACAAGAATTACAAGTTCTCAAAAATGGCTCCTTGTTCCGTCCAGGGCTCACGAGCAACGAGTGGGTGCAGCCTTCCAAGCAAAGTAACAAGAGGACGCTTCTTTGGATTCCCGCTGTCTTTATTCTTCTTCGGGAGGGCGTGTACCCGCCCCAGGTACGCCTACTGGGCGTGGCCATTGGTGTAGGTGTCTAGGACAACCCCTCTTGGGCGGAAAAAAGGCGCGCCGCTTCGGGCATACCAGCCGAGACACGCCCCCCGCCCAAAATGGTTTCCCGGGAGGATCAGGGCACCCGACCATACGTTCAGGGGGACCGAGTGGTCGCCCCTTTCCAGACTTACATCACCTCTACTCCTTCTTTTCATCTGCTGCTTGAATTAGCTTATTAAAAAAACTATTTTCGCTCTGTGCTACACTTATCCACAAGGCTATATAGTGTAGGAGCCATTAGAACCTTTTGAAATTCCTCTGAACAAATCCCGAGATTCCTTCCCTAAAATTTTGGTTGTAAGAACACCAGGTAAAAAGTTTTGAAGGTGGAAAGGCAATCTTTTTTTGAAAAATAAAACAGAATCATTGCAGAATGACCAGCCATTTCCAGATTTTAAATAAGTTGTGTAATGTCCTGATGTTGTTGAAGGACCCTCATGATATATAATTGCTGCAGTTAGAAAAGTCCTTCCTGATATTGACAACTGAGAAGCCACAACATTTTTAATTAAAGTTGTCAATTTTGTTCCATCAGACCTACATCGTTGGAACATTAAAATGACATACTGGCCATATCTTCGTATAAATAATGTGGACAGCATTGCAGACTTACATTGGCTACACTCCATGTTTTGATCGGCTGCTTTTACTTGCTTATTAAAGGATACTGATTTAGTGTCTGGCAAAGTTAAATATATAAATCTTTCTAAGTCTACACTAGTAATACTTGATAACGTACAATTCTCGCAGTCATGCTGCCATTGATAAGAAAGGCCAAACAGATGATCTACATCTACACCTTCATCTTGCAATACATTAAGCATATACATTAAAAACTCCTGACAATCTTGCTGAATATTTTGAGAGAATTGTGTTTGACCTGAACATTTGTCTAACAAATTTCGAATTTCAGACACACTTTCTACTCTTGTTCTATCAGCACTAAATTTCTCTAACACAGAATTCAACAAACAGCAAAAACTTTGATCCGAATTGATCACAATCTGTTCTTTTAAAGTTTCTAGAGAAAAGACAACATTAACCACTACATTAGCATAGCAGTTCACACCAGAACTATTTTCAAATTGAAAACCAACAACATCTTCAACAGAATTCATTTTCTTTCTGCTTACAATTTTGGGTTCATCGACTTTTGGTCTTTTTGCTACAACCTCCCTACTATTAGTGACATTTCTTCGTTTCCGGCCTACCACACGTTTCTCAAACAAAGGATATTGAGGCAAATGTGGCGCATACTCTCTTCTTAACCTATTGTATTCCATAACACAATCTAGATCTGCACAAATGTTTGTGACATCACACTCAATCAAGTACAAACCCGATAAAGTTCTGACTCGTGACAATGCTACATAAGCCATACCCTCCTTGAACACAGAACTGCCAATATTCACCAAAGCACTGTCTACACTTAAACCTTGTCATTTATGGATTGTCACCGCATATGCCAAGCAAACAGGAAATTGCTTACGGCGAACATATAAGTCTTTTACAAGCAAAAACCTAGCTGTGCAACGACCAATTAGCTGTACTTCCTCAATGCCATCAAATGTAATTTTTAAAAATTCAATTCCATCCCTATTTTTGTATTTCTCAAAATCAACAACATTACCCATTGATCCATTTACCAGACCGCTTTCAACATGTAAATTCCTTCTCAAAATGATACGGCAATTTAGACACACATTCAGAGTCTTTTCAAAACCAGCAGTTTTAGATATAGTCTTCTCTAATGAATCCAATTTAGATTTCAAATTCTCAGACAAAACAATTGTTGCACCCATATGCTCTATTCTGTCAATAGCTTCCAGTTTCACAATCTCTTGGTTCTCTAAATTCAACATTTTGTTGTTGAAGATGGAACATTCTGCAAGAGTTGGCATCAAACATATTCCAGATTTCTTCTCAGTAATTTTATGAAAAATATTCTCTGGCAGAACGTCTTCTTCTGGAAACAAATTTGACAGTAATCGTGCATGTAAACTAAGCTTCTTTCCCACGCTCAGTCACTTTGCCGATTCTAACATCTTGTAGAATATTCTTGTAATCTTCATCCTTCGCCTGACGCATATTTTCACGAAGCTCAGCATAACTGAAGTTTAACCATATGTTAACGTTGCCAATGCTCCCTAGGCACTTCCTGGTATCTTCATGTGTAAGCAGTTTAAACACTGGTTGTCCTTTCACTGGTGTCAGCTGCAGAAGATCACCGAAAACAATGATGTGTTTGCCACCAAATAACACATCATACTCTGTTTTAAGAACTTCCTGCATTCTCAAATGCACAAAGGCAAGCATGACATTGGAAACCATGCTTACTTCGTCAATGATAAGAAGTTTCATCTTCTTCAGGACTCTAGATACTTCACAACAAGCATCTCCCGATAACTTGTGATATTGTAATTTGTTATCATGCTCCACTGGCAGCATCAGTAGCCAATGCAAAGTAATACCTTTAATGTTATGTGCTGCCAGACAAGTTGGAGCTGTGACAACACAAGACAGCGATGACTTAGTCCTTTTCTGCAAATAACATGAAATTGCTTTAATGAGGAAACTTTTTCCAGTTCCTGCTTCTCCACTCACGTACAATCGGATAGGCTTCAACGACGTACATGAGCACTGTTTCTTCTCATGACTTAATCCATGATCAATTTGGTTGGTAACTTCGTCATATATTTTCCTCTGCTCAACGTTAAGTTGTCTTTCTAAATCTTCTAAGTTAACCACATCCTCCTGAGCATGTGCCATGGCTCTTTCCACTTCAATCCTGGCAGTGGCAGCTTCATTTTCGATAACTGGTCCTCCTAGTGGATCCTGACTCAATGAAACAGAACTCTGACTGTCCTGAGAACTGTCTCTAGCAATCTCGGCTGCTATTGTTGCTTCCTGCTCGATTTCTGCATTCAACATTTCTAGATATTTTGGGAAAACAGGACATTCTATGGACTCCTTGGCTGCATTGAAAGAGTCTTCGTAACAGAGGAAATCTCCAAGCAGTTCCTCTTCTGCACGCCAAGGCTTAAAAAGTTGCAAAAGAGCTAAATAGAAAAACTCTTTTCTTTCTGGAGATTCGCAATCCAATTTTCGATGATTTACCAATAGACATTTTTTTTGCTTGACCAGACATCCCTCACTTCCAATTACAGCATACACTCCTTTATCAATATCTTCTGTGATGTTCCTCTTGAAAATGTAATTTTGTAGAACCTCATACAGACAAACATTCTCCAGGTGACTGCTTCTATTTGGATAATATGTATCCAACATGTTGGTGTTCAAAATATCTATACTGCTTGGCTCCTTCTCCGCCAAATACTCAATTTCCCATCCAGGTTTGAGAACTCGATTACGCGTTGCAGCAAGACCAAGACTTGCCCAAATGATACTCCTAGATTTGGCATAGAGACTTGCTGAAGATGACCGGTCAGAACATTCATAAGCTCCGATTTCTCGATGCGACAACTTATTCAGACTGAAACTGTACAACTTCTTACTGAGGCTCTTTTCATGGGAAATGTCCTCCCACATATCCTTGAGTTCTGTCTTTTCTTTTTTTGTGGTGTAAGACGTCACATACCGAGCCACAGCCATACAGTTGTCAGCCACAAACTGTATATCCATGTTAGCATTCCACATGGACAAAATCACTGGGTTGTAGTCATTGATGTTCTTGGACTCTTCGTTTCTCTTCAAATTGTATGTATTTTTGGGTGATTTCCTTGTCACATTATGTCGCAGCGAAGACATCAAATTGTTCACTCTTCCTTTAGATATCACCAATCGTGGAAATCCAAAACGACATTTTGTATAGTACTTGTTCTTGTTTCTGAATTTACGACGACAGTACTTTCCACAACGATGGATTTGAAACCGTAAAACTTGTTCTCTTAGACTTTTGTCTTCCTTTGTCTTTGGAACAGCACATGTAGAATACTGTTCTATGAAATTCATCACTAAGTCATCCGGATCTGTTCCAAATTTGGGTGCATCTTTGATCCATAGCAGCATATGTATATGAGGAGCTTGATACTCATTTCTCCTGAAGAAATCCAACACCTATCCAAGAGGTGGATTTTTCTTGTTCATGATGAAAGACATCATAGCTTCAAATCTATGATTGAAGTACCTGCATACATTCACTGGATCCAAAGAGCACAGTTCTCCGGGTGTCTTGAATTCAATATTTTCAATGTTTCAATTTGCCTCTCATAGAAATTCAAGTAAGTCTTCCCAGCCATACTCAGCACAGCTGAGAGTGAGGAACCATGTGGGAGTTCCTAAGTTCCTCAGCATACATTTTAAGTCACCATGACGACAGTACCAATACTCATTAGTACCACGCTGACATGCCATCAGATTAATCAGGTGAGAATCCAAAATACTGTCTTGCACATTGACTTCATCCATAAAGTCCCTTGCTGAGATATTTCGCAGTTGTAAACCACTTTTCAGGATGTGGTTCACTGCATAAGACAGTCCCGACAGATCACTTTCAAACAGTAGATGAAACAAATAGGGAATGCATTGACGACACCTAGGATCTTCTGCATACAATCGTAAAGTCCGGTATTCAGAAGCAGGAATTTGATCAGGTCGCTCATCATATCGTCCTCCTCGACCTGTGGGAAATAACTGTGGAAAACACTGAGCTTCCAAACCGTCCTCCCAAACACTAATGGGACTCCCTTTGGCTTGTTTCATTTGAAACAACTCAATAGCATTCCCCATGACTTCCTTGGAATGCAAAGGATGAACACTATAATGTTCATATATTTCTTCATTTTTAGAGGCTTCTACTTTCTCAATTTGTCCAGCACACAATTCTTCTTCACTTACTTCCTCTTCTGCTACACATACATTCTTGTAGTACTCATTGTTTTTTATCAAATACAATGTTGCCTTTTTGACTTTCCTAACATCCACTAAATCTTGCCAGATTTTCTTACTCTTTGTCGGAACACCATTTACTAGGATAACCAGAGGTTCCTCTTCCACTTTCTCTACTCCAATTGTATTAATGTTTTTCTTCAAATCTAAAGGCAAATAAACAACTCTTCCCTTTAATCCTCTCTGTAAATCTGATGGAGGCAATTTCCCTGTCTTTGGCTCCATTCGTACAATAGCCTGAAAGGGATGCACACTTTGAATCAAAATAGATTCATAAGTATTTAAATCCTTCAATTCAGAAGGAATGTCAACCAATTCCAGATTATTATGAACCGCTCTAGCAGGCATCCGGTTTTGGTTTAATTTGTTAAAACAATAAGTACACATACGTTGGTCCGATCCCAAATCAAAACAATTTTCTACCATCAAGTATGTAGCAAAATCCTTCCATTCACTATTGTTTTCCATTTCACTTTTTGCATATAAATCCACTAACTTAGTCTGATTCTTATAATAAGTCCGTCGACAACACACACAAGTGAAATTAGGCCTCTCACTTGATTTCACCTGAAAGATGGATATTTCTTTGTGAAACTTATCTATATTAGAAATCTGTACACTGTCTTCCACATTACCTTCTTCTACTCGGTCAATTTCAACATTGTTCTCTTTACTAGCAAAATAACACAACTCAATTTCTTCACAAATATTTTTCACATGTTGTTCTGAACCATATTCTCTGGCAGAACGTCTTCTTCTGGAAACAAATTTGACAGTAATCGTGCATGTAAACTAAGCTTCTTTCCCACGCTCAGTCACTTTGCCGATTCTAACTTCTTGTAGAATATTCTTGTAATCTTCATCCTTCCCCTGACGCATATTTTCACGAAGCTCAGCATAACTGAAGTTTAACCATATGTTAACGTTGCCAATGCTCGCTAGGCACTTCCTGGTATCTTCATGTGTAAGCAGTTTAAACACTGGTTGTCCTTTCACTGGTGTCAGCTGCAGAAGATCACCGAAAACAATGATGTGTTTGCCACCAAATAACACATCATACTCTGTTTTAAGAACTTCCTGCATTCATAGAAATTCAAGTAAGTCTTCCCAGCCATACCCAGCACAGCTGAGAGTGAGGAACCATGTGGGAGTTCCTAAGTTCCTCAGCATACATTTTAAGTCACCATGACGACGGTACCAATACTCATTAGTACCACGCTGACATGCCATCAGATTAATCAGGTGAGAATCCAAAATACTGTCTTGCACATTGACTTCATCCATAAAGTCCCTTGCTGAGATATTTCGCAGTTGTAAACCACTTTTCAGGATGTGGTTCACTGCATAAGACGGTCCCGACAGATCACTTTCAAACAGTAGATGAAACAAATAGGGAATGCATTGACGACACCTAGGATCTTCTGCATACAATCGTAAAGTCCGGTATTCAGAAGCAGGAATTTGATCAGGTCGCTCATCATATCGTCCTCCTCGACCTGTGGGAAATAACTGTGGAAAACACTGAGCTTCCAAACCGTCCTCCCAAACACTAATGGGACTCCCTTTGGCTTGTTTCATTTGAAACAACTCAATAGCATTCCCCCTGACTTCCTTGGAATGCAAAGGATGAACACTATAATGTTCATATATTTCTTCATTTTTAGAGGCTTCTACTTTCTCAATTTGTCCAGCACACAATTCTTCTTCACTTACTTCCTCTTCTGCTACACATACATTCTTGTAGTACTCATTGTTTTTTATCAAATACAATGTTGCCTTTTTGACTTTCCTAACATCCACTAAATCTTGCCAGATTTTCTTACTCTTTGTCGGAACACCATTTACTAGGATAACCAGAGGTTCCTCTTCCACTTTCTCTACTCCAATTGTATTAATGTTTTTCTTCAAATCTAAAGGCAAATAAACAACTCTTCCCTTTAATCCTCTCTGTAAATCTGATGGAGGCAATTTCCCTGTCTTTGGCTCCATTCGTACAATAGCCTGAAAGGGATGCACACTTTGAATCAAAATAGATTCATAAGTATTTAAATCCTTCAATTCAGAAGGAATGTCAACCAATTCCAGATTATTATGAACCGCTCTAGCAGGCATCCGGTTTTGGTTTAATTTGTTAAAACAATAAGTACACATACGTTGGTCCGATCCCAAATCAAAACAATTTTCTACCATCAAGTATGTAGCAAAATCCTTCCATTCACTATTGTTTTCCATTTCACTTTTTGCATATAAATCCACTAACTTAGTCTGATTCTTATAATAAGTCCGTCGACAACACACACAAGTGAAATTAGGCCTCTCACTTGATTTCACCTGAAAGATGGATATTTCTTTGTGAAACTTATCTATATTAGAAATCTGTACACTGTCTTCCACATTACCTTCTTCTACTCGGTCAATTTCAACATTGTTCTCTTTACTAGCAAAATAACACAACTCAATTTCTTCACAAATATTTTTCACATGTTGTTCTGAACCATGCAAAAGAGCACTGCTCAATTGTTTAAGCATAATTGCTGGACTCTTAGCATAATACAACATTCTCACTATTTTCCTCACTTTATTATGATACACTGCTAGCATCCTGAAATGATGAAAAACACTCTGGCATACTCTTCTGGAAAGACAAGCCGGGGAATGCCCATGCAAACCAGTTACTTCTCTCACTCTGCAAGGATCTAATTCTTGCAACAACTTCATTTTCTGTTTTAAACTTTTCTTATTAAATGTACGTACAAAATCACAAAACAAATTGATGGAATCCTGTTGCACACTACAAATGCTAATACATTTCCAGGTGTAGACTGGTCCCTTAGGACGTCTTCCTAAAATCTCATCACCTAACACCTCTTCTGCATCTGCAGACACAAGTTTTTCTTTTTCAACCGGACAACCATCTTTTACCTCATATGCTCGACCACTGGTGACAACTGCATGCACCAAATCATTGTCCTGAAAGTAACTCTCCTCATTGAAAAATGCCTCACAACTTGAACTATGCATCCATTCTCCTGAGAATACTTCACAAAAATTACTACGATTAACTACTCTCTTCCATCTACGATTTAATTTGAAATCAGAAATTACCTTGTTTAGTTTCCTAATTCTATTCATTACAAAAATAAATAACTTTTGCTTAATTTTAATCAATAATTTTCTCTACATTTTTCTTTTTTTTATAAAATGTCTCTTTCTGTTGGCCTTTCTTAAAATTTTTTAACAAATTGACAATTATCCTGTTGCGGAACATTCGCCTACGAATGCCCCTGAATTGATTTTCCCTTCTACTGCCATGCACAGACTTATCTCCTGCTCTAGCAGAAACTTTTTTTACGGGCCTTTCCTTTTCCTTTAAATTGTCTCTCTTCTTATGCACTAAAACATGTTCAATACTGTTTTTTTTTTTGTCTGCAAATTGTTTTTAAAAATGATTTTATTTTCTTACCCGGAGTTTTTTTGGCAACTTGATACAATTTCATATTACAGGACAGTTCCAAATCTTTACCAAGATGGAGCTAAGTCGCTTTGCTTCTTTTAGTTTTCGCTGCCTTGAGGGCATTTTTAAAGTTTTCTAAAGATCTTCAGTTAAATCTGTGGAAACGTATTTAAAAAATTGATATTAACCACTATTACCAAACAGTAAACCAATAACAGTAGCCAAACAATTAACACACTAGATGTCAATTCCATCTACAGTAATTTAACAACATAGACAAAAGGGACATATTTACAAGGCACTTGCACCATGGGGGAAATGAGTTAAAATTCCAAAAACACATAGGGTCGTATTTACAAGGACCTTGCACCAGGGGAAAGTGACTTAAAATTGTCAAGCAGACATGAAGGTGTATTTACCACACCCATGCACCAGAAAGAAGTGACTTGAAATGGCCAAGCACACATGAGGGTGTATTTACAAGTCCATTGCACCAGAAAGAAGTGACTTGAAATGGCCAAGCACACATGAGGGTGTATTTGCAACACCCTTGCACCAGGGGGAAATAACTTAAAATTACCAAGCAGACATGAGGGCATATTTACCACACCCATGCACCAGGAGGAAGTGAGTTAAAATTGCCAAGCGCACATGAGGGCGTATTTAAAAGGCCCTTGCACTAGCAGGAAGTGACTTAAAATTGCCAAGCAGACATGACGGCGTATTTACCACACCCATGCACCAGGGAGAAGTGACTTAAACTTGCCAAGTAGACATGAGGGCAAATTTACCACACCCATGCACCAGGAGGAAGTGAGTTAAAATTGCCAAGCACTCATGAGGACGTATTTACAAGGCCCTTGCACCAGGAAGAAGTGACTTGAAATGGCCAAGCACACATGAGGGTGTATTTACAAGACCCTTGCATCAGGGGGAAGTGACTTAAAATTACCAAGAACACATGAGGGTGTATTTACAAGGCCCTTGCACCACCATAAGGTGTGGCCTATGCAGAAGTATGCTGGATTGTCTGTCTGACATGGTAAAACCAAGAAATATCTAGGAGCAAAAAGGCAGGTCTGGCAGTCACAAATGTTTGTTTGAGGTGAGGCCTACTCAGCATTGCAGATGAAATTTTGGCTTATTGAAGAGTACAGAAGACATAATACATGTGCAGGCCAACAGATGAAGTGAGTCATGTCCACTGCACACTTCAACAAAGACCAGACCTCCTCTGTCTCATTGGACAGGCCTAAACCTCATCAGCACAATGTGATTAGTAATGTTAGGAAACACAGGTGATGTAATTGAAAAAGGTGCAAATATTTTTGCTCATTTCACAATCACATCACCTATGTTTCCTCAGCTTAGGTATCTCATTGAGCAGATATAGTCTAGCATATCCAAGAGTACGCAGAAGGTGAGGACTGTATGCAGCAGTGCAATGTACATAATTCTCCTCCAATGACAATTACAGAAGCCTTAGCATATCCATTCCCCCTAAACAGTCCTAAATGTATATCATAATTATCATAGTGACTATGAAACTCTACCAGTACATATTGTGAAACCTAAATGACTTCAAGAAATGACTTTTTAAACCATCAAACAAGCAAATTATTCTCCCATATTCATGTTGAGAAATTAAATATTTATTTAAAAAAGCAAACCCCTTGTTGTCCTTCTCATAAATGTGAAAAGTATTTCTTTTTTTAAAAAAACGATTTTCTGGTCCTAATTTCAAAACACAAAACAGCTCCTATGTACAAGCACACCCTATCTGGCTTCCTTATTTTCTCCAAGAGCATACTAATCTCCTTCTAAATTAAAGGAATCCTTTCTCACCTTGCCACGATTTTTAAACACATCATGTAAGAAAATTAGTCTCCCAGATTCCTGGAAGAAGTACCTAAAAATTGTCTAGCACACATAGGGGCGTATTTACAAGGCACATGCACCAGGGGAAAATGACTTAAATTTACAAAGCACTCATGAGGGTGTATTTACAAGAACCTTGCCCCACCTTTAAAGTCACTTTTAAAATGGGGAAAATGACGTGAATGTGTCTCATAAGCCTTGTAAATATGCCCCCATGTTGACTATGTAACTCTTGCAAAACATATTGTGAAACCTAAATGACTTCAAGAAACGAGTTTTTAAACCAAGAAACAAGCAAATTATTCTCCCATATTCATGTTGGGAAGTGAAATATTTATTTAAAAAAGCACACCCCATGTTATCGTTCTCATACATGTAAAAAGCATGTCTTTTTCTTAAAAAACGATTTTCTGGTCATAATTTGAAAACACAGCACACCTCCTATGTACAAGCACACCCTGTCAGTACTAATACTTCACATTATCTATAATTATATTTTGTCAAAGAAGCAAAATCTTTTTGGAAAAAATAATGAAAACACTTGACAAAAAACATTTTAAATGTACAGCTAACTTCCTTATTTGCTCAATAAACTATACAACTCTCTATCTAAATTAAATGATTTTTTTCTTACCTTAGCAAATGCTTTTTGAATTTCAAAACAGTCTCAGAAACACACCAATTTTTCTTTACCCGAGCAAAAGGTATGCACTCCAGAGGCTGAAACCAACAAAGGCACAGAAATGCTGAAATTCATCACACATATCTCTCATGTGACCCAATCAAAACTCTTCCCTCACTTTTTTCAAATCAACACCCTTCCCCCCTCTGCCCTTTCTGCCCTTTTTCCATAGCAACTACCTCCTGCCAGACCTCTCATGTTTACAAGTTCACACAACAATGTTTCAAATGAACTCTGAACTCTCAGTACACCTGCTAATCCACTGCAATGTTTCTTAAAATCATGTTTTCTTAACCATTCAAATTACATGTTTCAAAGAACACATCCATGCACCCTAACTTTCTGTTTTCAGCAATGGAAATCCACCAATCACTATACTGAATCATTAGCACACCAACTCCACATTTTTTTTTCTTTACAAACTCCTACTGTTTCAACTGCCATTTCATTTCCACACTTCATCTGACTGCAACAGAACCTCCTCTCACCATGTTTTCTGTCTGGATTCTTGGACACAGCTACATCCACTGGGCTCACAGGTATGCTGATAACAGAAATTTACACAACCTCAATTTACAAAATGTGGAAATCAAATGGATTGGGCAGAGAGGATTGAGATATCACCAACTGATACCATTGGTGAAAACCTTTTTGCATTTGCCAAACCCTGACCTCATAATAGTGCACTGTGGAGGAAATGATTTGGGCACTTTGACTGTGGTAGTTCTGGAAATGCTCTTAAAGGACACCTTTGAGCAATTAATGGCACTTTTTCCTCAAACTACCTTGGTATATTCCAATATATGCCAAAGACATAAATGGAGGTGGTCCAATCAAATTTGTCCACAAATTGAGAAAGCGAGGAAGCATGTAAATAAGTCTGTTTCAGCTTATATGAGAGACCATGGAATGGGCGCCATCTACAACAATAACTTGCGTTACTACATGCAAGATATCTACAGAGGAGATGGTGTGCACTTCTCAGATGAGGGAAACAGAGTTTTCATACAAAATTTAAGACTGTGTATTGGTACGTACTTATAAGTACCTAGAACTTACACAGAACCCAAAAGCGCTTTTCAGAGCTACCTTAACTATAATTACTCTTTCTAAATTTCGAATGTACCTTTTTTCACTAATTTTCACTTATGTTT
Source organism: Lissotriton vulgaris (assembly GCF_964263255.1). Taxonomy (NCBI): domain Eukaryota; kingdom Metazoa; phylum Chordata; class Amphibia; order Caudata; family Salamandridae; genus Lissotriton; species Lissotriton vulgaris. The sequence goes on from NC_141689.1 coordinate 1,276,513,366, forward strand.
GCTTCCCGGTTCGCATACCAGCAGCTAACCGCGCGAAAAATTCCAAAATATTTTTTTTTACGACATATCTGAGCCTTCTCAGCTACCCTCAGAAAACCTAGGGGGTCAAGATACGTCTCCCATGCCCCCTTACACCCATTTCCCACATTGTTATTCCTCAATCTAGTGATAAAATTTGTGCAAAACACAAAATGGCGAACTCCCGTTACGCTACCGGTAAGCGACCCGATTCGCGTACCGGGACGCGCCTCTATGGCGAAAAATCGCAAACATTTTTTCTTTTTATTTTTTGCCCCGCGGGGCACTTTAATATCCCACTCATCAATCCTAGGGGGTCAGGAGGGATCTACCTTGAACACTTTCTTTAAATTCCCCCTTCGTTTTTCTCCACCTCTTGTCTCTTGATCCTACCGAGAGACAAGATGGCGGCTGTTCCGGACTGTTTAGAATGTTGACAGACACCGGAGAGCCAATCAGCTTCGCTTCGCGAAGATCCGTTACGCGTCAGGTACGCGAACCGGGGCGCTAACCGGAGCGCTGTTACAGATATATCTGTTTTTTAAAACGTTAATTTCTCAAAATCCACTGGAGCACATATATTGAGACATAGCAAAGGCACGTCGGGCAAACCATATCTACAATTTTGCCAAGTTTCGTGTAAATCCATTCAGCCGTTCAAGCTAAAAGTGATTCCAACCGCCCTATGGAAAAATGAATGGGAAAAACGCGTTTTGGAATGCCCTTTTTTCTCGGCCCCCCATTGACGAAACCCCCCCAAATTTGCAGGGGCTGCTAAGAAACAAAATGTGCCATTTTCCTGAAATTTTCAGCCAATTCCGTCCACAAACGCCAAAGTTATTTGACATAGAATTTTCAGAAATCCCATAGGAAAAAAATCCTAACTATATATACCTACTGGCGACCGCCAGTAGGTAATATATATATATATATATATATATATATATATATATATATATATATATATATATATATATATATATATATATATATATATTCACTGAAAAAACCATAGGTTTCACACGAGTTATAGTTAGCTGGAAATTTTACTGATATAAAACCATTGAAATTCCCACGTTATAGTTAGATGGACTCACTATAACTTGCGCGTGCAATGCACTGCTGATGACATCACATATTACATCACTCATGACATGGTCAGTGACATCACTCATGACATCACTGATGACACCATCCAGTGAATGTGTGTCTTTCTGAAAAATAAATATATTTTATATATGTATATGTAAAAGTTGATGGAAGAATAAATGTTTAAATAAGTGTCTAAATGGATGGTTTTTAAAAATTGATTGGTTAACTGGCTTATTAAGACATCATCAGCAGTGCATTGCACGCGCAAGTTATAGTGAGTCCATCTAACTATAACGTGGTAATTTCAATGGTTTTATATCAGTAAAATTTCCAGCTAACTATAACTGGTGTGAAACCTATGGTTTTTTCAGTGAATTTAATAGGTTTTTTAAATGCTAATTCCTAACTATAACTGGTGTGAAACCTATGGTTTTTTCAGTGAATTTCATAGGTTTTTTAAATGCTAATTCCTTTGTATATCGAGTTTCTAACCTTTTTTTTTTTTTTACAATTTGCTGTTTTTTTTAAAGTATTCATTTTTTTTTATATAATTTTTTTCTTTTGCGCTCTGGGTGCGCGCTCCGGGAAGCTTTCAGCTAAGCTCTCCGGTAAGCTTTTCCGTGAGCTCATCTGAAAGCGCACCCAGAGCGCAACTGTCGTTCGTGAAAAAAAATATGAATGAAAAGATAATAATAATGCAAAACATTTCGTACCATACAAAAAAAATTAGTTTTTTTTAATAAGGAAAATGATTATGCATTTCTGTAAAAGTTTGATGACGTCACTTCGGCGCGCAACGTAAGTGCCCTCGGAAGCGCCTACGTTCGCGGCGCATAAACGCACGCAAAAGCGCCTACGATCGCGCCACGTTTGCGCCCCGGAAGCGCCTACGATCGCGCTGCGTAAACGCACCGGAAGTGCTCCGGAGCACGCAGCGTAAATGCGTCGGGTCATGTGACCCTAAAATAACACTTTTCATTGGTTGCTAACAGTTTTTTTTTTACAATGAATGAAATTCCCACCCATTTCCTTCACTTCTTCTTTCACTTTTGTGACTGAAAGACCTGCCTTTTTTGCTGTTGCATATTTCTTGGATAATCATGGCTGCCAGACCATCCAGCAGTGAAGATGACTCCAATGATTTCATTGATGAAGAGCCTCCTCAGCCGAAGGTCAAAGAGCATTTCATCTGGAAATTTTTTAAGTTTCCAGCAGACCAGAAAAAGGTGAATGCACCAAAAGTAGAGTGCAGGATCTGCAAACAGGTCCTGTCACGGGGTAACCCCCCAAAAAAGTATTCTTTTGGCAACTTCACCATGATTCGCCATGTGGAGAGGAGGCACCCCCAGAATTTTGCCCGGGAAAGTGTCAGGGCTCTGGCACAAGAGGTTCACAGAGATGGGGCCTCTACATCAACAGGAGGAGCAACTTATTCTGGGAGAGAGCAATCGCAGGAGCAGGTGGCAAACATACAACCTGCATTTAACCATGGGGTCATCAAATG